>NC_136065.1:1895738455-1896338455 GCF_964261635.1 Lissotriton helveticus | reverse complement strand
ATTGATTTGGGGACTTTCTGTAAGCCATAATGGCAGTCAAGTGTACCTCAATGGAAGTACACTTTAGACCTGATTTGGCTAAATGCAGGAGATAAGGTAAAATTACCTCTTCTTGCCCCCTGGTAGGCTAGAAACCATTACGTATACATCACAAATAAAACCTTTTCAATTTAAAAGAATGAGAATGTCTCGTGGAAAGTCTTTTGGACTCCCTCAAAATGTTCATACAGTCCTGAGGGAGATTTAGGTGGCCATACTAGAGGACCTCAGGTGCCATGCTGCTAATTTCAGCGAGGGAAAGTTTGGATGATGGATTAAAACCCTGATCAGTTGACTGGGGTGAGTGCTTGCATTGTTCAACACTCCGTCCATCATCCCCTTTGGTTTTGCTTTGTTCGCCCTAAGTTGGTAGGGTATGTCCAGACGTAGGTCCCTTGCTCACTTTGCCACTGGATTCAAGCTAGCCTGGCTGATGACGGCTGATTAGCCAGAAACCGGTCCCAGGATGCTTGTTTCCGGTCCAGGGAAGACATGGCTTGGCAGTTCGGGCTGGACTGTTCCCATGAGTCACAGGGTCAGACTGATTTGCAAGTGGCCATGTCTGAACTGGGGTGGAGGAGTGAGCTAAAGAATGATGATGGATTAAAACCCAGATCAGTTGTCAGTGAGTGCTTGCATGGTTCAACACTCCGTCCATCATCCCCTTTGGTTTTGCTTTGTTCGCCCTAAGTTGGCAGGGTATGCCCAGACGTGGGTGCCTTGCTCACTTTCAAGCTAGCCTGGCTGATGAAGGCTGATTAGCCAGAAACTGGCCCCAGGATGCTTCTTACTTACTTGTGTAACACTATATCTGTAAGAGACATTAGTTAGTGATAGATTCCTTAACTTAGAATATCCACAGGCGTCAGGCTGGATCCGGAAAGTTTTTCTGCTTAGCAGTTACTCTGTACGCCAGTAGGTGGCGTCCTGCGGCTACGCGTTCGTCACTGGCGTCGTAGGAGCCGAGATGATGTCACGGAGAGTACTTAGGCGCCACCCATGCGCGCTGACATCAGTTCTGTACACAACTAATCCGCGCCGAAACGCAGAACCATGCAAGAGACTGACAATTGGTGCATAAAAATAGAGCCCTAAAGGAGGGATGACCTCAACCCTAGTAACCAGTTCGCAGAACGGGGAGGATGGGCGGGGCAGTAAGGAATCTATCACTAACTAATGTCTCTTACAGATATATCGTTACACAAGTAAGTAACTTGTGCATCTGAAAGAGACACATTAGTGATAGATTCTTTACCTTAGAATAGATACCCCAGCAATACCAACCCTAGTGGTGGGTCTGCGAACAGGATTACACCAGAAAGTCATGGAGCACAGAACGGCCAAAGAAGCCGTCTCTCCGGACCGGACTGTCAAGGTAATAGTGCTTGGTAAACATGTGTAGCGAGGCCCACGTAGCTGGCTGACAAATATCCTGCAGGGGGATACCGCGTCCCAAGGCAGTAGTGGCTGCTGTTGCCCTGGTCGAATGGGCACGCAGTCCCACAGGAGGCTCCTTCTTAGCCAACAAGTAACAGGCCTTAATGCAAAGAACGACCCACCGAGAGATGGTCCGTTTGTGCACTGCACGACCTTTTTTGGCGCCCACGTAGCCAACATAGGGCTGGTCATCCACACGAAACTGTTGTGTACAAGGAGGCTCCTTCTTGGCCAAGGAGTAACATGCTTTGACGCACAGAACAAGCCATCGGGAGATGGTCCGTTTGTGCACCGCCCAACCTTTTTTGGCGCCCACGTAGCCAACAAAGAGTTGATCATCCACCCTGTACTGCTGTGTACGCTGCAGACAGAAGGTGAACGCACGTTTTGGGTTCAGACGGTGGAGCCTATCCTCTTCCCTTGAAGGATGCAGAGGTGGAAAGAAGGTGGTAAAGTGAAGGTCTGCTGGTAAGAAAGAAGGACGTGCCCTGAGAACCACCTTGTCCGGATGAACAGAAAGGAAAGGAGGTTTGGAAGAAAGAGCCTGGAGCTCACTCACTCTCCTGGCAGAGGTGATAGCTACCAGGAAAGCCGTCTTGAGAGTAAGAAGATGTAAAAGACAGTTATGAAGGGGCTCAAAGGGAGCGCACATCAGAAAAGTCAGGACAGGATTCAAGTCCCACTGAGGCATTATGAAGAGTACTGTTGGAAACGTATGCATAATGCCTTTAAGAAAACGGTTAACAACCGGGGACTTAAAAAGAGAATGCTGATCTGGAAGCGGTAGAAAGGCAGAGATGGCCGAAAGATAACCTTTGATAGTGCCCAGAGCAGCGCCCTGCTGGGCCAAAGAGAGAAGGAACAGAAGAACCTCAGAAAGCGAGACAGAAAGGGGATCCACAGTCTTAGCTGTGCACCATGCCACAAATCTGTTCCAGCTACAGATGTACACTGTTTTGGTGGAGGGACGCCTGGCTGCCAGAATGACATCACAGACTTCGGGAGGAAGATCGAAAGGTGTCAACTGTCGCCGCTCAATCTCCAAGCATGGAGGTGGAGGCTGGACAGGTTCGGGTGGAGGACCGTCCCCTGCTGCTGCGACAGAAGATCCTCCCGAAGAGGCAGACGGATCGGGGGGTCGATGCTCATACTGAGTAGCTCGGGATACCAAACTCTTCGAGCCCAGTCCGGAGCCACAAGAATGACTTGGGTCCCGGTCGCGCCAGATCTTCTTCAGCACTCTGGGCAGAAGTGGTTTAGGCAGAAAGGCGTACAATAGACTGCAACTCCACTCGCAACAAAAAGCGTCGCCGAGCGACATTGCGCATTCTCTTCGGTGGTGAATAGATCTAACCAAGGCTCTCCCCACTGCAGAAAGTGACCTTGCGCCACGTCCGAGTTCAGACGCCATTCGTGATCCACCATGCACCGGCGGCTGTGTTTGGCCGCCCTGGCGTTCAGAGAACCTGCCAGGTGTTGAACCACCAAGGTAATGCCTTGATGTTCCAGCCATGTCCAGAGGTGCAGAGCCTCCTGACATAGGGTCCACGATCCCACCCTGCTCTGTTTGTTGCAATACCACATGGCGGTGGTGTTGTCCGTGCAAGCCGGATCGCCCGCAGCCCCAGAAGGTTGATATGGAGCCGGGACTCCACCGGACACCAGAGGCCTCTGATCTCCGTCTGTTGCATAGCATTTTAGGACCCTAGTGTAATGTTCCCGATGAATTCTCTTATATAGGTACGAATCACCTTGTCCTTATATAGGCATAGAAATCATAACCATATTTAGACATAGCTCATGCAGTCCAAATACAGCATGGCTACTTCCACTAGTTCCGAAAATCCGCAACGATTTCATGGAAAACTCAGCTTCAGCAGTTAGGGACTTCCCCTTGCTTGAATATTGATTTGTCCAAGAACTCATGGAGTTTTCAAAGAACTGAGACTCTTTGATGACGTTATTATGTCCACCTTTACGTCAAACTCGGCACCGTCAAGGTATAAATATGCCCACACTTGCCCAAGCAAACACACAGTGGTTTGGAGCAGTTTGACTATCTACTTGCCCGACGCATCCTGCTACAGCAAGTGCCGAAGGAAGCCGACCCTCCAGCAGACGCACTGAGAGAGACGATGTCTTTTCTCTTGGCAAGAAATCAGGCTCCAGTGTTTCCAAGCTCCCCTTGCGGGGTGTTGGGAAATCGAGTCCTGAGATTGACCTCCTTCATTCTAAACCCAAGGTACGGAGCTGATTAGACCCCAAGAGAAATCTTGGATAGATTCTTGGCAAAAAGAATACTTAGCTTATACTACACCACACTTACTTCTTCCCTCGTACTAGACTTAGGTTAGGTACACCGGGGTAGGCGTATTTTAGAAGCACCAGTTGAACCATACCCTGCTTTTACAGTATTATTTTATAATAATCTTCTTGCTGTACGCGTTATACTTTACAGCCAGTCTTACGATTGTGGTACAAAAGGGGGTGGAAAAAAAGGGGGTGGTGATGGACGGAGCATCTGAACCAATCAAACACTCACACCCAGTCAAAAGATCTGGGTTTAATCCATCACTGTTCTTTAGCCCACACTGCCACCCCAGTTCAGACATGGCCATATGCAAATCAGTCTGACCCTGTGCCTCATGGGAACAGTCCAGTACGATTGTAGCAGTTCATTTCTTTTGCATGAGAAAGAAGACTGTTCAATAAATACCTTTTAATGAAAACGCCAATCTCTCTATTTCTCTGCACCTCTGATAAAACGAAGCATGCACAAATGACTGAGTAAAATATCTATCTATTGTTTCCACGAAGGTCAGTTTTATCGTGGGGAAACAAAGTTATCATGTTTATGCGGTCGTCAGAAACAAATCCCTTCTTGTGAACTCGAGAAAGTTTCTAGTGACCTCTGAGCTAGCTGCCACTCACAATTAAGTTTAATATATTCGATAGAGACCTAGTAGACATAAGTCCTACGTCACAACTATAGGATATATTATTCCAATGCGCAGAGCCTATTGGGAATATAGAAACTACACGCCTTCCCATCCCAGGAGGGACGCATCCGTCACCATTGTGTGCTCCGTTTGGGGAAGGGAGAGGATTCTGCTACTGACCCAATCGCGATTCGTGAGCCACCACTGCAACTGTTGTGCAGAGCCCGCATATGCCATCTGGCATGCATCACTAGCAGGAGCCATCAGGCCCAGAAGCCGGAGGGTCATCCTGACTGAAACCTGGGATAGAGGCTGAAAGAATGGAATCATAGCCTGAATATCCCAGACTCGCTGCTCGGGAGGATAAACCCGAAACAGTGTTGAATCCTGAACCGCTGCGATGAAGGGGAGCTTCTGAGAGGGACTCAGGTGCGACTTCGGCAAACTGATGGAGAACCCCAGCAAGTGCAGGAGGTCGGCTGTAGTCTGCAGGTGGGTGACGACTGCCTGGGGCGAGCCCGCCTTCATCAGCCAGTCGTAGAGGTAGGGGAAGACTGACACCCCTGACATGCGCAGATGAGCTGTGACCACTGCCATCACCTTCGTGAACACCCGAGGGGCACTGGTAAGGCCGAAGGGGAGCACGGCAAACTGAAAATGCTCATGGCCTACTGTGAACCGCAGGTAGTGCCGGTGTGCCGGCAGGACTTGGATGTGGAAATAGGCGTCCTGCAAGTTCAACGCCACCATCCAGTTTCCAGGGTCCAGGGCAGCTAGGACCTGAGCCAGAGTTAGCATCTTGAACTTCTCCTTCCGGAGGAAGCGATTGACGTCCCGGAGGTCCAAGATAGGGGGTAGGCCCCCCTTGTCCTTCTTGGGGACCAGGAAGTAGTGGGAATAACAACCACTCCCTACTTCCTGACCATGAACGCGCTCGATGGCCCCCTTGGCCAAGAGGGCCGTGACTTCCTGACGGAGAAGAGCCAAATTATCCCCCGACATGCGGTGGTACCGATTTGGCATGGCCGGAGGGGAGGACAGAAAAGGGAGTGAGTAACTTGACAGATTATCTGCAGCACCCACTTGTCCGAGGTAATTTCGCGCCAGTGGTGGAGGTGGTGACGTACCCTGCCACCCACTGGCGTGGGGTGCTCCCTGAAGCTCGGATTAGGAAGGTTTAGAGGCGGAAGCAGCGGGGGTGGAGGTGGACTGCCCCCCCGCTGGTTACCAGACCTGCCCCTGCGGAAGCCATGGCCACGATGGGGATGGTTCTGCACAGGCTTAGTGGCAGAGCGTGCTTGGGTGCTCTTACCCTGGCAACAAAAGGAACGAAACCCAGAAGTGGCAGGGGCCTTTGTGAAAAGACCCAAAGACTTGGCCGTGGCGCACGAGTCTTTAAAGCGCTCCAGGGCATTGTCTGCCTTGTCTCCAAGGAGACGTGAGCCATCAAAGGGCATGTCCATGAGCGAGCTCTGGACATCGGGTGAGAACCCAGTGGAACGCAACCAGGTGTGGCACCGCAACGCCACCGTCGTGTAAATCACCCTGCCCAACGAATCAGCGGTGTCCAAACCACACCTGATGGCAAACTTCACTGCATCCTTGCCCTCCGCAATCGCTTGGGAAAGGACAGCCTGGACCTCCTCAGAGCACTGAGGCAGAACCTCTGCCACCAAATCCCACAGTGCGTGGGCAACGGCTCAATAAGCAGGCGGTATTAACGGACCTCAACCCGAAACTGGCTGAGAACAACCTCTTGCCATATTGGTCCTGCCTCTTAAGAGTCCTTAACCGGCGGAGCCGTGGGAAAGGCACTCTCCGATGTCGAGGCCTGAATGACCAGGCTCTCAGGCATGGGGTGAGAGGTCAAGAAGGCGGGATCACCAGGCGCTGGACGATGACGCCTAGCAACGTTCTTATCCACCGGTGCCCCCGAGGCCAACTGCAACCAAGTACCCAAGAGGACTTCGTTAAGGGCCTCATTGAAAATGAGCAGCGGCTCAGACTACGTAGACGCCATTTGAAGCACCTCCAAAAGGAGGTTGGTCTTAAGGCCCACCGTAGGGAGGTTGAGATGGAGAGCCTCCGCAGCACGATGCAGCACCATAGTATAGGAAGCGCCTTCTTCCATGGTAGGCGGAAGTGAGGCAAACCCCGGGTCAGAAGACACATCAAGTTCACCCGCATCGTGAAGGTCATCCACCCAATCGTGCTCAGAGTCACACTGCCGCGCAAGGGGGTCCTCAGAGCCGTCCCAGTCCTCGTCTGGCTCCAGGGTAGAAGGAGCCGGTCGTAGCGGCAGGGCCGGAGAGGGGTCAGCGGCGCCAGAAATGGCACCAGCTGGTGCCGTGCCAGAACCGCATCCCAACGTGGTTCCCAGGCCGGAACAAAATGGTCCAGGAACTGGGGCAGGGGCGGGATAAACGGCTCCCAGTCTGGCACCTGTGGCGGAGCCAGGGGTGGCGCTGGGGCCGGAGCCAAGGGCGGCGCCGGGGCTGGAGCCAGCGGTGCTGCACCTTGTGGCGCCGTAGCTGAGGGCGCTGGATCCAGTGGCTCTGGATGGCTCTGGAGCTGGTGCCAGAGGTGGTGCCACCGGGCCAACAGGATCTGGACACAGGACTGCAGGGCCCGCAGGCACGCCGGCGGGAGCCCGAGGCCTAAACAGGGGGTCCCTGGCAGCAAGAAACTCTTGCACCTGTTCGGGAGTCGCCGACGGACCCGGGTATAGAGGGTAGGCCACGGGACTCCCAGGCTCCGGTGGAGCTGCAGGGGCGAAGCACCTGTCCCCCAAGTCCCCCCCCCAAGTCCCCCTCCAGGGAGCGACGGGGGGATGTCGGAGAGCGAACGCGCTTCTTCTGAAGGTGAAGACAGAGTCCGAGGAGCGACGGCTCTGCGAACGGCCTCTAGACCGGGAGCGGCGGTGAGAAGAGTGTCGGACGTCCAGCAACTTCCGGCGCTGCTCCCGTAATGTCTTCGGGGCCATGGCACGTCTGTCCCGACAATCCAGGAGTCATGGTCATGCTCCAGGCAGTAGAGGCAGACATCATGGGGGTCCCTCCACCTACATATTACGGTGGGACGACCCACAAGACTTAAAGCCGGGCATCCCTACGTGCACCAGAAGACAAGAAAAGGAGACAAAAGAGTCTCAAAAAGTGGTCAAAAAATGATAGAGGTACGTGCTGAATCCGGATCTGCGCTTTCGACGCGGAAAAAGAAAGAACTGACGTCAGAGCGCATGGGTGGCGCCTAAGTACTCTCCGTGACGTCAACTCATCGCCTACGACGCCAGTGACGGACACGGAGCCGCAGGACGCCAGCTACTGGCGCGCAGAGGAACTGCTAAGCAGAAAAACCTTCCGGATCCAGCCTGACGCCTGGGGATATTCTAAGGTAAGGAATCTATCACTAACTTGTCTCTTTCAGATACCCAGATCAGTTGACTGGGGGTGAGTGCTTGCATTGTTCAATACTCCGTCCATCATCCCCTTTGGTTTTGGATGATGGATCCTCCCATTCATTTTGGACAGAAGGCCTGGTCTGCACGGAAGCCTACTGTGTGATCACACCAAGAGATGTAGCAGGTCCAGGTACCACCACTGTAGTGGCCAGTCTTGTGCTATCAGAATTATTCTCATCCTGTAGCGTGTGAGTTTGGCTATTACCTTCGGGATGAGAGGAAGAGGAGGAAAAGCATAAACAAAGGTTCCTGACCAGTCGATCAAAAGGGCATTCCCTATCGGTCCTGGTCAGTAAAACCTTGACGCGAAGGCGTGGCATTTTTGTTTAAGTGGTCGGCAAGGAGATCGACGGTTGTTGAAAAATCTCTGCCACCACTTCGTCGTTTAATACCCAGTCTTGTTGATCTTCCAAGTGACGACTTAGAGTGTCCGCCTGTGAATTCTATTCCCCTAGCAGATGGACTGCTGTGATTGAGAGCTGCCTGGCCAGGAGCCAATGCCAGATCGCTTGAGCCTCCTGGGACAGCGGGCGAGAGTGAGTTCCCCACTGCTTGTTTAGGTTGTACATGGTAGTCGTGTTGTCAATTTGTACTAATATTGACCTGGACTGTATCAACAGGAAGGAAGCCTTGAGGGTTGATTTCAGATTTGATTGATTTCAGATTTGTAAAGCGCATAGCTACCCTGGGGCGTCCCAGCGCTGACAATCAACCTGTAGCTTTCAGAGGGGGGGAAGTTGTAGGGATGAGTTATGGGAAGAGCCATGTTTTCAGTTGCCTACGGAAGGCTAGGAGGTTGTGTTCTCTTCGGATGGAAAGTGGGAGGGAATTCCACAACTTAGGCGCGTTGTAAGAGAAAGGTCGCCCCCCTGCGCGGGCCTTTCTTATTCTGGGGACACTGGCCAAGGAGAGGGAGTCTGATCTGAGTTGTCTGTTTGAGTGATGTGGTTTGACGAGAGATCTCAGAATGGGCGGGCCTCTGCCTTGAAGTATTTTATGTGAGATGCAGAGGGTCTTAAAGGTGATCCTTTCCTTGATCGGGAGCCAGTGTAGAGATCTGAAGGCCGGCTTGGCAGAGCATCTAGATTTGGTCCCGGTCAGGAGTCCGGCCGCGGCGTTATGAGCACATTGTAGTTTGTTGATGACCGATGCGGGGGCACCTAGGTAAAGGGCTTTCCGTAGTCCAGTCTGGAATTAACAAGCCCCTGTATGAACAGTTTCCTGGACTGAAAGGGGATCAAGTGGAGAATTTTTCGAGCTGTCTGGATAAGGCCGAAGCAGGTGCCGGCGGTTTTTCTAGCCTGGACTTTAAAATTGAGGTCTTGGTCCAACCAGCTACCTAGGTTTTTAACTTCGGTCTTAGGGGTGGGGGGAGAACCCATACAGGGTGGCCAGGAGAGGCAGGGGGGGAGTCGGGGTGGGTTTCCCAGAAGAAGGATCTCGGATTTCTCTCCGTTTAATTTCAGACGCGACTCGCACATCCATTGAGAGATATTCTGGAGGCAGGATGACAAGTTGTCCAGACAATTGGTCGCCTGGTTTATGGAGACTACCAGCTGGGTATCATCGGCGTACATGACTGTTTTTATGCCGAATGGAGTTACAATGTCTTCGAGGGGAGACATGTAAACGTTAAAAAGTGTGGGGCTCAGGGAGGAGCCCTGAGGTACCCCGCACTGGAGGGGGAAAGCACTGGAGTTAACTGTGCCGTCGGTCACCTGGAATGTTCTACCTTCTAGGAAGGATTTGATCCAGGACAGGGCGGTCCCGGAGATTCCTGCCATGCTAAGACGGTGGATAAGGATGGCATGATCCACCGTGTTGAAGGCGGCACTCAGATCTAGGAGGATCACTGCCACTGATCCTCCCGCGTCTATGATGGTTCTAGCCTCTTCGACCACGGCTAGGATTGCGGTGTCCGTTCCCTGTCCCGGTCTAAACCCTGTCTGGGATTGGCGCAAGAGGTTGTTGGATTCCAGAAAGAGGGAGAGTTGGTGGTTGACGATTTTCTCGGCCACTTTGCTGATGGCCGGGAGGAGAGAGATGGGTCTGAAGTTAGACGGATCAGAGGGATCGAGATGGGGTTTTTTGAGAAGCGCGCGGACTGTGGCTTTTTTCCAGTTAGTTGGAACGGTGCCTAGAGCAAAGGACGTATTGATAAGGCAAGGCAAGATGTACTACCCGTAGTTTATATGATATGTTTGTTCTTTGCTCAACCACTTGCCCCGAGTCTGCAGAGGACCCATGTGTGCTCCCCAACCCAGAAGTGAAGCGTCTGTGATCAAGGATTGTGTTGGGGAGGTTGGTGGAAAGGGACTCCCACCAGGAGATTTTTTTGATGAGTCCTTCAGTGAATGGATGCTCTGGCGGACGGGGAAGGAAGAATGCGGTCCTCCCATCGTGCCTACGTCTGATCCCATTTGTCTTCAAAGCCCTGCTGCAGAGGTCTCAGCCTTAGTATGGCGTTGGGGACCAGAAAAATGCAAGATGCCATCGACCCCAGGAATGATGCAACTCACCGAACTGAGGGCTGATGCAGTTGAAGAAGGGGGATAATATACATGATTTTAACGCTTAATGCCGTCTTAATGTTTCAAAGCTCCGAACGTTGTAGGTGTTATTAACCAAACTCAGTTTATTTTACTCCCCCAAAAAAATCGCAGGTCAGTGGGGCCCAAGGTGATTCGTACCAGTGATGTGGGGGCAGGTTAGCTGCTGAGAAGCCAATGGCGTTGCAATACCATGGGCCAGGAAGGCGATGCCCCCCACCACTTTTTGAACTAGGAGATAGGGAGATACCCCGGCTTCAGTGGGATTTTCAGGCCTCTATTCACCCTGGTGCCACTGCATCTGCTGCACCATTGGTAGCTGTGGCCCCATTTCATTGGACACCTGCCAGTTTTCGCCAACAACCTTCTGGGCCTCCACGCCTCGGGATACCACGATTCCTATCTTGGGCTTTCAGTTGACAATCTGGTGCACTCTGGGAGTTGTAGTCTTTGTTGGTAACATTGAATAACTGTTTGTTAGTCCTACCTGATAGTAATGATTAGTAATAGAAAAGCCCAGGACAGGATGCCTGGTGTCCTGGTCACTTGTGAGCTGCACCGATAGAGGAGCTATTACAACTGGAAGCCGTGTACTGCCCTGGAGCTGTACAGTATATGCAGCAGGCACAAAACACGCCGAGCTGTCGTACCCATCTAATTGCAATTAGTTTGTGTAATCGACGCTTATCGCTGACAGTTTTCATTTCCCGGCAGGTGAATACGTTTCAGGGAGATTGGAGGGTCTTTCCTATCAGCAGCCTGGAGCTCCACGTGGACGTCAACGACTAGAAGCACATAAGCCCATCCTGGGAACCTCAGAGGAGTCTTTTGAACTGGAGGACTTGGTCTCAGCGCCCTGCAGGCCCGGGTTGAACGAGACCTTCGGGTCCTACCACCTCCTCTGTTGCACTGCCAGTGGCTAGCGACCTGAGGCCCCTTCTGAACTTGCCCTATGCAGTGGGTGTGAACGCTGGGACAGGCAGTGGTGCAGCGCTTTGGCAGGGTTGGGTAAATTATGCGGCATTATGGAGCACATTTTGTGATGGTATTACTTCATTATTTTGTAATTTTTAAGCTTGTAAACAGTGTCTGGGCATTAGTTGTACCTCGTTATTACCGGTTTAACACCCACATATAGCAATAAGCTACATAAAAGTGGCCAGTCAGCCTTTGCAAAAGGCCTTCCAATGCACGGCAACACGTGTCGCTGCATTTTTACTAACTTTGGAACCGTTTGAGCTAGTGACAATTTTTGTTTTTGTTAAAATCTGCAGATTATGCAGCAGATGATGGATTATGTGGCAAATATACAACTATGCAAAAATCGCCAAAGTCACACAATCGCATAATTCCTATGGCTCTGTCTATATAGGTTCCCCTTCAGCACACAGGGCATCCTGTGATGTGGAAGGTGGCCTAGAGAGGGGCACCCTGGTTTTAAGTGGCACACTGCAGGCACGCCCTTTAGTGAGTGCCCATAGCAAACACTGACAGGAGAGGCCTTTTTTAACCCATTGATGACAGTTGTCTACTTGTCCATCCTGTTTTGGTAAATTGGTCTGCCAGTCCCCTGGCTCAGGCTACACATGTCTTCCGTCTCGTTTCCTGTAATCTGCGATGGCGAAGTAGTTTTATTTTATTCAGTTCTACCTCCTCTCCTCTTAATTTCCCAGGTGTCAGAATGGATCCAGAAGATTTTTCTCTGAGCAATAACGTTGCACGTCGTTAGGTGGCGCTGGTCAGATCTGCGTGACATTGTCTGCGTCGTCTCCACCATTGTGACATCCACGTCACTTACATAGGAGCCACCTCGGAGCAATGACATCAGTTACTTTTCACGACTTTCCACGCCAGGAGCGCAGAGCCATGAAGTGCACTGACATTGGTGTGTTTTAAACAACTAGAGCCCTGAAAGGGAACAGCCCATACCCTAAAAACCTGTCCTCAGAGCGGGAAGGATGGGTGTTGCTAGATCACGTCTCCCATACAACAGAAGGCGTTACTGAAGGTAAGTAACTTGTCCATCTGATAGAGACATCTATCCACAGATTCCTTACCTTGGAACAGATACCCATGCAATACCATCCCTGGAGGAGGGACTGTAGACCGGTTTAGACCAAGAAGTCCTGCAGAACACAGCAGCCAAAAAGGCAGTGCCTGTGGATCTGATTTCCAGGCAGTAGTGCTTTGTGAATGTGTCCAGTGATGCCCATGTTGCTGGCTGACAAATGTCAAGGACTCGGACTCCACGTTGCAATGCCATGGTAGCAGCCTTAGCTCTGGTAAAATGAGCCCTTAAGCCTTCAGGACGCTGCTTTTTGGCCAGAGTGTAGCAGATTTTGATGCAAAGGACAACCTATCAAGAGATCATACCTCTCTGGACAGCATGACCTGTCTTCAGTCCCATGTACCCACACGAAGTTGGTCGTCCGCCTGGAACTCTTTAGAGCAGTCAAGGTAGAATGAAAATGTTCTTTTTGGGTCTAGACGGTGGAGTCACTCCTCTTCTTTAGAGGGGCGTGGTAGAGAGTAGAAAGTGGGCAACGTGACAGATTGCCCAATGTTGAATGATATTCCCACTCCCTGTAAAAAGAGGCCCTCGTGCAAAGCACCAACTTATCAGGGTAGATAGTCAGGTAAGAAGGCTTAGATAAAAGAGCATGCAATTCGCTCACCCTCCTGGCAGAAGTCATTGCCACTAAAAAGGGTGTTTTGATGGTAAGCAGCAAGAGGGGGCAGTTCTGAAGAGGTGCGAACGAAGCACACACCAAGAAGGTGAGATCCAAATTAAGGTCCCACTGATGCATGATAAAAGGGGCAGGTGGGAACATATGTACGAGCCCCTTAAGAAATCCATTTACAATAGGGGATTTAAATAAGGAGGGTTGGTCTGGCAGCCATAAAAAGGCAGACAAGGCTGTACGGTACTCTTTAAGAGTGCCCAGAGCATATCCCTGCTGGGAAGGGTCAATATAAAAAATTCGAATTGAGTTAGGGAAGCATAAAAAAGATCAATAGATCTTTCTGTACAATATTTTACAAATATGTGCCACCGGAAGCCATACACAATCCTGGCAGAGGGACTCCTGGCTGCCAAAATAACATTACCGGCTTCCGGAGGAAGGTCGAATGCTATTGATTGCTGCAGCTCAATCTCCACGCAAGAAAGCATAGAGTTGACAGGTTCAGTTGGAGAACCGTCTTCTCTACTGCGACAGAAGATCCTCCAGCAAGGGAAACCTGATCGGGGATCAATGCTCATCTGTAGAAGCTAGGGATATCAGACTCTCAGTGACCAGTCTGGAGCCACAAGAATGACTTGCTCCTGATCTTCTTGAGCTCTCTGGGTAGGAGTGGTATGGGAGGAAAGACATGTAGGAGGCTAGATTTCCACTCAAGATGAAAAGCGTCTCCGATCGAGAGCCGCCTTGGAAAACTTGCATTCTTGGCAGAGGCAAAGAGATCTAACCCAGGCTCTCCCCGCTACTGAAAGAGATCTTGCGCCACCGCCGGATTGAGATGCCATTCGTGACCCGCATGGCACCAACTGCTGAGTTTGCCCATCCCTGCGTTCAGGGAACCTGCCAGGTGTTGAACCACCAGGGATTTGCCCTGCTGTTTAACCATGTATAGAGACGCAGAGCCTCTTGACAAAGGGTCCAGGACCCCACCCCACCCTGTTTCTTGCAGTACCAGAATGCTGTAGTGTTGTCCGTGTCCTCTTGAACAAGCTTTCCCTTGATTGAGGGAAGAAAAGCATTCAATACCAAGTGAATTACTCGGAGCTCCAACAAGTTGATGTGGAATTCGGGTTCCGCCAGAGGCCAGAGTCCTCTGATCTTCACCTGTGACAGATGGCCGCTCTATCCCAGGAGTGAAGCATCTGTCACTAATGTATGATCTGATTGGGAAGGCAGAGGGGTCTGCATCTGACCCCAATCGCGGTTGATCAGCCACCACTGCAGGTCCTGTGCAGTTACCTCAGAGATTGGGACCATGTCGGAGAGATTCTCCTGATGCTGCACCCACTGGAAGTTCAGGTCCCACTGCAGAGCCCGCATGTGCCATCTGGCATATGTCACAAGCAGGATGCAGGGGGCCATGAGGCCCAGCAGCCTCCAAGTCATTCTCACCGAAATCCAGGATATGTTATTTTAATTTATTACACGCACAAATCACCCCCAGAGGAGTATCTTGGCGCCAAGACAGCAGGTAAAAGGGAGCTACTCTTAAAAAATAGTTAAGTCTTAAGTAATTTCTCGACATGGAGGTTGTCCTTACTGATACGTAATCTCAATGGCCAATTTATTCCAATAGAAAGGAGCAAGGACGGAAAATGACCTGCCTCCTGACCTGGACTTTCTGAACCTGGGGACCTTAACCAGAGCTTTGTAGCATAACATTATGAGTCTGGAGGGGGAATAGGCCTGAATATCCTGGACTCGACCCTTGGGTGGATAGGCCCAAAACTGCACTGTTTCCAGAACAGATCTGATGAAAGGGAGCATCTGAGAGGGGAGTCAATTGTGACTACGACATGTTGATAGTGAACCCCAGCGAAAGCAGGAGTTCCGCCGTAATCAGGAGGTGGGAGACGATGGCCTGGGGCGAGCCCGCCTTCAAAGACAAGCCATTGAGATAGTGGAAGACTGCCACCCCTGATCTGCACAGATTAGCTGCGACCCTAGCCATCACCTTGGTGAACACCCGAGGGGCGCTGGTAAGGCAAAGGGGAAGCACAGTGAACTGAAAGCGCTCATGGCCTACTGTAAACTACAGGTAGCGTTGATGAGCAGGCAAGCCGGGAATGTTAAAATAGGTGTCCAGCAAGTCCAACGCTACGATCCAGTCCCCAGGGTCTAGGGCAGACAAGATCTGAGCCAGAGTGAGAATCTTAAAATTTTCTTTTTTGAGGAAATAGTTTAGGACTCACGGATCTAGGAGAGGCTGCAGGCCCTTTTCCTTCTTCGGGACCAGAAAGTAGCAGGAATAACAACCACAGCCTACTTCTGGTGCCAGAAGAACCCTCTCTATGGCTCCCTTGACCAAGAGAGTTATGACTTCCTCCTGGAGCAAAACGAGGTTATTCTCCATCAGACGGTCGTAAGTTGGAGGCATGGAGGGAGGATTTGTCTTAAAGGTGAGAGAGTAGCCCCTTCAAACTATTTGAAGAACCCATCTGTTCGACTTGATTTTTTGCCAGTGGTGGCTGATCCTGCCACCAACAGGCAGCTCTTGATCCTGAAGGGCCGAACTAGGTAGGCTTGGAGTCTGAGGCTGTAGGGGGGAGGGCTCAGGAAGGGCCTTTGGCTGCCAGACCAACGGGGTCGAAATGAGCCGGGCAGAGGTTGCTGAACTTGTGTGGTCTTGTGGCTGGACCATCTGAAAGCCCTTTCTGAATCCAGAAAAGGGCTAAAAGGCAGACAGGGGGCCACTGAGAAGCCAAAGGACTTGGCTGTTGTCCATGAGTCCCTAAAGTGCTCCAGGGCCATGTCTGCCTAGTCTCCGAAGAGACGGGTGCCATCAAAGGGCATGTCCAGGAGTGAATCCTGGACATCCCCAGAAAAGCCAGACGTTCTCAGCCAGGTGTGGCGTTGCACAGCCACCGTCGAGAAAATCGCACTGCCTAGTGAGTCAGTCGTATCATGACCACAATGAATGGCAAACTTCACCGCATCTCTCCCATCTGATACCGCTAGGGAGAGGATGGCCTGGGCCTCCTCCAGGACCTGTGGCAGCACTTGTGCAACCGTTTCCCACAAGGTTGTGGGAGTAAAGGCCCAATAGGCATGCCATGTTCACTAACTGCAATGCAAGGCTGGCTGAAAATTTTTTTTGTACCTCAACTATCCAGCCTCTTGGATTTCCTGTCCAGGGCTGTGGAAGGAAATGCACCCTGTAAGGTAGAAGGTTGGATCACCAAGCTCTCAGCTGTAAGGGGGTACGTGAGGAAATTTGAGTCACCCTTTGCAGAGCGATGGCAGTGGGCATTTGTCTTATTCACAGGAGACCCTGTGCTGGGTTTGACGAGGTCCCCAGTAGGACATCAGTCAAGGCCTCATTAACAGGCAGGAGGGGTTCTGAGGAGGAGACACCAGGCTGCAGGACCTCTGTCATGATGTTTGTCTTGACAGTCACAAAAGGAAGATGAATGTCCGGGACATCAGCTGCCCTTCGCACCAACATAGTATATGAAGCTCCTTCCTCCACAGCCGTCGTTGGGATGAGAATGGGGCTGCCAGTGGGCGATGGGAGTCTCGGCGTGGAGGCTGTCGCTGGGGAAGGTGGCAGTTGCACGATTGGCATCGGTCCAGATCCATTAGGGTCATCGGCACTGGGGCCTGAGCCGCCAGTGCGGAAGCTGATAAAGCCCCCTCTGAGCCTCCGGGCCCGAACGGCGCCAAGTGTGTCAGGATGCCCAAATTTCAGGCACATGGCGTCATAAAATTACTTGAGCTGGGCGGGGGTTGCTCTGGTTCCTGGGAAGGCAGGGAAGGGTGGAGCCAACCCAGGCACAGGTTCAGCCGAACGAGGCCTAGAACACCGAGACTCCTCCAGCGCGTCAGCCAACCGACAGGGAAAAGTCAAAGCATGCTTTAACTTCTTGCTATTTTTATGCTTCTTACATGACTGACTCACAGGGCCATATGTAAACAAGGTGAGGTCATTAAGGTGATAGTACGAACCACGCACTAGTCCACTGAGTAATGGTTGCACTGCAAACTAACACCATATGGAGATACGATGATACAAGGAGAGCCTATCAGGGAGTCTAGTAGTGAACCCTCACTGATCAAACAGTTCTATTTGTCATTTAATGAAGAGCAGGCCCTGTTCGATGTGGGTGTAGAGTGATTGTGGCATCTTGTGAGGATATGAGTGCTGTGGTATCATGTGGATGGCCAGTGTAGATATCAGAGCGCGCTCATTGAGCCCCCGGCTATCCGTGGCTAAACGGTGTATCCACCTTTGTTCCTTCAGGAACAGATTATGCTTGGATATATTGGGGGTCGCTTCCAGTACTAGCCAGGATAGTGAATCAGCCGTGTGGTTTAGTTCCTGGAAGTGTCTACACATTTTGGTATTGGTCTTTTTGCAACGAAAGTTGCTCCTGTGCTCGGATACGCGGGTCTTTATGGGGCGTGTGGTCATGCCCACATACTGTAGTCCGCAGGGGCACCGCAGTAGGTATATGCAATTAGAAGTATTGCAGTTGGTGTGTCCCCGTAGCTCCCATGTGAAGGTATCTGTCAGTTGGATCTGCTTGTGTATTGACGTGAAGGGGCATACGCTACACGTGCCACATGGATAGTGACCCTTTCCTGGTGGTAAGTGCCACAGGGTTGTTTGCTTTATTGGGTCTGCCCTCTTAGGCCTGGTCTGTACTAGGATGTCCTTGATATTTCTAGACCTCTTAAAGGCAAATCTGGGTGTTTCCAGATTGAAGGTCCCTGTGCTGAGGATCTGCCAGTGCCGTTTGATAATCTGACACTGCCACTGCTACTGACCAGATTGGACGGCGTTCGTGACAGCGAAGGCTCGCTCATCTACCCACGCCTCGCGGAACCCGCTCCGCGGGTCCCGCTTCGGATTCCTTGCGTTTGGTGCTTTGGTGGGGCTTGAAGGCAAAGGGCTGCGAGCGGCAACCGGGACTCGCATTCCCAGGAGTCCCGGTGTGCGTGAGTGGCCGAGTCACCTGGCCCCGCTCTCCCTGACCGCCTCGCCCCCATCTGCTGCAAAAGGGGCTCGGACTCACTACTTCCTGGGACACTGCCACTGCTACTGACCAGATTGGACGGCGTTCGTGACAGCGAAGGCTCGCTCATCTACCCACGCCTCGCGGAACCCGCTCCGCGGGTCCCGCTTCGGATTCCCTGCGTTTGGTGCTTCGGTGGGGCTTGAAGGCAAAGGGCTGCGAGCGGCAACCGGGACTCGCATTCCCAGGAGTCCCGGTGTGCGTGAGTGGCCGAGTCACCTGGCCCCGCTCTCCCTGACCGCCTCGCCCCGCCCCCATCTGCTGCAAAAGGGGCTCGGACTCACTACTTCCTGGGACACTGCCACTGCTACTGACCAGATTGGACGGCGTTCGTGACAGCGAAGGCTCGCTCATCTACCCTCGCCTCGCGGAACCCGCTCCGCGGGTCCCACTTCGGATTCCCTGCGTTTGGTGCTTCGGTGGGGCTTGAAGGCAAAGGGCTGCGAGCGGCAACCGGGACTCGCATTCCCAGGAGTCCCGGTGTGCGTGAGTGGCCGAGTCACCTGGCCCCGCTCTCCCTGACCGCCTCGCCCCGCCCCCATCTGCTGCAAAAGGGGCTCGGACTCACTACTTCCTGGGACACTGCCACTGCTACTGACCAGATTGGACGGCGTTCGTGACAGCGAAGGCTCGCTCATCTACCCACGCCTCGCGGAACCCGCTCCGCGGGTCCCGCTTCGGATTCCCTGCGTTTGGTGCTTCGGTGGGGCTTGAAGGCAAAGGGCTGCGAGCGGCAACCGGGACTCGCATTCCCAGGAGTCCCGGTGTGCGTGAGTGGCCGAGTTACCTGGCCCCGCTCTCCCTGACCGCCTCGCCCCACCCCCTTTAACCTAGCTGATTGGCCCTTTGGACTCACAAATACAAGGCTACTTCGCTGCGCGGGAGCGCGCGGGAGCGACCGGGGCGAAGACCGGGCAAAGAGCGGGCCGTTTGAGGCCGTTCGAGGTCTGAGCGGTCTGGTCTGGGCCCCCCCTCTTTCGCCCGTTCCCCGTAGGCCCACCCCTCCTGGACGCCAAGATAACCGTGGAAAATGCCGCTAAGATCAGGGAAGGAACGTTCTGTCCAAATCAATACTCCCAATGGCGTCGTTTCTGGTCCCTTGGATGCTTTCATAACACGGGCTACTGGTATCTTAGAAAAGGAAATCGCAATGGTTGAGAAAAGATTGTCAATAGACTTAATCAACGGGAAACGATCATCATTGGGGGCCTTAGCCACATCTATCTCCCCTCCACCCTCTGTACCACATGCTGCCTTTAATTGTGTCCACACCATCTCTACGGACGCAATAGTCCATTCAGAAAATATTGGGGATAGCCGAGCTAGGGAAAAAATGAATAGTGTAAATACTTCCAAAGATACTCAGGGGGAGGGGGCGGAGGATAATGACTCGTTGATCAGCGAAGAGCAGGATTTTAGCCAGCTTACTGGAACTCCTCCCCTCAACCAGTCCAACATGTCAATATCATCTGAAAATGTTTACCCCCCTATACCTAACTCTGGCCCTAATACTAAAAAAAGAAAACGGGATACTGGAATGACAGGGGGAAAAAGCTAAACATTGGTGAAGTAAATAAAGTTCAAGGGGAATGGGGCCCGGGGCCCGAGCCTCATCCAAACCCGCCAAAACCCTCGACACATAACAACATGCTATGCCCCACCCTTTTGGCTTTGGGTTCCTCAACCACCTGTCCCATGTGCCTCAATAGTGACGAGGTTCTGCTGGCAAAAATGGAGGCCATGTTTAAAACATTACTCATACCAATCCTTGAGCGGACCAGGCTTATGACCACTAAAATTGATAGCATGGTGGATTTGATCCATTCAAACCATACGATGCTTCAAGCATTATCTGGTTTGAATAATATGGGTGCGATTGCTGTACCAGCACCCAGTAGGGTCCCCAGTAATAACAACAATATGGATAAGGGTAAAATTGCCCCCAATAAAACCATAGGAATGAATAACATCACATCTAAAGGGGGCAAAACAACCAACACCATCCCTATTAACTCCTTAGGAGCTGGTTCGCAAACTCAGGTATTAAAGCCCCAATCAAAACCAGTGGTTAAAGAAAACACTGGTGGGCGTCAAACTATGGGTCCTCCTATACAACCTAACTTAAATCTCCCTTCTCCAAGTAACTCAAGAGCCCAACGTACTGCTTCTTCCAATCATTGGGAGAGGGGGTGTAAAAGACCAAATACTCCCAGTGTTGATCTTCCACCTGAAGCAGCCCTACATACCATCGTTTTGACCGGCGTAGCCCCATTAAAACCGGGTGCAAGGGAATCTTATGGCGATCTTTTTAATAAAGTCACTTTTTGGCTGAATAAAAATCGCCCGTTACCCCCTTCCACCCCCACGGAGATAATGTATGTGAGGAGAGTAGATTGGGTTGGGCCGGAGGTAAAAGACCTAGAAGGAGATTGTATCCTTATTTCGCTTAAAGACTCATGGGTGGTAGATGTTATTAAACGAGAACCTAGGTTCGCAAGGCAGGGGGATGTACAAACTTTAGCATTATCTTATTTTTATCCGCGCAGGCAAATACCCTTCCAATCTTTCCCACTGTTTCGTAAAGGTCCTGCTGCAAGACATCCCCCGGCATTAACCCCGCTTGACTACCAGCGCCCCTTTCTTTTTAATCGTTTTGGCCCCCTCTCTGGACTAGAAGCTGTAGATTGACTTAATGATTCTTCTAGTGAGCCTCTGATTGGTAGTGTGACAATGCTAGAACCCACTGATTTTAACATGGTGTGCCCAACTGAATTACCCAATCGAGTAGATGGGGTAGGAGACCGAACAGTAGTATTAAACAGTCCTCGACCATACCTTGCTACCCAGGGGTCTTTGATAGACAATAAAATTAAAAAAATTATTGACGCTCCAGTAGAGCGTGCCAAGAAACTAGTGGTTAATGCCAATACAGGGGTCCCTTATGGACCTGCTCAGCCCCTACACCCTCTGTTGCCAGATAACCCGAAAGATTGTTTAAAAATTCTGTGCTGGAACATAGCGGGTATTAAGGCGCGCTTTGCGTCTACGGATTGGTTAAACTTTATGGACAACTACGATATTATCCTGTTGCAGGAAACATGGGCAACTGAGCCTGTCCATAAGTTGGGTTATATAAATTTTTTCAAACCCGCAATCAAAGGAGGCAAAGGGCGGGCTGCAGGAGGCTTGTTGATCTGGGTAAAACAATCCCTGGGCCTCTATCCACTGGAGCTCCCGGTAGAGAGTCAAGATCTCCTCGCTATCAGAATAAATAAAGGGAGCAAGCAAATTATGAACATTGTTAACATCTATGCAAGAGGCCTGCCTGGTGGTCGAAGCCCACCCCTGTTGAAACTCGTTGATCATATGATAATGAAAATGGGTGGTGGTATTACTACCATTCTTGCTGGCGATTTAAATTGCACTATAGAACCAGTGTTAGATATGGGAGACCCATGGATTATGGAAGATGATGCTGTATGGGGTGTTCCAGATTTACAAGTGGAGAAGAAGGCTAAAGTAACAGAGGCTGCAGTGTCCTGGATGGCTTTTTGTTTACAAAATGGGTTCCGTGCATGTAATGGCCGCTCTGCCTCGGATGTGAAGGGAAATTGTACATTCGATAATGGCCAGAGGCAGAGCCGCATTGACTATATTTTATTGGACATGGAACATTGGGCACTGCTAATCGACATGGTAGTATTAGAGCGCCCGGAAAGCGATCACAACCCACTGTCCTTGTTACTAAAGACACCGGATTTAAACAGACACGAGGAACCATCTCTTACTCATACAGGGGATGTTCATCTTACCAACGACAGGAGGAGATTGAAGTGGTCACGGGTTATGGAAGATGAGTGTTTACTAAATAATATTAATGTCGTAGTTGAGAATGCACTTAATGAAATGTTGCAAATAGATATAACGGGGGTGGATGCTGAAGCAGCCAATAGTGTGATGGGTGTTCACATTAATTGTTTTGAAAATGTAAAGACCCTGTTATCTAAACCATGTGGAAATGTTGCTGTTAGAAGTAATTGTTTGCCCCAAAAATGGTATAATAAGGAATGTAGAGAGGCACATACAGCCCTCATTTCTGCCATAAAATCTAGGAACAAGGTTGGAGTGAGAGCTGCTAGACTCTACTATAAAAAAATCCTTAGTAAAGCTAAACGGGAGTGGGAGGATGAATTTTGGTTAGACCTCCTGGAGGCCTCCAACACCAACAATCAAAAAAAGTTTTGGGACTTGGTTAAATGGGGCAAAAAAATAGATTCTTCCACTCCGGGAAATAATGTGCCACTTGAGGATTGGGTTTTATTTTATTTGGCCCAGTTTAAAGGTGGCAACGATGAGAGTATAAACCGCTTATGCAATGTACCCAGGCTGACCCCACCAAGTGAAAAACTTACCTTTACGGTTGCTGAGGCAGAGTTGGCATTGGCACTGACTCTCCGAGGTAAAGCCCCCGGTATGGATTTGATCCCTGCTGATCTGTTTAAATCTAATCCCACCCTGTGGCTGCCGTATATTACTAGGATAGCTAATATACTGGCCCTTGGAGCTTTAGTCCCTGGATCTTGGAAAGGGGCCGAGATCGTCCCAATTTACAAAAAGGGTGATAAATCCATCCCGGGCAATTACCGCCCTATCAGTTTAATCGATTCGATTCAAAAGATAGTGGCGCGTATGGTCCTGGGACGGGTCCAGGGATGGATTGAAATGGAGAATATTTTGTCACCCATGCAGGCGGGCTTCAGATCGGGAATGAGCACCATAGATCAGGTTTTTAGATTCTGCCTGATCTATTGGAAGGAGGTTTGGTTGGGTGGTGGCACCATCTATGCTGCATTTATCGATCTGAAGTCCGCCTTCGATCTGGTGCCTAGGGATAGGCTATGGGGTGTGCTGAAAAGTCTGGGGTGCCCACTGGAATTATTGGACCTCATTGTAAGATTCCATGAGGACAATTTTGCGAGGGTGAGGTGGGGGGGTCAGGGACAAGTGACAGAAACATTCCCAGTAACCCGAGGTGTTCGTCAGGGGTGTGTCCTGGCCCCTACCCTCTTCCTCCTTTTTATCGACCAAGTCGTTAAGTTTTTCATGGACACCCCTACTGACGCACCAATGCTGGCAGGGATGAGGTTCCCGCTACTTGTCTTCGCAGATGACACTTTAATCCTCTCGAAGACACGTGGCGGGCTCCAGCGGGCTTTGGACCGCTTCGAGGAGTTTTGTGCCACCAATAATTTGGTAATTAATGTGGGGAAAACAAAATTTATGGTTTTTACAAAGAATCGTTTAATTCGGAGTTCAGTGAAGTTGAATGGAGCAAACCTCGAACAGGTGGATACAATGACCTATTTAGGGGTTACCCTTGATAGCCGTTTAAGATGGAAAGATCAGATTAACACGCAACATCTTAAACTCGCCAGGCTGACGGGTTGTCTCGTCAAAGAGCAGAGGGAATCAATTACAAAACGGGTCCTACCGGCCCTTAAGATCTATGATGTTAAAATCTCTACAGCCGTTTTATATGGCGCAGATCTATGGGGCCATATGGACTTGTCTAACTTATTCAAAATCCAATGTAGATTCCTTCGAAATTTGGTGGGCCTCCCACAGTCTACACCTTCGCTTCCCCTTTGCCTGGACCTTGGTTCCCCTCCTATTAACGAGATGGCAAGATTCAGACTAGTGGCACTGTGGAGACGGATATGGACATCCCCAGACCTATCTCTCTTTGCAGACGCACTCTCGGAAGTCAGGTCTATCAGGGGTTCAGCGAAAATCCCATGGTTCTCTGCTGTCAAATCCATTCTTAAAGATATGGGTTTGGAACACCTCTGGATATCCCCACAATCAAATGTTTTCCCACCCAAAGACGAATTTAAATCCTTATACTGGGCCACTATCCGCCTAAATAGAGTCCTGTTGTCCAATAAAAGTGGCCTTGCTGGCAGGTTTTTAACATTCAAAGTAGATCTATCGAGAGAGCCATATTGGGATGTAATATCTCGACCGTTAGATAAGAAACTGTACCATCAGTTCAGAGTGGGCGCTTTGCCCTTAAACATTTTCCTGAATAAACGGTCCACAGGGATATCGCCCTATTGTACATGCTGCCCAGGCCATATTGAATCAGAAGGCCATTTCTTCTTTGCCTGCCCAAGGTACGGAGCACCCCGAAAGAAATGGTTAAAACCTTTGTTTAAAAAATTGCCATTTAAAACAGTGATGGAAGCAATATGGGCGCTTAGAACTAATACTTCAGAACTCTTTGTGATAACCTTGGCTAAGTATCTGGGATGGGCCTGGCTTCTAAGGCTTAAAAACATCATGCCTTAGCACCAAGTACAAAGGCCATTTTGCAAATTGGTCATAATCTGTTTAGTTTGAGTATATAGCTGCTAAATTATCCTACGATTACGCCTCATCATTAGTGTCCATTGTCCGCAATTTTGTGTTGTGAAGTTGACTTTTTTTATGCAATGAATTTTTTATAAAAATATTCAGGTCTCTTTACTTATCGATTGAAATTTAATCCTGTTTTATCCATTTGATATGAAATGTTTGTTCTTGTCTTCCTTTTATTGTAATCAAATTGGTTATATTCTTTTGTATTTTTAAACTATTTTGTCTTTTATGATTTGATAAATCGAAATAAAGACTTTAAAACCTGAAACCTGACTGACTCAATATCTTAGAGTGGGAGGATGAAGACTAGGGTTCCTAGAGCGGTGTCCAGACCTTCCTTTCGACCGGGACGAGAACAAGAACTCCAGAGTGAACGACGCAGTGCCAAACTCCAGACCGCAAACAGTTTTAGGGACTGGTCCCTCAAACCTTTTAGAGCCATGGTCTGGCATTCGGAGCACAACTTTAAGTCGTGGTCGTGCTTCAGGCACCAAAGACAGACTAGGTGTGGATCCGTGACCAACATGGCATGGTGACAGGTGCTGCATGTCTTGAATACAGAAGCCTTCTTGGACATCCTACACACCAAAAATAGTTGACAAAATGTCAAAAAAAGCTTGTCAAAATGTTAAGGTGTGTAGGTCTCTTCATGGATCTGTGCTCACTGGCCTGGAAAGAAAACAACTGACATAAGCACACAGAGGTGGTGCCTATATATGTGATGCAGATGTCATAACGGAGGAGACGACGCTGACAACGTCAGGCAGGACTGACTGATGTCACCTACCAGCGTGCAATGGTATTACTCAGAGAACAGTCTTCTGGATCCAGTTTGATGCCTGGGAAATATAAAGGTTAGGAATCTGCAGCTAGATGTCTCTATCAGATTTGTTTCTCGATGTCAAATTCTTCTGTCAACCAGGAACATCTTTGTTTTTTGTTGTGATGTATTTTATTTTCCTTTCCATCTTTGTGAGCCCCCAGAGTGAGATTAGTAGAGGTGGGCAGCTTCCCGCACTTCTCTGACCGTCCTCCAAGACTTGCTGTTTTCACCACTCTTCCCGACCATGAAAGCAAATTTATTAAAGTGCATAGGGAGAAGGTTATATAACATTGACACCTCTTAGAATTATGTTCGTCTCACATGCAAGGCTAATCTTTTAATGGAGACGCAAGGAGCTAGCAATACAGTAGCACCTCATGAGGCTGCATGGAAATTGAAATAAGGCTCTTATCTTTCCACCATGTGCAGAATCTTTTCCACTTTGCATTGTAGGTCTTAGTTGTGGATAACACATGAATCCATCTGTTTTGTCTAGAGTGGAGCCTGTACAGAATCTTCAACTGTATTGCTGGGTACGCGGACAGACTCAGCAAGTCGTTGTATCAAAACTAGCAAGGCCATGGTGGGGAAATCATAATCAAGGAACAATGACCTACTTTCGCCTTCCTCTGCAATCACGGGTCAAGAGGAAACTGAGGAAAGGCATGAGCAAAGCAGCAGGACCATGTCTTCAAAAAGGCATTGCCCTTGGAACCCCGTTAATTGACCTGCTAGTGTAGTACTGGAATTTTTTGTCCTCCAGGGTGGCAGACGGGTCTGGGATTGACTAACCCCACTTTCGAGAGATGCATTTGTTGCAGTCTTAAGAGGCACGGTTGATAACAACTGCCTGGTCGGTTTGGAATTCCAAAACAGGTTTTACTGTAATGTCCACCTCGATGATGGCCCAGTCCCACAGCAACTGAGTCTTCTGAAAGAGAACAGGGCCTTGTTCTTCCTTGCTTCGTTATGTAAAAAATCAAGGCTTGTTTTGCTAATCACGGAAGGGATGACTACTAGGCTAGTCAGATGGCCTGTAACTCCAGGATGATTATGTGGAGTTTCTTCCCCACCTCTTCCTTAAGGCCTCTCCTAGACAGATCCTCCATCTGTGCATCCTATGCTTTCAGCAACACATACGTAGTCATGATTATCCTGATTGGAGATTGGAATACCTGCTTTGAGGGTTGATGGGAACCGTCTCAGAGTTTCACAGTGTCACTTCCTAAGCCAGAAGCCTGCTTCCACTGGTGGTATAGCTGTTGATGAATAGGCCTTACCCCGGAGCCTGCAAAAAGAAACCAGGCCAATGGAAGATGATGTGAGGTCTAAGATGGGGTGAAATGCCTGAAGTTTTGTATTCTTCTCAATGAAAAGCTACTACTCAGTTGAATGCCGAAGGCTGCTCCTCGGATTTGCAATATAGTCACAGGATGGATGGAAGATTTCTCGGTGTTCAACATGCAGCTGTGGAAGCACAAGCATCTTCCTCTGATGATCCCTCAATGAGCCAGTCTTACAAGTATGGGTGTATTTGGTGACTTTGTCAGGCACTTTGAAGAGATCTGGGGCATAGCCTTTGAACCAAATGGTTGTGCCCTTCACTGATCGTGTTGTCTGGTCACTGGTAGTATTCTGTGATTTCAATGCACATGAACGTGAAAATACACATCTTGCAGATCTTTCGGAACTGCAGTATGGGTTCAGAAAAGGAGGAGGTACTGCCAGCCAATGTTTAAATTTACATCTTCTTATAGGGAAATATACAGTCGCAAAGCAGGGAGATCTGCACCTAGATTTTATGGATTTGTCGACTGCGTTTGACCTTGTAAACCGGCAAAAATTATGGTCTTCCTTAGCTGACATGGGCTTGGACCCTCTTTTAATATCCTTCCTAGAAGAAATCCATGATAATACCAGTGCAGCAGTCCGCTACAACCAGGATGGAAGTCTTACTGATGCATGGCCTGTAAAGCGGGGGGTACGGCAGGGCTGCATTTTGGCGCCACTGTTGTTCACGCTTTATATAAATAATCTAGGTGATGCTCTAACCCTAGTAAGTAAAGATATCCCAAGAGTTGGCTCAAAAAAAATACCACTGTTACTCTATGCGGATGACGCTGTTTTACTAGCAAGAACGGCAAGAGGGCTGCAATCTCTTTTAGACTGTTTTATCAATTTTATGGACTCTCTAGATCTAATAATAAATTTTAAAAAATCGCATGCTATGACAATTGGTGGTGGGAGGGCAAAGAAAACTTTTTTCTGTAAAGGTCAGGTTCTCACAAAAGTACCCACAGTCCCATATTTAGGTGTTGTTTTTGACGAGAGAAGGTCGTGGGTTGCACAACATGCCCTGAAAAACAATATACTAGCAAGAGCAAAAGGTGCGCTGTTGGGGTTTGCAAAACGTCTAGGTTGTAGACCCTTACAAGCTCTTGTAAAATTCTATGATGCAAAGTGTGTACCCATGGTCCTTTACGGGAGATCCAAACCACAGAAAATGTATTTTTAAGAAAATTGTTGTCGCTCCCCCAAACTGTAGCTGCTTTTAATGTTCATGAAGATTTAGGGGTGGGTTATATTGCAGATCAGATTGTTTGGCCCCGTTGTTGGGGTGGCTTAGAGTGTGGACGCAGCAAGCACCAAATCTAAATCAGTTAATTATTCAAAACTGCCTGTCTCTAGACAGGGCCTTGGACGGGCCTTGGACATCCCTTGGATCAGATATATTACAACTCAAACTGAGTTAATGGGTTGTCCTGAACTGTTTACGAACCCTGTGGCTTTAAGTAAAAGTGCTATTAAAGCGGTAAAGTCCCTGTTTTTGAACAGGATACAGTCACAGAGAGAAGAAGAGGAACTGGTGAAACCCTCAGTGAGGAGTTTTATAATGGTGAGTACCTCTAAAGACATTCATCCGTACCTGACTTATATAAACAAGCCATTTCATCGCTTTGTGCTGATAAGATTTAAGTACAATATGCTCCCATGGTTACTATCCTACCCAAAAGGCTTTGCACAAGTGGGGACATTGGGGCTGTGTCCATGTGATAATTGTTCTGATCAGAACACCCTTCACATGATCTTTTTTTGCAAGTTCTATGTGCCTCATCGTAGAAAATGTATTGTCCCATTGTTCCAGGGCCAAAATTTTGACCAAGTCAGACCGGCTTTGACTTTTTTACAAATGCTTGGGTCCCCAATGGTCTGTTTTGGGGTAGCAAGTTACATCATTGGGGCGATAAGGACCCGAAATAAAACATCTTTACCATAATTTTGCTATAATCCCCCCTGTAATTGGGTGCTTTCTGATCAAGAGTCTGTGGGTGACAAAGTGTTTTTAACTGTATTTATTTTAACCAGGGTTTTAACTTTGTAATGTACTTAGTGCTACCTTTAGTTTGTATCCAGTTATTTAAAATGTGAAAATTGTTGGATGAAATGTTGTACTGTGCTTTGATGGTTTTACATTTTTTAACCGAATAAAGAAGATTCTGATTCTGATTCTGAATAGGCCTTACCCCGGAGCCTGCAAAAAGAAACCAGGCCAATGGAAGATGGTGTGAGATCTAAGATGGGGTTAAATGCCTGACCTTTTGTAATTCTTCTCAATGAAAAGCTACTACTCAGTTGAATGCCGAAGGCTGCCCCTCGGATTTGCAATATAGTCACAGGATGGATGGAAGATTTCTCGGTGTTCAACATGCAGCTGTGGAAGCACAAGCATCTTCCTCTGATGATCCCTCAATGAGCCAGTCTTACAAGTATTGGGTGTATTTGGTGACTTTGTCAGGCACTTTGAAGAGATCTGGGGCATAGCCTTTAAACCAAATGGTTGTGCCCTTCACTGATCGTGTTGTCTGGTCACTGGTAGTATTCTGTGATTTCAATGCACATGAACGTGAAAATACACATCTTGCAGATCCACAGAGGGAATGTGCGTCCTTTCCTGAAGGATGAGAAGGGATTTTTGGAAGGCTACCATTTGGAAAGATTGTTTTCCTGAATTTGTTCCGAAAGGCCAGTATAGGTCCCACTAAAATCCCGGCCTGATTTTTTCTTGACTAGAAAAAGTCTGGGGTAGAATCCTAGGTTTTTAGAAATTGCTTTCTAACTAGGGCCATTTCAGGGTAGGTAGGTGGAGATAGTCAAGCTCTCTCTTGGATGTACTTACAGTGTGGTTGGGATGCTCCCCTTTTCTTCAACAATGTTCTGCTGCAGCCTTGGCTCTGACATATGACTAAAGCTCATATCCTGATTATCCTGAAGGGTACCAGGGTCTTCCTTGGCCTCCACATTGGAGAAACCTCCCTTTCTGCACAGGACTGCTATCCATGCGAGCTGATGAACGCCTGCGTTGGAAACATCTATTTGCGCCTTTGAGTCTTCCCTTCTACCATCAGGGATGAGTTTGATAAGGGATGAAATGATGTGTCACTGCTGAGAATCACATTGCCCCAGGATGGCCAATGTACTTGCAGCTTTTATTGATGTCACAGCCATAGTGCGGACTCTGCACTCAATGTTTTCTTTGCACCAGTTATCCCCATCCAGAGGATGTGAAGTTGTAGTGATACCATTTTATAAGCTGTGCTACTGCCATAACTTTGTAGTCGGGCTTAGGGTGGCCAGTGTAGCATGCTGCCGCAGATTCTGGCACCCTACACGTATTCTTCATTCAAGGTTTGACTGCTTGAACTGCGGACAGCATTGGTGTGAGACCCTCAAACCAGACAAAATCTAGGGTTGGGCAGGATTTTGAAGATTCTGAATGTCTGCTCTTTAACAAGATGTAGAAAACATTTTTGCGTTTTACTGCTCTTTATAGAATGGCATGAAAGTACCTGAAGGATAACCTTCTTTAGGAATTATAGAGTTTTCTAACTCTTCATCACATCAATCATTATCACCCTGTCCTTCTCCTAAATGTTTACTTCCTTCATCCATATTTGAAATGTGGTCTGAGTCAGACATTCTCTGTTCTACTATGTCTCTAGGTGTTGGTATCATAGGACTTGGAACTGGAGCTGGCATTAATGGGAGTAGACCGAGGCAATAGGACGGATATCTAAGGTTGGCAAGAAGGTCAGATGGCTGTTGGCACCCAGGGAAAAGGAGGTTTTAGTGGTCGAGGCTGATGTGGAAGCAACCTCTTTAATGTGTCCAATAGCCTTTCGAATGTGGTCATAAATGTGAAAAGAATTGAAACACAGGCAGGTACGTTTAGGGACGAAGTAGGTAAGTCTGCCACTCATACTCATGTTGGTATTTCTCCTCCTCGTAAGCATATTTCTCAAATTTAGGTAAGTAGAGTACATCAAACTGCGCAGGACTTTAGGCTGTGTAAGACGCTTGCATCTAGACGCCTGACACGAAAGGGAGTTGCCCAATAACCCATCAAGAAGCTGGGCATAAACTATATTACATGAAAAGTGTTCCATTTGGGATAGACATGTATTCTGAATTACAATGAGCAATACTGAGATAAGTCAATAATAAGTCACTATTGGAAAAGACCATTATCAAATCATGGCCCATTGAACATGCCATCCACCAAGCAAATAGAATTACAACTAACATGTATTCATTTAATAGAGGACTATTCTTTCAAAATAATTATTGTTATAGTATTGCCTAATGTATATCAAAATACACATCTATCCCAAAGGAAACACTTCTCATGTAAAATTCTGGTGGCTGACATCAGCTTCCTATTTTGAATTCACTATGTGCACTGAGGGCTCAACAGAAACTTTGAACGGCTTATATAGGAAGGTTAAAGGCTGAAAGGCGACTGGTCATTGAAGGTGACATAACTGAAGAGGTGATGATGAATACATTGTTACAAAAAGGTGAAGGTCCCCATTGGGGTCTTTTGCAGTGTCTTTGTCAACAGTGATGAGTGTCCATTGATGGGATGATCGTCAACGATTAGATCTTTCTACAATCAAGCTTACATCCTTGATGACCTCAGCAGCATGTCTAACTGGATGTCAGCAAAACTTTTCTGCAGAAGGCCCTGTCTGATGTTTGGACGAGGTGGGTGCAGGTGCTTTTGGGGTAAATTTCAGCTGAGGAAGTTCCTTTTGGTTCTTTTGTTGCACCACCTTTCGAGGAAGATATTGGTTGGGTATGTTGCACACAGTCTTCAACAGAGGAAGAGACTTCCCCTTTAGAATGAGGAATTTTCTTCCAGGAAGTACAGAGCCACCCTCCTTTTTTCATTCTTAGGTATCCTTAAAGGGAAGGGTTTGTAGCTGGTGCAGCGAGACACCTTATGAGTAGGATAAAGGCAAAACATGCACTGATTGAGAGGACCATCATGGTAGATTGTCCTTTGCCTGCAGACTGCACAAGACTTGAAGAAACAGCTTTTCTTTTCCTCAGCCACAGTGGTTGACTGTAAGTTGGTAACAGTACTGAGGTAAAAATCTCATAAGCCTCATAAAAAAACTCACAGTATGTTAAAGCTTAAGATAAGAGCTGGCTCCACTTCAGGGAGGATGAAGTAAAGATTCAGAAGTAACCAATGTAAGGTTAAACCCACTTAGAACACAGCTCTTATCAGGGACTCCTTAAAACATAACATGCAATAGAAATCTGAGCCTCTAGAGATCAGCACTTTCACCTCAGTGACTGAATTATGAGTTGCTTCAAATGATGGATGTGCTACTTTGCAAACACTGCTGTTGAGGCTTATGATCATTTTAGCACCATTCACATCAGTTTCAAGTGGCCAGGGATTCCAAAGCTAATGCCAGGGAATGAGTCAAGAAGGTAAATATAAAAAGATTCAAGACCAGAGAATGTGGGGTCCTGCAGAGTGGTCATTGCATATGGGGACACAGAGTTAGCTGAGGGTCAAATGTTTTGACCTAGGCCTGTCCTATAGGGGAGGACATTGGGTAAGAACATAGTTCTCGCTTCTGATTGGCTTGAACCCTCTGCTGAAGTTGCCTCTGAATGCTGGTTGGTAATATGGGTGGTACTAATTTGGGCGGTAGTTTTTAATGAGGAGTCTGTGATGGGGATACATTATTGTCTCTGGATTGGCTGGATACTGAAGTTACAGTTGTGTGAAACATAGCAGCAGGGGGTGCGCTGGTTCAGGTCGAGGATGTTTGGCTACGTCACTGGATGGAGGCTGGTCATTACATTGCATCTGTGTGGCAAAGGCTTTAATTAGACCTAGATCCTGATGAACTCGGACCCACTGCTGAAGTTGCGGCTGTGTGTCCTGAGCAGCGCTGAACATACACAAATGGTGCTCTTTTTTCAGTGGCTCATAAGTAAGTGTAAGATGTTTAAAAGTATCTTAAATCCTTAATAGTTTTGCCTTAAAGGATCTCAGAAAAGGGGGTGGTGATGAACAGAGTGTCTGAATTAAGCAGACCACTCTTACCCAGTCCAAAGATCAGGGCTTGATCCATCACCGTTATTTATCTCACTGCCCCATCCCAGCTCAGAACCTGGCTATATGCAAATTAGTCTGTCCCTGGCCCAGTGCATCATGGGAACAGGGCAGACCAAACTACCAAGCCAATTCTTCACCAGAAAGGAGACAAGCTACCGGGGACCGGTTTCTGGCATTTCAGCCTCTTCGGCCCGGCTTGCTTGAATCCTGATGGAGCAGTGAGAAAGGGACTCATGTCTGAGTATACCCTGCCACACCTATAGTGGCCAAAAACGATTCAGAAAAGGGGGTGGTGATGAACTCTGCAGGAATATAACCTCTTTTATATTTCAAACTTATGCGTAGAATTAATTGTAGTGCAGTGTTGTCAATCATCAATAATACATTATTTTAGTGTCCGGTCCTTTTGTCTAAATAGGAAATCCATATTTTAAAAGTTGGATCATTGCTAGAGACAATCCAAGCTATTTGTTGTGAGCAGCATTTGTACATGAAAATATGGCCTATGCCACTCAACCATAAGACCTTTAGAATTAATTGCTCACGCACTGTGATCGGTCACAAAGAGATTAATCAATTCTCTTAATTTTGCACAAAGCTGAGAAAATAGTTAAAAAAACATGTTTTGATACACACAAAAACAAAAATACCTAGAGAAAAAATCTTTGTGTTATTTTCGAAGTTCAGATACCACCAGTTAGATGGAAGGTCCCAAGGAGGAGTAACCCTTTTTGGAGTAGGTGATGCTGATCAGTCTCGGCACTATAATGAGTTTGGAAAAAGGCTTTGCAGAGCTATAATAATTTTAGAAGTGTCTGCTACGGATCATCTGACGGAGTCACGATGATTGGAGGCAAAATCCATTCAGGTAACTTTGTTGGTGATGGAGATGGTTAAGAAAATATTCTTGCCACTGAATATTTTTACGTCATTATCAAATTCCGGTGTGGTGATGTCGAATGATGAGACAATGAATTATGTGACTGAGTGATACAATTCTGAATGTGTAGATGCCAGCGTATATCTCGGTGTCAATCGTGTTCACAATGCCATATGATGAATTCTCTTCAACAGTGGCTTTCATGTTTGGGGCGTGGCTACGCAAGCCACAATGGCGGCCGTGTTTTGCTGAGGCTCCGCGATCGGGCTGACAATATATCTAGCCCCGAGGATCGCCGTGGGCCCCTCCATACAAAACCAGTGACCGGAGGACCCCTGTTCCCCGGAGCGCCGACCGCAGTGGCTCTCCAGACGCTGGAAGGGGCGCATTTCCTCCGTGTTTGCTCCCGCCGGAGGCACACACCGTACCCAAGATGGCGGCCACGGTCCAGTGGCACTGCTTTCCCCGAGACCCCCGCAACACTGCAGTGGAGTGACCGCCGGCGGATTTCCCGGCTCAGACAGCGAGACCAGCAGGGATGAGGCGCTATTGTGCCCCATCGCTGCGACGACCCCCCGGCCTCAGGAACCATCTCGCCGCCCCGGAGACTCACCCCTGCTACGGCCCGGTCCTCAGTGGCCGCACCGGGCAATCTGCGGAGCCGGCTAACGTCGCTGCACCCACCGGAGGTAGGCACAGAACAAAGACTGCCGGAGGAACTGAGGCGCTCTCCTCGACCTCCCGACGCCTGTTCCCCGGTGGTGCCTGACTCCAACATGGCGCCCATACTCGTCCGAGCGGGACGACATCCGAGGGGCTCCCAGCAGCACCTCTAGAGGCCCCGGATCACCGCGCGCCTCCCCCGCGCACCTGCTCCTTACACTTGGAGGGTCTGGACGGCCAGCGGGGGGGCCCCGCGACCTGCTCCACCACTCCAGTGCGAACACTTCATCGATTGGGAGCCCGAGACCTGGTGGGCTGCGACAAAACCCCCCGGCCTCGGGAACCATCTCGCCGCCACGGAGACTCACCCCTACTACGTCCAGGTCCTCAGTGGCCGCACCGGGCACTCTGCGGAGCCGGCTAACGTCGCTGCATCCACCGGAGGTAGGCACAGTACGAAGACTGCCGGTGGGACTGAGGCGCTCTCCTCGGCCACCCAATGCCTGTTCCCCGGTGGTGCCTGACTCCAACATGGCGCCCATATTCGTCCGAGCGGGACGACATCCGAGGGGTTCCCAGCAGCACCTCTAGAAGCCCCGGATCACCGCGCGCCTCCCCCGCGCTCCTGCTCCTTACACTTGGAGGGTCGGGACGGCCAGCGGGGGGGTCCCGCGACCTGCGCCCCCGCTCCACCACTCCAGTGTGAACACTTCACCGATTGGGAGCCCGAGACCTGGTGGGCTATCCCTTGGCCTCCCTGCACCTGCTGTGCCCACGCATCCTCTCCTGGTGTGGGTCTGCTCGAGAGGCCCCTCCTCGAAGAGCCCGCCGCTCTCCGCCCTCATTGACTCACAGCGCCCCACCTGCCGTCGGCATGGGGAAACCGAAAGGCACACAGGCGACCGCCGTCCCGGAAACGGCCCCCGAGAATATGCCTCACACCCGGACCTGGTCGCAAACCCACGCGCCTCAAACGGACCCCACCTTATCGGCAAAGCTGGACCAGGTGCTAGCGGCCATAGAGCTGTCCAGACTATCGATGGAAGAACGTTTGGGCACCCTCTCGACGGACATCAGCTTGGTCCGCGACGATCACCGCAAGCTGGCGGACAGAGTGGCGGAGGGAGAGAAGATACTGACTGACCTACAACCCGCCGTGAAGGCACAAGGGACATATCTACAGGAGGTCCTACGCCGCGTGGCAGCCCTTGAAGAACGCACGGTCGATTTGGAGGGGCGGTCGAGGCGCTGTAATATCCGCGTCCTGGGCCTCCCGGAGGGAATTGAGAACTCAGACCCCCTGAACTATATGGAGTCATGGACCAGGTCTTTCACCCCCGAAGCAGAACGCTTGGCGTTCTTCTCCATCGAACGAGCCCACAGGGTCCCCGCCCGGGAGCCCCGACCAGGCTTCCCTCCCAGACCCATGTTGGCCAAGTTCCTACACTTCCGTGACCGCAACGCGGTGCTCCGCGCGGCCCGAGCGGCGGGCCCCTTGCAGGTGGAGGACCAACGTGTCATGGTGTTCCCAGACTATGCTCGAGGAGTTCAGCAGCAGAGGTCCACATTTCTCGAAGTCAAGAGGCGCCTCCGCGCAAACGATGTCCAATACTCCTTGCTGTTCCCAGCCCGCCTCAAGGTCCTACACAAGGGCAGGGCCATCTTCTTCACCACCGCCGAGGACGCGCACGACTGGACTGAGCTCCACTGCCCACTACTACCCAAGGCGGGAACCCAACGAGACCAGAACAATCGCTCACGGAGATCCAGGAGACGTGGTTCGAAGCACCCCCAAACGAGCCCCTCCAAGAGCCACGGTTCATCCCCTTCGAGATCGCCTGATTTAACGCAGATCATGCGAGAGCGACGAGATGCCCTGAGAGCGGTGACTGAACTGCACTCGTCGCCCCTAGCTCCAGACTTGGAACGCCAGCCACACCTTTTCACTCCGGAGAAGGACTGTGACAGTGATGGCACGATGTCGGGGATAGGTCAGGTCTCCTCTCACCTGGTCATCACGCAAACGATGGACGCTATCCTGGATGGATGACCAAGCACCTCCGAGTGATAAGGGACTGGATTGTATCCTCTTTATGTACACCTTACTTACCGAATATGCTCTAACTCTACTTCAGCGCTTTCCTCTGCAGGCTCACGCGCGACATACGTCACTTCTACAACAGCCCGATCAGCACCCAGCCTCGCATACACGCGCGCTGCCACCCCCGCAGTTTCTTGTTGTATTCTCCCCCTAGTGGGACACTAGTTTGGATATGCCGCCCCCAGTGACATATCCCCTGTATTGGGACTGTTTCCCGCCCCTTTGTTACCGCAGTTTTCCCTCCTGTCAGTTCCTGTCCCTACCCCTCGACAGCAAGGCATACACGGGTATGCACACGGTTTATAACTTTACATATCCCCGGGCCTCCTGGGTGCTCTCAGCAGCTTCCACGACCTCTGACTGATGGCAGTTCCACGATCAGACGTTAATGTCCTCACACTAAATGTACGAGGCCTCCACACACCTAGTAAGCGCTATTCTGTCTACTCATACATCAAACGCAAGATGGCTGGGATTGCTCTCCTGCAGGAGACACACATTAACAGCACCGAACTGGGCAGATTGCAGGCTAAATGGCGCGGAACGTTCTGCGCCACGACCTACTCGGCATTTGCGCGTGGCGCTTTAATCTGGGTTAGGCCAGGCACCCCCTCCGGGAACTTAAGCGGGTGGTGGACAAGGAGGGCATATACGCTCTACTGGAAGGGCTTTTAGACGGCCAGGGGATCCTCCTGGGTAGCATATACGCCCCTAATTCTGAGCAAGACAAGTTCTGGGATCACCTTACGGGAGTCCTGGCCCAATTCACTGCTATTCCCTGGATCTTAGGAGGCGATTACAACTGCACGCTTGACCCTTCCCTGGACCGATCACACCCCCCCCCTCCGCGCTCCCCAGCCCCCGACAATCAGAGTTGTTCCGCGCTTGGGCCACACACTGGGCGCTCACCGATGCTTGGCGACACCTACATCCTCATGCCCGCCTTTATTCGTTCCACTCTATCCCTCACAACCTCCGGGTCCGCCTTGACAGGTTTCTATGCTCGGCGCGGATCCTCCCTATGGTCGTCTCTGCAGACTACTTGGGGCGGGTCATCTCTGATCATGACGCTCACTTACTACGACTCACCTGGCGCCCCCCGCACCCACCAGTCCCTGCCTGGCGACTTCCTAGGGAATGTTTGACTGATCAAGTGTTCCGAGACTCGCACACGCGCAGCATACAGGACTACTTCACGCACAACACGAACACGGCTTCTTCGACACTGATAGAGTGGGATGCGTTCAAGGTGGTGGCACGGGGGAATGCATTAAACAAATCACAGGGGTCCGGCGTACGTTGGAACAGGCACTCACGACCACGGAACAGCGCCTAGCTACACTCACTAAACATGTTGATCCCTCCGAGGAACATGCTGTGCTCGCAGCTGAAGCAAAGTCAGCCTACCAAGCTGCCTGTGCTGATCTCAGGAAATTTAATTTTAGGGCCTATGCCTCCAGAGTCCATAGAGACAGGGACAAAACGGGTGCGATGCTTGCATGGCTGGCGCGACAAGACACCGAAACCAGACCGATCACGGACATCATCACCCCGGAGGGCACGCTTGTACGCTCCCAAGCTGAGATCCTCCTAGCGTTCCAACGCTATTACACCATTGTGTACGGAGCTCCGAACTCGCTCTCTCCATCGTCTGTCACCCATTTCCTTGACCCATTGCCACTACCCACGATCTCGGATGCCGACAAACTCGCGCTCTATGCCAAAATAGCGGCTTCAGAAATCACTCAGGCGCTGCGGACCCTATCTCGCAATAAAGCCCCGGGTCTCGACGGCTTCCCGCTAGAATACTACTCGACGTTTTCCCCTCTAGTGATCCCACGCCTGGCGCAGGTGTTCGCGACGGCCCTCGATCAGGGTGTGTTACCCCGCTCATTACGGGAATCAGTAATCGTGACCTTTTTAAAGCCACACCGGGACCCACATCTTATGGGCTCGTATCGCCCCATCACTTTACTGTCCGCAGACTGTAAACTTCTCGGGAAGGTCTTGGCAGACAGATACGCCCAGGTCATATGCCCACTGGTCCACCCGGACCAATGCGGCTTTGTCCCGGGGAGAAACACCTCACAGAACATTTGCCGCGTCTTCCATGTTCAGGACCAGGTGCGGGACAGATATCCTCGCTCCGCCTGCCTCATCCTGGACCTAGAGAAGGCGTTCGACACTCTCCAATGGCCATACCTCTTTTCGGTCCTCCATCACCTCAATATCGGCCCAGTACTTACGGCGTACACACGACTCCTCTATACCGACCTGTCCACACGGGTCCGGATTGGGAGACACATCTCGGCGGCGTTCGAGGTCTGGCGAGGCACGAGGCAGGGATGCCCCCTCTCGCCCTTGCAGTCGAGCCACTGGCGATCAGATTACGCCAAGGCGGGCTGGACTGGGGCATCCCACTCGCGGAAGTCACACACAGCGTCTCTATGTACGCGGACGACCTCCTCATCTATGTCCGAGATATTACGGCCGACCTCACCCCCATATGGACCGCGCTCACCGAATTCGCGGACGCCTCGGGCCTCCGAGTGAACTGGGATAAATCCACGGTATATCCCTTTCACCCGAACCTACCACCCCGCGATACCTTGCTGGGGACGCAAAAGATCCCGTGGTCCACAGATGCCCCCCGATACCTAGGGGTCCGACTTTACCATTCTCCCGCTGACATCTTCGAGGGCAATCACTGCAGGGCGCTCGCGGGCCTCCGACCGACAGTTGCTTTCTGGACCAGGCTCCCACTGGCCCCGATAGGGCGCATTGCCCTGGCTTTATCACTTTACCAACTTGCCGGTGGTCCCACCCAGGTCCTTCTTTCAGGACCTCAACTCCCTCCTAGGCACCCTAATCTGGGGATCGGGCCGGCACAGGGTAACCTTGGAAACCCTTCAGCTTCCCACCACCCAGGGGGGCCTCGGAGCCCCATCCTTCAAGTACTACTTTCTAGCGGCCCAGCTCCAATGGCTATCATACTGGACAGCAGACCGGTACACACAAGAGGCCGACACCCCAACGGGTAGGGTTACGACACCGGAGCTCAACCGTCTTCTCCTTCCGGGTACTAAACCGCGGCGCACTTATCCTCAACAGGTCTCAGTGGCGCGTCAATGTATGCTCCGGGTCCACCGGATATCTCCCAGGACAACCCCATATTCCCCGTTGCTCCCGCTGATCGGCTGGCCCAGGTCAGATTCATACTTCCCGGCCCCCATGCTCGCCGAGTGGACACGGTGCGGCATTACGGACATGGAATCGCTCTTTGAGGAGGGTCGGATTAAATCTTTCGATCGACTCGTCGCCGAATTCGATCTCCCCCTCGGTCAATTCCTCCGATATCGCCAGCTCCTCGAATGTTTCCGTTTTTACCACAACCTCCAGACCTGCGAACCCGACACGCATCCAGTTATACACGCAATCCTGCACATGGGTACAGGGAGCCATTTGGTTACCTGGTTATATAAAGCGATACGGGAACTCTCGAATGCTCCCCTAGTGTCCTTGCGCACCACCTGGGAAGAGGACATCGGGCGCCCGTTACACGACTCGGAGTGGATCAAGGCGCTCGAAGCCCCAAAACATACATCTAGGAACGCCGGTTTTAAAAACATCCAATATTACATATTACACAGAGCGTACCTGACACCGGCGCGGCTGCAGAAATTTTACCCCACCACTCAATTCCTCTGCCCCCGATGCCACTCCCCAGCTGCAGATTTCCGTCACATGTTCTGGAGCTGCCCAGATCTCCACCCCCTATGGCGGACAGTACACGACACACTGAAAGACCTCACAGGCCTCACAACCCTAGATACCTGGCAATCCAGCGCGTTGGGCATTTTCCACATTCCGAAACAGCTCCCGGCACACAAGCGCTTTGTATCCCTAGCGTTACTACTAGCGAAAAGATGTACAGGGGCATTATGTAAATGGGCAGCGGCGGAAGAAGACGCCCTGCGGGAGGAGGAAGCTAGAGGCGCCCGTAAACACCCCATCTCTATGGAATGGGCCATGCTATTGCATCGTTTCCGACAGCTGCTGCGCCCTGATGACCCGATCACGCCCACCCCTACAACCACAACCACCCCGGCAGACCCCCCCTCCCCCGCGCACCTACAGCCCCTGAACAACGACTAGTGCCGGACGCTGGCGACCCGCAGTTCTACACTTCTACCCTGCTCCCGGGGCAACTGGCCCGATACCCAATCTGATACAACACTCCCGCCCTCTAGCAACCCGGCTCACTGTAAGCACGAGCCTGTGACCCCTCTAACGCCCTAGCCCCATCTCTTCTCGATATGCCCGTGCAAACGCCCAGATGCTCCTTCCCCGAGTTTTGTCCCCCCAGTTACTTGGCAACACCACAGTATGGCCTCTGCAGACCCACTCCATTGCTCCCCATGATGTTGATTCACATGCTTGCGCTTTTTCCTTTCTCCTTGAATTTTATTTTTAATCCTACGTTTTCTAGCATATCTGATTACTTACATGGTCTGTACTGCTATGATAACGAAATGCCAATAAAGACGAGTTTAAAAAAACAAAACAGTGGCTTTCATGTTTGACGTCAAGCATATCAGTCCAGTTTTCTTTTAATTTTTTACGTTGAATGATCTGTTCTTAATGCTTCCTTTTCTCCTCGGCTCTTCCTCTTCTAGAATCCCTATTGATTGAGAGCTGAGTCACAGTGAAAGGAGGTCCTTTTCCTTGACTGCTCTATCATGCTCTTCTTTTTTTGCTGTGTACTTTCGATGCTTGAGGCCATTTTCAAGTCTTCCCCTAATCTCGTTCATGGGCCACCTTGACATTTTCTGAAAAACTGGACATTCTTCCTCTCTATTGGAGTTGGGAAGACAGACCAAACAAACAAAGGCCATGGGATTCTATTTTGGCTTTCTTTTTGCTGCAATGGTACATATATAAAGTGAAGGCATATCAAAGTAAACTGCTGTAAAATCTTAAAATCAAGCGTGCAAAATGTTGGTAAACACAGATTTTCAAAATGATGGGAGACACCAAAATGATGTTATAGCAAATTACTAATTATCTTGAAAAGGCTGAAAATCCATAACCGGAGTACCAGGATCTTTGTCACAGGAGCAGAAACTGTCCCTTTAAGGCATGATGGGATAAGAAAGTTGGTGGCTCCTTAAAGGCAGTGTCCATCTGGCTGCATTTCCCTTCATTTGCTACAAGTTTTGAACTTTTACTTACGATGCAAGGTTAGGTATAATGGTGCAATAGTGTTTGAAGAATAATTTTCATGTGAATTGGGCATATTTTGAAAACTGAAAAATGCTGTCTTAAGTAGGCTGCATCATATATCTGCACTAAATAATGCATGATTGTTATCATTTACATTATTGTTATGCGAGGGAATGCAAGATGTTGCATGCTTACTTCGGTGTCCCAGAGAGTAATTGATAATGTAATGGATAAGCCTCAAAAGTAACTGCTCCTGTGTGATAAAATATTTAGATTTTACAGAGAAAATGAGACAATCCTTTATAATAAAGCTATGACTAAACTTGAAGGCATAAGTGAATTAAATATATTTAGAGATGAGATCAAGTTATCTTCTCGTACTTCGCCCAGGTCAAGATACCTTCATCTTAGAATGCTTTGCAGAATCCAAAAGAAGTTGCTCTAACAGGATAGATGCATCATTCACACTGTAAAAACCTAAAGCGCTCTTCTTCTGAAGCAACAAAATAGCTTTGCAAAGTGCTCTTTAATGTCAGATGCTTTATAACTAGCAGGAGTACTACGAGGCTCTTTTTTTATTAACTAGGCATCATTGCAAATGAAGGGCATTTGATCTTCTGGCTATTGCCGCATTGCAGACTGAGCAGACACAGGTTCCAATCACAACCTATACACTTTATCAAAATGGTGCACTGCTGTATACATTTGAACCATGACATACCTTTGAGTGTAGATGTTATAATGCTGTTGGGAGCACACTGCGGGTGAGGGAGCTTGATCCATGTAACTGCCTGTTGGTGTAAGTTCAGCAGAGGATGTCGCAAAACTAAAAGAGAAAATAGGCATGAAAGGTGTATATGTGCCATGGAACAAGCAGTGCCATTATAACACCAACAAAGGGCTGCCTGTTTCTCCAATATCTGTAACACTCTGGCCAGGAGACAATATTAAAACACATTTTTTCTTTAGTTTTTAAAAGTCATTAAAGGGAGCAATTTTCTGTAGGCTCCTCTGATGCTAGAATGTCCCCTTGAGCACACCACAGTACCCGTGAGAATCCAAACAGGTGGTAAAACATGTTGAAGAAAATGGGAAAAACTTCACTTTCAATGTAGTGCAGATTTATTTCTATTATCGTGGTACAATTGTCATGAAGCTGGAACGCAGGGTCAATATGTAAAACATGTCATGCTTTGTTCTGCATTTTCTTCATCAGTCACAGAAGCAGCACTGTTTAGACCGTGCAAGGGTTTATTTAACAAGGTTTAGCTAAACATCCTATGAAACTTCTCTAGAGTAACTCACTGAATTATTAGTCATTGCCCTGACTCCCAAGTGTGCGAATTAGTGCCTACCAAAAAGCCTGGAAAGCCAGTCAGTACGCACTGAAGAAACTCTGGTAGTGTTGTGAGTATTGGACTCGGTCTGCTCTGGTGAAAGACACTAAATTGTGCTTATTACTTGAGAAGTGTAGCCTACTTCTAAGAAGACTGACCTTGCTTGTCGCTGCCTTAATATGAGATGCATGTTCAACAGATTTTAGGGACGACTACTCACAATTATGCTTGGGCAGTGAACTTCTTTCCGTTCGCACTGATTTCTGCATTCGCACTCTGAAGAGTTCGCGGAGTGCAGAGAACTCCGCTTCAAGATTTGCAGCTTTGTTTTTTCCCCGCTCGTGATCACAAACTTTAAGTTTGCGAGCGCAAGCTGCCACTCGGGTAGAATTTCTACCCGAGCTGCAGGAATATCATTACAAACTGCAGTTCGCACCACACTCTGCCACTCGCGGTATTTCGCAGTTTTTTGTAACTTCGCGGAGTTTCGCTTAGCAAAGCTCCACAAACTACGCCCAGGCCTGCTCACAATAGCATCAAGTAGACCACCTGTAATCCTTGTATAAGTTTTCCAGACTTCTCATCTAGTGGGACCCATGTGACAATACTTTGAGGCCCAAGGATATGAGCTCCATCAGAAACAAGACACTTACAACCAAGGTGATTACTCATTTTATATACTATAAAAATGATGATATACAGAAAGGAAAACATGTTTTGCACATTCCTGGAATTTACTTTTTGACACAGACAATACAATTTGTTTTTTTTAGAAGCAGAGATTTTGGTTTTGAGGTGCCTTGTGAGACCTACTCCGAAACCCGCAATGAATCAGGACATGGAGCTCCACACTAGATTTGTTCTACCCCTCATACGGGTGGGAGCAAGTTGGTGTGGTGATGTGTATCTGAAAGGTAACATATGTTTCAAACATCATATCATGAGCTGTCATCAGGACACATGGGATAGTGCCTGGGAATCTACATCACTACAACATACAAAACAATTATTACAGGAAAGTAACTTTTCTCTGTGTGCAGGATGTGCTGATGTAGATCACATGGTTTGCATAGACCAAAAGTAGTACCCCCCTCCCTAAAAGCAGTGCTTTGTGAGCTGCGGAGGAATGCATTTGGAACAGAGTTTAAGGACAGATTGCATCGCCTGTGCCATTTGTTGAGCATGAATGCTTAAACATCAGTGTTTGGTGAACATGTAGATGGTAGACCATGTTACAGCTTAACAAATGTGTGCTAGTGGTTGTTGCCTTGGAAAGCCTTTCTGACTCCCTTTTTGCAAGTGGAATTTGCTCGACACACAGTAGTGAGTGGACGTTTGGCTTTGGCATAGTTAATTAGAATACACTTGACTATCCATCTAACAAGACTAGCCTTGGAACTGGGCATTACAAAGTGTGGCTTGCCAGCAGTTACAATGAAAACATTTGTTTTTCAAAAGGATTTGTTATGGACAGTGAAGTACATGAGGGCTGGCTCACAATCTAAACTATGTTAATCCCTTTCTACAACCGATTGAGGTTATGGGAAAAACATTGACAAGTCAATGATTCGATTGACATGAAGAGGGAGACATCTTAGGCAGAAAACGAGGGTTTGCCCTAAATACAAATCAATCTTTGTGTACTCAAATTAAAGACTCCTCCACTATTAATGCTTGCGAATCATTGAGACTAGGTAAGGAAGCAACTGCAATGAGGAAGGCTATTTTCCATGAAAGGACCTCCAATGGGCAAGAGTGTCAGGATTGTGAGCAGAGTAGGAACGTTATTCTTGGGATCACCACGAGCAAAATTAAACTATAGAAACTGTACAAAACACGGCAGAAAAAGTACACTCGTCAGAGACAGAGATTGGACCTTCTGTTCCAAAACAATGGGTCAAGAGTCTGAGCTAACCGAAAAAAGAAAGACTAATGCGTCCGTTTAGTGAGACCTTCAGAGTGACATTGCAGCAATACCTTAACTTGACGTCATCCAGTGCTTACTCTTAGATCACTTTGCCATTCCAACCTGGCTTTAATATACTGTGTTCTCCTGAATTCTTGCGACATATCCTATATGGTAGATACTAGCTTATTGGGAGATGTAGACCGCAAGAGGAAAGAGAGAGAAAGTAATTCAGGAGGTTCCTGAAGGTCGTCGCCAAGCAGAGCACGCAGGGCATGCCTAATCCTATAAAAATGAAACTGCGCGAGTAGGGTGAAATCCTGTCCCTCAGTTGCTACCTCGGCCCAAGCACGGGCCTTGCCATCAGAAAATAAAACACCCATAGTGGAGATGTTGAGTGACCGTAAATTCTGTACCATCTCTCTATCTACACTCATTGGTAGCCAATGGCACCATTCCACTGGCAATAGGGGCAGGAAGTATTAAAGTGCACCAGCTTGTCTTTTTAATAAGTCATGCCAAGCATGCACTGTCGAATTGAGAGTTTAGTATGGCGTTACGTCTGATAGCATTCCAAAACAGTCTCTGAGGGAGCAGGTTAGGTTCGACCGCCACCTGTACAATCTGCAGATGAGGGAGATTCTGTGGGACATGTATCCAATAATGTGCATCTGAACACGGAGCAACTCTATAATATAACTCTAGATCCGGAGCACCAAGGCCACCCACAGAATAGGGAAGTGTAAGAATGTCTCATTTGAGCCACGGATTTTTACCAGACCAAGCCAATTTCACCATTAGAGAGCGTATAATCTGGAAAGTGTGTTTCAGAAGAATGATCGGGATATTGAAGAACAGAAATAAAATCCGAGTAAGACAACCATCTTCATCAAGGAGATACGACCTATTAGGGACAAAGGCAGGCGAATCCAGCGGTCAAAATCTTTCTCAAGTCTAGCAATAGCTTTGCCATAAATCTCACTGATCACTAGCTCTAAATGTGTATGGACCTGATCAGCCCCTTGCTCGAGTCTGACTTTGGAGTCGTGGGTTCAGAGGGAGAGTGCCTCAGTGGAGATGTCGGAGTAGATTTTGGTTCCAAGTCAGGTTTGTTGGTGCCTCAGGGTTGAAGTGGCAGTGATAGTTGGTGCAGTGTGGCGTTCTTCGTTGAAAGCTTGCTCAAGAGTGGATCGCGGGGTCGAGTGGTGCCAGCTGCTGTAGCTTAACCCTAAGATATGTACAGTTTGAAGTGTGAGTCAGGGCTTAGCCCCCGAATACCTCAGGAGGAGTTTTCTGCCTCAGCCTGTGGACGTTTTCAAAGTCAAACCATCTGGGGTGCTCCTTGTGCATGTTAGCAGATGGTATGGTCTTTATCTTGAGGCCCCTGAGTTTTTTCAGCATAAAGCTCTAAATTCTTGTGCTCAGATTCCGTGGCCTCAGGGGACAGCATCTCCATGCGCTCATGTCTTTGCACCAGAGGAAGACTCGAAGAGCATGGTTATGCTCACTCTGCGCCGAAAATATTCGTCTGACCAAACTTGTTCAGGATCTCGACCCACCCTCTTCGTTACTGAAGAACTGATTAGCTTTGTTAACAAGACGGAAACGGGTTTTAGTATACAGGAAGTAGTGGCGCTCACTCAAAATTCACGAATGGTCTTATGACCAGTAACAGTATTAAGGGTGGTGCTGGCAGGGAGGGGAGACCCTACGAACCCCTCTATCTGTGTGGTATACGCCACAGAATTACAAATGCAATAAAGTCCTCCGCACTCAAAACTGAAGAAACAACAATGTGTAAAACCGTTTTTTACGACGCCAGAGCAGAGGTCGCTTACAAACGTGTCTCGAATCGCGACGGGCACACACCCGTGCTCCTACTTAATAAAGTTGAATACGGCTTTCTAAATACATGGCCACCACAATCTAAGGTGCGGAATCTTGTAACATCTGTTATTTTATTCAGATATATGGACTCTGGCATTCCCATACGTGTGTTTAATTTTATACATGCTGATTCTCGTTCACCACCATAACTTGATCAATCAACCTTTGAGCAAGTACTCGGTTACCCTTCCGGGTTGGAATTATCACCGGAACCTGGCCTGTCATATTGTGGATTCAGCCACTAAGCCCTGAAGATTTGTAGAATTTCCTAGTCTACAATGAAACACGTGTCGGCTGGCTGTATAAATTGATACCTGATGACCCAATAAAAAAAAGGGAAAACATTAACTCCAGAAAATACTACAGACGTTTGGATGGTTTTCATCTGCTGAGCTTTTGATTTACACATTGTTGTTTCTTCCGTTTTGAGTGCGCAGGACTTTATTGCATGATTAGCTTTGTTGTTCTTAGGAGATAAGAACAGGTAACAAACCCATTTTGGTCCAGCCAGGGAGATTTTTCATTGCACTTAGGGCAGAACTTGAATGGTGTCATCTACATAACACACTCCACAGTAATTTTCCGAGTACGACCCAAATCTTCAGTTGTATTGATGCCAGCTGTTTCTGAGGGTCCTCAAACACAGTTCAAGGAGTTGTTCTTGTTGCAATACTTTGAAGGTGGATGGTTTTTGGAATGGAGTTCTCAGTGGCTAGCGCCAAAGAAAGTCACTAGAGTTTACTCATCGCTGGGATCAGAGTGTCGACGGCTGACACCATAATTTAACTGGAAATAAGTGTCACTGGTCCTGTAGCTGGCACTCGAACTCCCAAACCTTATGGTGGAAGAAAAAATTTTAAGTGGAGTGTTTGTCCTGGTGCATAGTGGACTAATGATGGAGCCTTTGACTTGAAAGAAACTTCAGAGAAAAACAACCTGCAACTGTCCACACCCAAAATTAGATGGTAAAAATATGCAGAGCTTGTGTATCTACAGCCATCCACGCTATGAGCGATTCCTATTGCTAGTTTTTTCAGAAACGGAGGGTGTGATAATTGTTGAAGTATTACTATGCACTCTATGTCATTTTTAAAAACAAGAACAAAATACACTTTTGTCCTGCAACATTTTGTTGAGCGATTTGATCCCACACCCAAGGAACAAGCAGAAATTATTGCCATATCCATTTTTAACTAGGAAAACTGGAGAAACAATGGCAAATTGCTGTCTCACAGCATGGCTTGTGCATATTCGATGATACTGGGTCAAAGCCCTCAAAAAAAGCCTGTGGAACTGTACATGGTAAAGATTACTACAGAGAATTGTTTTTCATATCTATCACGAGTAAATCAGGGTTTTATCCCACTAACACGGTCACCACATCTGAGGTTGCATATTAATAGGGATGAATGGACAATTTACTTTGTGTCATCGGAATCAAAAGGTTGTGCCATCTGATTTGCAAGTTGTCTTTAGTGAGCTAGATACAACAAAAGTACACCCAAGTATACTGTTATTTTTTAGCAGGTGTAGTGTAACCACAAATCTGTCATGTAAAAACAAAACTTTTAAAAAAAGAAAAAGACTTACGCTGGCACAACCTGCTTGATCTGTGGCGTCACATATCCATCGTTTCCTTTCGCTGTGTTGATTTCGCGTTAGGAAGGAAAAAAAAAGATATACATAGTTCAAACAATTAAAATATTAATTAAGATAAACAATTAATTACATCTGTAGAACAATCTGTTATATTTGGCACAAAAGGACTTCAAAAGTTAGTAGACCAATACAAACAAATCACAGATGGTTTCCCCACATGCAACACCATAAACACAAAAACAAAATCTGAAATTAATAAACCATACATGTACAAATTGAAACAATGATAAAATAAGAATGAATAACTTTTACAACACTTAGACCGTAAACATCATGGAAGAAGGTACAATATCAATCGTGCATGTCTAAGTGGACACAAAACAAGCCGCCAAAACGCTGAGAACACTATTCTACATCAAAAACGTCTACACACTCGTCAAGACAGAAAAAATAAGTAGGTGTTTCTTCAATGGCTGTAATTGAGAAATCCCCACTTCTTGATTCGATATAAAAATCAACAGCCTCGGGCTCAAGGGTTGGAACGTGGACTGCATTCGGGGTAGCCATAGGCAACTCATTTATGTGTAAGTTAGAAGTGAGCCGACTCTCTTGGTGCGAACTACCAGTAGTAGATTTCGCAGGTGAGTCCATATCCTCCTCTCTCATGCCAGTGGTCCCCGCAACTTTCACACAAGTGCAAGGATGAACTTTAGGAGAACTACCCCCATCCAGGGCTAAATGTTCAGAAGGTTCTCTACCCGCTATATTCAATTCGGGCAGTCAATCATTTTCATCTAAGGGGTTAAAGACATCAAACTGGTTCTTAACTGGGATGGCAAATCTAGCCTGCCTCTGCCCCTTCGTTGGAAATCCCCTAAATGGTGCATGAGTCATACAGTGATGTTTATAAAAATACCTGAGAGATAGAATGCTGATCCCTGTGCGCGCCATCGACCAATTACCTGCCCTTTCTAGGATAGCATGTACTAGGTCGGGTAATCCGAAAGAAATTACCATGCAATCCCCTTCTCAAGACTTGTTCGAGTTCCCTACCCATCCAACTCGTCTCACCATTTTGAAGTTTGAATTGATCGGGTTACCTATTCTTGTCCTTCTATTTAACTCGAATGAGGATTTGTTTTTCAAACTGGACCAGTGTCCCTGCGCTCCCGGAGACAATTTAGTAACGTTGGCCAACACTATTGTATGCGGGGTTGCCCCAGGAGGCAAATGAAGCACATCGTTATCTTTCGTGTCACTCCCTGGTTTAATGCAGGAACCATCCACTCTTTGAGGCTGTATTACCTCAGTGTGTACATGATTGGGCTTATTATGGGACGTTGTTATATGAGAATTAGGGTCCAGTTCATGTGTACATGGGATATGAGTTAGGTCTCTGGCTCTCGCTAGAGATACCCCTGTACACATGTTGACCTCACTATTAGATGGAACAGGATTTCGAACCAGTGTAGAGCCCATGCCAGAGTTAGAGAATTCAACATTGTGACTACTGTTAGTCCCAAGGGGCTGAGCAGACGTTCTGGCCAGGGAAGGCTGAGAGGGATGGACATTTATGGGGCATGGCGACTTCAGTGAATCTGGAGAAGCAGCACTTACAAGTTTATCAATGGCCTTTTCCAGATTAGACAACTTTTCTTACCAGTGGGTTCAGTAAAGCAGATACAACCTTACCCATTTTAGACTAGAACTCCTCACTATCAATAATTGACAGAGGGGGTGAAAGTGGCGAAACCAAGGCAAAATTATCCATTGTGATACCAGATATAACCACACCATCCTCGACAGCCTCTCTTGTTGCACCTCTACGCCCTCTTTTCGATGATGGCATGATTTGTTTGCCAGAACCTAGCCCTTTCCATTTCTTGGGCTGAGGTAAAGAGCTGCCCCCTTAAGAAACTTTAGTTATTTGACTCCTAGTGTACACTTTAGATCTAACAACAGGACCGTTTCCCACTTGGGTGGTACAAGGCGCAGAGCCCTGGCCTGGAAGGGGGACTGTTGCCGGGGTTTTAGGTGATCTAGTAGGGGAGCCAGGGACAGAGTAAATGTGCGGAATGTCCGGATCAATACAACTGGGAGTGTCAACTTGTAAAGGGGGTGGAAGGGGCTCAAGATAAAGTCTACTCTTGGTAAGGGCAATTTCATGAATAAGGACGGACTCTGCCCTTGATAACAAGGCATCTAAGGTGCTTACCACCCCCTGACCCACCATCGATTTCTTCTTAGAAAGTTCCTTCGGCGCCATAGTCCCAAGGAACAAATACTAGGCACACAGAAAATAGCAAAGATAACAAATAACAAATACCCCTGTATCTTGCATCCCAATCCCAGTCCTTAATTTCCAGTCTCAAGTCCAAGTCAGGGTACGAGTTCCCAAAGCGGGGGTCAGAACATATGAATGGCTTCAGCCAAGGCCAAATAACTTGGCCCAGCCCAGCCCAGCCTCCTTGATGACTCACGCCGCGGGGGTGAGGCTGCGCTTTGTAGTGCACTGGTACCGCCTCCCCCCACCTGTGGCAGTGTGACGTACTGGAAAGGGCTGGAGGACGTTGCGTTGCACCCTGGGATGGAGCTCCAGGATGTTGTGATTTGGTGAAGCCGCTGTAGTCGCTGTGGTCATCTAGTCTTGGCCAGTAAGACCTCTAGCCTGTAAGACCTCTGTCCCCTCCGCCTGCTGCGACACTCCGCTCGCTTGCCCGCTGCCTGGACCCCTCTACTGCTCAGCGGCCTCCTGTTGTCGCAGGTACACCTGCGCAGGAGGGGGTGCGTTAGCAACAGCTGCTGTAATACTGTAATGCCGCCCCAGGAGTCCAGCTTCAGTATTTCTCCCTGGTGCAGAGGTGGCAAAACCCTAGAACGGGGCCTGCACCAGAATTGGCGCAAGCGTGCAGGCCAGTGAAAGAGCCTGCATCAGCAGGCTCGACTTCCCGAGTGTCCCGCGGGAGACGGCAAGTCCGCCGGTTAATCCCGCACTTCCACACTCAGGGGGGGCAGAGAGTGTCACCAAGGGTTGCAACAGGCCGCGCGGAGATGCAGCGTCTCGGCCTCACAGATATTGCTTTCTTCAAAGACTTGATTTCAATTTGAAATTGCATTTATTTGAAAAGTATGCAACAGGATCTCACACATGCGCAGACACTGAACATGTTATAAACAAAGAGAGGATTTCATGATGAGAGAAAGGCAGATATTAAAATGCAAGCATCATCTGCTACAAGAGCAAGTTACTTACCATCGATAACGCCTCATCTGGTAGAGGCTATCTAGCTGCAGATTCATTACCTTACAATTATCCCCAGGCATCAGACTGGATCTGCAAATTTCCAAGCAGCCTCAATACTGAGGGGTTGCGTTGTTTGGCTCTGTGTCGGCAGTGTCCAGGCCGGAGGTGACGTACACGGTACCGATATAGGTGCCACCTTGACGTGCTGACGCCAGTTAATTTTCAAGTCTTTCCACGCCACGAGTGTGGAGCCACAATGAATACTGACCACTGGTGTGAAATTCTAGGGCCCTTTACAATGGGAACCCCTCATCCTTTAATCAGGTCATAGCGCAGGGAGGATGGGAGAGCCAGTAAGGAATCTGTGGCTAAACAGATTCTCTACCATACAAGGCGTTATCAAAGGTAAGTAACTTGTTCATCTGATAGCTGCAGAGTCCTTACCTAAGAATATATACTCAAGCAGTGCCTTCCCAGGTGGGTCCTAAAATCCAATTTAGACCAGAACGTCCTGCAGGACTGAATGGGCAAAATGCCTGTCCCAACAGACCTGACTGCCCAGGTGTAGGAAACCGCTTCTCTGTACAGTGTACTAAAATGAAGTACACTATATAGAGATTGCGATAAATCCCCAAAAGGCAGGTAGAGGCAAACGTAGATGATACTAACTCTCTTTTCGTGGTAGTGTTGGCGAGCTGTTAGGCCGATCAGAGGGTAGGGTTAAGCACTTTTAGTACTTACAGAGGCAAAAAATGAGACACACACACACTCAAGAATAAATCTTAGACCAATTTGTAAAAATGAAGTCGATTCTTATATAATTTTTAAGACATTCAGTTCTAAGGTAAGTCCTTTTGGAGTTACGATTTTTCAAAGTTCGTAAAACATACCACTTTTGTGCGCAATTTCGCACCAAAGAAACAATAGAGAAAAAGTAGAATAATGCCAAGAAATTCAGGCAATGCTTTCGCGAAGTTCAACTTCTCGTTTTACGTTGATGTCGGGACCAGGTTTAAAGTTCCAGCAGGGGAAGTTCAACAGCGTTCCCGATCAGCTGGGAGCACAGGTGCGGCAGTCTTGAAAGCTGGTGCGCAAAGATGAATGGGGCCACCTGAAAAGGCACTAAACAGAGGCACTTACAGATAAGACCGGTGTGTCTCCTTGGAGGGAGGTCGCAAGGGCCTGGTGACCATGGGAGCCAAGGTGGTCGGTCGGTGCTGGTGACAGTGGGGCTGGGTGCAGAGCGAACAGGTCAGCCGGGCGTTGTGCGTTTTGAGGTCCTCACAGTCCGGAGCAGGCAACTTGTAGAGGCGATCATGGGACAGCTGGGGCACTCAGCAAGTGGTTCTCAGGTGCCTTGATGTCCCCCGACAGGTACTTGCTTCTGGTGCTTTGGACTCTTCTCGTGTTTTACTTTGGGGGTCCAGTACCCCGAATATTGGTACACCGTGGCTCTGGCAGGTTCTGGTGCTTCCAAACTTGGTGGAGAGGAGGATCTGACCCTCAGGTGATTTTGTACCGTTTCTTGCTTCAGTGCTGCGTGGAGGACATTGGGGAGCAATTGCCACAAGTCCACAAACTGGACTTCACTGGATTGGCGCCTGCTGTGTGCAGGAGAGTGATACCTTCACTCCAAGGGAGTTTCACATCCATTTCTTGAAGGCTGGAGGTGATGCGGGGTTCTTGGAGTCCTTTCAGTTTTCAGGATGACTCAGCAGTAGTGAGAGTGGACTCCTGGAAGCAACAGGAAGGGTTTGGCACCTTTTTCTTCTACAGCAGGGCTTCAGTTCTCGAGCAGCGGGTCTTCTTGGTCCTGGTCTTCTCTTGTCCGTCGAATCTGATGATCAGGTCTCGGGGTGTCACCTAAATGAGCAAGTTACTTACCGTTTGGTAATGATGCATCTGTAAGAGACATACATTAATTATAGATTCCTTACCTTAGAATTATCTCTAAGTGCCAGACTGGATCAGGAGAATTTTTCTCTGTAGCCGTACCCATGCTAGTCGGTAGGTGGCATCAGTCGTCTCCAAGTCCGTCATCGCCATTATGGTCGCCGGGATGATGCCGCGGTGTCTCCCTTGCGTGCTGATGTCAGTTCTGACACAACTTTCCACGCCCGAAGCGCAGAGCCACACAAGACCCTGACCAATGGAGCACAAAACTAGGGCCCTGGAAGCGAGTCCCTATCCCTAGAAGTCAGTTCGCAGAACGGGGAGGGTGGGTGGGGCGGTAAGGAATCTATAATAAATGTATGTACTATTATCTTTTTGATTTAGATGTGGTGACAGTTGGTGTTTCTTATCTTTTAGCACTTTTTGTGTTTCACTGCACTGTATTGTGTCTCTCAGTTTGTAGTTATATTTGGTTCTTATGGGGTTTTTAAATTAATGTTTGAATTACTGAAAATTATCAAATCATTTAAGAATCTAATGATGCTATGCCTGTTCCCAAGGATACTATTGAATTTTACTGACGAAGCCTAAACAATAATTGTTAATGAAATAAATGTATCAGGCTTTTTGAAATATTGAATATACCATCAGCGCCCTGATGAAGGATGGTACATGGAATTCCAAAAAGCGCGTCAGCGCAATTGTGTTGTTTAAATTGTCCATGATGTTTATAATTGTTATGTATTGTCTTTGTGAAATTGTTTGTGTTTGATGATGTAAAACATTTTTTGTTATTTTTTTTGTGGTTGTTGTTTATGTATGTATATATTTTTTCTGTTGTTGAGACATATACCTTGATTAAACACATCGCTTCGTCTATGTCTGAGACTCTTTTGTATTTAATAAAAGTTGGGGTCATGTTGAATTAAATGTTTATGTATTTATTGAAAATTTATTTAATATCAACTGAATGAAACAGACGAATATTTTGGAAAATAATGTTTTATATATTTCTATAGTAGGGTGTTATTTTTTCTGTGGGACAGCTCTGATATGAATATGTTATAAGCAGTTTATTGTTGTATATTTGGTTGTCTCTTAGAGATACATTGTTACAGAAGGTAAGTAACTTGTTCATCTGAAAGAAACCATCAGTTATAGGTTCCTTACCTTAGAACAGATGCCCCAGCAATGCCAACCCCGGAGGTGGGTCTGCGAACTAAGTTCACACCAGAAAGTCCTGGAGCTAAACGGCCAAAAAAGCAGTCTCTACGAACTTGGCCATCCAGGCAGTAATGTTTTGTGAACATGTGCAGGGATGCCCATGCAGCTCTCTGTTAGATGTTAAGCAACTGAACTCCACGTCCCTAAGCATTAGAGTCTGCTATCGCCCTGGTAGAGTTGGTGCGCAGTCCTACTGGAGGATCCTTTTTCAACAAAGAATTGCAGATTTTGATGCATAGGACAATCCATTGAGAGATGTTACATTTGTGCACACCCTGACCTTTCTTGGCGCCCAGCCCACATAACCCACGAAGAGTTGATCGCCCACCCGGAAATCTTTAGTGCGGTCAAGGTAGAAGGACAGGCACGTTTTGGGTCCAGAGGTGGAGTCTCTCCTACTATTTAGAAGGGTGCGGAGGCAGGAAGAAGGTGGGCATTGACATGGTCTGACCTATATGGAAAGAAGTAACCACTTTGGGCAGAAAAGATGGCCTAGTGTAAAGGACCACTTTGTCCGGATGAACTGCAAGAAAAGGAGGCTTGGAGGAAAGAGCCTAAAGCTCACTCACCCTGCTCCCGCGAAGACTTCAGATTCATGGCCCGGCAGTCGGAGCACGACTTTGGGTCGTGGTCCCGCTCCAGGCACCAAAGGCACACGAGGTGCAGATCCATGACTGACATCAATTTGTGAAAGGAGTCACAAGGCTTGAAGCCAGTCTGACGATGAGACAACCCTGGTGCTACCAGGAGTCGAAGACTAAAAATAAGACGTTGACAAAAGTCGAAAAAAGTTAAGTCAAAAAATGACAGGGGCAAGCTTCTCTCCGGATCTGTGCTGGCTGGCGCGGAAAATGAAAGTACTCCGGATCCAGTCTGACGCCAGTGCGCAGGGGCAGCATCTAAGTAGACACCGCAATGTCACCCTGGCAACCACACCACAGCCGCTGGACGCAGAGTCAACCAGTGCCATATACCTAAGCGCACGGGTCTAGTCTGTCTCCTGGGGTAATTCTAAGGTAAGGAATCTATTACTAATGGTCTCCTTCACATACTGAATTTGGGGGCATTACAAGGGGAGACTCATGGGCCAAAGTGAGGAGGAATTCTCTGAACGCCTGAGGTATTAGCACTCTCCTAGTGGCACCAGGTTTGGGGTCTTTGGCCTCAGTGTAGAGGATTCCCTCCTCCCAATAGGTCCTGTGGTAACCACAGACATCACCGCCTTCCTATGCAGCAGCTTGCTGTTGCAGGCTTTCAAGAGTAGGATAGGTTCTCTGTCCCTTGATTAGCTCTTCCCTAGAGTGCCGTCCTGATTTGGCCCTGGGGGCAAAACCTCAGCCTGGTAAGGATCCAGCCTTAAAGCTCAGTTCCCTCTGGGGTTGGCACTTCTTCACTCTGGGAAGGGTCTGGTGTGAAAGTATCCGCTGGTTCCCCAGTCTGCTTGCCTTTTCTCTTGGAGGGCTGGGCCATTCTTCCAGACTCCAGCACCTCTCTGTCACTCTGGGATCTGCTCTGGTTTTTACACACACCCAGTGTGGGATTTCAAGCATTTCTGTATGGATTCTCAGTTCTCCCTCAGCCCAGGCTGATGACTCCAAATCATTGCCAAGCAAATAACCAACTGGTATTGATGAAGGGACTGCCCTAACCAGTCAAAGGACACCATTGAAATGGGATGGGTTTTTGTCTCATTGTTAGCATTGGTGACTGGATAGGTCCTTACAGGCAGACACTGTTCTGAGGACACCAGTTGCTCAGTCACCATGGTGATGCTGGCACTAGTGTCTCTCAGGGCTTCCACCCTAATCCCATTAATAATAGGATGCTGTATGTATTTTTGCGTGTTAGCGGGCCAGACAGTTAAGGTGGCTAAGTCCACATTCCCTACTTGAGTAGACTCAGTGAGCTCTCATAGATACTGCAGGTGGACTAGAGGTATTTGGTTTGTTTTTACAGCCAGGGTCTCTAGTTCGGTGTACTAGTGCTCTACAGTCATGACACCAAGCCTTTATGGGATCCCAGTTCTCACCCTGGTATCTTCCGTTGGGCTGTGAGGAGTTTCTGGGCCCACCCTCCTGAGCAGGTTTTTTAGGCCCTGCAAAGGCTCATTTTTCGTTTTCCCTTTCTCATCACCATCTTTCCCTGAAGGGGGGATTTTTGGCCTCTTTCTTTTGGTCTCCCCACCAGTGGTAGTTCTGGTCACCCTTGTTTTAACCCAGTTGCCCGCCATCTTCCCCAACTCTAGAGGAGAAGGTAGAACTAGGTCTACCAGATGCTGATGTAACCACTCATTATAACAATTACTCTAAAACGTTCTTGTACGATAAAATTGTAAAGCTATTCATAGTTATTCACATTGTTACCCTCTAATATTTTTACTGAAAAGTCAAAAAATTCCACCCAGTGTGTTTTTTGAGTCTCCCTGAATCTTATTCTATACTATTCAGTGATGAGTCCAAAGCACCCAATCAGGGTACCCTTCATTAGCTCATAAGACTCAGCATCTTTTTCAGGAAATGTCAGAAGTATATTCCTGCAATTCTCCGAGAGCAGGTCCCACAAGAGAAGAGCCCAATTTGGTTTAGGTATTATTCAACCCATACAAACTCTCTCAAATGCAGTAAACCAATTGGTGATGTCATCACCTTCTGAATATCGAGGGAGAATCCTTTGAGAAGTTTTGAGTCACAGAACTCCCACTCTCCCAAATTATTTGTATTGCTGCCACCAGAGATGGGTCCTGGCCCATCTCTTTTCTTTGTCTTTCTAAATGCAGGAGCTAAGCTTCTAAGTTCAGTCTCCTAGTCAGTCTTTCCAGCATGAGGTCCTCATCTGAGGGGGTCTCAGCTGTGCTTGAGGGGACTGACTCATGTCCATCCTCAGCATCATCTTCATTGGTATTATCTTGATCCTCAGACTGGGCTACCAGTACCGGTTGATCGTTCTCAAACTGAGCTATCAGTTGCATGAGATAGTCCTTTTTAGGGCTTTTGCCTGTTTTGATTCCACATCCCTTACAGATAGCTCTACGTTGAGAATGGTTCGCATCCATATAAGGGGTCAGGTCGAGCTCCTGAGGCTGGCTATTGGAAACAGGCATTATTTTACTAATGTTGGGACCTTTTTAAGCAGTTTTTAAAAAACTAGCACTGAATACTTTTGTCCTAACTAAAGCACAGACTTTTACATTTATAACCACGTTGTTTCAGGGACTAAACCAAGGCCCTTACAGTCAAGTTTATAAAAAATAGGCCAAGCAAAAAATGTACTACCTAGTGACAATTTGTGGATTCCAGTGCACTTACAGTTCAATATCACATCAGACATAAGGCAAAAACGTGATGGTTAACCATGTCAAAAGAGGCACTTTCCTACACCAGATAATAATGCTTAACAAAGGTGTGCAAGGAGGCCTAGCCCACGTTGGAGCCTGACAAATGTCCCCGACCAGAACTCCGCAAGCTAAGGCAGCGGTCGCAACTTTGGCTCTGGTAGAAGGAGCTCAAACCCTCAGATGGTTGCTTCTAGCCAATGCTAAACAAAGCCCTATGCTGAGCACTTTCCATCAGGAGATGGTTTGTTTCTGCTCAGCCTTCACTTTCTTGGTCTGATATATCCTACACAGAGTTGATCATCCACCCCGAAGTCTTTTGAGGGGTTCAAGGTAGAACAACAACACTCTTTTTGAATACAAATGGTAGAGTCTCTCCTCTTCTTAGAAGGATAGGCAGGGTGATGATCTGGCCTATGTGAAATGGATGCATGTATTTGGCGAACCAGTTTGTCAGTGTAGAAAGTAGCATATAAAAGATACACCAGTGCCTGCAACTCTCTGACCCTCCTAGCTGATGTAAAGGGGACTAGAAAAGCAGTGTTGATGGCCAATAACTGAAGAGGGCAGTTGTGCAACAGCTCAAAAGGTGCGCACAACGCACATCAGGAAAGTGAAGACAAGGTTAAAATACCACTTGAGCATGAAGAATGGCCTGGGGGGAGGGGTGAAACATGTGTTGCAAACCTTTGAGAAATCTCATTACAAAAGATTGGTCCAGCAACCGAAAAAATGCAGAGATGGCTGAAAGATTAACTGTGCCCAGAGAAGAGTCCTGCTGGGCCAAAGAACGTACAAATAATAAGACTTCAAAAAGAAGAACAGAGGGGATCAAAGCTTCTGGAAACCACACCATGAAACAAATATGTCCCAGCGGCAGGTGTATACCGCCTTGGTGGAGGGATGTTTCACTGCGAGAATAACCTCACAGACTTCGGGAGGAAGGTCGAAGGCTGTCAGGAGTCACTGCTCAAATCTCCATGCATAAAGGTGGACGGTGTGCTACAGAATATTCTCCAGAAGAGGGAGCTTGACCAGGGGACAGATGCTCATGCTCAACAGCTCGGGATACCAGACTCTCTGTGCCAAATCCGTATCCAGAAGAATAACTTGGGTCCAGTTGTTCCTGATATTATTGAGAGCTGCGGGCAGGAGTAGTATTGGCGGAAAGGCATCTCCAAGTGAGCGACGCCTTCGAAACTCCAGGGTGCAGAACTGCTGACATTTCGTGTTCTCGGCGGAGGCCAACAGATCTAACCAAGACTCTCTTCACTCTTGAAAGAGACTTTGCACCACCTCCGGGTGGAGATGCCACTCGAGATCTGCTAGGCTAGTCTTCGACGGCTGAGTTTCTCGGCTATGGCATTCAAAGAGCCAGCCAGGTGTTGAACTACCAGGGAGATGCCCTGGTGTTCCAGCCATGTCCAGAGGCACAGAGCCACCTGACAAAGGGTCAACGACCCCACCCCACCCTGCGTGTTGCAGTTTCACACTGCAGTAATGTTGTCTGAGAATGCCAGCACCAACCTTGCCTTGAAGGGGGGAGGGGCAGAAAGGCCTTCGGTGTGAAGCGACCAACACGAGGCTCAAACAAATTAATGTGGAGCGCAAACTCTGCCGGAGACCAGAGACCTAAGATCTCCACCTCCCTCAGATGGCTACCCCACTCAGAAGTGACGCATCTGTCACTGCAGTCAGGTCTGGTTGGGGAAGGGAGGGGGGTCTGCAACTGACCTGCAGTTTGTTAGCCACCACTGCAAATCTGTTGCATTTCCCTGCGAGATCTGGACCTGGTTAGAGAGATTGCTCTGATGCTGCACCCATTAGAACTTCAAGTCCCACTGTAGAGCCCGCATATGCCAGCGGGCATGCTTCACTAGCAGGAGGCTATGAGGCCCAACAGCATCAGAGTCTGTCTCACCGAAACTCAGAATACATGCTGTAACATCGGGTAACATCAGGAGGATAGGCCTGAAGCTGCACTGTGTGCAGAACAGCTCCAATGAAAGGGAGCATTTGTAAGGGAATCAGGTGTGACTTTGACATATTGATAGTGAACCCAAGCAAATGCGCAAGGATTGCCGTAGACTGGAGGTGAGTGAAGACTGCATGTGGTGAGCCCGACTTAAACAGCTAATCATTGAGGTAGAAGCCTGGAACCCCGAACCACCGTAGGGGTTGCAACCACCGCCATCACCTTGGTGAGAACCTGAGGGGCGCTGGTGAGGCTAAAGGGGAAAACAGCAAATTGAAAGTGTCCCTGGCCCTCTGCGAACCACAGGTTAACGTCTGTGGGCGGTAATAATGGTGATATGAAAATATGCATTCTGCACATCCCTTGCTACCATCCAGTCTCTTGGACCCAGGGCAGATAGAACTTGAGTGAGCTTGAGCATTTTAAATTTCTTCTGTTTGAGGAATAGATTGAGAAGGCACAGCTCGAGTATAGGATGAATGCCTCCATCCATCTTGGGCACCAGAAAGTAGCGATAACAGCATACACTGCCTACTTCTGATGCTGGCACCCTCTTCTATTGCTACCTTGGCCAAGAAAGCAGACACTTCCCAACACAGTAAGGAAAGATGATCCTCCATCAACCAGTCGAATGTGGATGGCATGGCTAGAGGGGTACCCACAAAGGGAATGGAGCAGCACATTTGTACAATTTGTAGTACCCAACAGTCTGATGTTATTTACCCCCAGTGAAGCAGGTGATAGTATATCCTCCCCCATTGGATGCCGGTGATGGTAGGAGGGAAAACTAAAGAGGCATGGAGGCTTCTGGGTGAGTGGTGCATCGGCCGGACATCTAACTACCTGTCTGATGTAGGAATTGCATCCTCAGCCACAAAATGGCGTGGAAGCCTTCTCTCCGTGGTGGCTGGGAGAGTATTCACACAGTTGGACACCCCTTCTGTGGCCACGAAAGGCAGACTGGGGATGATGAGGGGCTATAGAGAAACCCAAGGACCCGGCTGTAGCCTTGGCGTCCTTAAAGCGCTCTGCCTTCACTCAGAAGAGATGGAGCCATCAAAGGGCATGTTCCATAGCACTGCTCGAACATCCCCAGAAAAACCAGAAGTACTTGGCCAGTCATGGAGCCAAAGGACCACAGACAAAGAAATCGCTTTGCTTAGCAAACTTTGCTGAATCCTCCCGTCGGCAATAGCCTGAGCGAGTACTTGCGCAACTGAGTCCCAGATTGTGTGGGAGTAACAGCCCAAGAGGCAAGCAGTGTTCACCGACTGCAGTGCTAGGCTGGCAGAAGAGAACATTCTCTTTCCAAAGGCATCCAGCGTCTTGGATTCCGAAACTGGTGGAGTGGAAGGTAACGCACCAGGGCTGATTCTGGAAGTGGAGGCCTGGACCACCAAGCTCTCTGGAGTGGAGTGCTAGGTAAGGAAATTGGGGTCCCTTGGAGCAGGCTGAGGCAGCAGGAAATTGTCCTCTGCACAGAAGCCAGGGTGCAGAGCTTGAACCAGGCTTGAGGAGGACGTCAGTGAGGGCTTCATTAAAGGTGAGCAAGGGTTCAGAGCGGCAGATCCCAGCAGTAGCACCTGTCAAGACATTAGTCTGGACTGCCACTGAGGGCAACTGATGGTCCAAGACCTCAGCCACCTATGCACCACCATAGCGAAAAAGGCCCCCTCCTCTGTAGCCACAATACGACAGGAGACCAGACCAGTGCCAAGTGAGGTGTCTAACCCACTGGCATCCACTAGATCTTCATACCAGGAGGCGTCCTCGGTATCAACCAATGGGTTTCGATATTCATCAAGGTGGCCATATCCCGTCCATTGTCCAAGGCCTGTCAACAACAAAAGGCCCTGGGCTCTGACCTGGCAGCATTACTCTGTATGACTCAGGACCGGCTTCCTGCAACGCTGATCCTTATCCTTGTCAGAGTTGAGTACGATGGGGATGGCATCGTCAATGGGCATCAGTTCAGGAGCAGGGGCCAGAGAGATCACTAGCGGTGTCACTCCAAATCTAGCACTTGATCCAAGGAGCATGAGTGGCGCCAAGGGCATACCCATAGGCGGGTATCCAGTTGGGTTCCCTCTTGAACCCATTGGGCCGGAAGGCACTGCAGAGGGGTCCGCCACCCAAATATGAGGTGCATGGCCTCATAGGATTCTCTAAATTGGCAAAATCCGGGAAGCACAGAGCCAACCCTGGTTTGGACTCGGTAGACACGGGCTTAGAGTGCCAATTCTCCCTCGTCTAGGTTGAGGGTTTGGACGGAAGCAGAGAAATCCACAACTTCTTAAGATTTCTTCTTTTTAAGCGACATACCCGACAGTGACTTCGACTGGAATGACGACCGTCTAGTGCAGCTCCGCAAGTGGTCCTGGGACCTTCCACATGACTGGGATCCTGATTGTCGCTGTGTCGTCTGACATTGAGTGGTGAGGAGCTTGAGGGAGCGTTCACTCAGCGCCTTCGGGTGCATGGTGCGGCAATCCTCACAGGCGTTATGGGGGTCGGTTTCAAACACATGGTTTGAAACCAGCCAACTTCTTGGGGGACATCCTGTCACACCAGGAAAAATGTATTCCTCAAAAAAGTGGGAGACAAAAAGTCGAAATTAGTCACACAAAAAGTGACTGAGGGTTTGCTCTTCATGGATATGTGCTATCAGGTGTGGAAAGGAAATAACTGATTCGGCGTGGCCCCTCTATAGGTACTGTGTATGTCACTTCCATCGCAGATAATGCGGAGTGAACACCACCACCTACCGACGCTCAGGGTTACTGCTCGAAAATGTCCAGATCCCGACTGACATCTGGGGATTATTCTTAGGTAAGGACTCCGTGGCTAGAAGCTTCCATCTGATGCGGAACATTTGAGTGATCATAAATAGAAAGGCATATACCCCATCAGTACATCACAGTTTTCAACTAGAACAACCAACCAGAGAAAATTAAAGCCAAAATCGTATCAGAAAGGCAGTGTTTTACAAAAACTTTTATAATTCAATTGATACATATCACTTAATCAATGGCTGTCTTCTTAAACATTATCTGATGAAAGCAAACAACATTTTGTTCCAATGTTTAATACATTTTTCTAATATGTGCTATAAATACAGGCTTATGACATAGACTTACGAGTGCACAGGACCGGCGTGTAGTATTTCGAGTACACTTCATCCTTGGGCCTGTCTGGGTACACGTAGATAAGGTAATTTAGATCTCCTAGTCTATCGGCCAGAGATCGTACAGAAAAGTCCCGCGTGGTGAATGGCATCAAGTTCCATAAGCTCCTGTCCGCTGAAAAAAATAGCATTTGCTGTTTATTAGTCATACATTGTGGGAACAAGAAAAACAAATTTATTGTCAAGAATAATATTTGAAATGAAGACTGGTCTCCATTTGCTCTAACTTTCCGTCTCCCTCATCTAAGGCTTCAAAGACAGACTGTGTTAAGTTTTAACGGGGTTAACCCATAAAACTACCCGACCTAGGTCATAATAACAGTACGTTTGAGAAAGGGTCGTAGTAGTATCTGTAACCTTAAATTTACACAAAACAATGCACCACAAACAGTTCCAAATATGTTCACCAGGAACAAAGGTTTATTCTTCATAAGTGAAACATTCATTAGATGCTCTTGTAATTCAAAGCATTAATGTTAATCCATGAATCTACTTAAGTATACTCCAATTGCATGTGATATTTACAGTGCTCACAGTGTAATAAAGAAAAAAGAAGGTTTATAGGGAAATTGGGGGTGAATGGATGAGTGAGGGACAGGGTAAAGGTGTTGTGACATAGGCACAATTGCATACAGTAGAACCTTTACAGCCTAATATAGGTCCATAGTTCCTCTATAGTCATAACACATAGGTCAAAATGAATTGATTTCTTCTATTCTTATGAGTTTGAGGGTGTGTAGTAGTCTACGTTTCGACCCCTGTTAGATGAAGGGTTGTTAGTTCCTCATTATGGGGACTTCGTCAGGACATGATGGTGTATGGAGCACCTGGAAATAATAAAATGGATTCAATGCATGAAGTATAATGTGGTGAATTATTCAGGTTGGTGGCCAAAAAGGTACCTACTTAGGGAAGGAACTATTAATGAACGATCCTAGTTGGCAGCAGGCCGCTCCCTGGTATCTGTAATGAGATGTACATACTCCGTGTTACAAAAAGATGGTGACACAAAGTTTCCTTAACTAATTAAGCGTGTGAAAAAAGGAGACTCACTGTGATGGACGATCAACATGTGGGGTAATTATTCTCCCGTTGCGTGTTGCTAAGAAAGTCAACTGGACAGAGTCTGAATGTGGATTCACAGTGATAAACGATAATAATCCGGGGTCATTACTCTCCCGATGTGTTGCTGAAAAGTCAACAAGATAGAGTCTGTGAATGAATGACAAAGGATGTAAATCAGGGAAACTGGTGTGTCAATTGTTGAGACACAAGGTAAGGTGTGCATTACAAAATCGCTGACTTTATTAAAAAATCTGCCGCATTCAAGACACGGAGATGTTCGGCAACGACGTATGCCGTGGACGCATCAGTTTTATTAAAGGGCGGTGACACCAGCTCTAGGTGTGACTGGAAAACTAATAAATACAAGAATAAGTAAAGCTGCATGCAAAATTGCCTTTAATGTGATAATAAGTTAAGAGTATAGTCCATAGAAGACTGACGCTGCGGCATATACTACACCTTGGGGCGCCCGTGATTAAGATCAATTGCAACTCTACTGGAAGAGAGCGTGTCACAAGACTACAGTGGCATTTACGTATTCAATTGTTCGAATCAACTCTGCTTGATTATTCATGCCGGAGCGTGTCACAAAACTACAGTGGCATAATGGAGCGAGGGTGTCACCAGAAAGTGTTTTATAAGACTGCAGTGGCGTTTACATAATCAATGGTTCGAATCGATTGTACAGGAACGTGTCACAAAACTACAGTGGCATAGTGAAGCGAGAGGGGTCCGACTTTGTACGAAATGTCTCACTAGCGTTTACACTAAAATGGGGCCCATGGAGCTCTTACCTCGCTCTCGTCTGTGTTCCGAGTAACAAGCTGATCGCTAATGGAACTCGAGTATAAGAAAATGTTTGGAAGGGAGCAGGGCCACGTCACGCGGTGTCGCCGTTGGATGCTGGTGGAAAGCTCGTCTACCAATCGACCAATGGGCGCCACGATTGGAGTATGTTAGGCTTAGAGTTTGTTGTCATGGAGACACGGGTTGTGTCGATCCATGGCTTGTTTGAAAAAAGGGATTGACTCAAGAGATGCAAACGGAAGCGGGTATGCTTATGAAAGACGGGCTGGTTTACAAACGTGCACGTAAAAGCCACAATATGCGCAATCATGTTCGACCTTTGGTACTGATATATGAGAAGTCATATTACATGGAAAATTAGTATATTTAGTTTAGGTCCACATGACTCAGTACCGCCATTAGTTAATAGGAGGCTCGTATGCCCTCTAGCCGAAGGGGAACTTGGGTGGAGTTTATGAGGCTTCAAAAGCTCGTTAGCCTTGAAACACGGTTAATGTAGGTCCGTGACAGGTATGCAACACAAGAAAGTTTTTTTTAAAAATGGTCAGTGACTTATGGTGGAGGTGAAATCTGCGCTTACTTATATGAGTTTTGGAAAGCTAAGCAAAAAATGTATTCTAGTGCGCGTAAATGACCATGATATTAACACATGTGAAGCAAACCGTTGGCATGTGGCATGGAATATGTAAGTTATTATGGTTCTACCATTGAAGAGAACATTATTATATTTCATAGCGTAGGGTTGCATATCAACATGAAGACAAAATCAAAGTCTGGATTGTTAAAAATCGCTTTAGTTGAAATGCATTTTCAGGAACTGTAACTCCTCTTTTGACAAGTGTCAGTGTCCTATATATATTAGCTACTACTCTTTAGCACTGTGCTAAGGACAGCATTGCCACCTTTGTCTGTGTAGTTTCCAGTGCTTCCCGGAACGTAGGCCAGATCTCTCTTGTAGCATACACAGTATTAGTACATTGTAAAAATTGGCCCGATCCAATATTTAACCATTCTTGGCTACTAACAAATGCTATGAATCTACTTCCTGTTTATACATAACTCAGTACCTCACACTTGCCCATCCTCCAAAAAGCCCATCCGCATACCTTGCACTTGCTGTTCAAAACTGCTGGAAATAATGGGCTTGTCTTCACAACTCTAACTGTCCTGATCTATGATTTGCAGACCTGCTTGATGACATCAATCAATCAAAACTTTATTCGATTTTTATAATATAAAATCATACAAGTGACATAAAATAAACCCTCAACATAGTTATACATGTAATTGTTCAGTAAAACTGGCATAAAGGTAACGTTGGAAGCCAGAACCACATAATGATTCCCTATCATGCAGCATTAAATACCCCATAAGAAACATTGATAAAAAAAAAAATTTCAAAACTATGTGTTGCTAAAAGTTGTAAGTATAAAAGAGCATAGAAACCGAGGAGTTAAAAAATGGGGTTTAAAAATGGGTTTTTCAAAACTTGTGCCGAAGAAATTTATAAAAAGGGCCTATCAATACAAGGTGCAAAGTGTAGCATTTGGAGATCGAATCACAGGTACATGTGGGTGGTTCAGAATACTTATACAATGTTCCCTCGAGATAAAACAAGTGATAAAACAAACAAACCTAACCTTTTGGTGGGGCAGGCAATTAAAACCACATTGTCTGCATTATTATTGTCTGGTAGTGATCTGCCCCCCGGCTTTAGGTACATAGATGCTTGATTCAAGGAGAGCATTCTCCAGGCGATAAAATACATCCACGACAGACCCCGCTTCTAAGGGCAAAGTGCTTAGTGCTGTAGTGTAGTTCCTATTATCCCAATAGGCTCTGCGCATTGGAATAATACCTCCAATAGTATAGACCTAGACCAGACGTTAACTAGGTCTTCTACTGTCGATATTAGACTTAAAGTTTTGGGTTTGCCAGCTAGCTCAGAGTTCACTAGAAACTTTCTCGAATAGGCAAGGAGGAGTTGAACCTCCCTGGATAGACAAGAAGGGATTTAGTTTCTGACAACCATAGAACATGACAACTTTGCTCTCCCCTAATCAAGAGTGTATCTCTAGAGTCGTGTGAAAACAAAAGACAACTTATTTTACTCAGTCAGTACGTGCATTCTTAGTTTCACCAGATTGTAGAGAAATGGAAGAGACGGGCGTGTTCAATAAAAGATGTTATTTATTGATCAGTCTCTTTTCTCGTACAAGAGAAATGAATCGATATTATTGCAATACTTATGGTTAAGTAAAGTGCATACAATAAAAGCAGAATTATGAAATAATACTGTAAAAGCATTGATATGGTTTCTAAGCCATATGCTATTTAAAATGGATAGAATATATACATACACATATACATTTGACTAATCGTACTCAACTGGTGTTTCTAACCACGCCTACCCCGGTGTACCTGACCTAAGCCTAATACGTGGGCTGGAGTAGAAAGTAGCAGTTTTGAGTTAAGTTTGTTTTGCCAAGTGACTGACTCAAGAATTCTCTGCAAGGGGTTATTCAGTTCTGTACCTGAGATCTAGGATGGTTGAGGGATGGTATCTCTCGTCTGTGGTCTCGATATTCCAAGCTGCCTGCAAGGGCTGCTCGGAAGGGCCGGAGCTGGATTTCTCGGCAGGAGAAAGGCAGCGTCTCGTTCTCAGCGCGTCAGGAAGGCGGGGCAGCGCCAGTGGGCTTCGCTCTCTGCTGGGCTTCGGCAAGTCTCGCTGCTCCGATCTCGTCACCACCGCGTGTGTTTGCTTAAGGCAATGTCGGTAATATTTATACCTGTAAGGCGCCGAGATTGACGTAAGGATGGACATAGATACGTCAATAAGGATGTCATACGAGCTGGTCGTTAGCACATTCTTTTACTGAAGTTCTTTGAGAAATCAAAACAATGGCCGCAGGGATTTTCCCAGGTTGTCATAGGTTTGATTTGTTTTGAGAACTCCGTATGCCTTATCAGGGGCTGGAGGAATATTGCTTGCTTAATTAGATGGCAAGCGTTATGACCTAATCAGATAACGCGCTCCTGTGCCGTGGTCTGGCTTAATCAGGTAACGGTTTCTGCATCATGGGATGGCTGCTAGTTAATTTGTTAACCAGAATAGGGTCAGGAATAGGGGGATCTATACAGAACCTATAGGAATACATCACAGTGCATTCTCCATTGCTGCCATTGCGACTTGAGGACGTCATACCACAATGGAGTTACCTTAGGAAGTTAACCAGACTCTGATCCACCACCATGGAGCTCAGCTCTGTCCGGAGCATCTCTCTGTTAACCTTATCAAAGGCAGAGCTGAGGTTCATGAAGGTCAAATGCAATCAATCAATCATTTGTAGAGCGCGCTACTCACCCGTGAGGGTCTCAAGGCGCTTTGTGGGGGTCAGGGGGGTGCGGCTACTGCTCGAACAACCAGGTCTTAAGAAGTCTCCTGAAGGTCAGTAGGTCCTGGGTCTGTCGCATGTGGATGGAGAGGGTGTTCCATGTCTTGGGGACGAGGTGGGAGAATGATCTGCCGCCGGTGGTCGATCAGTGGATGAGAGGGATGGTGACGAGGGCGAGGTCAGGTGAGCGAAGCTGGCGGTTCAGGGTGTAGAAGGCGAGTCGTTTGTTGAGGTATGTTGGACCGGTGTTGTGGAGTGCTTTGTGAGCGTGGGTGAGAGGCTTGAAGGGGATCCTCTTGTTGATGGGGAGCCAGTGCAGGTCTCTCAGGTGGGCAGTGATGTGGCTGTGGATGTCGAGGATGAGGCGAGCGGAGGCGTTCTGTATGCGTTGAAGCCTTCTCTGGAGTTTGGCAGTGATTCCCGCGTAGAGGGCATTGCAGTAGTTCAGCCTGCTGCTGACGCGGGTTTGTGCGACTGTCCTTCTGGTTCCAGTGGGGATCCATCTGTAGATCTTGCGAAGCATGCGGAGGGTGTTGAAGAAGGAGATGGCGTTGACTTGATGGGTCATTGATAGTGTAGAGTCCAGGTTGAACCCAAGGTTGCGTGCGTGGCTGATGGGTGTCAGTTCAGCTCCCAGCGTGGCCGGCCACCAGGATTCGTTCCAGGCGGAGGGGGGTGGAGCCGAGAATGAGGACCTCTGTCTTGTCAAAGTTCAGTTTGAGGCGACTGTTCTTCATCCATTCTGTGACGGCCTACATTCCTTCGTGGAGGTTGGTTTTGGCAGGGGAGGGGTCCTTGCAAGGAAGCCTTTTTTTGTCTGAATATATTTCCTGAGGGAAAGATGGAGATTAAGGTTCTGCTCTATACTTGATGACATATGTTGCATCTCATCATAAGCAGGTTTGGCAGTAGGATATTATCATGTGATATTATCATGTGTTCCCTGCATTCTCATCCAACCACTGTATTACACAATTATGTGGCAGAGTCACTAAGTCACTAAGTCTAGAACTCCAACCTTCCACTTCCCTATTCCAGTCTTAGCACATTTAATTTAACTCTACTCCATTTACCTGCCCAAAACGAGGAGGTGAACAAGTTCTCTGAATATGATGTGTGGGACTGGGGAGGTGGATACTTGAGGAACATACAAGCATTGCAGCACTAGACCATCTGGGCGAGTGACACTATTCCTATTACTGTTAGGGGCAGAGTTTTTAAAAATGTGATACAGGATTTCAGCCCTCCCCCACTGCCACAAGTAAACTGGACTATAGCAATGCACTCTACGCAGGAATCTTAACCCACCTATTCTGCATAATCCAAATGAACCAGAATGCAGCCGCCAGACTAGTTCTTGACCTCCCTCACTGCACCACCATCACTTCAAACCTCAGAGAGCTCCACGGACTACCCATCAAGAAACACTGCCAATTCAAACCTTTCACCCATGCATTCAATCCACTGCACAACATACAACCCACTTACCTCAACCACCGCCTAAACTTCCACCAGCCCAACTAACAACTACGCTCAGCTTCACTCTCACTCACTATGCATCCACAAAAGCAGAACTGGAGGTCTTTTATTCTCATTCATAGGAGCAAAGAACAAGCTCAGGGCCTCCTACTCGCTTTTTGAGTTCTGAAAGTAATCGATATCCAGGTGGGACCTGAAGAGACATCCTGTAATTCAGGCTGCATCTTACTCCACACACCTGCTCAGCACCTGGATATGCGCAAAGGTGTTCTACAAATCCACAATACATAACATAATATACAACTGCACTACCCATGATCAATCGAAGCCTATCTTCGGATCATGTGTCACTTGAAAGCACAAATAATGAAAATCATTTGCTCTCCATGTAAAGCTCAATGCACATGGAACTTGCTCCGCTAAACCTCTGAGCCTATCCAGGGGAAATAACTTTGATTTAGAGCAAATAGCCGGTCCAACATTATCCAATACTCAGTCACCCGCATATGGAGTATGGGCACTGAAATAATCAGATCTCTTAGGTACACCAATACATTATCTGTATGAGTCAGGTGTACCTTCTTTGACTTCATCTGTCAGAGTTAAGAATGACCCATTCCAGTAGCCATGGTGTCGCTGCTGTCATGAATACCACAGTCAACAGCTGACTTCCAGAAAGAGCCCCAGGGAGGAAAAAGGCAGTAGTCAAAAACCTCCAAGCTGATGAAGAACGAGCCAATAGAGGAGCAAAAGGGGACTAGTTCAGATGGCAGATCTGAAGAGGATGGGGGTCCGAAGTTAATAAAACACAGAATTTTCTTCCAAGCTGGAAAAATTCCCTCAGGACAAAAATTGCACCAGGGACAGAGAATGCAACGAGAAAGAATTGCAGAATGTATTATGGTGCTTGGAGATGTTCAAACGTGTTTCCTTTTATACAGGCAAGAAATGAAGCTATCCCAGAATTCCACACCTCCAGCTTGCATTTGCATGGAATCCAAGGAGATAACTGCCATCATGAATGGGTAGTAGGTTGCCAAGTTACTCCAGTTACCATCTCGGATTCCAGTAGTTGTTTCAGGGAGAAGGAAAACATGCCGGACATACACTTGTCCAAGAAGACCAAGTGCATCTAATGAGGAGGTTCCATTGACAAGGAGGCGGTCTTCAGCTGAATGCCAGCTGCCACCAGGTGACAGCTGCCTGTCTACCAGCGCCGTAACACCATGTGCTGATACTCCCCCGCCAGAGGTGGCCACACAAAGGATATTTAGTGACTCCACACAAGGTTCCTGGGGGTGAGTGTGACACTAAAGTTGCACAACAGTACATTCCACTTCTGATTCTCTATGTTTGTCTGGGAACTTCTTAACAAATTGACAAAGCATATCATGAACATGGACTGTGGAAACAACTTTCTAGGATCGTTCACTAGGCGGATACACAAACTGTAGCTTTCCTCTACAAATATGAGACTTGCAGATGGCTTGGACTTCAAATTCTGGAACACTGATTATTAAACTAGAAGGACCTTGGTGGTACAAACATTAAAAATGGTCTGCACAGAATGGTTTTAGTTGAGAAGAATGGAAGACTGGTCCAGGTTGGCATGGGCGGGGAAGCAGCCGAGAGTGCAGTGGATGATCCTCACTCTTCCTTACTATCTTGGAGGACAAGAAGCCCCGGATTTGGACTTGTACTACAGAGTCGCACAAAGCTTGCATGCATTCCAATTGCTGCATCAGACACTAGACCCATCGCACTTGCAAGTTGCAAAAGCAGCGGTTGCCCCTTCTGATCTTCCCTCTAGCCTATTTGACCTCTGGACGGCCGCACGGGTTTCCTTTACTCCATAAACTCTACGATGCATGCATGGTGCGACTTGTTAAAAAGACAAGACTGTAATATATTGTACTCCCCCTCCGTTCCATTGGAATGGTGTACTTTGCTCCCTATGTGCAGAGATCGCGCACTCTCATGGCACTACAAGATTTGAATGTATCTGTGGTGGGTGACCTCTTTCAGGGCGGAAAGGTGCGCACGTGGAAAGAGGTAGTGCCTGAGGGCGCTGCCCCCACACCATTGGTGCAATTTCAGTACTATAGGGTGAGACATGCCATGCATGAGATTTTAGGTGAAGATATGGTGGAACCCCCTGACGGAACCCCACTCACATTCATTTTGCAAGCGGAATCGCCAGTTAAATTGGTGCCCAGGTTTTATGGGGTCGTACAGGCCTATCGTAGAAACTATTACACCAAGTCTAGACTCGAGTGGCAAGAGGACCTGGGCATCAATATTGATGATGACACCTGGAGGTATGCCCTAGATATCTTTGCTGTGGCTACTGTTTGCTTTAAAATGGTTTGCGCTTATATATTTTTTCTTTATTGTATAGTATTTATGCGAATGCTCTTGTGATGCATATTTTGTAATTGGTTATCTTTATTGCTCTAAATGTAATAGCATGAGATGTCTTTATTGTTTAATGTGCAACCTAATAAAAATAACAATAAAAAAAAAGAATGGAAGACTGGGTAGATTTTCCAGGCTAGAGTTGAATCCTAAAGGTTAATATGTTTGTTTAACCTGAATGGTCTGTAAAGATGTGGTTTGAATTTATTAGCTGAAATGTGGAAAGGTAGGAATGAAGATGACAACCATGCCTTTTCCTCCACATTATACTGTGGAGTAAGCTTCAGATGAATATTAGCATTTCTCGTCATCTTGGCATAGCATTTGTCTCAGGGCTTGCAGACGCTTGACTAGCTCTCTCGTGGTTGGTACAGTTTGGGCCCGAGAACAATGAGTAGGAAAGACTTGGGCAAAACCCATATAAATTATAGAATGGTAAGAAATGTGTGGCGCTATGGAGGGAATTATTACAGGAAAACTCAGCTAAGTCCAAGAAAGTAGACAGTCACTTTGAGACACATTACAAAAATATCGTAGGAATTGTCCTAGGCTTAGATTTACTGACTCGGTTTGTCCATTTGATTTTGGGATGAAATCTGGATAATGAGACTGCAAAAATATGAAGAATCTTGCAAAAAGATTTCGAAAAGTGTGAGATGAATTAAGATTCATTATGGTATATGGTAAACCATGTAGATAAAATATATCCCAAGAAAGTTGGAGCCACGACTTCAAAAACGGTCTTCAGGCTTGTAAAATGAGCCATCTTAGAGAAAAACTCTGTGGTTACCGTTATTTAATGCCACAATAAAATTGGTAGACATAGTGAGCCATGGCTCGGGACAAACTGGTAAAAGCTGCCTGCACCACCTTGAATGTTTTGAATGAGATGATTTCAATTGAGCACAGACTGGGCTGGAAAACACATAGTGTTTTTGCAAACAGATGACCACCAAACATTTAAGGAGGTCTTTACTCCTTTATGGCTAGCGATCGGAGAGTCGTGACATATTTGAAAGGTTTCCTGTCCTAATCTGTGGTTTGGGATAAATAAAGCTTGTTCAAAAGACCATCCTGTGATGTGCAGGACCCTCTCATTTCTGCTAGAAGTACTTGAAAGTAACTATAGGTCGGACTCTTTCTAGAAAGGATTGTACTGCATGCAGAAGTCTCTGAGGTTGAATTGAGCTATGGTTACCGGCGAATAGAGCCTCCGCTTACCTGCCTGGTAGGGCATTAGCCAGAATGCTTCTGGACCTCTGTACATAAGTGATGAGAAAATTGTACTGTTTAAAAAAATATGCCTATCAGGCCTGGTGACTATTCTTAAACTGTATATGTCTGAGAAATAGCAAATTACGATGATGGGTGCTGATCTCAAAAGGTTGCCCAGCCTCCACTAAATACTATATCTCTAATGGGCAAGATAAATTAACTGCCTACGGTCTCTTTGCAGAACTGAATTCTTCATTTCACCATTGGTAAGGATATGTGACAAATAAAAGATGGAGTGCTCTAACCCATCATCTTCTTGGAGTTGAAGGATGACTGCTTCCACCAGTCTGTCAAAGGCCTCAGTCTCAAGCAAAAACTTTTGAGTAGTGTCTGGTTGCTGTTAAATTGGGGCCTAAGTAGAGGTTGATTTTAAATTATTGAAGGCTTGTTCAGCTCTCAAACTCTAGTAAACCGCTGATGAAATGCCTCCTTCTTAATTATGTGCGTAATGTCAGTATTCAAATGGGCGAAACTGTGTAAACATTGCTGATAAAAACTGGCCAGATCCAAACATCACTGCATTTCCTTTACATTAGTTTGAATAGGCCAGTCAAAAATCAGGCAACATTTCCTTGAGAAGTTAGGTTAAAACACAAATTCTCCCCCTCTGTCCTCTCAAATTCACAATTCTGTTTGCAAAATAAATGGTTCACCCTTAAATCCTTTAGTACGAGCGTGGGTCACTGGTCGACAGCCACATTACCTCCTGTTAGACCTGGCATCATTGGCATGAGTCTCTCCTCCATTTTTTCTGTTTGCCTCCTCTGTTTACGATGTTTTTGCTGGTATATGCTTTGGGCACTGTGCCACTGCTGATCAGTGCCACAGTGCAAGTGCTCCCTATGTGAAATTGCTGTATTGATTGACTTCCATGTTTTGGCTTATTTGGTTTACTATCAGTCCCTAGTAGAGTGCACCAGGAGTGCCAGGGCTTGTAAATACAAATGCTGCTAGTGGGCCTGCAGCACATGTTGTGCCACCCACAAGAGCGGCCTAGTAAAAGTATGTCTGAAGGTCTGCCATTGCCAGACCACGTGCAGTCTGACTGTCACGAGGACTGCGCAAGTACACCTACTTGCCAGTCCCTAAACCTTCCCTTAACTTCATGTTAGTCACCCCTATGGTAGGCCCACGGGCAGGGTGCATTGTAAGCATAAGGTAGGACAAGCCTGACAAGGTTGGCATGTCCTAATAGTGAATTACATCCATAGTCGTTTTTCACTATTGTAAGGTAGCCTGCTCTCCATCAGTTAGAATGGGCTGCCAGGATTATTAATGTTATAATCCTAGCGGGCTCGGGGAGCATGGTGCAATGTCGAGTTTGGTATCCCTGAACTCAGGGTTTAATAACGCATCCGTTTGTGTGGATGGTTTTTGGACTCTGTGTTTGAAAATAGCACTTTTAGAAAGTAGCTATTTTCTTGTCTAACTGTCTACCGGTCTCTGCTGGTTCTGGTGTGTGTGTGACAGGAGCTGGGTGGCTCCAGAGAGTCTGAATGAGTCAGTGTGGGATGAGTGGGGCATTTGCATTGAGAGTAGGGGAAGAGTAGCTCTTGATAGCCTGCCCTGCCTGATACAATGTTGGCTCCGCCCCCCTGCCAGGCGACTGATGACTCTGTGCTTGCCTGGGACTTTCCTGGCCCGCCTCCTGCCGGGCAGCTGATGGCCCTGCCCCTGCCAGTGACAATGCTGGCTCCGCTCCTGCTGAGCGGCTGAGGACTCTGCCCTGCCCAGTGAATAGGCCAGGTGCTCTGGCCTGGCAACACCCACAACAAACCCAGGATGGGGGGAATTTCCCCTGCGTGGACAAAGGGATCAAAGCCAAAAAGGGGTATAAGAGAAGGACCCCTGAACCAAGAAATCAGATCACTTCTGACAAGGAAACCTGAACCAAGGACAAGAAGCCTGCTGATCTAAGGACTGCCTACCCCTTCTGCCAGAGTGCTGTTTGTTGGGGGAATCCTGCATTGCTTCTTTATTTTTGCCAAGGAACCAGGAGAGAGGAACTTTTGTGTGTACTCTCACTCTTTGCTGAGAAAATCTCCAAGGGCTGGAAGAGTGCCAGTCTCCTGTTGAAGTCACAGGGCTAAAGGACTTCATCTGCTTAAAGTGCTATTTGCTGGAGTTTGTGAATCCAGCACCTCTGAAAGAATCCAGCAATCTCGACGCCGACGGACGCCGCCGAATCCAGCTCGACATCGTGAGTAACGGCTCCAGTGTCCCGCTTCCTCGACGCCGGCCGCCGGGCCCGATCGACGCCAGCAGCAACGCAAGTGAGTAGTGAGTTCGGCTCCAGCTCCAAGTGACCCCGTGTCTGCACCGCTGCTGATCGCATCGACTTCGAGCCCTCTCGACGCCGTGAGCGCTGCTCACTCTTGCAACATCGACATCGACGACGCCGTATCCTGCTTCATCCCGTGAGCGCTGCTCCCGCCTGACTTCGGTCGACGCCGCTGCAGATCGCCCCGACTCCGAGGCCCGATCGACGCCGAAGACGCGACGCCGGACATCTCGACGCCGCTGATCATCGAGTGCTTCACTTTTCCAAGGTACTGTGTTGTTGGGGTCTGTGCGACTCCGGGCTCGACGTAGCGCTCCTCGCGGTCGACGCCGAACCTTTGGATTAACTTTGCCTCGACGTCGTGTGACTCCCGTGTGGGTTACATTGTTGCCAAGAACTGTGTTTTAGAGAAGAAGAGTTGCTTTTGATACTAAAGACTTTGTGCTAAGAAGAAACCGTGCTTGAACTATTATTTTTCCTTCCAAGAGTATTTATTGAGACTGTGGTATATTTTTGTCGTTATTTGGTCTTGTGCTAAGCCTTATATAAAAATACTTATTTTTATAATACTACTGTGTCGTGTCCATTTGTAGTGTATTCACTTTATTACTGTATGTGGTCATAAATGCTTAACGCACTGCCTCTGAGATAAGCCTGTCTGCTTTGCCAAGCTACCAAGGGGGTGAGCAGGGGTTATCTAAGTGTGTGATCTCCTTGCCCTGACTAGAAAAGGTGTGTCCCTATTTGTCAGAAGTGTATACCTCTGCCAACTAGAGACAGCCGCTTCTAACATTGGTGGGTCAGCGGTGGGATTTTGAACTTTGCATTTATGACCCATGTGCAGTGATTAGTGTGCGCTACATAGTGAAAGCAGACCATAGCGCAGCCACAATCTGTTTTGGTTGGATATTCTATTTTTGTTCTCCGCTTTTCCTGAAGCTTGATTTTTGAAACTGCCAGTTTTGACCATGAGTACTGCTGGAAGCACTACACCTGTTGTTGCTGTTGTGGAGGAATTTGATAGGAGTAAGATAAATGGTTATTCCTTAAAGGAGCTGAAACACTTTTGCAAACAATTGAAAGTCCCTACTCCAGGCCTCTCCAAGAAAGCAGAATATTTCAAAGCATTGGAAGCCTGGTTAGAGGCCAGAAATCCCTCTGATCCGGTGGTGGGACCGACAGAGGAAGGGGAGGAGGAAGTGCCCGTGACTGGGCCTGTATCCCCTCCTGGCAGCAGTGTTTCCTCCAAGGGTCTTTCCCCTGAAGAAAGAGAAGAAAGGGCGAAGGAGCGAGCCTACAACGTGGAAATGGCAAAACTTAAGATAAATGGGCAGTTGGAGATAGAGAATGCAAGAGGCAGGAGAGAAGCTGATTTGGAGATCAAAAGATTAGAGTTTGAAAGAGAGAAGTTAGCTTTTGAGCGTGAGAAAATGGTGAGGGACATGGAGCTCAAAGCTAAGGAGTTAGAATTGAATCCCTCTGGTGGCAGCGTCCCATCTGTGCCTGCAGAAAGTAGGTTTTATTTTCCCAAAGATGTGATCAAAGATTTTCAGAAGAATGAGGATATTGGTCAGTGGTTTAAAGCATATGAGTTAGCATTGTTGGCCCACCGGGTCCCTGAGAAGGATTGGGGAGCGGGGTTGTGGGGTCGCTTTGTGAATGAGGGAAGAGATACCCTGTTAGACATGCCTGTTGAGAATAGGACGTCTTATGCTCATATGAAAGATGCTTTAATGTTAAGGTATGGCCTAACCCCAGAAAAGTACAGACAGGCCTTTAGAGAATGTAAGAAGTTGCCTGGTACCACGTGGGTGGAGTATGTGTCATATTTTTGCAGAGCCATGGATGGTTGGGTAAAGGGCAGCAAAGTGGAAAGTTATGATGCTCTTTATGATTTGTTTGCTTGGGAGCACTTGTCTAATAACTGTTTTCCAGAGCTGCGCCAGCACCTTATTGATAGCAAGATATCTAACCCTAGAAAACTTGCTGAAGAGGCGGACCGCTGGGTCAGTACCAGGGTCCACAAGGGTCCAGTGGGAGACTCAGCCAAAGGTGGGCAGGGTCCCCAGCAGAAGAGTGGGGGGGACAGGGGTAAACAGAAGGAGTCCCAGAAAGGGCCCCAAAGTAATCCCCAAGGGAACCAAGGGAAAGGTTCCCAGCCTCCCCCTGTGAAGAAATCAGAGGCCCCGCCAGGTAAACCTGGTCATAGGGGCCCACTGACCTGCTTCGTTTGTAAGCAGGTAGGACACCGTTTTTATGACCCTCAGTGTCCCTTGAAGAAGTCTGGTGCACTACCCAGTGCACCACCCCGTCAGTTGGCTAGTGTAGCTCTGGGAGGGGAGGAGATGGTTGCCCATGGTGGGGAGGGTCCCGCAGAGATGTCCCTGGTCTCTCTAGGAGACATGGAATTGGTCCCGCCACCCCCTCTGCCTAGTAACACTAAAAAATATAGGCAGTGGGTGACCATTAATGGCCATAGAGTGGAAGCTCTCAGAGACACCGGAGCGAGTGTGACAGCTGTCAAGTGTCACTTGGTGTCCAGAGAGCAGGTTGTTCCCCACGCATTCTACCCTGTGATAGCTGCTGACAACTCCCAGAGAGAGTGTGAGGTAGCTCAAGTTTCCTTTGAATGGGGGGGAGTTTCGGGTACTCTTCAGGTTGCTGTGAGGCCCGCCATGCCTGTTGATTGTCTCCTGGGCAATGATTTGGAAGACTCCCCTTGGGCTAAGGTGGAGAGGGAGACACATTTGAAAATGTGGGGTGTGCCAGAGTGGGTGTGTGCCACCACTCGATCCATGACAGCAAGTAAGGGTGTTGATGGGGTTCTGGAGCCTGAAAGTATGGCCCAGGACCCAGCTGTGAAGAGAAGAGGCAGGGGGCGCGGGAAACCGTCCCCCGTAGTTCCCGTGGTCCAGGAGGAGGCAGACCTCGAGGGGGATGCCCTGGAACCCACAGGTGAACAAGTTGCCGAACTGGGAGACCTGCCCGAGCTGACCCATTGGCAGCAGGATGGTGGTCCCTCCAGGGAGGAATTCTGTGCAGAACAGAAAGTGTGCCCTTCTCTTGTGGGTATGAGGCAGCAGGCCTCAGCCCAAACCTCAGGTGATCAGTCAGGGTCACATTTTGTGTACTGGGAGAACGACCTCCTGTATAGCGAGCCTAAGGCTGCTGAGCCTGGGTCAGCCCGTGTGCTGGTGGTACCCCAGCGCTTCAGAGCCTTCCTACTGGGTTTGGCTCATGACGTTCCTTTAGCTGGACATCTGGGGCAGGACAAGACCTATGACAGGCTTGTCACCCATTTCTATTGGCCTCAGATGCGAAGGGATGTAGACATCCAGTGCAAGACCTGTCAGACTTGCCAGGCAAGTGGGAAGAGCGGGCGGAAGCAGAAGGCTCCCCTCCAACCTTTTCCCGTGGTCAGTACCCCCTTTGACCGGGTGGGGATTGACATTGTTGGGCCACTGGACCCCAAGACAGCCCTGGGCAACAGGTTCATCCTGGTCTTGGTGGACCATGCCACACGGTACCCGGAAGCCATCCCTCTCAGAACAGTGACTGCCCCCGTGGTGGGACGGGCACTGATGGGTGTTTTCTCCCGAATGGGGTTCCCCAGAGAGGTGGTGTCAGACCGGGGCACCAACTTCATTTCCAACTATATGAAGTCTCTGTGGAAGGAGTGTGGGGTAACTTATAAGTTCACCACTCCTTACCACCCTCAAGGTAATGGGTTGGTTGAAAGGTTCAACCGTACCCTTAAAGGCATGATCATGGGTCTTGAAGAACCAATGAGGCGTAAATGGGACGTCCTCTTGCCATGCCTGTTGTTTGCTTACCGTGAGGTGCCACAGAAGTCTCTAGGGTTCAGCCCCTTTGAGCTTTTGTATGGTCACCCGGTAAGAGGACCTTTGAGTCTGGTCAAAGAAGGCTGGGAGCAATCTCCCAGGAAACCTCCCCAGGATGTATACAGTTACATGCTGGCCTTTAGGAACCAGACTAGGCGCTTCAGGGATCTTGCTCAGGCAAATCTGGAGGCCAGCCAGGAGGAGATGAAGCGGTGGTACGACCAGAGGGCCACTCTGGTAGAGCTTCAGCCTGGACAGAAAGTTTGGGTCATGTCCCCTGTGGAACCTTGTGCGCTCAAGGACAGGTGGACTGGACCATTCGAGGTTGTGGAGAAGAAGAGCGATGTCACCTACCTGGTGGATTTAAAGTCTCCCAGGAACCCCTTGCGGGTCCTGCATGTCAACCGTTTGAAGCCCCACTTAGAAAGGTCCGAAGTGGGCATGCTCCTAGCTACAGATGCTGGAATGGAGGAGGAGAGTGAGCCTCTTCCTGACCTCCTGTATGCAAAAGAGCAAGATGGGTCAGTGGATGGTGTTGTCCTCTCTGACACACTGACCCCTGAACAGCAGCAGGATTGTCGCCATTTGTTGGGGCAATTCCCTGATCTGTTTTCCTTGATTCCTGGTGTTACTCAGTGGTGTGTCCATGATGTAGACACCGGGGACAGCACTCCTGTCAAGCACAAGGCTTACAGAGTGACTGACAAGGTCAGAGCATACATCAAGGAGGAGGTCTCCAAGATGTTTGCCCTAGGGGTGGTTGAGTCCTCTAGCAGTCCTTGGGCCAGCCCCGTGGTCTTGGTTCCAAAGGCTGCAGCGCCTGGTGCTTCACCGGAACTTCGGTTCTGTGTGGACTACCGAGGACTCAATTCAGTCACCAAGACTGACGCGCACCCCATCCCCAGAGCTGATGAGCTCATCGATCGGTTAGGGGCTGCCCAGTACCTTAGTACGTTTGATCTAACGTCTGGGTACTGGCAGATCGCCTTGACTGATGGGGCAAAAGAGAGGTCAGCATTCTCCACACCAGATGGGCACTACCAGTTCCGGGTTATGCCCTTTGGGATGAAGAATGCCCCTGCCACCTTCCAGAGGTTGGTCAACCAGGTCTTGGCTGGGCTGGAGGATTTCAGTGCTGCCTACCTGGACGACATCGCAGTGTTCAGCGCCAGCTGGGAAGAACACTTGTGCCACCTCCAGGAAGTGTTGTTGGCCCTGCGCAGAGCAGGCCTCACAATCAAAGCCAGTAAGTGCCAGATTGGGCAGGGTTCAGTGGTGTACTTGGGGCACCAAGTAGGGAGCGGCAAGGTGGCCCCCCTACAACCCAAGATTGATACCATCCTGGCATGGGCACCGCCCAAAACCCAGACTCAGGTGAGAGCCTTCCTGGGTCTCACGGGTTACTACAGGAGGTTTGTCAAGGATTATGGTAACATTGTGCACCCCTTGACTTCGCTGACTTCCAGGAAGCAGCCACGACTTGTGAACTGGACTGACGCCTGTCAGACGGCCTTTGACACCCTGAAAACTGCAATGTGCACAGCGCCCATACTCCAGGCACCCGACTTTTCTAAAGAATTTGTTGTTCAGACGGACGCTTCAGAGCATGGCGTGGGGGCTGTTCTAGCTCAGGTGAATGAAGAGGGCCGAGACTTACCTGTAGCCTTCATCAGCAGGAGGTTACTTCCCAGGGAACAGAGGTGGAGTGCGATAGAAAGAGAAGCATTTGCTGTGGTCTGGGCACTGAAAAAGCTGAGACCCTACCTGTTTGGGACTCACTTCCGAGTGCAGACAGACCACAGGCCCCTCAGATGGTTGATGCAGATGAGGGGTGAGAATCCAAAGCTGTTGAGGTGGTCCATTTCCCTACAGGGGATGGACTTCACGGTGGAACACCGCCCTGGCACAGATCACGCCAATGCTGATGGTCTGTCCAGATTTTTCCGCCTTAGTGATGAGGACTCCCTAGGGTAAGGGTAGTTCTCCCCACATTTCAGCTGGAGGGGACACGTGTTAGACCTGGCATCATTGGCATGAGTCTCTCCTCCATTTTTTCTGTTTGCCTCCTCTGTTTACGATGTTTTTGCTGGTATATGCTTTGGGCACTGTGCCACTGCTGATCAGTGCCACAGTGCAAGTGCTCCCTATGTGAAATTGCTGTATTGATTGACTTCCATGTTTTGGCTTATTTGGTTTACTATCAGTCCCTAGTAGAGTGCACCAGGAGTGCCAGGGCTTGTAAATACAAATGCTGCTAGTGGGCCTGCAGCACATGTTGTGCCACCCACAAGAGCGGCCTAGTAAAAGTATGTCTGAAGGTCTGCCATTGCCAGACCACGTGCAGTCTGACTGTCACGAGGACTGCGCAAGTACACCTACTTGCCAGTCCCTAAACCTTCCCTTAACTTCATGTTAGTCACCCCTATGGTAGGCCCACGGGCAGGGTGCATTGTAAGCATAAGGTAGGACAAGCCTGACAAGGTTGGCATGTCCTAATAGTGAATTACATCCATAGTCGTTTTTCACTATTGTAAGGTAGCCTGCTCTCCATCAGTTAGAATGGGCTGCCAGGATTATTAATGTTATAATCCTAGCGGGCTCGGGGAGCATGGTGCAATGTCGAGTTTGGTATCCCTGAACTCAGGGTTTAATAACGCATCCGTTTGTGTGGATGGTTTTTGGACTCTGTGTTTGAAAATAGCACTTTTAGAAAGTAGCTATTTTCTTGTCTAACTGTCTACCGGTCTCTGCTGGTTCTGGTGTGTGTGTGACAGGAGCTGGGTGGCTCCAGAGAGTCTGAATGAGTCAGTGTGGGATGAGTGGGGCATTTGCATTGAGAGTAGGGGAAGAGTAGCTCTTGATAGCCTGCCCTGCCTGATACAATGTTGGCTCCGCCCCCCTGCCAGGCGACTGATGACTCTGTGCTTGCCTGGGACTTTCCTGGCCCGCCTCCTGCCGGGCAGCTGATGGCCCTGCCCCTGCCAGTGACAATGCTGGCTCCGCTCCTGCTGAGCGGCTGAGGACTCTGCCCTGCCCAGTGAATAGGCCAGGTGCTCTGGCCTGGCAACACCCACAACAAACCCAGGATGGGGGGAATTTCCCCTGCGTGGACAAAGGGATCAAAGCCAAAAAGGGGTATAAGAGAAGGACCCCTGAACCAAGAAATCAGATCACTTCTGACAAGGAAACCTGAACCAAGGACAAGAAGCCTGCTGATCTAAGGACTGCCTACCCCTTCTGCCAGAGTGCTGTTTGTTGGGGGAATCCTGCATTGCTTCTTTATTTTTGCCAAGGAACCAGGAGAGAGGAACTTTTGTGTGTACTCTCACTCTTTGCTGAGAAAATCTCCAAGGGCTGGAAGAGTGCCAGTCTCCTGTTGAAGTCACAGGGCTAAAGGACTTCATCTGCTTAAAGTGCTATTTGCTGGAGTTTGTGAATCCAGCACCTCTGAAAGAATCCAGCAATCTCGACGCCGACGGACGCCGCCGAATCCAGCTCGACATCGTGAGTAACGGCTCCAGTGTCCCGCTTCCTCGACGCCGGCCGCCGGGCCCGATCGACGCCAGCAGCAACGCAAGTGAGTAGTGAGTTCGGCTCCAGCTCCAAGTGACCCCGTGTCTGCACCGCTGCTGATCGCATCGACTTCGAGCCCTCTCGACGCCGTGAGCGCTGCTCACTCTTGCAACATCGACATCGACGACGCCGTATCCTGCTTCATCCCGTGAGCGCTGCTCCCGCCTGACTTCGGTCGACGCCGCTGCAGATCGCCCCGACTCCGAGGCCCGATCGACGCCGAAGACGCGACGCCGGACATCTCGACGCCGCTGATCATCGAGTGCTTCACTTTTCCAAGGTACTGTGTTGTTGGGGTCTGTGCGACTCCGGGCTCGACGTAGCGCTCCTCGCGGTCGACGCCGAACCTTTGGATTAACTTTGCCTCGACGTCGTGTGACTCCCGTGTGGGTTACATTGTTGCCAAGAACTGTGTTTTAGAGAAGAAGAGTTGCTTTTGATACTAAAGACTTTGTGCTAAGAAGAAACCGTGCTTGAACTATTATTTTTCCTTCCAAGAGTATTTATTGAGACTGTGGTATATTTTTGTCGTTATTTGGTCTTGTGCTAAGCCTTATATAAAAATACTTATTTTTATAATACTACTGTGTCGTGTCCATTTGTAGTGTATTCACTTTATTACTGTATGTGGTCATAAATGCTTAACGCACTGCCTCTGAGATAAGCCTGTCTGCTTTGCCAAGCTACCAAGGGGGTGAGCAGGGGTTATCTAAGTGTGTGATCTCCTTGCCCTGACTAGAAAAGGTGTGTCCCTATTTGTCAGAAGTGTATACCTCTGCCAACTAGAGACAGCCGCTTCTAACACCTCCCCAATGCGTCCATCAGGCAAAGGCAGATTTTGAGGAGGGTTTAAAAGACACCTCAAGGTGCTTGCACTGGAGGTTTCCATTTTTAGATCTCCTGGGTGGAGGCAAAGCCGAATCCCTTCAGCTTCAGCCTCCACTCCTCTACCTGCTCATCTGTGACGTTAGTTCGCTGCGAGGCGTGTCGTCACATATCAACACCAGATAAGCGTTGAAGAACAGGTTCATGCTCTCCCCAGCCCAATTCTGGAGGTACCAAAGCAACAAGTTTGTACTTCAGTAGTAGTTGGACTCCAAAGTAACAATAACAACCTCTCACATATCTGAGAACCGAACACCCTGAGGTTCCAGATTGGTGCAATTACAAGTCATCTCACTCATTTTCACACAATGCATCCAAACTTCAAACTTTGCATAAGTGGTTACGAACATGCATTTTCTTTACATTTTGGAGGGTACGTTTTTAAATCTGTAATGATCCATAAATTTCCAACCACCCAATGAGCCCCACGCGTCGTCACATAAAAATGGAACCTAATTTGTGTTTGTGGGCGTGACACCTGTGATAGGAAAAGGCACAAAAAGAAACATGGACAATCATTTTTTCCCACTTGTAAGGAAATGCCTCTTTTTGTATGGTCACCCGCAAGTGTTTTGACTGATGCTGCTGGTTTTTTAACTCGGACAGAGCACCAAGGCTTGCTAACCTGTGCGCCTTCCCTAAAGTATATGTCGAATTGGCTGTACCCATTTGGAAATGCCTAACTTACCTTTAAGTCCCTAGTAAATGGTACCTAGGGCATGTACGTTAGAGGGGTACCCCAGGGCTTGCAGCACTGATTGTGCCACCCTGGAGGTCTCCCAAATAAAACAAGTCCTTCAGTCTGCCACTGCAGACTGGTAGACCAGCCCTGAACCGGTAGGTCAACTTTGCGATTCAATGCAATGGAAAAGTCACCACTTCCTCTAGATATGCATTTAAGTCACCCCTAGGCCTACATAGTGCTAAAAGCAGGGTCTAACATATGACACAGGAAGGACATATATACTTTACGTGTCCTGGCATTAAAGCACACAAAACTACAGTTTTACTGTTGAAAGCTTTGGTTGCTCAATTGGAGAGTATAGCGTTTACACTTTGACCCCTCAGCTGTGCTAACTCATGATCAGTGCGACCAACGTAGGCACTTCAAAGTATCAAACAACTTGTTATATTAAGCCCGACTTGTATCTCAGGACGAAATTTATGTAACTTGGTGCAGTGTGCAGCTTCAGCAAAGCTGCTACTTTGTAGTCTTTAAAACTCATTAGCCTTCCCGGGCACACATGAAGCCTACTCCACGAGAGCTTTCTACCCTCCTGGAGACGTACTAACAATTCTCAGGAAGGGGAACAATGATGGATTGCAAGCCAGGAAGGTGTCACCTCCCTCCTCTGGAAAGCAACTTGGGTGTTTGCCCCAAAAGACAGAATTCACAGGAGAAGCCGCCTTTGAAGGACCGAGGTGTAACACCAGAGGGAAGGTCTGCCCCGTTGTTGAGGTTGACAGGCTGGAACAGGAGACAAAGAGGGGAAAGCAGTTGCCAAGCTGGTTTATTCATGGGCTCGTAGCCCTGAGGTAGCCACACCCCAGGGGTGAGCAAGGGTAGTCGGAACACTGAGAAAGAGGTCTCGCCATCTTGGGAGTGGGCAGAATGGTGGATCCTGGGGTAGCTGGATGCAACACGCCACAGGAAGTGGTCACCATATCGGAGGGAACCTTCATCCTGCCCTGAGGGCATTTTCCGAGCATAAAGGGGGCACCCTTAGCACAAAGACCTCAGATCTCCACAGACTTGGAAGAAGGACTGCTCTGCGGAACCAAGGGACCAGCAAAAAGAGGCTGCACCGGTGAGGACAGCACCTCCTGCACAATCCTGACCACAATCACATGAACTATGCTTTGGATAGAACTTCTAGTTGATGCAGACTGAATAATGCAAATATCAAGGTGTTTTCCCAGCCCTATGAATAGGCAGAATAAATAATGAAAAAGGGAACAATGGCTCCAGGCTTAAGAGGAATGGCACAATCAAGGTTTCTATGTGGTGGCAGAGGATTCTTTGGCCTTCTCAAAACATTAGAAAAGGCTGTGTCCAGTCCTTATTTAATGATGTGCCGAGAGGTATTTTGGCCGTCCTGAATCACCTCTTGAAAATATAACCCCATGTCCTCTGGTACGAGGCAGCACTAACTAAGTCATATTCCATAGGGCATGGTTATAACATTGCTAGGAGGCAGTCAGAATTGAATGATTTCAGGGGAATGCACAGTTAAGGATTTTTTACACCAAGCTTCTGTTGGGAACGCTCCTCCTGATTAGCCTGCGGAGCAGGACATTTATATAATCAGATTCTTCAGTGAAGAGTGGATTTTGAGGAAGGGTTGATAGCTTGGAGCTGGGTGATAATGACAGACAACGAGCCTGCTGACTGCTAGGGCGGCAGAGGGCTTCTCCCACGCTGACCAAACAGACTCTAGAATGTCCTTTTTGAAAGGGAGGAGAGGTTCTACTGCAGGAGTAGATCTTAGGAGGACCTCAACGAGGACATTGGTCTTGGTTTCGGTAGCCAAAACTGTAATTACAACACTTCACCAGACGTATGCATAACTATGTGATGGTAGACAAGTTCAGGCATTGGTGGACTAGTGGGGAAGTCGATAACTAGCATGGAGAGGTGTCTAGACCACTGGCAGAAGATAGGGTCTGAGTTTGTACAAAAAATATCATGGACACGGTTTCTGTACTCCTCTTCCTCATGGATACATTAGGCATCCCTACGGGGCCTGTTCTGCAGAGCAGCATTAGCCTGCAGCCTCAATGGAGCTGTGTCCAGCACTGGGGATGGAGGTGGTGGTGGAGGTTGCAGAATACCGGAGTGCTGGGTCAAAGCAAAATGGTGTCTGCACTGGATCTGCTGGTGCAACGCCAAGAGTCTGGCGTCTGCACCCTAAAGCTCGGGCAGGGAAGGCCCCAGCGCCGAGGAGGTCTGAGGCTGATCTAGGACTAGGTCCAGTGGAGTCACTGGAGCAGGTCCACTCTGGGGGGAGTGGAAGGGCCACAGAGGAGAGGTTGAATAAGTTCAGCTCTGAGGACGAGTGTCCTGCGGGGATGGAAAGCGACAAGGCAAATTACGTTTTGAGCGTTTCTTACCATTCAGTGCTGCGTCTTTTTGCTCCCCAAGTATGAAGATGGGGACCTGGAGTGATGCCTTGAGTGTTTGTGGTATTGACAGTCATCCCCAGCCCTGGACATATAGAGGTTTGCTTCCCGCGCTTTTATGGCCCTGGAGTGCATGCTTTGACAGGAAGCCCAGGCCTGGAAGTCGTGGTCCGACTCCAAGCACCAAACACAAACCACATGGGAGTTCATTAAGGACATCTTTCCCTCCCAAACCCTGAAGGGTTTGAAATCCGTTGTTAAAGAGGAGACATGCCCCTTCACTGGTTACTATTTTTGTGAGAGGAAAGACATTGAGCTCTGAATCAGAGTTGAAATAGCGGAAAAAAGGGAACTGACATTCTTACACCAGGGCAGGCACTATATGACTTTGATCACGTCACTAGACGTCACTTACAGCGTTAATATGAAGCCAGCGAACTCTATATGATAGCTATGAAGATTCTGGATCCAGGACTGGTATTGTTCTACAGGTGAGGAATCTGTAGGTAGAAGTATCAATCCGAAATACTCTTACTGTTAAGGGTCTGAGTTGGCTGACTGCATGTACAGTCTCATTAGGTGATTAAATAATGCCTCGTTTACACCTTGCCATGCCATCAGTTCTGTTTTGCTCATCTTTGAGGAGTAGAATTGGAATATGTGGTGTTTCTCTAGTTAAAAGCCATGCCGAGAGCATCTGACTTGTCACCCTCTCTATATTATTTTCCAGCTATGTTTAAAGTGCATTTATCTAGGGTTTTCCGAGCCTCTGTTATGTTTCTCTTCAAATTCATCCAATATGCCATACAGTCAAGGTTCTGTGGCATTTTTGTTCAAGAGTTCTCTCTTGTTGTGCCAACGTCTCCTCTAGTAATCAAGTATCGTATATTTTTGCAATACATTCCCCTCAGCTGTCAAAGTTCAGTGTTTCCCAATGTCTGTATTCTGCTGCCACAGCAGCCCCAAGGTGCAAAAGTTTAATGAAAGAAAAAATACAGCTGAGGTCCGCTCTTAAGCTCTGGTAGCCCGCACCACTTCCTAGCCTTGCAGTCTCAGACCCAAATGATCATCTCCTTTGGCTGCTCCCTGTACACCTATTCACATAAACCTTTTGTATCTCATGTGTAGGGAGAAAGTATTCCGCTCTTCTCCCTATGGCAGCCTCTCACCACTTTTCTACACATCGTTTCCCTTATCAATCAATAGCATAACTCAGTAGTGCTTTATTGTAGGAGGATGACCTTCTAATAACGATCTTATATTACCTGCATTCCATGTGCATGGAAGCGCAGCCCCTTATTTCGTTCTCTTTCAGGCAATGTTTTATTTGAGCCAGTGATTTCTGGTGCTCAGCACCAGCACTTAATTGTCAACACCAACGCTTGTGATGGTTTGCCACAAGGTGGCGCTGTCTGAGATGACCACAACAGTCAATTATTCATTCAATATACATTAAAAATGATTATTACCTGCCGCCCAAAACATTCTAATAGCTTTGAGGGCCTGGAATAGTCCCAATTGTCACACTAACTGTAGTGTGATGGTTAGTAGTTGTGTTCTTACTTTCATTGACAGTGCTGGCAGGGGCAATGTGTGGTGAAAGCTCCAGTGGCCTCCTCACGACAGCCCTGGCACTTATTGTTTTACAAATTAAGCATGGCTTTCAGGGCTCTTTCCTTCGTACAATCTTTTAAACGTCCTCATTGCCCTCGTCCCCTGTAACTCACAATTATTGCTCAGTAAAGCTGCAGGTGGTAAGCCATTTGAGGATACCATGTTGCCAACTGATCTACAATCCAACACAAGGTCATGAATCCAAACAGTAATTGTAAGTATTTTGCACACCGCTAGAGAATCACTGGTTTATCGTTTATCATTCAGCAATCCACAAGAAATTATCAATCACAAAAGTCCATCTGTTCTATCCCTCCACTATTACTTTACAAAACAAATAACAGACTAACATATCCACCACTCAAATTAATTTCATATTCCCCTATACTAATTCACCACTAATCGTTTTTGGATTCAGGAGTAGCGTGCTACTCGCCAAAAAAGCGCTTTGACGCCTTGTTAGGAGTAGTAAGTGCTATAAAAATGCAAACACAATATCTTGATCTCTATGTACCTTACCACGTATATGTCAGGCTTTTGAGAATGTATTACTCAGTACAGACTTAGGTTACTTGAGACCCACTGGCGGCTTTGCGTGCACCAATGTAGCTTCCGGTATTTTCCTGTGTTGCTCCTGATGTGCTCAGTGCTTTTACAAGGGCACCACCTTCGCACACTAACGTTCGAGGGTCCTGATTAGTCGTTTGTCTTGCCATAGAAGGTGCCCCGTTTTGCATTGGTCCTATGGTGTCCCCTCACATATTGGCGCGGAAGGATGTTTCACCACTGGGAGGTTAAGCATATGTTCGCTTTAGCCATGGCCACGCCCATATGAGAACATAATAAAATAGACGCTGCCATCATATTGGACATAGTTTAATTAGGTACATTCTTTTTTTGTTGTTGTAACTTTTTTATTATAATAAAGAAACATAGAAAAAACAGACAAGGCAATATAACAGTAGTACATCAATCGGGCGAGTGCTCAAGGAGGACGGGAGATACACAATAGTATGATACAGGAGTTGTTGTACACAGATGAGGGGGCTGGAAGCAGGAAACACAAAATCAACAACAAAATACGCAATACTACATCAGGAATGTCGGGTCAGGGAGACAGGGGGGACTAGAGATCTCCGTGAGAGGGGGCGTACATATATCTCTCCGGTACGAGTTCCATTGATTCCAAATTTCCCCCCATTTTCTGGGTCTGCCTCTCGCCACATATACAGTCTTCTCTCTAAACATGCACCAGTCCATGTTCTATTTCCAGGCCACCACTGTGGGGGGCCTTTGGGACCCCCCAAAGCTGTGCAATGTCTCTCTTAGCAATCATATTACCAAGGGTAGTCCATCGTAGCTGCGACACATCATAATCCTTTGGCCCCCATACATTCAGCAAACATCGTCGGGCCTCTGGCAACATCACAACACCTGTTACTTCATTCATCACCTCATGTATACGGTTCCAGAAAAGCACCATCTCAGGACATTCCCAAATTATGTGGAGAAAGGTACCAAGCAGACCACAACCACGCCTACACAAGCCATCCGTCGAATAGCTCATACGGATCAGGCGAGGGCCGGTAACATAAATCCGATGAAGGATTTTAAGCTGGACCAGGCGGAGACGAGCCGGGATTGCGACCTCCTTGGGAGAGGAGATCGCAGATTGCCAGTCCTCGTCGTCTAATTCAATACCATCTGCAATCCAGGTTGCCCTAAGGTGCTCGAGCAAGCTCTTTTTGTAGATCAAAGAAATAGTGCTATCCGGCACATGACCATCTAATATACGACCTTCGAGGGGGGAGGATTCCGGAACGTCGCTACCCACGGGGAAAACCGAATTCAACGCGTGGCGAACTTGAGCATAGCGAAAGAATTCCCTATCGCCTAGCTCATATTCCGCCTGTAGTTCTGCGAAAGTCTTTATCCTGCCCTTAACCCAGAGATCACGCACTTTGCTGATGCCAATCATATCCCATTTCTCGAATCCTTTCGTTCCCCATAGGCAACCCAGTCTCGCAGAAGCGTAAAGCGGAGTCGCGCAGGTCAATCGATCTCTCCAGCCCATAGCAGCAGTCGCACTATGCCACACTCGTACAGCTATCCGCGTGGGACCCGAAAGCTGTAAGCGAGAGGATCCTGAATAGAGCGCCCTGTTATAGTCTCCCCCCGGTAACAGCCATCTATCCATTTCAAACGCTGGATTCAACGCCGGGCCATACATCCCGTGGTTAATTGCAGCAAGCTGGGAAGCCCAATAATACCGCCTGAAATCCGGAAGTGCTATACCGCCGTCATACCAGGGAAGTGTTAACTTTGGAAGAGCAATACGCGAATGCCCGCCCCAAATCAATTGCCTCTGCAAGGATTCTATCTCTCGGAAGTACCTCGACGGAATCACATCAAATGTATTCTGGAGTGCATATAAAAACCTCGGTAAGGACATCATTTTAAAAAGAGCCGCTCGCCCCGGTGGAGACAACGGTAATTTACGCCAACTCACCACGTCCGATCGTAAACGTTGAAGCGGGGGAAGTAGATTACGCTCGTAGCGGACCGCGGGGTCCAATGATATAAAAACTCCCAGATATTTAAAACCAGACTGCGACACCTGGATAGGACATCCACACGGCAGTAGGGGGATGCCACCAGCGAGCACGTATATATAAGACTTGGTCCAGTTAATGACGAGGCCAGAATTTTCCCGGAACGAGTTGAGCACGTCGAACAATACATTTAGCGATTTTTGAGGCGACGTGAGGTACAGCAATATATCGTCCGCATATAGCGATATGCGGTCCTCAAAGTTCGGAGTCCAGTGTATACCTCTCAACGAGGGCTCCCACCGTAGCCAGGCAGCGAGAGGTTCCAAAGCGAGGGCAAAGAGAAGCGTAGACAGAGGGCAACCCTGCCGCGTGCCTCTCCCAAGAACAAAGGGCCTGGAAACCCGGCCATTTACCACAACCTGTGCCAGTGGTGTCTCATACAGAAGTTTTACCCAACTAATAAACCCAGCTCCAAAACCAAACTTTGCAAGTGCAGCCCAAAGATACGGCCATTCGATTGTATCAAAGGCCATCGTGGCATCCAGGGAAGCCAAGATGGCCGGTTCACGCAGTGACGCCGCCCTCGCTAGAACACATGCAAGCGCCGCAAATTCAAGACTGTGTTACGATTTGGGATGAAGTCCGACTGATCCGGATGGATCAGTTCACCGACTACTTTTATCAGGCGGTTTGCGAGCAGCTTGGCAAGAATCTTAGGCTCGGCATTTAGGAGTGAGATTGGCCTGTAGGACGCACAGCGGTCCTGTGGCTTCCCCTCCTTATGGATCACCACAATAGTCGCAAGGCGCTGATCACGAGGAAGGGAGCCAGCTTCCCGCGCTGCCAAAAACATATCTCGGAGATATGGCGCTAGCGTGTCAGGGCGCGGCTTATACAGTTTGATGGGAAGACCATTAGGGCCCAGAGCCTTTCCGGAGCGAATAGAGCGCACTGTGAGAGCTACCTCGTCAATTGAGGGTGCAGCATCCAACCAGTCCCTATCGGACTCAGACAAACAAGCAACGCGATATCCCTTAGCAACAAATGAGAATCCTCCTCGGGCCGATCAGATACCGGAGAATAAACTTCTCGGAAATAAGCAGCAAAGCATTCAACAATGTCAACCGGGTCGGTTACTCGCATACCATCAGATATCTCAATCACTGGAATCACACGGCTTGCTCTCTCCTTTCTATCCAACCAAGCAATCAATTTCCTTGCCTTATCGCCCACATCATACAATCGTCCCTGCTGTTCCCTACTCATCATCTTAGCTGCGTCGGTAACCAAATTCTTATATTCGAGTTGAGGAGACTGAGGATGTGAAGCATGTCTCGGGTAACATTCCTCTCCAAGGCACTCTCCAACTCAGTAATTTCAGTCTCAAGACGGACAACTGCCTCATTTCTACTTTTCTTAGCACACCCAATTAACGACAATGCTTGTCCCGGATGACCGTCTTAAACGCTTCCCACAGCGAGACAGGCGAAGACACAGACCCCACATTTTCTGCGAAGTACAGATCCAATGACTTAATCAGTTCAGTACGGGTTTTGGGGTTGTGAAGATACCATGGATTAATCAGGGCCACTCTCCCTTCAGCGCCTATATTCATATTAATCTGAAACCATAGAGGGGAGTGGTCCGATATACCTCGAGCTAGATGTCTAATCTCCCCAATTGACGAAGACTGGGCAGCCGGTATCAGGATATAATCCAATCTAGAAAGACTACCATGTGCGCCTGAGTGGAAAGTGTACTGTGCTTGTTATGGATGCATCAACCTCCAACAATCCACGAGACCCAACGCTTCTAAAAATTCACCCAACCAAGATTGTGCACTCGTGAGGTCTCTGGGGGGATAGCGATCCTCCCTCCCGGAGACAACTGAATTAAAATCACCACCCAGTATCAGGACACCATCTGGGAGACCCAAAACAACTCGTCCCAAGTCTGCAAATGTAGTGGTTTGTAAGCCAGGTGGGACGTACACCGATATCAGTGAGGTAGTTTTCCCCTCCCACCTGCCTGTGAGTGCAACATATCGCCCCCTAGCGTCCAGAACTATGTCATCGATTTCCAGGGGAAGAGTAGTCCTGACCAAGATACCCACCCCTCTAGAACTAGAGGTGAACCCAGAGTGAGCAGCGAGACGATATCTCCGCCTGTTCAGAGCGTAGCAAGCATTTCCAATCAAATGAGTCTCTTGCAGTAGCACAATATCAGGGGAAAGGCGTCGCAACATCTGCCAGACCACCCCCCTCTTTATCCGGTCTCCCAACCCATTCACATTCCAGCACAGCAGTTTCAACCCCCTACCCCCCCATCCGAACCCATGATGATCTCCCACCTCATAACGAGCATCACACCAGAGTCCAAAGTCGTAACAGTTTGTTGCCTTGAAGAAGAAAGAAAATGAAACACTCCCAACATACTTACCCCCCCAACAATACCCCAGCGCAACTCCCCCCACCCTGCACCCCTGCATAGCCTCAAATGCCACCCCAACTTGCAGTGTGCCTGTCGCCTTAGCAAAAAACTAATCTACACAAAGAAACCCAGAGGAGGAAAGGGTCCCTCATTCCCCGCCGCCTCCATGGATGCACTTAAAGGCAGACGATCACAGAAGTCAGCAAGCCACAGCTGTCCATTGTGTTCATTGTCCGGGACTCGGGCGTCACTGTTCATTCTTGTTCCAGTAGTCCCCCTTCAGCACTACCTGTTTGTTCCCTGCGATCGCGACGGGTAGGCAACGTATCTAGCCAGTCACTCACTCCCTCCGGGCGATCAAAAAAGAGTGTCCGATCCTCATATTCCACAGGCAGCCGGGCCGGGAACAGCATTGCATACTTCAAGTCCATATCCCTGAGACGCCTCTTCACCCCCTGAAATCCCATTCTTTGCTTCTGGACGGACTGGGAAAAATCTGGATAAAATTTCACTGTGGTGTTTTCGAACTGCGTAGGACCACCCGTCCGCGCAGCCTTCAAAATGGAGTCCCGGCCTCTGAAGTTAAAAATTCTGGCGATGATCGGCCGCGGAGGGAAACCTGGCTTCGCTTGTCCTCCCGGCACTCTGTGTGCTCGTTCCCCCGCAAAGAATTTACTCAGTCCCTAGGGGTGAGGTGATTGAGGATGAGGTCTTCGACACGAAGATCAGTGGACAGTGATCCAGAGTTCTCCGGGACCCCAATAATACACACGTTATTGCGCCTTGCACGGCCCTCAAAATCCTCCAGTCGACGAGCAAAGAAATCATTGGCGGATCTTAAGTTGCGACCTCCGTTTGCATGTCGGACATGTCCGTCGTGAGGCTGGAGGTCTTCAAATCTAGAGATGTGACCTTTTCATTTGTCTTCGCCAAATCCGTTCTGATAAGATTAACGTCGATGGCCACAATGTCTAGCGCCAGGGCCTCGTATTGCTGGCCAATAGATGTCTTGATGGCAGCAATGGCGCTCATGACGTCTTGTAACGTTAGATCCGCCGACACAGTAGGGTCATCAGTCGCCTCCTCCCGGACCTTCGGTGTGCCACCGGGGATCCTTTAGGATGAGTGTAACGGTCCATAACATTCGTTTGGGTTGCACCTCCTCGGAAGGTGGTCTTGACTTTCCGTTTGTCACCCTCGGGCTTGCCTGTCATGGCGGGCTGGGTGCCCCGGAGGGGCGCCTGAGATCTGGTCCAAATGGCTCCTCAGAGTTCACCCACGGGATAACCAAAGGCAGATAAAAGCCAATGTAATTCCACAGCCAATCACTCGCCGGCCCCCAGCCCAGGTAATGAGCATGGGAGCCAGTGTCTGTCTCGGTGAGGAGGAACACTAGGCGGCATAAACAAAACCGAAAGTTAATTCGGGCCGTGATCTGGACCCCTTTAGCCGGTGTTGTTGAATTACCGCCCGGGTACAGCCGCGAGTCAAGGCCCAGGTAGCTCCACGGGGGTAGGTCTCAAAAGTGCAGGATGGCGTAGCTTAGGAACCCGAAGTCCAAATCAATTCCTGAAAGCAGCTAGTACATCAGCTGGGCTGCGCCTTCAATAACCCATCTTCGGAATCAGGATATCATTCAGGATAAATGCAGGAGGCGGCGAGGGTCTCGGGAGCCCTGTGCTCACACGGCCATCTCGGATGCGCGTGAAGCTCCTCCAATTAGGTACATTATTAGGCCATATTTTAATTTCAGGTTTCAGAGTTGTTTTTTTTATTGTCATGAACGACTTCAGCAAATCCTTTACTTTCTTAGTGTAATCATGATAGTTTGTTATGGAGTGGTTGTGTCATTAGGTGCAGTTTGTTTGCACACATATTGCAAGATAACATTCCTGTCTGAATGATTAAACAATGATTGCTCTAGTGCTGCCAGTGACCTGTAGGTTATGACGAGCTTGAAAGTCTTGGAATCGTTTGTAAGTGCAAGATATCCAGTTTTACTGGAGAAGTTCGGTTGAATGCTATTTAAAGAGAGCCCAAGAACCAAGTTGTTCCATCTTAAGTATCCCTCTGCAGCCTCAATTCATTTTTCCATTCATGTTGTCTTTGCTGCGAGGGCTGTTACTGGGTTTTCCAATGTATTACCTTCCATCATAGTGTTGTGACTTTTCCCTCTGCCTCAGTGATTATGCAATCTTTTGCATATCTGTGTGCAGTAAACTGACCTCTAGGGAAACGGTGTATCTTGTCCTCCAGCGCAGTTTAGGACCTTTAAATCACTACCATAATGTTACTTGAGGATGGTTCTGAGATCTCCAGGTTCTATTGGTGCCCATGGAGTTGTGCCAGCTCCTTTCCTTTCTGCGAGGTAATATATTACATATTTTTGTTGTTTTGTTTGGGTTTCATCATTTCCCAATTCACCGTCTCCCACTACTTCTTAAATTGTTTACATTTTACACGCTTACTTTTTTCTGTACTTTTTGCACATTATACTCCTTAATTTTTTGTTTACTACAATGTGTCACATAACATTATATCAGAGTTTGTTTATTGCAGCCGAGTATGTAATTGTCACACTTGAGAGGTGCAACCGTACATATTAATATACTGTGTACTTTGGCATATGGTCCACCATGTACGGCTGCATCACAGGAATGAAATGCAAACAGGCGCAGAGGAGATTTGCTCAGGTATAGGACCTGTAATTTAATTTTACGCTTCTTTACATATCTGCAACAGTCACCAGTTCTGCAGGGCAATTGGCAGGTTCAATGGCACTTGGGCATAATTACAATTATTTAATTTACTGGACTCCACTCCATGCTTTGTTTGATTACTCCCCCACTACAGCCCAACAGTTACATTGAGATTGCCACACTACCATATACTTTTGACCATTCACGCCAGCGCGCCCCCCTGATTGCCACCTGTGGTCCTCTGCTGCACTGCCCCTACTTCTCGTCTCTTCTGACCAGGCAGCGGGCATGGCGGCACCAGATGGGGCCGGCATCCCAGTCAGTGAGCCAGGGTCTGTCATCCACGCATCAGTCTCCCCAGCCAGGCTCACTCTACAACCGGCATTCTCTGTTAATTCTCCCCTCTGCTTTGGGAAGTCTTCACTTTTTGGTCACAACAGCAGGCAACAAAACTCCCACAGTTTACTGCAGATCAGCAAGTTCTGCTTCGCATCAGGGCTACGATGAGAGTTCACAGTGTGTCATCTCCAGGTCGCACTTCTTATGGTAAATATTTTACCCACTTCGGACCAACTTTACATCTCAGTTTAGGCCTATGCGCAAGGTTGCGATGTCTGTCTTACGTCTGGGGCCTGTGCTCACTATACGTTTGTTTTTTCTACCAAAGTTGTCGAGCAGGCAGGGGGCAGCTTCATAGGACATTTTGCTTGGCCTCTACTGTGTTGATGGTGTAATTAATTTAAGGATTTTGGCAGTACTGGAGACGGCGTGCAGGTGCTCACATGGGAAGCATGGAACCATCTTGCCGGCCAGGCACTGGATTTATTTTCTAGTTAGTAGCAAAAGAAAATACGTAACACAATTCATTTTATACGGGACTACCGTGATGTGTAAAACTGTCCATAAAGGACCATAGTTATCAAAAAGTTGATTGGATTTTGTAATCTCTTTTGTCCTGTAAAGATAAAAACATAATACTCTTTAAATGTAGAAAATGATTTCTGCCGGATTAGGATTACTAAATAAAATTGGTAAAGAAATGGACTGGTTAATGTGGAGCTGAGAAACAACTTTAGGCATAAAGTACAGGGGAGTTCTCATCACTAGTCTATGGGAATGAAAAATAGTGTAGGGCTCAAAAGCTAATCATGCTTGAAGTTTGCACAGTCTACGAGCTGGAGTGATAGTTACAAGGAAGGCTCCTATCCATGGAAGTAGCTACAATGCAGCTTTATGTATTTGGACAAAAAGAGAAGTCATACATTCACAAACGACTAGATTGCGTTTCCACAGAGGGCTTCCAAATATGAAGAAAAGTCTTTTACAACCCTTAACAAAATCCATTATCACCAGTGTGGTAAAAAACAGACTTGTAAGAAGCATATTTCCGACATGCAGTTTTAAATGCCTGGTGACAAGAATTGCATCTTGGTTTTACTAGTTGTAACAGAAACAAGAACACGGTCTTCTTGGCAGGTAACTGGATTCATAAACAGAAAAGCTTTGAAAAAAAGATGGAAAGTTATGAGCTATAGATATAACAGCCTCAGAGGACTGAGATTGCTCCTCAGCCTAATATAGAAAAACCTGCCATGAGTGGTTGTACAGGAAGTTCCTGTTGTAGGAGGATTCTACTAAATTTCCTCCTCACACCATTAAAGAGATGAATGATTTGCTACCAGTGACAGGTGTATTCTGTATTCCACGTTGTCTTACATTTGAGTCCACTGATCTTCCAGTTACTGCTGTAGAGGCCTCATGTTATCTGGCATGGGAGGTAATAAAGATGTAGAAGGCCATTACCCTATAATTGAAGAACCTTCACGAGCTTTAGGGTTCAGCAATTCGAGGATTTGATGACACTTCTCAAAGTTTGAGGACACTTGCTCCATCAAAACACTTTTCCTTTGTTTGCATCCAGAGTCACACCCAAATAAAATAGGATACAAACGGTCTTCAACATGGATTTGGTTAGGATGATTTGAAGACCCAAATGATGGCCTAGCGACATAGCGTTGTGAAAGTCTTGTAAAGTCATATGGCCATACATTTGGCGAAAGTTCTTTGAGCTGACTTTAGGCCAAAATGCAGTAACGCATACTAATGAGACCACCCTACCGACAACCTTAGAAACTTCCTGCTTCTTTCTTGTTATTGGAATATGGAAGTATGCATAAAGGAGGTCTGCAGCAAACATCCAACGTTGTTGCTTTAGATGTAGGGATATTTGATGCAGTAATAGCATTCAGGCATTTTTCTTTCAGTAGTTGCTCACTTTCAGATCAAGGATAGGGCTACACTCTTCCTTTGGGCCCCTTTTCTGAACCAGAAACTATATAGAATATATGGTATTGCCTCTTTAGGCAGGAGGTTCCAGTCCTAATTCTCATAATGCCAAAAGTATGGATGTTTAAAATTGCAGCGGTTTCATATTGAATTTTGGGTGCAGCCTTTGGTGGTATAGACAGCGATAGCACCCTGAAATTAAAATCATAACTATCCTCCACAATACCTAGCACCATGTGTCGCTTGTTTCAATTTCCCATTCCTTTTTGCTAATCAATTTTATTGATTTTAAGATCAAACACATTAACAGCACAAGACATTTGATCAATGTTACAAGCATTTATCGCAGTTGTCAGTTTTGAGTACACAAGGAATAATGGTTGGAAGCATCATCCTGACGCGTTAGCATTACAATTGTATACATAAGGGAGCTTTAGTTTAATTAGTCCAATCGATTTAACCGTTTGCCCAAGACCCTGTTATACTTGGTTGGACATCCCTGGGCCTCAAATAAGGGTCTCTCCTGTGCGGCACACCAGACCACTCCCCGTCACCATTTTGCTATGCTTGGGGGTTTAGCTTGCACCCAGGTAGCGGCAATGTCACGTTTGATCACCGCAATTGCTGTCCCGAGAAATATTCTACCTGATCGAGAACCGGCCAGGCTGTCCATCACCCTAGGATAAGACGCACAGGAATCGTGGGAACTGGCCAACCCAGGACCTGTGTAAGTTCGGACTCTATTGCCGTCCTATATGGGGCAAGGCTAGTACATGTCCAAATCATGTGATAGAAGTCTGCCGGTTCTTGGCCGCAGTGCATGCAGTTTGGGGAGGGACGCAACCCTTCTCTGTGTAGGCGTGCTGGGGTGAGATAGGCCGCATGGAGATAGTATAATTGAATAAGGTGGAGTCTGGCTGAGGTCGTGATGGTTTTGGGGGACATAAGGGCGTCACGCGAATCCTCCTCCAGTGGACCCACCCTGCCCTCCCAACGGGTCCAGAGTGGATCAAGAGTTGCCGGTCCAGTGTAAACAAGGGTATGATATATGCGGGACACCGCTCCCCTCCCCATCATGATCTGAGCTTTCAGTGGCCTGAATTCGGGAAGCGACGTGCCTGATGAAATGCGCGTGTTGAGGGCATGACGGAGTTGCAGATATTTATCAAATTTTGAGGGCTGGAGAATATAGATCACCCGCTGGTCCTGGAGTGTCCTAATGTGGTCACCAAACCAAACATTGCCCAGCAGTGAGATACCTTTGTGGTCCCATTGTTTGAACCCCGAGAGTGCCGCCACCTCACTCAACCACGTGCCCTGCCAGAGAGGTATGTGTTGGCTCAGTCGTTTATCCCAACGCGTGTGCCTCAGAGCTGTGCGGCAAGCCACCAGGACTGCTCTGGTTATCAGCGGTATCGCTTTGGGTATGGGCTCCTGTATAAGTATGCTTGTATTTGGGGGAAATCCATGTCCCTGAGCCCCGTTTTGCAGGCCGGGACAGACCACTCCCTGGTGAACCAATCATGAATTACAAGGAGCCGGGTGGCCGGGTAGTATAGGGTGGAGATCGGTCATACCCAAGCCACCCTCAAAGGGTGGGATCCCGCATCGGGCGAGAGCGATACGGGGTCTCGCTCCTCTCCATAGAAACCTGGTGGTCACCCCATCTATCTCATTAAACCAGCTGAGCGGGAAGTAAAAAGTGATATTCTGGATGATGTATAAGAAGCACGGGAGGATCATCATCTTGAACAGCGCTATTCTCCCGAGTGGGTTGAGTGGCAGGGTTAGCTAGCCCTTGAGATCAGCTTTGGCTTTATGGACCAATGGGGTAATGTTCAATGCCCATTCCAACTCGGGAAGCAGAGCGACCCATAGCCCTAAATATTTAAATGACTGTCTCCTGTTGGGGATGGATGACTGCCAGTCGAAGCACTCCCTAGAGAGGTAAAGGGGCACTAGAGTTTTATCTAGTTGAGTCGGAGGCCCGAGACGTTCTCAAAGGCATGCAGAACCTCAAGGCATATAGGGCCAGAGCTGGCCGGTACGACACGTAGAGCAGGACATTGTCCGCATACAAGGCGATTTTGTCGGTGTGGTGGTTTCCCAAGCCCAGCCTTGGATCCGGTGGTCGGATCGAATGAGGCAGGCCAAGTGCTCCATTGCCAGCGCAAACAGGAGGGTAGAAAGGGGACATCCCTGCCTTGTGCCTCTCTGAATTGGTAACGCCTTGGAGAGGGTTCCATTGGTCAATATCCAGGCTCTGGGGTTGGAGTAGAGGACCTGGACAAGGCGTCTGAATTGTTGTACAAGACCCATCATCTGCATGTTGTCCTACAAGTAATGCCAGTCCACCATATCGAAGGCTTTTTCAAAGTCGACAAGAAGGAGCGCAAGATAAGGTGTAAGGATCTGGCATTTGGCTAGTGCCAGATGGAGACGTCTTAGGTAGTGTCTGGTGCTCCGTGCTGGCATTAAGCCGCATTGATCTGAGTGGACCATCTTATGGAGAAAGGGACGAAGTCGCTGGGCTAGGATTGTAGCATATATTTTTATCTGCACTTCCAGTTCACATCCGTGGCCTTAACAACTATCTAGAATTCAGGAAGGCCATTAAAATTCACCTTTTCCCTGCTCCATAGTGCTACTCTCAGTCCCACACTAACACATCAGTTGCTCTGCTGTCAGCGCCGGGATGCCCCTTTGCTGGGGGTGTTTGCGTTTTACAAGTTGTGGTAACATAACATAACATAACATCTCCGTGTTGATAAGTGAAATTGGGTGGTAGTCCGCGCAAACAGGAGAGGGCGGTTGGGTCTTGAGAATCAGGACGATAGTCGCCACGTCAATCTCTGGAGATCCGACCTCAGCAATGTGTTGGTAGAGGTGTATGAGATGGGGAACCAATAGGTCCTGGTAGGCCACGTAGTATTCTTGCGGGAAGCCGTCGGGCCCGGTGTTTTACCAGCCTTCAGCAGGGAGAGAACACCGTGTATCTCCTCCGGGGTTATGTGGAGGTCCAAGTCAGCCGCCATATCCTCGGTGAGGCGAGGGAACTGGATCCCTGTCTGGCAGAGCATGCCCAGGAGGGTAGCCTCCAGTGCGCGAGCAGAGTACAACTGGGCGTAGTAGTCAGCAAACGCCTGTGCGATTGCAGGTGAGGATGCTGGGTGTTGCCAGAGGAATCTTGGACTTCAGGAACTATCCTATTGGCTAGAGGGTACGAAATTAACCTGTGTAGCAGGCTCCCGTTTTTATCGCCACATCCGTACACTAGGGCCAAGGAGGAGCGCCACAGCATTTTGGCCGACTCCAAAGAGATCTGTTTGATCTCTTCTCGAATGACCGCGAGTTGCCTGTTGTGGTGAACATCAGGGGTTCCAGATAGGGTTTTTTCCAGCCGTGTTGCTTGTGCCTCGAGAAGGGTCAGGCGATCCTTCTGTGCCAATCGTTTCGTGTATACCCGACCCCTGGCTACTCCACGGATGGTGGCTTTACTTGCCTCACAGAGGGTGCTCGGGGACAGGACCGATCCCGGATTAGTAAGGAAATAGTGGCGCAATTTCACCTCTATCGCCTTCTTAACTTCTTTGTCCTGCAGAAACTACGCATTTGAGGCTCCACCTAGGTGCAAGGATAGGGCTCAGTGGTCCGAGATTCCCCGGGAAGGATATTTATATTAAATAGCCTGTGGCAGTCTGGGGCAGGCAGGAGGATCAGGTCAATACGTGAGTGTGTGGTGGGCCGCTGAAGTAGGAGTATATTGAGCGCCTCGGGGATTCCAGACCCTCCAGACATCGCACACACCGACGGTAGCCGCCCAGTCTGTCAATTTCTTGGCTAGCCTCGTTGGTGGGAAGGTATGCCGGTCACGTCAAGTGCTAGTTGCATAGCTGCATTAAAGTCTCCCCAATTACCGTCTGCCCCATGGGTAGGGAGGAGTGTGTGTCTGTGAGGTGCTGCAGGGTGGAGGTGAGCGTGGCGGGTGGGACATATATGGGCGACAGATTATGGGTGTTCCCTTCTAGCTTACCGGACACTAAAACAAACCTGCCCTGGGGATCCGTCGCAATGTGATCAGGAGTGAAGGGGAGACCTCGCAGCAATAGGATTGCAAACCTTCGCACACCGCACTCGAAACCAGAATGCCACACCCTATTAAAACTTTACCATGCTAGGAAGAGGCATTGGGTCCCTAGGAGGTGGGTCTCCGCCGTTTTCTTGAGGCGATCCAGTAGTCCGTTCACACTCAAGGACAGAACGTGAAGGGACTTACCCGAGGTAGACGACTGCATCATGGCTGGCATGTGTGAGGAGTGGGCCCCAGTGAGGTAGGTGCAGTTCAATGCAATTGCATAGTCGGGGTGCTCGCTGTGTGTTGTGCGTTTTTGAAGTGTCAGTTCGGTGAATAAGTGCCAAAGTGCTGTAGAAAAGGAGACAATGTCAGATTCAAACCTAAAACTACCCAGAAAACAATGGTCCCCGCCCTGCCTCCCTCTATACCCTATACTTCAGGAACCGAAGCATCTGTGGCCCTGAAAAAGAAAAGAAAAAGTAACAACAAGCTAAACTGAAACGCCTAGCTGGGGACTGCGTGGTGATAGTGGACCCCTCCACCTCCACAGTATCGGATACAATAGAATTTGTGGCGTGCCTCAGAGTTTTGAGTTGTCCGTGGGATATATCTCTCCCTTCCTCATCCAATCAGGAGCTTTTGGAATTGTGTTTCTGTATGTCCGTACGATTTCTTAGAGTGCTTGGCTTTTGGAAAGGTCGGAGTCTGAAGCCGCAGGCACGCGTCTTCGGAGGGGTCTGGGTCTCGGTGCAGGTCTTCCACAGAGCTTTCTCTACTGTGATCTCGTGAGGTTGGGGGGGTCACATTGGTTTTGGGACCTTGGGCCCCTGAACCAGGTGACGCAGACGTTCCCTTGCGCGCCCTCTGCCCCTGCAGGACCGCATCAGCCTCCACTGCTGCCGGGGAGAGAGTGGGTCAGACCTCAGTGATTCGGATGACATGGTCAAAGATGCTGATAAGTCTCGCAGACGTCGCTCCTCTGTCAGCCAGGTCCAAGCAGACTGCGGGGTCCCCAAAAAGAGCGTCTTGTTTTTAACAACGACTCAGAGGCGGGCCAGGAAGAGGAGCCCATATCTCAGGCCCACGTTTTGAAGCTTCTGCTTGACCTCATTATATGAGCAATGTTGCGCCTGTACTTCCCTACTATAGTCTGGAAAGAGCATTACAGTGTGGTTCAGAAACTTCAAGGTGCCCTGAGTCCAGGCTGCATTCAGGATGGCTTGTCTGTCCTTAAAGTTCAAGAACCTGGCTCTAATTGGCCTGTGTGGAGCACCGGGAGGCAGTTTAGGAGCAAGGGACCAAAGGCACGATCAATAGCGAACCATGGCGATAGTACTTCCTTGTGCATCCAAAAGTTCAGCCAGGTTTCCACAAAGGCAGCTGTTCGACCCTGCTCGGCCTCCTCCGGAAATCCCACCATGCGGAGGTTGTTACGACACGACCGGTTTTCAGCGTCCTCAGCTCTGCGATGCAGCTCTTTTGCAGGTGGGTTACCTGTTCCTTCAGTTGATTCAGTTCATCCTCAACTGTGGAGATTCAAGATTCTGCTTCCGAAATACAAGCTGTGGCATTTAGCAAGTCTTGGGGAATGAGGGTCATGTCTACTAACCGTGGGCGAAGAACTCCGCCCCGCCAGCGAAGTGTGCAGAGTTTGGTCTACTCCGTGTTCCAGGAAAACTCTGCACACTCTGCGGCGGAGGGGAGTTGGCCCGCCGCCCGCCTCCACCCCCTTATTAAAAACGGGATCCCGGCTGCTGAGTGTCTCTTAAGCGTCGGGTGGGGTGCACCAGGGTAGGGGTGCGCCGTTGGCGGGTGATTTTCTTTATTCCCTGGGGATCTGTGGGTCTGCAGGGCCGTTGGGTCCACTCAGGTGGACTAGGGGACCCTATAGAAGACTGCTGCTGCGAGACCTCGCAGCTGAACCCTTTGCTTAAGGAGTTTCGGGCGGTGTGTCCCTATCAAGCTGGCCGCAGCCACGCCCCCAGCTCAGATAGGTCTTCCCGGCTCCTGCCGAGTTACCATGGGGGTCTGGCCGGACACTTCCAGGCGGGGCAAGGGGCCTAGGCCGCTCAGGCAGGCAGGGAGGGAGGCCCTCCAGGCAGGGCTCAGTCCAGCAGGCGAGATATTTGGGCTCAGGGCCGGTGCAAAGGCAAGTAACTGCTTAGTGCAAAGGGGGAGGTGGTTGACTCCAGCAGCCGAACGGCCCATCACCTCGAGTCTGCGTGAAGGAGGATGATGACCATAAGAGGAAGAGGGCGGGGAGGCCGGGCAGCCTCTCCTGAGGCCCCCTCGGCGTGCGCTCTGCAGCTGACCGGCCCGCACCCAGCCGCTGATGTCAGGCGTGAGGGCAAGCAATAGTCAAAAGGGGGAGGAGGGGAGGGCCGGGGAGTCTCTCCTGAGGCCCCCGCTGCGCGGCCTCAGCAGCTGATTAGGTCACTACCAGCTCCCCGCTAAGCAGAGCCCCGAAACCAGGGCCAACGCCACACCAGTCCGATGAGGCCACCCAAGGAATGGCTCCTGCACCCTCGCTGTATTGGGCCAAAAGTCCGTGCCACCCACCCGCGTGGAGCACTCTCACCTGGTCGTGGGCAGCTTTAGGAGGCAACACTCTGAACAGGCCAGAACCTGGGCCACCTTCTGTCCATACAGCACAGCACTCAGAAGGAGGGAGAGGCCCAAGCCACGGACCTACCCCGCTGCCCTGGACGGTCAATCAATCAATCAAATCATTTGTATAGCGCACTACTCACCCGGGGGGTCTCAAGGCGCTGGGGGGGGGGGGGGCGCTACTGCTCGAACAGCCAGGTCTTGAGCTGCTTCCTGAAGGCCAGGTGGTCTTGGGTCAGGCGGAGGTGGGTCGGGAGGGAGTTCCAAGTCTTGGCGGCCAGGTAGGAGAAGGACCTTCCTCCCGTGGTGGCTCTTCGGATGCGGGGGACGGCGGCGAGAGCGTGGCTGGTCGATCGAAGCTGGCGTTTGGGAGCGTAGAAGTTGAGGCGGCTGTTGAGGTATCCCGGGCCTTGGTTGTGTAGGGCTTTGTGTGCGTGGGTGAGGAGTCGGAAGGTGATTCTCTTGTTGACCGGGAGCCAGTGCAGGTCTCTCAGGTGTCCGGAGATGTGGCTGCGGCGGGGGATGTCCAGGATGAGTCGTGCTGAGGTGTTCTGGATCCGCTGGAGTCTCTTCTGGAGTTTGGCGGTGGTTCCGGCGTAGAGGGAGTTGCCGTAGTCCAGACGGCTGGTGACGAGGTCTTGGGTGACCGTCTTCCTGGTCTCGGTGGGGATCCATCGGAAGATCTTACGTAGCATGCGTAGGATGTTGAAGCACGACGAGGAGACGGCGTTGACTTGTCTGGTCATGGAGAGGGAGGAGTCCAGGATGAAGCCCAGGTTGCGTGCGTGGTCTGTGGGTTTGGGTGCGCTGCCCAGGGCGGGGGGCCACCAGGAGTCGTCCCAGGCGGAGGGTGATGATCCCAGGATGAGGACTTCCGTTTTGTCCGAGTTCAGTTTCAGGCGGCTGCTCGACATCCATTTGGCTACGTCTGTCATCCCTTCGTGCAGGTTGGCCCTGGCGGTGGCGGGGTCGTTGGTGAGGGAGAGGATCAGCTGGGTGTCGTCGGCGTAGGAGATGATGTTGAGGTTGTGCTGGTGTGCGATGGCTGCGAGGGGGCTCATGTAGACGTTGAAGAGTGTTGGGCTGAGCGAGGAGCCTTGAGGGACGCCGCAGATGACTTCGGTGGCTTCAGATCTGAACGGGGGGAGGCGGACTCTCTGTGTCCTTCCGGCGAGGAAGGAGATGATCCACTCCAGTGCCTTCTCCTGGATTCCGACGTTGCTGAGGCGCTGTACTAGGGTACGGTGGCAGACAGTGTCGAAGGCACCGGAGAGGTCCAGGAGGATGAGGGCCGCTGTTTCTCCGTTGTCGAGCAGGGCTCGGATGTCATCGGTAGCTGCGATCAGGGCGGTCTCGGTGCTGTGGTTGGCCCGGAAGCCAGACTGCGAGAGGTCGAGGGAGCCGTTCGTCTCGAGGAAGGTGGCCAGTTGCTTGTTGACGGTCTTCTCGATGACTTTTGCCGGAAACGGGAGCAGCGAGATGGGGCGGTAGTTCTTGAGGTCGGTGGGGTCGGCTGATGGTTTCTTAAGTAGAGCGCTGAGTTCGGCGTGCTTCCAGCTCTCCGGGAAGGTGGCGGTGTCGAAGGAGGTGTTGATGATGTCCCGCAGGAGGGGTGCGATGACTGCGTCGGCCTTGTTGAAGACGTGGTGAGGGCAGGGGTCGGTCGGAGATCCGGAGTGGATGGAGTTCATCGTGCGGATGGTGTCTTCGGTACTGGTCTGGGTCCAGGCGCGGAGGGTGGTGGTGGGGGGCGCTGGTTCGGTCGTGGCGTGCGTCGGTTGGGTGCTGAAGCTGTTGTGTATGTCCGCGATCTTGTTGTGGAAGTAGGAGGCGAGGGAGTTGCAGAGGTCTTGCGAAGGGGTGATGTCGTTGTTTCCGGCGTTGGGGTTGGAGAGCTCTTTCACGATGTTGAAGAGTTCCTTGCTGTTGTGTGCGTTGATGTCCAGTCGTTCCTTGAATGCAGTTTTCTTGGTGGCGTGGATCAGTTGGTGGTGTTTTCGGGTGGCGAGCTTGAGGGCAGTCATGTTGTCCGATGTTGGGTCTCTGCGCCAGGTTCTCTCGAGTGCTCTGCAGTTCTTCTTGGAGCTCTCGAGTTTGTCGTTAAACCATGGGGCTCTCTTGTTGCCGGGTCTGCTCGGCGGGGTCTTCAGAGGGGCGAGGTCGTCTGCGCAGACGGGGATCCATTTCGTGAGGTTGGTGGCCGCATGGCTCGGGTTCGTTGTGCTGGTGGGAGGGTTCTTGCTCAGGGAAGCGGCGAGCTGGTCTGCAGTGATCTTGTTCCAGCTTCTGCGGGGAACCTGTTGCTGGTGATGGTGGACCGTGGTCCTTCTGAAGCTGAAGTGGACGCAGCTGTGGTCCGTCCAGTGGAGTCCCGTGGCGTGGCTGAAGGCGATGTCCTTGCTGGAAGAGAAGACCGGGTCGAGTGTGTGTCCGGCGTAGTGGGTGGGGGTGGTCACCAGTTGCTTGAGTCCGAGGTTGGAGAGGTTGTCCAGCAGGGTGGTGGTGTTGCGGTCGTTGTTATTCTCCAGGTGGAAGTTGAGGTCCCCGAGGAGGATGTAGTCGGCGGAGGGGAGGGCGTGTGAGCTGATGAAGTCGGCGATGTCTTCGCTGAATTGTGTGCGTGGTCCCGGGGGTCTGTAGATGAGGGTGCCTCTGAGGGTGGTCTTGGGGTTGACGTGGATCTGGAAGTGCAGGTGTTTGGCGGGTGCGAGGGTATCGTCGGTGTCGGTCATGATGCGGATGGTGTTCCTGTGGATGATGGCGATGCCTCCTCCTGTCTGGTTGACGCGGTCTCTCCGGATGATCTTGTAGCCCTCTGGGATGGCGATGGCGATGTCGGGCGCTGAGGAGGCGTTCATCCAGGTTTCCGTGAGGAAGGCGACGTCTGGGGCTGTGGTGTCGAGCAGGTTCCAGAGCTCGATGGCGTGTCTGTGGACGGAGCGGGTGTTGAGCAGGATGCACTTCAGGTGGGTGCTGCTGGAGTTCGGCTTGGTGGGTGCTGGTGTGGCGTGGGTCCGGTTGCAGGTGAACTTGCAGGAGTGGCAGCTGAAGGGTCTGTGGGTGCGTCTCGGTGTGGCTCGGTAGCAGCCCGGGGTTCGGCCGGTGTTGAGTGCGTTGAGGTCGGTGGCGTTGTAGGTCCGTCGTGTCGGCTTCTGTCGGTGGGGGCCAGGGGTCCTGGCGCGGGCCAGGCGCGGACAGGCGCAGACGGGCTTACCTTTGGCGCACCTTCGGCGCACATTCGGTGCTCCCGCTGCGCGCGTCCGCTGCGCGGTTGCTCTGGGGGCGTCATAAGTAAGGAGCCGGGTGGGCGGGTCAGCTGGGTGGCGGGAGCGGGGCGGCCAATGGGCTGGTGGTGGGCGGGGCCGCAGGGGGGCAGCGGCGGGAACCTCTGGGCGGCAGGCGGTGTCCCTGGGTCAAGCGTGGGAGGCGGGGGAGATCCGGGCGGCCCAGCGGCGGCTGGGTCGCTCTGCAGCAATCAGGAGTCCGGCAGGAGGCAGGTAGCAGCAGCGGCAGGCGTGGGAAGCAGGGGGGTGACCCGGCCTCGTGAAAGGCGCAGTGGTCACTCCCTGGCTGACCCCGCGGACCCCTTAAGTAAGGAGCCGGGTGGGCGGGTCAGCTGGGTGGCGGGAGCGGGGCGGCCAATGGGCTGGTGGTGGGCGGGGCCGCAGGGGGGCAGCGGCGGGAACCTCTGGGCGGCAGGCGGTGTCCCTGGGTCAAGCGTGGGAGGCGGGGGAGATCCGGGCGGCCCAGCGGCGGCTGGGTCGCTCTGCAGCAATCAGGAGTCCGGCAGGAGGCAGGTAGCAGCAGTGGCAGGCGTGGGAAGCAGGGGGGTGACCCGGCCTCGTGAAAGGCGCAGTGGTCACTCCCTGGCTGACCCCGCGGACCCCTTAAGTAAGGAGCCGGGTGGGCGGGTCAGCTGGGTGGCGGGAGCGGGGCGGCCAATGGGCTGGTGGTGGGCGGGGCCGCAGGGGGGCAGCGGCGGGAACCTCTGGGCGGCATGCGGTGTCCCTGGGTCAAGCGTGGGAGGCGGGGGAGATCCGGGCGGCCCAGCGGCGGCTGGGTCGCTCTGCAGCAATCAGGAGTCCGGCAGGAGGCAGGTAGCAGCAGCGGCAGGCGTGGGAAGCAGGGGGGTGACCCGGCCTCGTGAAAGGCGCAGTGGTCACTCCCTGGATGACCCTGCGGACCCCTTAAGTAAGGAGCCGGGTGGGCGGGTCAGCTGGGTGGCGGGAGCGGGGCGGCCAATGGGCTGGTGGTGGGCGGGGCCGCAGGGGGGCAGCGGCAGGAACCTCTGGGCGGCAGGCAGTGTCCCTGGGACGGTGAAGAACCACCAGCTCCTGTCCCGCTCGTCAGGCGGGTGGTGCCCTCAAGGCGTGGGATTCAGTCACGGTCCCAGGGGCACAGCGAGGAAAGGTAAGATCTCACCGCTGGCTGTATGGAGGGACGCCTCACAACATGCAGCCTGGAGGTTGGATCGTCCAGGGACCACGTCGCTCCGCCGTGCCCTCTCCTCAGGTGGGTCACTGAGTTCGGGGCCTTCAATCTCAGCAGGAGCGACGCCGCTGTCAGGTACCCGGCGTCTGGCACACATTAGAACCTCGGGCCCCAGTCTTGCGGCCTCGGGGATCCATGCACCGGATCGAGCGTCTCGTCCTGTAAGGCAGTGATTTTCGCTGTTGTTGAACAGCACAAGTAGCAGCAGGTACTGGTGATGAGTTTTAGGGGGATGGATAGCAGCCGATGGTGGTGGGATATGAAGCGGATGACGGAGGGGTCCGGAGCACTCTTAGAGTGCGACCGCCATCTTGACGCTTCAAGCCACGCCTGTCTTTTTGTTCTTAAGAGATGCTTTTCTCCTTTGGAGTGGCACATTTATTGGGGGAGAATGTCCAAGGGAAGATGAGAAGGTATTGTTTTGATCCAGGTGGTAGTTTCCCAACCAAACTGGACTGATAACATCTGCCTTTCAATGATTTCCTCCAGTTGGATTGCTGGGATTATAGATGGGTTGGAACCCTCTGGCTGCTTTGATAACTCTTATCTGTACTGTATTTGGATCTGTATTTTTATTATCTATTCTAGACCAACAGCTAAAATATGTTCCCCGAGAAGGGAAGGTTCAGGACCTGTAACTGGACATTACTTTTAAGAGATGCAAATCTCAACCAGGAAGACCCTGTTAGTGATATTCTGTACCAGTACTCAATTATCCATCAGAGCCAGGTCTGTGGAATCTATAAAAGCATTAATAATCTGCCTAGAAATAAAGAGGTCCTCATTTAATGGCCCTCATTAAAAGCAAAGCCTGAAATTCAAGCAGGTAGGTATCCTGTGTACAGCTACATAATAGAATTTCGCTTTTAGCCTTGCTTATCTTGTATCGAACCATTTCTTAAAATTCCCTAAAGGTCGCAAAAATGTCCTTCTGGATATTTCTTCAGGTTTAAGAAACAGGACGATATCACCTGTGTACAATTTTAAAATAGACATTCCGTGTAATGGTGCTGACGTAATAGCTTTTTCCCTGATGGCAATCGTCAATGGCTCTATAAACAGGGCAAAGAGTATAGGTGACAGGGGGCATCCCTGAAGCATGCCTATGTTTTCACTACATGTGCCTCGTGGATGCCCATTTTCATTCTTTTAAACTCTCCATACAAGTAGGTGGAACATTTAAATTTTCATACTGACTGACTTCAAGGGACATGCTGCCAAAATCAAGGATGTTACATTTGGATGCAGAATCCGCCCCTGAAGTCTGGTGAGGAGATTTGTTTTGAATGGTAATGTCTTGTGAGGCCTGACTGATGTGGAGGTGGTTTGGGTATCAAAATTGCCTTGGGCAGTCTGGTACTATCAGAATCATCTTCGGCTGTGTGTTGTGCAATTTCAGTAGAACTTTTCAAATGAGTGGATTCAGTGAAAAGGTGTAAAGAAATCTATTTGACCACCCTGTTATAGGGGCATTCTCCACTTTGGTTCTGGACCCGTGGCCGCAAAGCCTCAGCATTTTTAGTTTTAAGCGTTCAAGAACAGATAAATAGAACCAGTTACCCATTGTGCAAATATGTCTTGTGCAGTGAAATTGTCTAGGATCCATTTGCAGTTTTCTTTTAAAAACCAGTTGAGGAAATGCACCTAGTGATGAAAGCATCTGGAATATATTCCAGTCTCAGGGTTAGTCCTCTTGGTATAGCCACAAGTTCAAATTTGTGAGGCTCTGGAGAGTATCCTTGATATCGGCCATTCCTGTTTGTTAAAGTAGTGCATGGTAGTGGTGCTGTTTGTTTGAATAAGGAGCCTGTCTAATTTCACGGAAGGAAGAAATCTTACAGAGGTGGGTGAACTGCTGTTAACTCAAGATAACTGATGTGAAAAGTATTTTCTCTTTCTGACTATTTGAACCAGTACTGACAGATGTTGTATTGTGCTAACGATGGATCCTTGACAATTGTTTATAAAGGTGCTTCTTTCCAAAAAGGAACCCCCCGCACACGTTTCTTCTATCGGCACCATCATGCTACAGAATGTTTTGCTAATAGAGTCAGTGTCAAGTGGTTGTCTAAACTACCTTGTTTCTGTAATCACTGGCTTTTAAGGCATTCTTGTACCTGTAATGTAATGTAAAGTCAGGACACCATGAAGCGAGTAGCTGCCAAATCTCTTGAGCTGTTGCTTTGTCAAGGCTGATCTGTTGGTGGCACTTGTTTTTGATGGATAATAGTCGCTCTGCAGCAGAAGCAAACACTCTTCTTTGATGGTGTATATTGCAGCCCCTAGACAGGACAGTTGTTGTATTGTAGTTGTTGACTTCATCCAATTTACCTGGAGACCGAGTTTGCTCAAAAGGGTGAAAGTAATCTAGACGGAGGTAGAAAAAGATGCCATTCTCTCTCTCTAGTACTACTATACACTTTGATACTGTGAGAAGGGCTGGTTTTAGGTCAAATAGGAATACTGCATTCCTTGAAGTGTGAGCGGTCTTCCACAAACCAAGTCTTTTCTATGATGTTGTATAAATGAAAAGTTAAAATATGTGTGTTGGAGACTGATCGCACACATCCTATCTTCATTTTTGTACGAGAGGATATACTTGGTGAAGGGCCAGCATCCTGCACTTTCTATCCGTTACATAATTAAGGAACACAATTCCAGTATTGCCTTTTGCACCATTTTCAAGCCATTTGTTGGAAACAGGAACTACCTGGAGTATATTCCTTGCCATTCTGATGTGTGACCAGTTATACTGAACGTTTCTCTAATAGAACTGAAGACACCTTTTGAAAATGGCAATTTTTAAAAACTATGTTCGTTTTGGAGAAATGAGAAATGGTCTTCTCTTTAGTCGCAATGAATACCTGTGACTCAGCATTTTCAGTACCCATTGGTCTGATGTTTTAAGACTCCATTCAGTCAGGCAACAAGATATTGCTCCCCCCACTGGTGTGGCAAATGGAAGAGATGGAAACAACTTGTCAATTTCTATTCCTAGAGGAGTGCCTTACTCCAAAATAGGACTGTCTCAATGGTATCTGCTTCAATTTTGAGTACTTCTTTTGGTAAGAGTAGTTCTGGCCTGGCTGATAATGTTGCTTCTGTTGTTGGTATAGCTAGCGAGTGGACTGAACCATACGTTGAAATTATCTGGTATCCTTTTTTCTTGTGATGTCTTAAGAAGTATTTCCTTTCTTCTAGCCCAACAGATTTGTTCTGTATGTTGGCCAAATGGGGCTTCATCAGAAAAGGGAAGGCTTATTTTGTATAGGGCATCTGATTTTACAGTTGATTAGTCTCAGTTAGGATGATCTACACAGAGAGAGACCCTAGGACAAGAGTCTGAGGCAAAACACAATCTGGGACCCTCAGGTCTGAGCAAAAGAAACAGGAAAGATATAAATCATCCAAAGTGAGCCTTGTACGTCTTTTGGGACGAAATCCCTAACCCACCATAGAAGGCATGCTTCACCACTGGGATTCTCCTTGTGACGGGAAAACCTAGTCCCGCTACGGGCTACAACCCCCTCTCTGAGAGGGAGGAGCTCAGGGATGTTTTCTTACCTAAATAAAGGATATACTAAATCCAACAATGATGAATGATGAACTTGGTTAGGTGAGATATACAGTGCAAAGAAAGATATAAGTGAAAAAAGTGAGTAAAAACAAGCTATCGGGTACGTGGTCTACCGTTATTAATACGTCCTGGGGCCAGGATTAAAAAACAGGGCACTAGTAGGGTAAACATTTACCTGCAAGTTAGTGACAAATGAATAGGTCTACATGTTTCAGCCAATTGACCCTCACTCGAGGTGTCGCGGCTTTCGTCAGGACCAATACCTGCTGCTGCTGTTTGCTCTGCGTCATTTACAGCAGCACCTATGACTTGATTGGCAACCAGGAAATATTCACTCTTCATTTTCTGGGAATCCTACTGCCAGTGCTTAGTGAGATTGTCCATGAATGATCTACCATCCCATATTCCCATAAGGCATTAGCACAACAGGACAGTGGCACTTCAATTTTTTTTAGAGTAGCTGCTGACATGGAACACATTTTTTACGAAGGTTTTAGCAATCCTTTTGTTTTCTCCTTCTGCACAAGTAGTGGTGTCTGGGTAAAAGAGTTTCTTTTTCTTACAAGCGCTACAATCGCCAAATCTGTCATGGGGTTAGACCTGAATAAGTAGGGATATTGTGGTGATGGTTTGAAGCCTTTGTATGACTGCTTTCACAGGGGAAACAGATTTCCTGCATAGACTTATGAAACCGATGTAGCGCCAAAATGGTCAGTCGGATGTTTGTAAAAATTGGCAGGAATATAGATTATGGAGTCGAAAGTGTCCTTTTTGGTAGTAGATCTAAATTGGTTCACTAGATTTGAAGTCATAAGATGCAAAAACTTAGTGAAATAGTTTTTAATGTATTTCTTTATTGGCATTTCTAAGTTCCAGACAGGATATTGTATATATAGCAAACATCATGCATCATCATACAATGACAGAATAATACCAAACTCCATACTATAAGGCTCTGAAATAGAAGAGGACAGCATACAGGATAGAAAGTACCAACAGTAGCATAGTTCGACAGCCATTCGTCACTGTCGACAGCGTTACATTATAGTACAATAGCATGGTTGCAACAAAGATATAGCAGAAAAAAATGTTCTATCTAGAAAACACTCAATTACCAGTCAAAGTTCCTGGTGTAGATGGAAATCCCTTCCATTCACCTTCCCTTATAGCTCCATGTGCATGAAGCCACAAAATGTGCTAGGAAACTCCGCTACAGTGCAGAATCTATGTATCAGCCACTCTCCAACGTGTCATTTACTAAGTTCATGTTAATAAGTAACCCCATTACACATTAGCTTCACATTTCCATCTGTCCTAGCTGGTCAGGTGTAGGTTGAGTTTGACCAGGGGGTTTCAACAGTGCCTGTATCATTGCACCTCAAGCAAGCAGAGCATCCTGTCTTTTCTCGTCCCTTCTGGTTCCCCTCATATGTACCTCTTCCGCCTGCCCACTCAAGCTTCCCTTGTCGGCGTTGAGCGCTCAACCTGTGAATTGCTATGAACCTTTTCACCACAGTGTGGCCTAGTATTAAGCGTCTGCGCAATCACCTTTTCGGGTCTATGAGGAGGAGCCCCAGCACACCCCATCCAATCCCAACACACGTTTAAGCTGGGGCAGTATCTCAAGCCAACAGGAGACTATAATCGGGCAGTGCCATAGCACATGTAGAAAGTCTGCTACCGCAACCCTGCATCAATGACAACGGCCCCATAATGGGTAGATGGCATGAAGTCATTTGGGTAGAGGTAGGTCATATGTATATATTGCATCATATCTGCTTGAATCTTACACACGGGGACACCTTATAGGTCTATGCGTGGCATCTTGGATTAGTCTTTGGGGGAAACGAGCTCATTGCACAAGTGGTACCATATTTATAAACGTAGTGGCTTTACTTGCGTATCTGCATGCAATCTTGGTGAATTCTACGGCAAGTGATATGCCATCAATTTGTGGTCTCCCGACCTCGAATGCTTCACCGTTATTAATGTGGCTGACCTGTGAAGGTATCACGTGGCTGACCTGTGAAGGTACCACACCAGTGATTATCCCTCCTTCGACAGCGAACATGCAAGCACCAAATTCTCTTGGCACTGACATCCTTAACATTGGTCGTGAACAAGGTAAAAAGTGATGTCGATGACCGTGTTTTTTTGTCATCTTTCTTTTTTCTCCCCTCAGATCTTCTGGTAAAGTATGTTTGAGGTGAAGGCTTCCTGGGAAGTAGCTGGCTGAAAGATCGCTCAGTCACCTTTTTCCTTCTTTCATCATCATGTCCTGAAGTTTCGCAAGGAGCCTGATGTCTTCCATCTCCTTTAATGTCCTCTTGACATTTTCAGGCATAAGTCACATTCTTTCGTATAATGAGAAGATAGCACTTAGTTACACATAGACCATGTGTGGGTCTGTAGCTGCTTTTTTTCTTCTAAGTGAGGGGTACTTCACAAAGTGAGGGGTACTTCACAAAGTGTGAAGCCATGCTGACCAAAAAAACAAACAGAACATGGAGAAAAACTGTTTCGCTCTGTAGATTTAAATAACAGATGTCGAGTGAAGATGCAAAAAAATTATTTCTTAGAGACAACATTCTGAGAAAAAAAGCTGTGAAAATACCCAAGTGTTCTGGAATCCATCTCTCATGAACCAGAGAAAAGAACTGACTGAGGGAGTCAACTGACAGTGGCAGCATAGTGCATCACGGCAAGTGGAAGCTCCTGGGTTGCATAGGAGGGCGCTGATGAGTTTAAATCAAATCCTCTGGAAGAATAAGCAGAGTTGAACTAGGAATAGCCTGAAGGAGTATGATTGGAAGCGGTGATGACAGAGTGAAATTTCCTTAACAGAAGGAGATAATCTGTACCTCAATGTCTATGTATAGGACGCTGACCGGAGTGATGTAGATCTGTGAGAAGACTGATAAGGAGTTTCCTGCCTTGATTTTGAGAACCTTATAAGAGTCTGGAGGCCAAATGGTGCAACACCAACTATTATGAATGCTTCACCAACCAGAGGCCTATCACTGGTTTCTCCTTCGTACCCGATTCATGCTTCAAAGAAAAAGCATGTTTAGTTTTCGGTGTCAGAATAGACGGCAAGCAGATTGCAGCTGTATCTGGCTTCCAAGTTTCTGATTGTCTGCAATGATGGGAATTTGCAAGCTCACCCCTGCTTTTTTGCTCCATAGATCTGTCTTTCCTTGGAGTCCTCTGGAAAGGAGGTTAAGTTGTAGTTTAAGGATAATCTTTTATTTGATATTTTTTTTTTGATATTTATGTGTACTTATAAAGCGCAGACGTTCGCTCCCAAGGGAGCATCATGGCGCTGAGCAAGCTGCGGAGGATAACTGAAAAGTGGGATGTGATGAAAGATAAAAGCTAGATGGCAGCCAATACAGAGGTGTCTGATTGTTGGTAGACCCATGTCTTAAGGAGTTTTCTGAAATTGTTCTCATTTTCGATAAGTCTAAGGTTGGCTGGCAGGTTGTTCCAGGCCTTGGCTGCCAGGACAGTAAAAGATTTCCCACCTTTAGTCTTGTATTTGAATCTGGGGATCGTGACAAGATTTGTCCCAGAGGATCTCAAGCAACGCGGGGGATTGTAACGCGTAAAGCGATTTGCAAAGTAGTGAGGCCCTCTGTTTTGCATGGATTTGAAAACTGTAAGAAGCAGTTTAAAAAGAATTCTTTTATGCAACAGTAACCAGTGCAGAGATTTTAATGCTGCTGAAGCTGATGACCTTCTGGGGAGTTGTAAAACCAGTCTGGCCGCTGCATGTTGTATGCTCTGCAGCTTTCTGAGGGTGGATTTTTTCACTCCGGCCATTAATCCATTGCAGTAATCGAGTCGGGAAAGAATTAGGGCTACCGCGACTGACTTTCTAGCTGCAATGGGGAGGAAATCAAAGAATTTCTTAAGGGATTAAATTAGGTCAAAACAGCGACCAGCAGTGATCCTAACGTGGTCATCGAAGGAGAGGGATGAATCGAATTGCACGCCTAGGTTCCGAGCTGAAGATACTGCACTGGGAGGGGCCTCTGATCCTAAGGGCCACCAGTCTTTCGGACAAAAGAACAAGTTACTTACCTTCGGTAACGATATATCTGTAAGAAACAGTAGTTAGTATTAGATTCCTTACCTTAGAATATTCCCAGGCGTCAGTCTGGATCCGGAAACTTTTGCGTAGCAGTACCCCTGCGCGTCGGTAGGCGTCGTCTGCAGGCGTCCCCTGCGGCTCCGCGTCGTCGGCGTCGTGCGCCGTGATGACGTCGCTGGAGTATATAGACGCCGCCTCCGCGCGCTGACGTCAGTTCTTTGCACACAGCTTTTCCGCGCCAGAACACGCAGAGCCATGTGAGAACTAACACTGGTGCCATTTGAAACTAGGGCCCTGAAAGGGATGTCCTTAACCCTAGGTATCAGTTCGCAGAACGGGGAGGACGGGTGGGGCGGTAAGGAATCTAATACTAACTACTGTTTCTTACAGATATATCGTTACCGAAGGTAAGTAACTTGTTCATCTGAAAGAAACAGGTTAGTATTAGATTCCTTACCTTAGAATAGATACCCCAGCAATACCAACCCCGGTGGTGGGTCTGCGAACCAATACAATCCTACACCAGAAAATCCTGGAGGACCGAACGGCCAAAGAAGCCGTCCCTCCGGACTTGACTGTCCAGGCAGTAATGCCTCGCAAAGGTGTGCAGCGAGGCCCACGTAGCCGCCTGGCAAATGTCCTGCAAAGGGACTCCCCGGCCCAGGGCAGTAGTAGCCGCCGTGGCCCGAGTGGAATGGACCCTCAGCCCAACAGGAGGCTCCTTCCGAGCCAAAGAGTAGCATGCTTTGATGCACAGGACGACCCACCGAGAGATGGTTCGTTTCTGTACCGCCCTTCCCTTCTTCTCACCCACGTAGCCAACAAACAGTTGGTCATCCACCCGGAACTGGCGTGTGCGATCCATATAAAATGAAAGCGCACGTTTTGGGTCCAGACGATGGAGCCGCTCTTCATCTTTTGAAGGATGCGGAGGCGGGAAGAAGGAGGGTAAGGTGATGGACTGCCCGATGTGAAAAGCAGAAACTACTTTGGGCAGGAAAGAAGGCCTAGTCCTAAGAACCACCTTGTCAGGATGGACGGACAAGAAAGGAGGTTTAACAGAAAGAGCCTGGAGCTCACTCACTCTCCTGGCAGAGGTGATGGCAACCAGGAAGGCCGTCTTTAAAGTGAGAAGACGGAGAGGACAGGAATGAAGCGGCTCAAAGGGAGCACACATCAAGAATGTCAGAACCAGGTTCAAGTCCCACTGAGGCATCACGAACGGAACAGGAGGATACATGTGCGTGATGCCTTTCAAGAATCTCAGTACAATAGGGGACTTGAATAAAGATGGCTGATCAGGTAGCCTTAAGAAGGCGGAAAGGGCAGAAAGGTAGCCCTTGATAGTGCCCAGAGCAGAGCCCTGCTGGGCAAGAGAAAGAAGGAAGAGGAGAACCTCGGAAAGAGGGGCAGAAAGGGGATCCACAGCCTTTGCTGTGCACCATGCCACAAATCTGTTCCACCGGCAGGCGTATACCGACTTTGTGGAGGGACGCCTGGCTGCCAGAATCACATCACAGACTTCAGGAGGAAAGTCGAATGGCCTCAACTGTCGCCGCTCAATCTCCACGCATGGAGGTGGAGGCTGGACAGGTTCGGGTGGAGGACCGTCCCCTGCTGCTGTGACAGAAGGTCCTCCTGAAGGGGCAGGCGGATCGAGGGACCGACTGACATGCTGAGTAGCTCGGGATACCAGTATCTTCGAGCCCAGTCCGGGGCCACAAGGATAACTTGGGCCCGGTCGCGCCTGATCTTCTTCAGCACTCTGGGCAGAAGTGGTATAGGCGGAAAGGCGTACAACAGACCGCAACTCCACTCGCGCCGAAAGGCGTCGCCGAGCGAGTGCAGTCTTGGAAACTCCAACGCGCAGAACTGATGACATTGCGCGTTCTCTTCTGTGGCGAATAGATCTAACCAAGGCTCTCCCCATTGCTGAAAGAGGCCTTTCGCCACGTCCGAGTTCAGACGCCATTCGTGATCCACCGAGCACCGACGGCTGAGTTCGTCCGCCCTGGCGTTCAGAGAACCTGCCAGGTGTTGAACCGTCAGAGTCACGCCCTGACGCTCCAGCCATTGCCAGAGGCGCAGAGCCTCCTGGCAAAGGGTCCACGACCCCACACCGCCCTGTTTGTTGCAGTACCACATGGCGGTGGTGTTGTCCGTGAACACCTGCACTACACTCCCGTTGACAAAGGGGAGGAATGCCTTCAGTGCTAGGCGAATCGCCCGCAGCTCCAACATGTTGATATGGAGCCGGGACTCCGCCGGAGACCAGATGCCTCTGATCTCCGCCTCTCCCAAGTGGCCTCCCCAGCCCTGGAGGGACGCGTCCGTCACAACTACGTGCTCCGGTTGGGGAAGGGAGAGGGATCTGCCTCTGACCCAATCGCGGTCCGTAAGCCACCACTGCAACTGTCTCGCAGTGCCCTCCGAGATCAGGACATGGTCGGACAGGTTGCCCTGATGCTGGGCCCACTGAAACTTCAGGTCCCACTGCAGAGCCCGCATCCGCCATCTGGCGTGATGCACCACAAGGATGCAGGAGGCCATCAGCCCCAGAAGCCGCAGCGTCAACCTGACCGAAACCCGGGACAACGGCTGAAAGATGGGAATCAGAGCCCGAATATCCCGGACCCGCCGTTCCGGAGGATAAACCCGAAACTGCGCTGAGTCGAGAACCGCTCCGATGAAAAGGAGCTTTTGAGAGGGACACAGGTGTGATTTCGGCACATTGATGGAAAACCCCAGCTCGTGCAGGTCTGCCGTCATCTGAAGGTGGTGGACGACTGTCTGGGGCGAGCCCGCCTTCAACAACCAGTCGTCGAGGTAGGGGAAGACTGAAACCCCTAACCGGCGCAGATGAGCTGCGACCACCGCCATCACTTTCGTGAACCCCCGTGGGGCGCTAGTAAGGCCGAATGGGAGCACGATCAACTGAAAGTGCTCGTGGCCTACCGTGAACCGCAGGTAACGCCGGTGGGCCGGCAGGACGGGGATGTGAAAATACGCATCCTGCAAGTCCAACGCTACCATCCAGTCTTGTGGGTCTAGAGCAGCCAAGACCTGAGCCAAAGTCAACATCTTGAACTTCTCCTTCCGGAGGAAGCCGTTGACGTTCCGTAGGTCCAAGATAGGACGTAGGCCCCCTTTGTCCTTCTTGGGTACCAGAAAGTAGTGGGAGTAGCAACCACACCCTACTTCTGGCCCAGGAACGCGCTCGATGGCCCCCTTGGCCAAGAGGGCCGTAACTTCCTCCTGCAGAAGTGTCAAGTGGTCCCCCGACACACGGTGGTTCTGCGGTGGCATGGCTGGAGGAGTGGACTCGAAGGGGAGGGAGTAGCCCCTTCGGACGAGCTGCAGCACCCACCTGTCCGACGTAATCGTGCGCCAGCGGGAGTGGTGATGGCGAACCCTGCCACCCACTGGCGTCACATGGGCCCGAAAGCTCGGACTAGGAAGATTTGGAGGCTGCTGCGGGGGGACGTGTGGACTGACCTCGCCGCGGCCCTCTACCGCCACCCCGGCGGAATCCACGGCTGCCACCGCGCTGAGGAGCGTTCTGCGGCGCGTGGCTGGCAGCACGTGTGGGACCGCCCCTTCCTTGGCCACGAAAGGGGCGAAACGAACCCGTTTGCTGGCGCTGGGTCGAAAGACCCAAGGACTTGGCCGTGACCCTGGAGTCCTTGAAGCGCTCAAGCGCGTTGTCCGCCTTTGTCACCGAACAGGCGACTGCCATCGAAAGGCATGTCCATGAGGGCATTCTGGACATCCAGCGAGAAGTTGGCGGATCTCAGCCAAGCATGGCGACGAATCGCCACCGTCGTGGACATAGCCCGTCCCAGCGAGTCGGTCGTGTCAAGACCACACCTTATCGAATACCTCGCCGCGTCCCGGCCTTCAACCAAGGCCTGGTTGAGCTTGTCCCGCACCTCCTGCGGGCATTGCGGCAGACACTCCGCGACCGTATCCCACAGAGAGTGGGTGTAGCGACCCAAGAGGCATGCAGTATTGCAAGACCGCAGTCCAGCACTCAAAGACGAAAAGACCTTCTTGCCAAATTGGTCATATCGCTTCGATTCCCGATCGGGCGGGGCCGACTGGAATGCGGACTGGGAAGTGGAGGCTTGGATCACCAGCCTCTCCGGGGAGGGATGGGTGGAGAGGAAGGCAGGGTCGTCCGAACACGGACGGTGACGCCTGGCAACGTTTCGGTCAACCGGTGCACCGGAAGCGGGCCTGGACCAGGTGCCCAAAAGGACATCCGTCAGGGCCTCATTAAACGGCAGCAGAGGCTCCTGTGGGCATGACTGCGGTTTAAATACTTCGGTGAGGATGTTAGGCTTCACCTTAGCGACGGGGAGCTCAAGGCTCAAGGCCTTCGCAGCCCTCATCAGTACCACCGAATAGGCAGCCCCAGCCTCCGACGCCACAGGGGAAGGCGAGACAAACCCAGGGTTGGGCGACTCGTCCAGACCACTGGCGTCACCTAAGTCACCTACCCAGTCCACGTCATACTGGCAGGCACGTGACAAAGGGTCCTCAGACCCCTACCAACCCTCTCCATAATCGTCCTCATCGCCATAGTTCGAGTCGACGATATAGACCGGCTCCTCGGAGCCAATGGGCCCCAACGGCGCCGGACTCGGCGTCGGACGATGCCGGTCCGACTCCGCGTCAGGAGTCAGAGAGGGGACGGGGGTGGCGCCGCGCGGCGCCGGCGCCCCGACGCCGGCTGGAACCGACGGCGGAGTCACGGCGCCGCGCGGAGGCGGCACCACGGGTTGCCCCAATGGAATCGGCGCCGGAGAGGCCGGTGGACCAGCCGGCGACGACCCTGAAGGCCCTAGCGGCGCCGGGGCCGGAGCCGCCGGCGGGGCCGGAGCACCCGGCAGCGTCGGAGCAGGTGCACCCGAACCGCTCGGGCCCCCAGACGGGACCGACGGGCCTGCAGGCGCCGTAGGCCCTGCCGGAGGAGACATCGCCCTCATAGCCATGAGAAACTCCTCAATCTCCTCGCGCGACGCGCCTTCCCCAGGGACCGACGGGTATGGGGCAGACGGCGTCGGCGACCTACGCGGGGCCGCGGGGGTGGGGCCACCCGAACCCCCGGCCGCATCACGCGGGCGTCGGGGGGAGTCGGGGGTACGATGACGACGCCCCGACTTCTTGTGTCGCTTACCTGAGGAACCGGAGGAATGGTGGCGACTCCCGGAGCGCTCATGGCGGCTCCGCGATCGTTCTCTCGACCGCTCCCTCGACCTCCGACCGGACCGGGACCGCTCTCGACGCGGGGCCGACACTCGGAGCTCGAGCAGCTTGCGGGACCGCTCCCGTCTAGCTTTACTTGTCAAGGCCCGGCAGTCGACGCAGGACTCCACGTCGTGGTCCGCGCCCAGACACCGGAGGCAGAGTCGATGGTGGTCGGTGACCGACATCAGGCGGTCGCACCCGTCGCAACTCTTAAACCGGGCATCCTATCGGCACCTGAAGAAAGTTAGAGTTAACAAAAAACTTGGTCAAAAGACCGGAGTACTGCTCTTCGGATCTGCGCTAACTGGCGCGGAAAAAAGAAGAACTGACGTCAGCGCGCGGAGGCGGCGTCTATATACTCCAGCGACGTCATCACGGCGCACGACGCCGCGGAGCCGCAGGGGACGCCTGCAGACGACGCCTACCGACGCGCAGGGGTACTGCTACGCAAAAGTTTCCGGATCCAGACTGACGCCTGGGGATATTCTAAGGTAAGGAATCTAATACTAACCTGTTTCTTTCAGATAGACAGATTTTTACCCAGTGGAATGATTTCTGTCTTGGCACTATTGCATCTTAGATGGTTTGTATTTAGCCATTTGAATACATCGGAGAGACAGTTTTTGAACCGTAGGTCTGCGTCCGTCCACTGTTTGTCAATAGTGACGACCAATTGAGTGTCGTCAGCATATGACGTGACAAGAATCCCATGTGATTCTATCACAGCAAGGAGGGGTGCCATATAGATGTTAAAAAAAAGAGGGCTTAATATAGAACCCTGGGGCACTCCAGATGTGATGGATTTTTCGCAGGATAGATAGGGACCGAGGGACACAGTCTGGGACCTATTAAATAGGAAAGATGAAATCCAAGCCAAGGCTGTGTCTGTCACGCCAATCTCTTGCATTCTGTTAATCAGGATGGCATGCGAGATGGTGTCGAACGCTGCTGTGAGGTCTAGCAGGATGAGGACAGCTAGCCTACCCTCATCCTGCAGGAACTTGATGGAATCAGCAAGTTCGATCAGGGCTGTTTCGGTGGAGTGACCGGAGCGAAAACCCGATTGTTGAGGGTGCAGGATGTTATGGGCCTCTACAAATGTTTTAAGCTCCTCATGTACTAACTGCTCCGTGATTTTGCCAAGGACAGGAAGTAAAGAGATGGGGCGCATATTGGTGAGGTCCGTTGGCGATTTGTTCTGCTTCTTCAACAAGGGTTTTACAGTGGCCTTCTTCCAATCGTCCGGTACTAGACCGGATATGAAGGATTCATTAATTATAGCATTTATGTAGGGGTTGACTGCCTCAATCAGGTGATGTAAAATGATAGGAGGACAGGAATCAGTGGGTGCTCCTGATTTACAGGCACGAATTGCCTTGCTAGTTTGTTGCAAGGAGACAGATTTAAAACTAGAGAGAGGGGGATAGTTATCTGTTACCTCTAAGAGGTTTGTCGGAGAAGGGGGAAAAATTTTCTGGATGTTGACGATTTTATCAACAAAAAAGTCTGCGATTTGGTTGCATAAGCTCTCTGAGGGAGGTATTTCAGTCGTGAGAGCTTTCGGATGAGTGAAAGACTTAACTATTGTAAAAATAGTTTTTTGATTTTGATGGGCTTCAGTTATGACCTTAGTGAAATATTCCTTTTTTGCTGTTTTGATGTCGGCAAGGTATAATTTCCTCTGTTGTACGTAACATGTTCTAGAGGCCTTGTCATATGTTTGTCTCCATTGTCTTTCTAATCTCCGACAAAGAAGATGACTATCAGATAAAATCTGAGTGAACCAAGGAGCATTAGGTTTTTTCTTGGGGCCTTTTACCTGATGGTTTTTAGATTCGAAATTGGCCGAAACAATTTGGTTCATCCAGGTATGAAAATTGCGAGAGTCAATTTCCACATCTCCAGTTACTTTAGGGGATAGAGGTAGCGGTTTTGACTCCTGCTTTATGCGTTCAGTCACCTTCTTCCAGTTAACTGTGAAGGAGGCCGAGGGACGCCTAATGCTAGGTAGGGTAGGAGGGGGTATAACAATATCAAACGGGATAAAACAATGATCAGTCCAAATTTGCGGTAAAGGAAAGGACGTGGAAAGGGTTGAGAGATTAGAGCAGATGCCATCCAGGGTGTGTCCAGCACTATGAGTGGCAGCAGTGATGTGTTGGGAAAGTCCAAAAATGTTTAAGGAGTGTAAAAAGGAAATGGTGTGGGGGTCAGTAAGCTATTCCAAATGTAGGTTCATGTCACCTAATAGTGTAAAGTTGGGGTACTGTAGCACAAGCGCTCCAAGGACCTCATCCAGAGAGTTGAGGAAAGGAGTGGCATTTCCAGGAGGGCGGTACAAGAGACCCCCCGAGAAGGAAGAAGAGGCGTTAATTTTGATGGAAAAGCCTAGGCCTTCAGTATCCTTGAGGTGGCCTAGATCAAAAGTGTGACAGGGAAAAGTTTCCTTAATGATGAGTGCGACCCCGCCACCACGACCCGAAGGTCTGTCCCGCCTGAAGATAATGAAATCAGAAGGGAGGGCAGTAGCCAGATCGGGGTTGGAAGAATCATTTAGCCAGCTTTCGGTAATGAACAGAGCATCCAGTTCATGGCTTAATATTAGGTCATGTACGTCTTGGCAGTGACGGGCTAGGGACCTGGCATTAACAAGACCTCCCTTGAAGTGGGTGGGACAATTATTTAAGGGGGAGGGCAAGTCAATAACGTCATATGTTGTTGCAGCGGGTGTCCACTTGCAGCGGGGACATAAAAGGGGGCTGGTAAGGGGATCAATAGGGGGGCAGTCAGAACAGTGGGGATCAGGAAGAGGACGTAGGGAGAGTAGGTCATTGCTATCATACCTAATGGTGTGTGGCGGTAGGGCAGCATGCCCTGCGCCCAGCGCAGTCCGGTCGCGGACGGGCGCAGACGGGCTTGGCTTAGGCGTGGCTTCGGCGCGCGTCTTCTCTGGCCTCCCAGCTGTGCTTATTTATGTTCCTCTTTGGACTCTAGTTCCTCCAACTTTTTTCCAAGGTGGATGTCTTCTCTATCTACACGTGTTCTCCTAGTCACATATTTGGAAAAATCACATGCCTTTTTGGAATGGGATGAAGAAAGGCATACTAGGCAGACCAACTGCGGGTCATTTACTGCTTTCTTCCTCCCACACGTAGGGCATGTCACAAATAGTGGAGATATTCTCAGTGAAAAGTCCCCCATTTAGTTGACAAAAATAGATGAAATGGGTATGCAGACAGTAAAGACATTGACTTACATTTTAAAAATAGCAGAACTGATATTACTTTTTTCACAAGGAGTGCTTTAAGACCCAAGTAGTCTTCAGTGGTTAGCCTTTGAAAAATAATTCACTCTGTGAGCCACTTGCCAGTAAAAGGCATGCTGAGATTAACAAGTTGCTGGTTTCGTAATGGGTAGTGCATTATTTCCAGAAAGCTTCTTATGGCTACCTTTATGGCTGCAATTGCTATTGTTTTATTATTTTTAAGGTTTTTCAGCTCTCCCAATTAGAGCCATCCTGCAGTTTTGCTAGTGTAATGTTTTTCTTTTAAACTCCTCAAAACATACGTGGATAGGTTATGGTGCGAGTATCTCTATTCTATAATGACATGCACGTCTTTGAAAATGTATATAATTAAAATTGCTGGGGCGTGGCTTCGGCGCTGGCGCATGATGGCGGCTGTTCCGTGAGCTCCGTTCCGGACGCAGAGCTTTACTGCTATTTTTGCCTCTTTCAGGCAGCTATGGATGACTCTGGTTGCGGCAATAATCTCCTGATCGACGGTGAGTTGGTCACCGTTTTCTGTACCATGTAGGTGCTTTTATGGGCCTTTGTGCCGCAGCGGTACATTTCTGCACTGAGACGTGATCGGCTGCCATTTTGTGTTGCGTAGCTCGCATTTCACATTTTTGCCTGTTTTTTCTCCTCATTACTGCATGGATGAAGTTTGGAGGTAGCCTCGCCCTTCTTAACACTGGCAAAGAGTTTTACTGACTGACTGTTTTATCAAGACACATTCTTGATCCTGTGAGCTGTGGAGACGATTTTTCTATCCAGTCACATCCATCCACCTTTTTAGGTTGAGGTTCTTAAGCCAAGTCATGATGGATATATATATATATATAGATATATCCAACACTGTGCAGGTTCCCAAATTCGACGAGCAGCCACACACGAACACAATTCAATATTCTTTATTTCATCCACTAGCCAGCAGGTATAGACCAGTGATGCTCTCCCTTATCTGCTGCCATACGCGTTTCGAGAGCTGTGGCTCTCTTCATCAGTGGCAAAGTGCTCATTAGTTCATGACGCGCCTCATAAGTCGATCAGTCCCCGCCCACTGGGCGTGTCAGCAAGCAACGGCGTTGTGGGATCTGAAGTCCATGTATCGGATGGGGCGTGTGCACGAAAATACGGGCAAAATGTTCCCAAGTGGGTGGGAGTGCACACCGCTGACTGTCACCTGCCCCGCTTCTCAGTGGATGACTGCATGCTGCGCGGACACTCCTGCAATGTCCCACGCCGTTCGTGTCCTCGTGTACCCCCTGTGGATGGCAACGCAGGTTCTGCCTCCGCAGCAGGCCGCTCCTCACGACCAGGGCGGCCGTTAACAAATCCAACACTGTGCAGGTTCCCAAATTCGACGAGCAGCCACACACGAACACAATTCAATATTCTTTATTTCATCCACTAGCCAGCAGGTATAGACCAGCGATGCTCTCCCTTATCTGCTGCCATACGCGTTTCGAGAGCTGTGGCTCTCTTCATCAGTGGCAAAGTGCTCATTAGTTCACGACGCGCCTCATAAGTCGATCAGTCCCCGCCCACTGGGCGTGTCAGCAAGCAGCGGTGTTGTGGGATCTGAAGTCCATGTATCGGATGGGGCGTGTGCACGAAAATGCGGGCAAAATGTTCCCAAGTGGGTGGGAGTGCACACCGCTGACTGTCACCTGCCCCGCTTCTCAGTGGATGACTGCATGCTGCGCGGACACTCCTGCAATGTCCCACGCCGTTCGTGTCCTCGTGTACCCCCTGTGGATGGCAACGCAGGTTCTGCCTCCGCAGCAGGCCGCTCCTCACGACCAGGGCGGCCGTTAACAAATCCAACATTGTGCAGGTTCCCAAATTCGACGAGCAGCCACACACGAACACAATTCAATATTCTTTATTTCATCCACTAGCCAGCAGGTATAGACCAGCGATGCTCTCCCTTATCTGCTGCCATACGCGTTTCGAGAGCTGTGGCTCTCTTCATCAGTGGCAAAGTGCTCATTAGTTCATGACGCGCCTCATAAGTCGATCAGTCCCCGCCCACTGGGCGTGTCAGCAAGCAGCGGCGTTGTGGGATCTGAAGTCCATGTATCGGATGGGGCGTGTGCACGAAAATACGGGCAAAATGTTCCCAAGTGGGTGGGAGTGCACTCCGCTGACTGTCACCTGCCCCGCTTCTCAGTGGATGACTGCATGCTGCGCGGACACTCCTGCAATGTCCCACGCCGTTCGTGTCCTCGTGTACCCCCTGTGGATGGCAACGCAGGTTCTGCCTCCGCAGCAGGCCGCTCCTCACGACCAGGGCGGCCGTTAACAAATCCAACACTGTGCAGGTTCCCAAATTCGACGAGCAGCCACACACGAACACAATTCAATATTCTTTATTTCATCAACAAATTGTTGAACTAATGAGCACTTTGCCACTGATGAAGAGAGCCACAGCTCTCGAAACGCGTATGGCAGCAGATAAGGGAGAGCATCGCTGGTCTATACCTGCTGGCTAGTGGATGAAATAAAGAATATTGAATTGTGTTCTTATGTGGCTGCTCGTCGAATTTGGGAACCTGCACAGTGTTGGATTTGTTAACGGCCGCCCTGGTCGTGAGGAGCGGCCTGCTGCGGAGGCAGAACCTGCGTTGCCATCCACAGGGGGTACACGAGGACACGAACGGCGTGGGACATTGCAGGAGTGTCCGCGCAGCATGCAGTCATCCACTGAGAAGCGGGGCAGGTGACAGTCAGCGGTGTGCACTCCCACCCACTTGGGAACATTTTGCCCGTATTTTCGTGCACAAGCCCCATCCGATACATGGACTTCAGATCCCACAACGCCGCTGCTTGCTGACACGCCCAGTGGGCGGGGACTGATCGACTTATGAGGCGCGTCATGAACTAATGAGCACTTTGCCACTGATGAAGAGAGCCACAGCTCTCGAAACGCGTATGGCAGCATATAAGGGAGAGCATCGCTGGTCTATACCTGCTGGCTAGTGGATGAAATAAAGAATATTGAATTGTGTTCGTGTGTGGCTGCTCGTCGAATTTGGGAACCTGCACAGTGTTGGATATATAGATATATATATATATATATATATATATATATATATATATATAGATATGTATATATATCTATATTCACTGAAAAAACCATAGGTTATAGACCATATATAGTTAGGAAGAACAAGTTACTTACCTTCGGTAACGATATATCTGTAAGAAACAGTAGTTAGTATTAGATTCCTTACCTTAGAATATCCCCAGGCGTCAGTCTGGATCCGGAAACTTTTGCGTAGCAGTACCCCTGCGCGTCGGTAGGCGTCGTCTGCAGGCGTCCCCTGCGGCTCCGCGTCGTCGGCGTCGTGCGCCGTGATGAAGTCGCTGGAGTATATAGACGCCGCCTCCGCGCGCTGACGTCAGTTCTTTGCACACAGCTTTTCCGCGCCAGAACACGCAGAGCCATGTGAGAACTAACACTGGTGCCATTTGAAACTAGGGCCCTGAAAGGGATGTCCTTAACCCTAGGTATCAGTTCGCAGAACGGGGAGGATGGGTGGGGCGGTAAGGAATCTAATACTAACTACTGTTTCTTACAGATATATCGTTACCGAAGGTAAGTAACTTGTTCATCTGAAAGAAACAGGTCAGTATTAGATTCCTTACCTTAGAATAGATACCCCAGCAATACCAACCCCGGTGGTGGGTCTGCGAACCAATACAACCTACACCAGAAAGTCCTGGAGGACCGAACGACCAAAGAAGCCATCCCTCCGGACTTGACTGTCCAGGCAGTAGTGCCTCGCAAAGGTGTGCAGCGAGGCCCACGTGGCCGCCTGGCAAATGTCCTGCAAAGGGACTCCCCGGCCCAGGGCAGTAGTAGCCGCCGTGGCCCGAGTGGAATGGGCCCTCAGCCCAACAGGAGGCTCCTTCCGAGCCAAAGAGTAGCATGCTTTGATGCACAGGATGACCCACCGAGAGATGGTCCGCTTCTGTACCGCCCTTCCCTTCTTCTCACCCACGTAGCCAACAAACAGTTGGTCATCCACCCGGAACTGGCGTGTGCGATCCATATAAAATGAAAGCGCACGTTTTGGGTCCAGACGATGGAGCCGCTCTTCATCCTTCGAAGGATGCGGAGGCGGGAAGAAGGAGGGCAAGGTGATGGACTGCCCAATGTGAAAAGCAGAGACTACCTTGGGCAGGAAAGAAGGTCTAGTCCGAAGAACCACCTTATCAGGATGAACAGACAAGAAAGGAGGTGTAACAGAAAGAGCCTGGAGCTCACTCACTCTCCTGGCAGAGGTGATAGCCACCAGGAAGGCCGTCTTTAAAGTGAGAAGACGGAGAGGACAGGAATGAAGAGGCTCAAAGGGAGCGCACATCAGGAAGGTCAGAACCAGGTTCAAGTCCCACTGAGGCATCACGAACGGAGTTGGGGGATACATGTGCGTGATGCCCTTCAAGAATCGTAACACAATAGGGGACTTGAATAAAGATGGCTGATCAGGTAGCCTCAAGAAGGCGGAAAGGGCAGAAAGATAGCCCTTGATAGTGCCCAGAGCAGAGCCCTGCTGGGCAAGGGAAAGGAGGAAGAGGAGAACCTCAGACAGAGGGGCAGAAAGGGGATCCACAGCCTTTGCTGTGCACCATGCCACAAATCTGTTCCACCGGCAGGCGTATACCGACTTTGTGGAGGGACGCCTGGCTGCCAGAATTACATCACAGACTTCAGGAGGCAAGTCAAATGGCCTCAACTGCCGCCGCTCAATCTCCAACATGGAGGTGGAGACTGGACAGGTTCGGGTGGAGGACCGTCCCCTGCTGCTGCGACAGAAGGTCCTCCTGAAGGGGCAGGCGGATCGAGGGACCGACTGTCATGCTGAGTAGCTCGGGATACCAGTATCTTCGAGCCCAGTCCGGAGCCACAAGGATAACTTGGGCCCGGTCGCGCCTGATCTTCTTCAGCACTCTGGGCAGAAGTGGTATAGGCGGAAAGGCGTACAACAGACCGCAACTCCACTCGCGCCGAAAGGCGTCGCCGAGCGAGTGCCGTCTTGGAAACTCCAACGCGCAGAACTGATGACATTGCGCGTTCTCTTCTGTGGCGAATAGATCTAACCAAGGCTCTCCCCATTGCTGAAAGAGGCCGCTCGCCACGTCCGAGTTCAGACGCCATTCGTGATCCACCGAGCACCGACGGCTGAGTTCGTCCGCCCTGGCGTTCAGAGAACCTGCCAGGTGTTGAACCGTCAGAGTCACGCCCTGACGTTCCAGCCATTGCCAGAGACGCAGAGCCTCCTGGCAAAGGGTCCACGACCCCACACCGCCCTGTTTGTTGCAGTACCACATGGCGGTGGTGTTGTCCGTGAACACCTGCACTACACTCCCGTTGACAAAGGGGAGGAATGCCTTCAGTGCTAGGCGAATCGCCCGCAGCTCCAACAGGTTGATATGGAGCCGGGACTCCGCCGGAGACCAGATGCCTCTGATCTCCGCCTCTCCCAAGTGGCCACCCCAGCCCTGGAGGGACGCGTCCGTCACAACCACGTGCTCCGGTTGGGGAAGGGAGAGGGATCTGCCTCTGACCCAATCGCGGTCCGTAAGCCACCACTGCAACTGTCTCGCAGTGCCCTCCGAGATCAGGACATGGTCGGATAGGTTGCCCTGATGCTGGGCCCACTGAAACTTCAGGTCCCACTGCAGAGCCCGCATCCGCCACCTGGCGTGATGCACCAGTAGGATGCAGGAGGCCATCAGCCCCAGAAGCCGCAGCGTCAACCTGACCGAAACCCGGGATAACGGCTGAAAGATGGGAATCAGAGCCTGAATATCCCGGACCCGCCGTTCCGGGGGATAAACCCGAAACTGCGCCGAGTCGAGACCCGCTCCGATGAAAAGGAGCTTTTGAGAGGGACACAGGTGTGATTTCGGCACATTGAGGGAAAACCCCAGCTCGTGCAGGAGGTCTGCCGTCATCTGAAGGTGGTGGACGACTGTCTGGGGCGAGCCCGCCTTCAACAACCAGTCGTCGAGGTAGGGGAAGACTGAAACCCCTAACCGGCGCAGATGAGCTGCGACCACCGCCATCACTTTCGTGAACACCCGTGGGGCGCTGGTAAGGCCGAATGGGAGCACGATAAACTGAAAGTGCTCCCGGCCTACCGTGAACCGCAGGTAACGCCGGTGGGCCGGCAGGACGGGGATGTGAAAATACGCATCCTGCAAGTCCAGCGCTACCATCCAGTCTTGAGGGTCTAGAGCAGCCAAGACCTGAGCCAAAGTCAACATCTTGAACTTCTCCTTCCGGAGGAAGCCGTTGACGTTCCGTAGGTCCAAGATAGGACGGAGGCCTCCTTTGTCCTTCTTGGGCACCAGAAAGTAGTGGGAGTAGCAACCACACCCTACTTCTGGCCCAGGAACGCGCTCGATGGCCCCCTTGGCCAAGAGGGCCGTAACTTCCTCCTGCAGAAGTGTCAAGTGGTCCCCCGACACACGGTGGTTCTGCGGTGGCATGGCTGGAGGAGTGGACTCGAAGGGGAGGGCGTAGCCCCTTCGAACGAGCTGCAGCACCCACCTGTCCGATGTTATCGGGCGCCAGCGGGAGTGGTGATGGCGAACCCTGCCACCCACTGGCGTCACGTGAGCCCGAAAGCTCGGACTAGGAAGGCTTGGATGCAGCAGCGGGGGGAGGCGTGGACTGACCTCGCCGCTGGCCTCTACCGCCACCACGGCGGAAACCACGGCCGCCACCGCGCTGGGGAGCGTTCTGCGGCGCGTGGCTGGCAGCACGTGTGGGACCGCCCCTCCCTTGGCCACGAAAGGGGCGAAACGAACCCGTCTGCTGGCGCTGGGTCGAAAGACCCAAGGACTTGGCCGTGACCCTAGAGTCCTTGAAGCGCTCCAGCGCGTGGTCCGCTTTGTCACCAAACAGGCGACTGCCATCAAATGGCATGTCCATGAGTGTATTTTGGACGTCTGGCGAGAAGTTGGCAGATCTCAGCCAAGCATGGCGACGAATCGCCACCGTCGTGGACATAGCCCGTCCCAGCGAGTCGGTCGTGTCCAGACCACAACGGATCGAGTACCGCGCCGCATCCCGGCCTTCAACCAAGGCCCGGGTGAGCTTGTCCCGCACTTCCTGGGGGCATTGCGGCAAACACTCCTCGACCGTATCCCACAGGGAGTGGGTGTAGCGGCCCAAGAGGCACGCGGTATTACAAGACCGCAGTCCAGCGCTCAAAGAGGAAAATACCTTTTTACCAAATTGGTCATACCGCTTTGATTCCCGATCGGGCGGAGCCGACGGGAACGCGGACTGTGAAGTGGAGGCCTGGATCACCAGACTCTCCGGGGAGGGATGGGTGGATAGGAAGGCAGGGTCGTCCGAGCACGGACGGTGACGCCTGGCAACGTTCCGGTCAACCGGTGCACCGGAAGCGGGCCTGGACCAGGTGCCCAAAAGGACATCCGTCAGGGCCTCATTAAACGGCAGCAGAGGCTCCTGGGGGCATGACTGCGGTTTAAACACTTCGGTCAGAATGTTCGGCTTGACCTTCGCGACGGGGAGCTCAAGGCTCAAGGCCTTGGCAGCCCTCATCAGGACCACCGAATAGGCAGCACCTGCCTCAGACGCCACAGGGGTCGGGGAGACAAACCCAGGGTTGGGCGACTCGTCCAGACCACTGGCATCACCCAGATCACCTACCCAGTCCACATCATACTGGCAGGCACGGGATAAAGGGTCCTCAGACCCCTCCCAACCCTCTCCATACTCGTCCTCATCGCCGTATTCTGGATCGACGATATAGACCTCGGGATCAATGGGCCCCAACGGCGCCGGATCCGGCGTCGGACGACGCCGGTCCGACTCCGCGTCAGGAGTCAGAGGGGGAATGGGGGTGGCGCCGCGTGGCGTCGGCGCCGGGGACCCGACGCCGGCCGGAACCGACGGCGGAGTCGCTGCACCGCGCGGAGGCGGTACCACGGGTTGGCCTAAAGGAACAGACGCCGGAGAGGCCGGTAGACCAGCCGGCGACGAACCTGAGGGGCCCAGCGGCGCCGGGGCCGGAGCCACCGGCGGCGTCGAGGCAGGAGCACCCGAACCGCTCGGGCCCCCAGACGGGACCGACGGGCCCGCAGGCGCCGTAGGCCCCGCCGGAGGAGACCTCGCCCTCATAGCTATGAGGAAGGCCTCGATCTCCTCACGCGACGCGCCTTCCCCAGGGACCGACGGGTATGGGGCAGACGGCGTCGGCGACCCACGCGGGGCCGCGGCCACCCGAGCCCCCGGCCGCATCACGCGGGCGTCGGGGGGAGTCGGGGGTACGATGACGACGCCCCGACTTCTTACGCTTACCTGACGAACCGGAGGAATGGTGGCGACTCCCGGAGCGCTCATGGCGGCTCCGCGATCGTTCCTTCGAACGCTCCCTCGACCTCCGACCGGACCGGGACCGCTCTCGACGCGGGGCCGACACACTGAGCTCGAGAAGCTTGCGGGACCGCTCCCGCCTAGCTTTACCAGTCAAGGCCCGACAGTCGACGCAGGACTCCACGTCGTGGTCCGCGCCCAGACACCGGAGGCAGAGTCGATGGTGGTCGGTGACCGACATCAGGCGGTCGCACTCGTCGCAACCCTTGAAACCGGGCATCCTACCGGCACCGTAGAAGATTAAGTAGTTAACAAGAAACTTGGTCAAAAGACCGGAGTACTGCTCTTCGGATCTGCGCTAACTGGCGCGGAAAAAAGAAGAACTGACGTCAGCGCGCGGAGGCGGCGTCTATATACTCCAGCGACATCATCACGGCGCACGACGACGCGGAGCCGCAGGGGACGCCTGCAGACGACGCCTACCGACGCGCAGGGGTACTGCTACGCAAAAGTTTCCGGATCCAGACTGACGCCTGGGGATATTCTAAGGTAAGGAATCTAATACTGACCTGTTTCTTTCAGATTTTGCATTTACAAAACCTTGAAAATTCACTGAAAAAACCATAGGTTAGAGACCATATATAGTTAGCTGGACATTTTATTGACATAAAACCAATGAAATTCCATATATAGTTAGTTGCACTAACTATATATCGCGCACCCGCAATCCACTGCTGATGATGTCACATATTACATCATTCATGACATGGTCAGTGACATCACTGATGACATCACTGATGACATCTCAAATGACATCACTGATGACATCACTGATGACATCTCAAATGACATCACTGATGACCATCTAGTGTCTGTGTGTTTTTGTAAAGTTTAAATATGTTTTACATATTGAAGAATGAGTGGATGTATGGAAGACTGAGTGTGTGTGTGGCTGGCTGGGAGGTGTGTGACTCTGTGCATATCAATGTGTACTTGTATCAGTGATTGTATAAGAGAGTAAGTATGTGTTAGTATATGTGTGAAAAGTATGGTGTTCTGTGTTTAACTGTATAGATGAGGAAATCGAAGTGTGATTGATTCTTCACAGGACTGACTAGGTGTATGAGTGCATATGATAGTGTTGTAATAATGAGTGACTGTATGTATGAGTGATTGTATGGGTGAATGAGTGAATGTGTGTGTAGACGTAGGAATCAGTGAGTGCGTATGTAGTAACTGGTATTGGTGTGTCATGATGTCATCAGTGATGTCATCAGTGATGTCATCAGTGATGTCACTGAAGTATGGTGTTCTGTGTTTAACTGTATAGATGAGGAAATGGAAGTGTGATTGATTCTTTACAGGACTGACTAGGTGTGTGAGTAACTCCATGGATGAGTGGCAGTGTGTGAGTGTCTGCATAGGTGTATGAGTGCATATGATAGTGTTGTAATAATGAGTGACTATGTATGAGTGATTGTATGGGTGAATGAGTGAATGTGTGTGTAGACGTAGGAATCAGTGAGTGCGTATGTAGTAACTGGTATTGGTGTGTCATGATGTCATCAGTGATGTCATTTGAGATGTCATCAGTGATGTCATCAGTGATGTCATTTGAGATGTCATCAGTGATGTCATCAGTGATGTCACTGACCATGTCATGAATGATGTAATATGTGACATCATCAGCAGTGGATTGCGGGTGCGCGATATATAGTTAGTGCAACTAACTATATATGGAATTTCATTGGTTTTATGTCAATAAAATGTCCAGCTAACTATATATGGTCTCTAACCTATGGTTTTTTCAGTGAATTTTCAAGGTTTTGTAAATGCAAATTCCTAACTATATATGGTCTATAACCTATGGTTTTTTCAGTGAATTTCATTGGTTTTTTAAAAGCTAATATCTATAGCTGTAAAATATATTCTTTATTACGTGACGTATCACGTAGCCACGTGGGACGCCTCATGACGCGTCGCATAACCGTGACGTATCGGCTCTGCAGCGCAAACAAAACCCGTAACGTAAGCGTGCCGGAGCACGCTTACAGATATATATATTTTTTTTAACCTTAATTAGACAAAATCCACACGTGCACATATCTTGAGGCCTTGCAAAGGCACATCAAACAAACAGTCCCTACAATTTTGCCAAGTTTGCTGGAAATCTATTCCCTTAATTTTTTTTTTTACTGTTTCTCTTGGTTTTCCCCTTGTTACGCTTACCGGGACGCTACCCGGTACGCGAACCGGACGCTCCAAAAACACAAGATGGCGGACTCCCGTTACGCTGCCGGTTAGCTGCCCGGTTCGCGTACCGGGAAGCGCCTTTACCGCGAAAAATCGCGGGGGACTTTAATATCCCCCTCATCAATCCTAGGGGGTCAGGAGGGGTTTACCTTGCCCCCTTTCCTTCATTTCCCCCTTCTTTTTTCACCACGTCTTGTCTCTCGAACATACCGAGAGACAAGATGGCGGCTGCTCCGGACTGTTTACAATGTTGACAGCTACGCTGCCGGTTAGCTGCCGGTGAGCTGCCCGGTGAGCTGCCCGGTTCGTGTACCGGGACGCGCCTCTACGGCGTAAAATCGCAAAAAAAAAATATATATATTTTTTGCCCCGCGGGGCACTTTAATATCCCCCTCATCAATCCTAGGGGGTCAGGAGTGGTCTACCTTGCCCCCTTTCCTTCATTTCCCCCTTTGTTTTTCACCACATCTTGTCTCTCGATCGTACCGAGAGACAAGATGGCGGCCGCTCCGGACTGTTTAGAATGTTGACAGACACCGGAGAGCCAATCAGCTTCGCGAAGTTCCGTTACGCGTCAGGTACGCGAACCGGGGCGCTAACCGGAGCGCTGTCACAGATATATATATTTTTTTAAACGTTAATTTCTCAAAATCCACTGGAGCACATATATTGAGACATAGCAAAGGCACGTCGGGCAAACCATATCTACAATTTTGCCAAGTTTCATGTAAATCTATTCAACCGTTCGAGCTAAAAGTGAGTCCAACCGCCCTATGGAAAAATGAATGGGAAAAACGCGTTGTGGGACCCCCCTTTTTTCTCGGCCCCCCCTTGACGAAACCCCCCAAATTTTCAGGGGCTGCTCAGAAACAAAATGTGCCATTTTCCTGAAAATTGCAGCCAATTCCGTCCACAAACGCCAAAGTTATTAGACATAGAATTTTCAGAAATCCCATAGAGAAAAAATCCTAACTATATATACCCACTGGCTATCGCCAGTAGGTAATATACATATATAAACATATATAATCTGCATATCTATATAAATATAAATGCATGCATACATATACATATATGCATACATGTGCATGTTATTTACATGAAAGTTTTAAAAACACTAATAAAAGCAAAGCTAAAAAGCCACCTCATTACAAACAGAATGGCTTTAACTTAAACGAGGGCGAGATCTATTGCATTTTCAATGCTTGTTTACTTTGGTTCTATCAAGAAGGCATTCAGATGTGTCACACATTTGCCATAAATTCTGAATGTTAGCACTCTAGTTGCTCATTAGATCACTGTAGTAAAGCTAGTGCTCACCAGGGAAGTCTGCTGCTAATCATGGTTTGCAGCCATTTTCCCGCATTTTTTATCCCGCAGACTTTCAGTCCGCATACCATTATCCCGCAAGGTCATTGACCTCGCATACCATTATCCCGCATTTTTTCAAAACGCATGTGCATTTATCGCGCATGCCTTTACAAAGAATTACGTTTTAAAGGCATGTATGGTAAATGCATTTGCGTTGTGAAAACCACGATGACGAGAGAGGTAAGTGGGTTTGTGTTAATTTTTTCGTGGGTTAGTGATTGTGTAGTGTAGTGTAGTGTTGTGTAGTGTAGTGTTGTGTTGTGTTAGTGTAGTGTAGAGTTGTGGTGGTTGTTTAGTGTAGGGTCATGCTGGGGGTAGTGTTTTAGGGTTTAGGGTTGTGTTGTAGTGTTTGCGTAGTGTAGGGTCATGCTGGGGTAGTGTTTTAGGGTTTAGGGTAGTGTTGTAGTGTTTGCGTAGTGTAGGGTCATGCTGGGGGTAGTGTTTTAGGGTTTAGGGTTGTGTTGTAGTGTTTGCGTAGTGTAGGGTCATGCTGGGGCTAGTGTTTTAGGGTTTAGGGTAGTGTTGTAGTGTTTGCGTAGTGTAGGGTCATGCTGGGCGTAGTGTTTTAGGGTTTTGGGTAGTGTTGTAGTGTTTGTGTAGTGTAGGGTCATGCTGGGGTGTAGTATTTTAGGGTTTAGGGTAGTGTTGTAGTGTTTGCGTAGTGTAGGGTCATGCTGGGGGTAGTGTTTTAGGGTTTTGGGTAGTGTTGCAGTGTTTGCGTAGTGTAGGGTCATGCTGGGGGTAGTGTTTTAGGGTTTTGGGTAGTGTTGTAGTGTTTGCGTAGTGTAGGGTCATGCTGGGGTGTAGTGTTTTAGGGTTTTGGGTAGTGTTGTAGTGTTTGCGTAGTGTAGGGTCATGCTGGGGTGTAGTGTTTTAGGGTTTTGGGTAGTGTTGTAGTGTTTGCGTAGTGTAGGGTCATGCTGGGGTAGTGTTTTAGGGTTTAGGGTAGTGTTGTAGTGTTTGCGTAGTGTAGGGTCATGCTGGGGGTAGTGTTTTAGGGTTTAGGGTAGTGTTGTAGTGTTTGCGTAGTGTAGGGTCATGCTGGGGGTAGTGTTTTAGGGTTTAGGGTAGTGTTGTAGTGTTTGCGTAGTGTAGGGTCATGCTGGGGGTAGTGTTTTAGGGTTTAGGGTAGTGTTGTAGTGTTTGTGTAGTGTAGGGTCATGCTGGGGGTAGTGTTTTAGGGTTTAGGGTAGTGTTGTAGTGTTTGCGTAGTGTAGGGTCATGCTGGGGTGTAGTGTTTTAGGGTTTTGGGTAGTATTGTAGTGTTTGCGTAGTGTAGGGTCATGCTGGGGGTAGTGTTTTAGGGTTTAGGGTAGTGTTGTAGTGTTTGCGTAGTGTAGGGTCATGCTGGGGTGTAGTGTTTTAGGGTTTTGGGTAGTGTTGTAGTGTTTGCGTAGTGTAGGGTCATGCTGGGGGTAGTGTTTTAGGGTTTAGGGTAGTGTTGTAGTGTTTGCGTAGTGTAGGGTCATGCTGGGGGTAGTGTTTTAGGGTTTAGGGTTGTGTTGTAGTGTTTGCATAGTGTAGGGTCATGCTGGGGGTAGTGTTTTAGGGTTTAGGGTTGTGTTGTAGTGTTTGTATAGTGTAGGGTCATGCTGGGGGTAGTGTTTTAGGGTTTAGGGTAGTGTTGTAGTGTTTGCGTAGTGTAGGGTCATGCTGGGGTGTAGTGTTTTAGGGTTTTGGGTAGTGTTGTAGTGTTTGCGTAGTGTAGGGTCATGCTGGGGGTAGTGTTTTAGGGTTTAGGGTAGTGTTGTAGTGTTTGTGTAGTGTAGGGTCATGCTGGGGTAGTGTTTTAGGGTTTAGGGTAGTGTTGTACTGTTTGTGTAGTGTTGGGTCATGCTGGGGGTAGTGTTTTAGGGTTTAGGGTAGTTTAGTTGTTTAGTGTATGCTAAAGGCATATTCGTTCTAAAAGTTTTCGTTATTTTAATTTGCGGCCTAATAGTACATGCGGGATTTTTTTTGCGGACTGATGGTATGCGGGATTTCGTCATATATTCGCTAATCATACTTTCTATGGCAAAATGAACCCCCTCATTTTGTTCCTTTTTAAATTAAATGTTTTAAGAGTTACCACTTTATTCCAATCAAGATGGCTTCAGGTGTGCCATACCTTTGTAATAAGTAGGACTGTTAGCACTCTAGTTGTTCTTTAGAACACTCTGGGACATTATGTCATTGGGCTATAGTTGGGCTACATCTGGCTGATATTTGGGCTACATTTGTTTTTTTTTGTCTCTGGTGGCCATCTTTGGGCTACATTGGGCTACATTGGGCTACATTGGGCTACATTTGGGCTCCAACATATATATAGCCCAATGTAGCCCAATATATATTTTTCAAAGTTAATTTTCGTAAAAACCACTGGAGCCTATATCTTGAGACATAGCAAAGGCACATCGGGCTACCAGTCCCTACAATTTTGCCAAGTTTGGTGTAAATCCATTCAGCCGTTCAGGCTAAAAGTGAGGCCAACCGCCCAATGGAAAATTGCATGGGAAAAACACGTTTTGGGACCCCCCTTTTTTCTCGGACCCCCTTGTCGAAACCCCCCCAAATTTTCAGGGGCTGCTCAGAAACAAAATGTTCCATTTTCCTGAAAATTTCAGCCAATTCTGTCCTCAAACGCCAAAGTTATTTGACATAGAATTTTCAAAAATCCCATAGGAAAAAAATCCTAACTATATATACCTACTGGCTATCGCCAGTAGGTAATATATATGTATGTATGTATATATATCTATATATATATATATGTATGTATGTATATATATATATATATTCACTGAAAAAACCATAGGTTATAGACCATATATAGTTAGGAATTAGCATTTACAAAACCTTGAAAATTCACTGAAAAAACCATAGGTTATAGACCATATATAGTTAGGAATTAGCATTTACAAAACCTTATTTTACTCACACAAAACCATTGAAATTCCATATATAGTTAGTTGCACTAACTATATATCGCGCACCCGCAATCCACTGCTGATGATGTCACATATTACATCATTCATGACATGGTCAGTGACATCACTGATGACATCACTGATGACATCTCAAATGACATCACTGATGACATGACTGATAACAACATCCAGTGATTTTTTGTTTCTGTAAAGTTTAAATATGTCTTACATATTGAAGATTGAGTGGATGTGTAAGTGTCTGGACGAAGGATTTAGTAGGTGCATGACTAACTGTATGAGTGAGTGATTAAATTTGTCTCACTGAGTGCATGGGTTAGTGACTAAACTGTCTTAATTTGTGCATCATTATGTCTGTTGTTCTGTAAACTGCTGCATGTGTTGATCAGTAGCTGTATGAGTAACTATATGGGTTATTGATTGATTGCCCAAGTATTTGTATGGGAGACTGAGTGTGTGTGTGGCTGGCTGGGAGGTGTGTGACTCTGTGCAGATCAATGTGTACTTGTATCAATGATTGTATAAGAAGGTAAGTATGTGTTAGTATATGTTTGAAAATGTAAGGTGCTCTATGTTTAACTGTATAGACAAGAAAATGGAAGTGTCATTGATTCTTTACATGACTGACTAGGTGAGTGAGTAACTCCATGGATGAGTGGCAGACTGTGACTGTCTGTATAGGTGTATGAGTGCATATGATAGTGTTGTAAAGATGAGTGATTGTATGTATGAATGATTGTATGGGTGAATGAGTGAAGGTGTGTGTAGACGTAGGAATCAGTGAGTGCGTATGTAGTAACTAGTATTGGTGTGTCAATGGTTTCAAAAATTATACTCTGTATTTAACACTGGGTGAAACAGAGGTTATATTAAAATGTGAGGAGATGCATTGTATTGTCACATGAATGATATCATCAGTGATGTGGTCATTGATGTCAAATGAGATGTCATCAGTGATGTCATTTGAGATGTCATCAGTGATGTCATCAGTGATGTCACTGACCATGTCATGAATGATGTAATATGTGACATCATCAGCAGTGGATTGCGGGTGCGCGATATATAGTTAGTGCAACTAACTATATATGGAATTTCAATGGTTTTGTGTGAGTAAAATAAGGTTTTGTAAATGCTAATTCCTAACTATATATGGTCTATAACCTATGGTTTTTTCAGTGAATTTTCAAGGTTTTGTAAATGCTAATTCCTAACTATATATGGTCTATAACCTATGGTTTTTTCAGTGAATTTCATTGGTTTTTTAACAGCTAATATCTGTAGCTGTAAAATGTATTCTTCTTTAAATCCAAAAATATATTTTATATGTTTATGAATAATTTTTTTTTTAAATATTTTTTTTTCTTCGTTCCCGCTTCGCGAATCTTCCCGTTAGCTGACCTTGATGCCGCGAAATAGACCGCGAGCCGGTAAACGTTTCTTTACCGCAACTGCCGCGTTAGAAAACAACATCGTGACGCCTCCCGTCCGCATAACGTTTCGCGTTGTCGCGTGATACGTCATATGACGTGCTACGTTAGCGAACTGGTACGCGAAGCGAGTCGCAAAGCGCAGGTTTCTGGAAGCAAACCGGGAGGCCCTGCAAAGCGCTTAACGTAAACACAGCAGGTCATGTGACTTGGTAATAACACTTTTCATTGGTTCATTTCACTTTTGGTTTCCTAATGATGTAAGACTAGGTCATATAATCTAAAATGAACACTTTTCATTGGTTGAGAACTCTTGTTTTTCCCAAATGATGAAAATCCCTCCTTCTTTCCTCACTCTGACTTTCATCATTGTGAGAGAAAGACCCTTTGTGATCACTGAGCAATGGCTTCTTTAGTAGCTTCAGCTGGTGCTTCCCCACCACCTCCACCACATCCAAGGAAGAGTGGACCACCTGCTCAAGTTATAATTCAACAAGAAGAGGAAGAAGAGGAACAGGACGACGAGCACGAAGAGAGGCAGTTTTTGCCTGAGCAGCCCAGGACGTCTCACCGGAAAGAAAACTTCATTTGGCAATTTTTTAAAATTCCCAAAGGTCAGAAAAAAGTAAATGCAAGATACGTAACTTGCCTTATATGTCAAGATAGACTGTCCAGAGGAACCGAGAAAAAATACAGTTTCGGAAACTACACAATGCATCGCCATATGACTAGGTGGCATCCTAACAACTACAGTGCTGCACAGTTTCGGAACGACCTAGATAATCTCCCTATTATGGCCAGAAGATCTGTTGTACCGGAAGTAACGGGACCAGAGGGCAGGGAGATGGTGCCAAATATACAAATGAAATTTGGTGAAGTAAAACACATCTGCGTATTTTGCGATGGATTCATTTCCTACGGAGAAAGAAGCATCACTCTGATCAACAGAGCTATTGACTATCATATACAAGTTTGTACGAAACGCCCAAAATAATAAATACTTATTTTTTTGTTTTGTTGCTCCTGTTGAGCCCTTTACAATGAATCGTTTTCATTGCCCCCTCCAAGAAAACCCCAAAAAAATATAAAACTGTTCAGAAAAATTCAAAAAAAGTAAAAAAATGTTCCGAAAAATAATAAAAAAAATATAAAACAACAAAAACAATAAAAAAAAAGTTCTTTTCAGAACTACCTCCCCGTTATTAAAAAATTGGTACAATATTTGGAACTGTGCCAACCTCTATTTCTCTTAGTTCGCTACCCAGTTCGCTCGCCGGTACGCGAACCGGAAGCGAACCAAAAACAGTAAGTATAAGGGAAGGAAACAGACACTTATGTTAAAAGAAAGACAGCTATAGGGGAGTAAACTAGAGATACTATTACCCGTAATCCACTGCTGATGATGTCACATATTACATCATTCATGACATGCTCAGTGACATCATCAGCAGAGGATTGCGGGTTTTTTGGCAACGTGCCTTATCCACGGTTTAATAACGCTGCCTTTTGCTTTATATAAGTTTTCAAATTGTATCAAATATATACCAATAGGTCGTTATGAACCTTTAGGTAGTGCTTTTCTTCATGAGGTCTGGTCGCTTCCATACACATACAGATGTTTCAAAGATGATCAAGAAGTTTATCTGAATGGAGAGGAATGCACTGAGACGCCAGATCATTCACTAATGTGTAGGCACATACAGTTACACGGTTCATGCAACAAACACCGACCAAATATGGCTTGCGTGTTGCAAGACACGCCAGTTCCTGCTATCATCCCCACGTTCAAGTTGTTGGAAAATGGTAGTTATTTGATGCTCAATAATGAAGATTGTTCTGGGTTAATTAAAAGTATTCCTTTTATCGTAACAGTAAGTGAACGGGTTATTTGCTGCAGAAATGTTCTATTTCCTCCCACACATGAACATAGGGAGTTTTCAATCTCGCCACAAATACCAACCTTGGGAGCAGATTTCAACGGCATGGCAAGAATAAGAGCTCTTTTGTCTCAGAGAGAGGTGGCCTTGAGTTCGGCCCGTGAAACTTTCGTGCTTCACATAGCGAACACCCGTACAGAGGTGCAGACCCTTTTCAATTCAGATTTGCCTTTCCATTTCAGCAAGATGGTTCGGACTATCTCTAACGCATCCTCCACAAAGGCCCTGGCGCACTTTTTTAAAGTTGTTACCAGTGGTCTCGTGACTTCATTTGAGAAAATCTTTGGAGTCATCCCTGCTTTCTTTCATTCGATTTTTTCCACTCTGCTTCGTGGATTGCCATTTTTACTTGCATTACCAGCGGACGCTCTTGTGCTTTTTTACATTTTTAAATATGGATGTCCCTCCTATGCAACCTCCCGCCCTGCAGCTGCTGACACTGTTCCGCAATCGCATGCTAGAATATTATGGCACAATGCCGTTGGCGATATTAAGCACGGCATATGGATTATCTTTTCGATTCTCCTACTTCACCTGTGTCCAGCCTGTATTTCACTGCCTGACCTGTGATTTCGATTGGGCCATTGATTTGTGTCTCTGCGGACCGGTTTCTCCTGACGTCGACTTTAATCAGCTGATGACTCCTATCATTACTCACGAGTTGGTTTGTCCTGGCGAAAGGATTATGGCTGTGGCATTGATGCATGGACTAATTGGTCCCTGGAATTTACTGGCGGCAACACAGTCTTTCTTGGAACAGAGCTTTCTTGAAAACCCACCGAGCTGTCCTCTGATGGTGATAGAGGATCCGGTGCTGGGAGAGCACGTATGTTCTTTTCCGCTTTTAAATTGGATGGCTGAACTGTTTTCGGATGAAGACGGTGACTTCCTATTGGAGGCTGTTGCAGCTTATTTTGCATACACAGTTATGTCATAGACCTTTTTCATGTTTGATATGCTGAGTACTAGCATTTCATTGACAATTCATTGACTTATTTGTCAAGTTTTTATTATTTACCTTGCCTATTGGCTTAAGACTCGATAAAGTACTTGGCTGTTTTATTTTTCTTTAGCATTAAATTTTCCTAGTTTTTAATGCTTTACCTTGCGGACCGTCCACATATAAACTTGCAATCTGCTCTCATGAGATGGCACTTCTATTATCTTATTCAGTTCGTTTCCGGATCATGGGGAGGTGTCATCTACGTCCTGGATATCTTTACACCGTGTTAAGTTAGCATGGGCTCATTACCGGTTTAAACGCCATTTTTCCTTTTTTGCAACTTCTGCACACGACACTTAGTTGTTGCTTTAGCTTTCAACCTAGTAGTTCATCGTGGTTTACATGAGAATAATATGTTATTGCTCTACTATCTGCTTTGCTTGTTAAACTATATCTGTACAGCGAGTGCTAAAGTTTCAAGAACAACACGATACAGAATTGTTATGAGGTCTGATCTCCACGACTTCATACTCATAACATAAGTGCAGCTTCTGCCAATTCTGGGCATGAGGCGGGTTTTATATTGCTTTGCCGAACACACATACACAACACTTGATGCGGTTCACATGAAGAGAGAGCTGGTGTATGCTGATGTGATTCCTTCAAATCTAAGACACTAAAGTATGGGCACGCCCTAAACCAACACAAAGAGACCTTCTTAGCAAATAATATAATATGTGTATTAGGGAGGGTGAGATATAAGCAGCCGCGGGCCGTGGAGGGAGTTACGGTGAGGCAGGGAGGCGGGGAGGGGGAGAAGCAGGGTGGAGCCCTCTCCACCCTGCCCCTCCCCCTCCCCGCCTCCCTGCCCCACCGTAACTCCCTCCACGGCCCGCGGCTGCTTATAAGTGTTGCTAACTCTTATTCATTTACAGCATGTTAACATACTGTCACCATTCGCTTTTTATGTACTAGTAACTATGCTGGTAATTTTGCTACTGATAATATGTGTACTTGTATTATCTAAGATACTACGCCTGAGAAGACGGCATTAGTAAATAAACATTTCAAATACACATGTGTTCTTCTTAACTCCATGTTCTGGTTTCTAAGAAATATATAACGACCGACTGTTCATGAGTTCCACGTATCCTGAGGTACTATAAGTTCATATTCTGGATTGTCTAAACATTGAGAGTTTGTTATATCCAATGTGACACTGTACCTAGCTTGCTAAGGGGTTTTTGATTACTAAGGTGAGTTTTGGGACACCCTAATTCGCCGAGGTCCCAATCCTCTGTCCACAGTTCTGTGTGAGAACAGAAACCCTGCGACAGGGGCACCCCCGACCCTTGCTGGAGCTTCATCACACTTGCGATACAACTCCAGCAATGCGCCACCTTTACGGCACAGATACATCACGCATCTGTGCTGTTTTTGCCCCATGATGCGCCGCATTGTAAATGCAGCACACCATAGGTGACGGAACAGCGGCACAGAATGACTAACACATCCCTGGTGATGCGCCAGTCATCATAAATCTATCCCTATGCTTCTTATCTTGTTAGAGATGAACCGCCATATGTATCATCAAAGTTTTTTGCATTTCCTAAATAGCGAACTTTAAGGAATAAATAGCGATTCTTTACCATTCCTAGTTTGCGATGAGCTATTTGCTAATTACAAATTACCCATTCATTTCCTTCATTTCCATAGGGCGGTTGGACTCACTTTTAGCTCGAACGGCTGAATGGATTTGCACGAAACTTGGCAAAATTGTAGGGACTGGTAGCCCGATGTGCCTTTGCTATGTCTCAAGATATATGCTCCAGTGGTTTTTACGAAAATTAACTTTGAAAAATATATATTGGGCTACATTGGCCTATATATATGTTGGAACCCAAATGTAGCCCAATGTAGCCCAATGAAGCCCAATGAAGCCCAATGTAGCCCAATGTAGCACAAAGATGGCCGCCAGAGACGAAAAAAAACAAATGTAGCCCAAATATCAGCCAGATGTAGCCCAACTATAGCCCAGTGACAGAATGACCAATCAGCGTCGCAAACCTCCGTTACGCGAAGCGGAGCGCTGTTACAGATATATATCTTTTTTTGAACGTTAATTTCTCAAAATCCACTGGAGCACATATATTGAGACCTAGCAAAGGCACATCGGGCTACCAGTCCCTAATATTTTACCAAGTTTCGTGCAAATCCATTCAGCCGTTCGATTATTATTATTTTTTTTTTTTTTTGCCCCGCGGGGCCCTTTTAAAACCTCCACATCAAACCTAGGGGGTCAGCGAGGATCTACTATTCCCCCTTATGGTCATTTGCCCCTTCGCTTTCGCCTCCTCTTGTCTCTCGATCCTACCGAGAGACAAGATGGCGGCCGCTACGGACTGTTTGGAATGTTGACAGACGCCGGAGAACCAATCAGCTTCGCTTCACAAAGCTCCGTTGCGCGAAAAGTACGCGTCCTGGAGCGCTGCCCGGTCCGCTGTTACAGATATATATCTTTTTTTAAACGTTAATTTCTCAAAATCCACTGTAGCACATATATTGAGACCTACAAAAGGCACATCGGGCTACCAGTCCCTACAATTTTGCCAAGTTTCATGCAAATCCATTCAGCCGTTCGGGCTAAAAGTGAGGCCAACCGCCCTATGGAAAACTCAATGTTAAAAACACGTTTTGGGACCCCCCTTTTTTCTCGGCCCCCCCTTGACAAACCCCCCCCAAATTTTCAAGGGCTGCTCAGAAACAAAATGTGCCATTTTCCTGAAAATTTCAGCCAATTCCGTCCACAAACGCCAAAGTTATTAGACATAGAATTTTCAAAAATCCCATAGAGAAAAAATCCTAACTATATATACCTACTGGCGACCGCCAGTAGGTAATATACATATATATATTTCTTTTTTTTTTTCTCTCTCTCAACATTGACTAACATTAATATTATTGAGATTTTATAATGTGGATTGTGCTTTTTTTTAGACCTGTTGGTGCATGGGTCCCGAATTCCTTCTGGCAACTTGTTGTTTTCTGCAATTTAAAACTCCTCTCTTTAACTGGGTTACCTTTAAATGACATTTTATATTTGCACTTAAGGCCAACATTTCTGATACTACCATTTCTGGATAGCAAATTTCTAAAATGATTGATTTTTCAATGGTCATTTGAATTCAATATTTCTTTTTTTGTTGCATGGGCGGGATTCGCCCTTCCATATTGCTTACTCAACATCATACTCATTACAACATGATGGCCAGTGATTCACACGCCTCTTCCAAACCAACCTCTTCAGGTACAAACCCAAAAAGAGCCAAGAATGATCCACCGCCTCCTATTTTATCTTCCCAGAATCCTGTGTTAGATTCCATCTTTGAGGAAGTATTTGGCCTTCAACCCTTTACGTGCGCAACTAATGAGAAACTACAACAAATTGAGGATCGCTAGATTGTTATGGAGGGGAAGATGTTGAAATTAGAGTGGGAGATCTTCAGGATATATCTACCAAAATACCCATGTTAGAACAAGAAATACAACAACGTAAACTCCACACCGAAGAAATTGAAACTCGAAATCGACGAAAAAATCTTCACCTCTACAGTCTTCCGGAGAATATTGACGGCTCAGATATTCTGTCCTTAAAGAAATTTCTTCCTGATCTCCTAGATCTTCAATCTTCGCAGCCTCTCACCATTCAACGTGCACATCGGTTGGGCTGTCATCAACCTAATTCACCTAAGTCATTTGGTATCATAATGCTTTTCTTGGAATTCACTGTTTTTTTGCTGTCAAAATTAAACGTCGCCTTGTGTGGTCTGGTCACAATCTTTTTATTTCACAGGATGTATCTAATGCAATGAATGCCCATCAAAAAGAATTCTTACCTCTTCGCCCACAGATGAGATACTTGAATATTCAATATGACATTATTCATCCATGCAAGATCACACATGAAGGAAACTTACGTACAATTGATGATCCCGCTAAGCTGAAGCTTTTTCTGCGTAGTATTTCATCTCACAACATGGAGACTAATGATTGAGTTCTTTTTCAGTTTGCTGATGTTTTCATTCTAACATATATTTATTTTTGTTCCTATTAATCTTCTTTTTTCTCTCATTACAATGTTCCCTTCTTTCTCTTTCTCTCTGCTGGCAACTAAATATTTAATTTTTTATCTTCAGTAAACTTTGTTTTTCCTTTCTTACCATTCTATACATCTCCACTCATTAAGAGGCTCTTTGTTGTTTTATTTCTTAGTTTTGTTCTTGTCGCCGTTCTTGTCCTCGGTGTCAACATGCTCTTCGTTTACCTGTTAACTGTTTCAATTCAGATTGTTTTTTTGGCTTGATCTGTCTTCCATTTTTCTCCTTCTTATTCCCTCCTCTCTCTCTTCTTTTTTCTTGTATTGGACTTTCTTTTTCTCTACCTTCTTTAACATGTAATCTTGTTCTCACATAAGTGTTTTTCTAATTCGTTATTCCTGCTGCTAATTGTAAAGGTGGTGTTGCCATTTTATTTCACAAATCTCTTAGTACTCAAATTGTATCTACTGAATATGATGCGAATGGACAATGGGTTTTGGTTGATGCTATTATATTCCCAAAACAAGTTACTTTCTTCAATATGTATGGCCCGGTTAAATCTGACACAGAATGTTGGCATAGTATCAGAGTGAAGCTGTCTTCTATTCCCAATCCCAATATCATTGTTGCTGGTGACTTCAATGATCTGTCAGATCCCTTTACCGATATTCAAACCTGATAATTCCCATAAAACTTTTCATTCTGCCATCTCCACTCGTCCATTCTTTCTTGTATGGAAAACTTGTAACCCTGATAAATGTGAATTTACATTTTTTTCTAATGCACATCATACTATGTCTCATATTGATTATGTTTTGGTTTCTAAATCCCTACTTCCCACTATTCAATCATCGGAGATTGGTTCGATTTTTATTTCTGACCATGCTCCTGTTTTACCTTCCTTTGATATGTCCTTCATTACTCCTAAACAGGGCCGGTGGCGCTTTAATAACACTTTATTATCAGGCCAAACCTTTACTTCAGAACCAACCTAGTTTATTAATTAATTTTTTCAAATTAACCATTCCAAAGATACCTCTATCCACAATAATTGCGATGATTTTAAAGCTTCCTTTAGAGCCTTTACAGTCGCCTACTCTGCCAGGAAGAAAAAAGCATCAACTGCTAATTACCTCTCTACCCTTCAACATATTAAAGTTCTAGAATGTGTCTCCTTCACCTCCAAATCTTCCTCGAATCTACAGGATTTGATTAAAGCTAAATCTACCTTGAACAAAATTGTTACGACTGACGCTTGTAATGTCCCTCCTAAAATTAAGTCTGAATATCATGGGGTGCCAAAATAAGGCTGGTAAAATGTTAGCCAATTATTAAAAAATTAAATTAGAAAGGAAAACTGTTGGCCCCATTCGATGTGATCATAATAACGAGATGCTGTCTTCAGATCCTAACATTACTAATGCCTTTCAGTCTTATTACGAACAATTATATACTGAGGATACTGACCCCTCTGAGGGTGACCTTGAATCTTTATTTCGGGGCCTCCATAATGCCCCTTCCATTCCTGACATTATTTCCTCTCTTGAAAAAGATATTTCCCTTCAGGAAATTACTGACTCTCTTAAAACCCTAAAAAAAAAAGCCAAAGCGCCTGGCCCTGACGGGTTCACTATTGAGCTTCTCTTATTTTTTCCTTCATTTTGGCTCCCATATTACTCAAACTCTACACTCTGGTTTTATCTAATTTAGAATCCCTTATTATTATCTCCAAATCCAATAAAGACCATACCTCATGTAAAAATTACAGTCCCATTTCGTTAATTAACTATGATTGTAAGGTCTGTGTAAACATTCTAGCATCCCGTTTGAATGATATTATCCCCCTTCTTATTAAACCTGACCAATCAGGTTTTATTAAGGGCAGGCTTCCATCTGATAACTCCAGAATGTTTTCTAATATTCTTGCCCTTGGAGAAAAAGTATCCTTCTCCTCTAGCAGCCTTGTCACTTGATGCTTAGAAAGCATTTGATCGTATAAATTGGCAATTTATGTTTTCTTCCCTTCTTTGGTTTGGTCATACATTTATCTCTTTCATCAAACTGTTATATACTGACCCATGTGCCTGTGTGTTTGTTATTGGTAATTTCCCCCCCTTTTTTTAACTCCATAGAGGCACTGGATAAGGCTGTCCTTGTCCTTGTCACACTTAACAATGGGTGTATCCTCAATAACAAGCGTGTTCCTATTGCCCTATCATAGTTGATTAGACCAAAATCTGAAGGGGGTGTACAATTTCCTGACGTACAAGTTACTTACCTTTGGTAACGATGCATCTGGTAGAGACAATGCTAGTGGCAGATTCCTTTTTTAAAATTATATTTATTATATTTTTTTATAACATATACCCAGAATTTCATATCACAATACAATATATAAAAAGAAGATTTCAATTTATACAGAAAATCGCAATCAGATTAAACATATCCACATATAACACTATACTAAACTTTGCAATACTATGTGCTTTGAATTAATACATTTACAATATAGGTGAGTGAAAGAGATAGTAGTGATTGTAAAAATAACTGGTTTCTATGTGATTGAGGAAGTACACCAGGGTCGTTGATGTAATAGTTTTGATTAACCCAAATTTGATAAATTATATATGTTAAAAATACAGGCCTTTGGTATGAGAAATGCCGGTGACATATGTTTATACAAACCACGGCCATAGCTTACAGCTCTATACCATTGCTGCTATTATTATCTTAGCTGCATAGAGCTTTTCTCCACTTTTCTAAGGGTGACCATATCGCCGACCCATGTTTCCTTGCACCCGCCCCTCTAGTATAAGTATAAAGCGCAATCTCTTGGTTATAAACTCCCATGAGCCGAGCTAACCACATCGAGAAGGTGGGAGGCTCCCAGTCTTTCCATCTTGCAGCAATTAATACTTTTAGAACTGCTGTGCACATGAATATAAAGTAGTTCTCATCTGTGTTCAGACCAGTACAGCTATCGCAGTCGCAGATTCCTTAACGTAGAATTATCCCAGACTGGATCCGGAAACATTTTTTGCCCAGCATCCCTGCGCGCCGGAATCACGCGACTCCGCCCTGACATAGTCCGCGTATGTGACGTCAGCGAGGTCACATAAGTCCCACCCCGGCGCGCCTACGTCAGTTTTCTTCGGAGAACTTTTCCGCGCCAGAAAGCAGAGCCATGAAACGAAACTGTGACAGTATGGGAACAGTATAGTAACAGTGTGCGAAAGAGCAGGAACATAGAAATGAATGGTGAGGAAAAACACCATAAGGGGCAGTGCCAGACACTGCAGCACCTAAGGGCAGGGAAAAAAATAAAGAACAGAGCACCGCCCTGATCAGCAATCCTGCCAGTACGGAAATAGCCCCCCCTAGAGACAACAAACATATAATAAAATGTCATAATAACATGTAGCAGGACAACAACCCCAATCAACAATAACAATGAAGGGGAACCTGTCCGGGACAAACAAGGAACGACAAACCCCAGAACAGCCCCAGCTCAGAATGTGACATCCCCCATATAGAACAAGGGCAGAGGCCCGGCCAAAAGATCCCAACCCAGAGGGCAGCAGAGAAGCATAGGGACCAGAACCCCTAGCACTGAAAGGGAGAAAAGGGATGGGGGGTTGAAGATAGCCCCATCCTGGAGCAAGGGCACAGATGCACCTATAAACCTATCCTCCAATGACCAAAAGGGAGGAATCGGTACAAATAACAGGATAACATTCTGCCAAAAAAGAGCGAAAGAATGCACTCACAGAAGACATAGCCACCAATAGGGAGGCAAGTGCAGAAGACCAAGCCAAAGGTCCTCGCAGAAGGGGGAGGAAGGGCGGGTCGTGAAGGAATCTGCGGCTAGAATCGTCTCTACCAGATACATTGTTACCGAAGGTAAGTAAAACGTACATCTGATAGAGACTACTAGCCGCAGATTCCTTAATGAAGAATAGATGCCCTAGCCATACCCAAGGGGAAGGAGGGTCTGCGAGAGGACCCCACCAGCCTGGACAAAATACAGAGTCCCACAGGGGACAAGGCTAACAGACAGGCAAAAGAACCCTGTCCCCCCAGGCAAGGGGAAACCCTGCATCCAGAAGACCCCCAACCCCAGAGGGGAAGCGGGAAGACAAGAAGAGGCAGCCTGCCGTCAAGCAGCAGGAGAAACAAGGGCAAGGCTAAAGGAGGTCGGAGTGCCCCACACCCATTCAAGGTATCTCCACCAGGAGCCCAAGGCCCAAGCAATGAAGAGGAGCACCTAGGAAGAAGAGCAACCTAGAGACTCCAAGGAGAAGAGGTAGAGTGAAGGCAAGCCCCCCCCCCCCCCACCACCGGGAACACCCAGTGAAGAGGGCAGCCGAGCCTATCACAGCCGGAAGGCAATGGACAAGACAGAACGCTGCCTTCAGCAATAAGGCAGGCGGAGCAGACGGGTAGCCCGAGGTCACCCAGGGGAAACCGCCAAACACTCCGCAGGGACAGACAGCAGCCCGAGGAGGCACAAGAAACTCCAGAACCACCGCAACCCCATGGAGGAGAGGGAGAACTGAAGGTGGGGCTCACTGGAAGAGGGTTGAACACACCCCAGCCTCAAGCAGCGGGCAAGGCAAGGAGACTGTCCCACTCTAGTGCCAGAAGGCACAGTGATGTAAAAGAACAGCAGGTCGGCACCACAGGCACAGCCCGCTGCAGACAACAGCACGGAACGGTGCACCCAGGACAAGCCAGATGCCAGCCGAAGACAGACACCAGGAAGACCAGGAAGGCCAAGAAGGACCTGGACACACCCCAAGGGAGAAGTCTGCACACATGGCCCAAACAACAAAAGAAGCGGAACCAGGCAGAGCTATGACAGAAGGCCACAGATAGCAGGCCAGACCAGGCTAGCAACGCAGGGACCCGGAGAAGGACAGCTCGGGGCGCAGCTTGAGCCATTTCAAAACCATCAGCAAGAGGAACGCACCTGCGACATACCGTGAGGCCACGGAGAGCAGAAGCCCGAAGGCAACCACACCTCCCCAGCACATGACAGAGCTATATAATAGCTGCCAGAACCCCACATAGAGCATGTTACGTCCCAAGACATGGGAACCCTCTTAAGAAAAACTTTCCACAGCAGAAGAAAACAGAAAAGACCTGCGGAGAACCCGCAGACGGCTTGCCAATCAGCCAATAAGAACAACAGAAGGCCTAATCTCAGGGCCAACACAGCTCAGCAAAACACCAAAAATCACAATCCAAAAGAAAAGGGCCGGCAGCCAACAGCACCACCAAAGGGCTTGAATGCACTGTAATATCACAGAACACACACAGGGGCGACGCGCCCCAACAGAAGAACACCTCCCAAAATCCACCTCAACTCACAGGTCACTGAGGAGGAGGAGGCCTAAGCCCCGCCAAGAACCACTGAATGGACGATTCCGCAGGGGCGTGGAACAAAAGAACGCCATCGAAAGTAAGGTCCACCAGCCGTTCCCGAACGTTTTCTGGGAACACACTGTCCTGAAGCTAGGCATGTCGACGAAGTGCGACCGAAGAAGCCATGGCACGAGCAAGCACCTCCGAGATGTCCAGAGCGGAGCAAAGAATAAAAGCCGCCAGCTCTCGGCCATCCAACACATGGTGCCGCAGATCAACACAAGCACCCTTCTGAGAAGTGGCAGACATAAGGGACTCTGCCGAGTCCCACAAGCAAAAAGTGGCCTTAGCTAAAACACAAAGAGTGTTAAGATCCCGCAGAGCCCCACTGGTGGAGGCGAACTCATTACACCCCCAGAAAGGGGAAGGCATTCTGCAAAAGAGGGCCCCTGGTAGAAGGGTGGAGGGAAAGACACACAGGATCACGCAGCGCCGGATGGTGGTGGTGCAGAAGGTGTTGGGGCACCGGGTCCCCAGTTGCGGGGCGACCCCAAGCACCCAGAAGAGAAAAATGGAGCGAACCCTCGTAGGGAAGGAGCAGCTCCCTACCACCAGAACCCTGATGGAGGACCTCCAGAACATGATCCGCGGGGAAATGGGCAGCTGGATCACCCATGCTCAAGATTCCGACAGCCGTGGAAACAGGGCGAGCAAAGGCAGCACCTGCCTCCGTAGGGCCCAGCAGTGGAGAAAGCAGCTCCTCAGTAGGTGAAGGCTGCAAGCTAAGGCGGCCGTCCGTCAAGCCAACCGGAGGAAGGAAGGCCCAGGTCCGGTAAGGAGGAAGAGGGACCGAGGACTGGGGGACATGTGGCGCCTCCGGCGAAGACCGCGGCCGCAGTGACGGCGAGGAACCGTCCTTAGACGAAGTCGGGGCAAAGGCCACGACGCGGCGGCCCGTCTCCGGCGAGGATGAAACCAGCAAGCGCTGAACCTCTGGAGAAGAGGAGGCGCCCGAAGACGAATCAACGACCCGACATCGGCCTGGCGCTGTAGAGTCCGCAATCTGAGGCAGGACATCGTCGTCCGGCGCCAGGGGAGATGCCGCAATGACCACCGCCACAGCGCACGAGACCGCGGCTGGGCCGGAACGGCGCCGGAAAGGCGTCGACCCTACCTCCGACGAGGCAGCCACCTGCGTGGAGGGGCGAGAGGGACCCGGGGAGCAACGAGGGCTCCCCCGCCAGCCTCGGCTCGTGATGGGACGAGAAGGCCCTCCGACAGCTCCTGTGGCGCCGCCAGGGCCAACAGCCGCCGGCGCCTAAGCGGGATTGCATCGGACGAGGCCACCGCCTGTCCCGAGGGTCGAGAGGGACTTGGGGATGCGACCCGACCTCCCGCGACACCACAGGGACTCCCGCAGGAGTTTGCAGTGAAGCAGAGGCACCGTGGTCCGAAGGAGAGACCCCCAAAGGGCCGCACCCCAATGGCACCACATCCTCTGAACCTGGATCCAATCCAGTCGGGGCCGGAGCCACCGGCAACGCCGCGGAGGGCCCCCCACACGGCAAAGGATCCGCAGACTTCCCAGGAGGGGAAGGAGGAGGAGAAGCCAGCGAGGCCTGCAAGGCCGCCGCATATGCCTCCATCTGGGCTCTAGATGCCCCGACACCAGGAAACGGCAGATAAGGGGATGACACGCGGGGCCGCACCACCCGCAAAGAGCCCGCGCCCCCAACAGGCCGAGAACCAGCCCTTGGGGACAAACTGCGACACTTACCGACAGGTGAGCGACGCTCTTGCGGCCTGGGAGAAGGACGATGTCAAAGACGGAGGAGGCGATCCCCGAAACCCTCCGCAGGAGCTGGACGTGGTGACAACGCAGACCTGGAATTGCGGGCTGAAAGAAGTTTCATCCGGCGCTCCTGCCGGGACTTCGGTTTTATCTGCTGGCACGCCTCACAATCAGTGGAGTCGGGGTGTTCTCTCAAACACCACATGCAGATGAGGTGAGGATCTGTCGCCGACATCTGGCGCGCACAAGACGAGCACGTCTTAAAGCCCAAAGGCATTCGCACACTGTCCCCACACACTTGCAACAAGCGAAAGGGAAAGGCCCGAAACAGGAGCACGATCCAGATCCGCGTTGCATGCGGAAAAGGAAAAACCTGACGTTGGCGCGCCGGGGAGGGACTTATGTGACCTCGCTGACGTCACGTACGCGGACAACCTCAGGGCGGAGTCGCTTGATGCCGTCCCCACAGCGCGAAGGGATGCTGGGCAAAAAAAATGCCGGATCCTGTCTCCCGCCTGGGCATGATTCTACATTAAGGAATCTGCGGCTAGTAGTCTCTATCAGATTTTAAGTTAAATCTCACTGCCTTTTTCCATCAATTCTATGCTATATCTAAAGATTACCATGATTTCTTCAATAACAAAATGGGTTGTTTTTGAACGTTCATTTTTACATGAATTTTCTTTTTGTGATGTTGTTTCTATGTCCAATTGCACAATCATGTCGAAAAACCCTGTTCTTAGGTACTCCCACTATTTATTAAACACCCTTTTTAATCTAGGGTCGGATTTTCATCAATCCTTCCTTGCATCCTCCATTTGGTATAATAAATGTATTACATTTCGGCCACAAAACATTTTACTTTAAATCCTGGAAGGAAAAGGTTATTTTTTATGCACATCATATGACCTTCCTGATTCTTGCCTCCAGCAATATAATCAGTTCATTCCTGTGCTCCACTCTTATTTGTTAAATAACAACTTCACACCTGATGTTACACCATTCATTCCTGTGACACCATTGTACAATGTTCCTAATGACTCCCTCTCTAAAGCTTCCTTTATATATAAATGTATTTCTCTCCCTGCCACTATGAGAAGCAAATCCTCTATTGAACTTTTATGGGCGAAAGATTTATCTCAATTATTATCCATTCAACAATGGGACCTATTGTGGAGAAAAATATTTAAAACTTCTAAAGCTGCTAATATCACACACACTTTATTTTGTATATATAATAGAGTTGTAATTACTCCTTATTTTCTTCACACAATTGATCCATCTATTTTTCCCATCTGCTGGTCATGTCTTTCCTCTGATGGTACTTTGACACACTTACTTTATTATTGTCCTAATGTTATTAAATTTTGGAAATCCATTTGAGCAAAATGTTGATTGATTGTCTCATGTAATATTCCACTTTCTATCCAAAATGTTTTCTTCTGTACTTTATCTACTGATTTTGAAAATCTTTCTTCAAGACCTGTTTTACTTGACTTGTTTATTGCTCTTGCTTTTAAAGTTATTTTATAATGCTGGAAAGACAATTCTAAGTTATCTAGTATAGTTTGGTGGAACTTTATTTGTGATGAACATAGAATATCAACTGTTTCTTCTTTCTCTCTATCTCAAAAAATTAAATCTGACTTACTGTGGCTTCCTTTTACTACTTTCTTATCTTCATACTCATCTCATTCCTAATAATTATTTTCTTTCTTTTTCCCCTTCTTCCTTTTGTCATTCTGTCTTTCCCTCTCTCTTTCTCCTCCAATCTTTTTTGTAAAAAACTTATTTTAATTCATAAATAACCTTACCTGTTTGCTCTGTTTATCACCATACTTTTATTCCATATTACCATTTTTTTAATGGTATCACTTATTCATATGTACCTATTTAATTTTATACTCCGTTAAATAAGGTATAATTTGCTTACTTTTTGTAGTGTTTGCTATCCTTTTATCTTCAATTAAAAATACTTACCTAAAAAAGAATTTGAAATTGCTTCGGGATCTCCACATGCAGGTTGAAGTTATTCTAAAATGTAAGTCTAGCAAATTAAACTACTGTGATGCAGAATATAGGGTTACATAGACTCACCATCTAGTGTAAGTAACAGAGGACAGTGCAGATAATCAGATTACGGGGATAGGAACTCAGAGGGACCATGGTGGATGGGCAGTCAACGCCTTCCTCTTTGGTGGCGTAGGTGCTTGTGGTGGTACCTCTGCTGGTATTACTGAGAGTGACATATAATACATGACTGGATTTGAGTGTTGGGCCATGCCACAAAGCAATTCAGCACCTCAGGAACAAGGATTGGTAATTTCAGGTCTAACGTCTGATCTAACCTCACCATCTCTCAAGAGGGTCTGATCTGTAACAGGGTCACTGGGGTCCACTTACTTCATGGAATCTCTGAGCTGTCCTAGCCACCCCTGCATCCTAACACTGGAGGCTAAACTTTTCTTAGGAAAGCAGAAGCATCTAGAAACATGATTGCTGTAAGGGCCATTAAAGGAGTGATTTTTTTACCATGACGAAATTGATTAAATATTTTAGAGATAATTTAATACCCAGCACTTTAGACAGCTTTTGATTCCATTTTGATGTGGTCTTGGTTACTGCATCCACTGACCTAGTCGATGGGTGGATGTGCGACAAATATCTGGAGCATTTCGGTGTCTCCTCATCTGCTAGCCACAGTTCTGTACACTTTAAGCCTGACACTGTAGCCTAGCCAGTCTGCGGACGCAGTGCAGAAGAATCATACATGCATGTCCTTTAAGTCCCTATCCATCTGTTGGAACTAGAGGCATTACAAGGATGTCAGTCTTAGACAGGCTTTTCTCCTCCCACGAGAGGGGAATTTAGCTGTCTGAGTAGATGCATAATTCCATGCATGGCAAATTGGCCTCCCCCCCTCCACTAGACCTGATTTTTGTCAGATTACAGGAGAAAGGAGGGCCCTTGGCTTTGTGTCCATGGTATTTGACTGGTAGTGATATGCCACAGTAACTGGTTTGTGGTGATCAGATATTCCAATCAACCTTATCTTTAGTCTCTTTTTAGAGGTCACAAATGGTTGAGAAGCACAAGTTACTTACCTTCGATAACGATATATCTGTAAGAAACAGTAGTTAGTATTAGATTCCTTACCTTAGAATATCCCCAGGCGTCAGACTGGATCCGGAAACTTTTTCATAGCAGTACCCATGCGCGTCGGTAGGCGTCGTCTGCGGCTCCGCGTCCGTCGTCGGAGTACTTAGACGCCGCCCTCGCGCATGGACGTCAGTTCTTATACATAGCTTTTCCGCGCCAGAAACGCAGAGCCATGATAAAAACCAACACTGGTGCCATGAAACTAGGGCCCTGAAAGGGGATGACCTTAACCCTAGATATCGGTTCGCAGAACGGGGAGGATGGGTGGGGCGGTAAGGAATCTAATACTAACTACTGTTTCTTACTGATATATTGTTACCAAAGGTAAGTAACTTGTGCATCTGAAAGAAACAGGTTAGTATTAGATTCCTTACCTTAGACTAGATACCCCAGCAATACCAACCCCGGTGGTGGGTCTGCGAACCAATGATCACACCAGAAAGTCCTGGAGGACGGAACGGCCAAAGAAGCCATCCCTCCGGACTTGGCTATCCAGGCAGTGGTGTCTTGCGAACGTGTGAGACGCCCACGTAGCTGCCTGACAGATGTCCTGCAAGGGGACTCCCCGGCCCAGGGAAGTAGTAGCCGCCGTGGCCAGAGTGGAATGGGCCCTCAGCCCGACAGGAGGCTCCTTCTTAGCCAAAGAATCGCATGCCTTGATGCACAACACGACCCACCGAGAGATGGTCCGTTTGTGCACCGCCCGCCCCTTTTTAGCACCCACGTAACCAACAAAGAGTTGGTCATCCACCTGGAACTGGCGTGTGCGATCCAGATAGTATGACAGCGCACGTTTTGGGTCCAGACAGGGATGCGGAGGGGGAAAGAAGGTGGGAAAGGTGATGGACTGCCCGATGTGGAAGGCTGTGACTACCTTGGGCAGGAAAGAGGGTCTTGTCCGCAACTCAACCTTGTCCGGATGGACAGAAAGGAAAGGAGGTTTAGAGGAAAGAGCCTAGAGCTCACTCACTCTCCTGGCAGAGGTGATGGCAACCAGGAAAGCAGTCTTAAGTGTAAGAAGACGGAGAGGACAGTTATGAAGCAGCTCAAAAGGAGCGCACATCAGGTACGTTAGAACCAGGTTCAAGTCCCACTGGGGCATCACGAAAGGAACAGCGGGGAACATATGAGTGATGCCCTTCAAGAATCTGTTAACAATCAGGGACTTGAACAAAGAAGGCTGATCAGGTAGCCTCAAGAAGGCGGAAAGGGCAGACAGGTAGGCCTTGATAGTGCCCAGAGCAGAGCCCTGCTGGGCAAGAGAAAGAAGGAAGAGGAGAACCTCAGAAAGGGGGGCAGAGAGTGGATCCACAGACTTTGCAGTGCACCATGCCACAAATCTGTTCCACCTGCAGGCGTATACCGACTTTGTGGAGGGACGCCTGGCTGCCAGAATTACATTACAAACTTCAGGAGGCGAGTCAAATGGCCTCAACTGCCGCCGCTCAATCTCCAAGCATGGAGGTGGAGACTGGACAGGTTCGGGTGGAGGACCGTCCCCTGCTGCTGCGACAGAAGGTCCTCCTGAAGAGGCAGACAAATCGGGGGATCGACAGACATGCTGAGTAGCTCTGGATACCAATATCTTCGTGCCCAGTCCGGAGCCACAAGGATAACTTGGGCCCGGTCGCGCCTGATCTTCTTCAGCACTCTGGGCAGAAGTGGTATAGGCGGAAAGGCGTACAACAGACCGCAGCTCCACTCGCGACAAAAAGCGTCTCCGAGCGAGTGCCGCCTTGGAAATTCCAACGCGCAGAACTGATGACATTGCGCGTTCTCTTCTGTGGCAAATAGATCTAACCAAGGCTCTCCCCACTGCTGAAAGAGGCCTTGCGCCACGTCCGAGTTCAGACGCCATTCGTGATCCATCATGCACCGACGGCTGAGTTAGTCTGCCCTGGCGTTCAGGGAACCTGCCAGGTGTTTAACCACCAGGGTCACGCCCTGATGTTCCAGCCACTGCCAGAGGTGCAGAGCCTCCTGGCATAGGGTCCATGACCCCACCCCGCCCCGTTTGTTGCAGTACCACATGGCGGTGGTGTTGTCCGTGAACACCTGCACTACACTCCTCCGGACAGAGGGGAGGAATGCCTTCAGTGCAAGCCGGATCGCCCGCAGCTCCAGAAGGTTGATATGGAGGGGACTCCGCCGGAGACCAGAGGCCCCTGATCTCCGCCTCTCCCATGTGGCCTCCCCAGCCCTGGAGGGACGCGTCCGTCACAACTACGTGCTCCGGTTGGGGGATCTGCCGCTGACCCAATCGCTGTCCGTGAGCCACCACTGCAACTGTCTTGCAGTGCCCTTCGAGATCAAGACATGGTCGGACAAGTTGCCCTGATGCTGGGCCCACTGAAACTTCAGGTCCCACTGCAGAGCCCGCATCCGCCACCTGGCGTGATGCACCAGAAGGATGCAGGAGGCCATCAGCCCCAGAAGCCGCAGCGTCAACCTGACCGAGACTCGGGATAACGGGTGAAAAGATCGGAATCAGAGCCTGAATATCCCGAACTCGCTGTTCGGGATGATAAACCCGAAACTGCGCCGAGTCTAGAACCGCCCCGATGAAGAGGAGCTTCTGAGAAGGACACAGGTGTGACTTAGGCACATTGATGGAGAACCCCAGCAGGTGCAGGAGGTCGGCCGTAGTCTGGAGGTGGCTGACGACTGTCTGGGGCGAGCCCGCCTTCAACAACCAGTCGTCGAGGTAGGGGAAGACTGAAACCCCTAACCTGAGCAGATGAGCTGCGACCACCGCCATCACTTTCGTGAACACCCGTGGGGCGCTGGTAAGGCCGAAGGGGAGCACGGTAAACTGAAAGTGCTCGTGGCCTAACACGAACCGCAGGTAACGCCGGTGGGCCGGCAGGACGGGTATGTGAAAATAAGCGTACTGCAAGTCCAACGCTACCATCCAGTCCCCAGGGCAGCTAAGACCTGAGCCAGTGTCAGCATCTTGAACTTCTCCTTCCGGAAGAAGTTGTTGATGTTCCGTCGGTCCAAGATAGGGCGTAGGCCCCCTTTGCCCTTCTTGGGTACCAGAAAGTAGTGGGAGTAACAACCACACCCTACTTCTGGCCCAGGAACGCGCTCGATGGCCCCCTTGGCCAAGAGGGCCGAAACTTCCTCTTGTAGAAGTTTCAAGTGATCCCCCGACACGCGGTGGTACTGTGGTGGCATGGCTGGAGGGGACGCCTCGAAGGGGATGGAGTAGCCCCTTCGGACGATTTATAGCACCCACCTGTCCTATGTGACAGTGCCCCAGTGTTGGTGGTGATGGCGGACCCTGCCCCCCCACTTCACATGACCCTGAAAGCACGGACTAGGAGGGTTTCGAGGCGGATGCTGCAGGAGCACATGTGGACTGGCCTCGCCGTTATCCCCAACCTCCATGTCCGTCACCGCGCTGGATGGTAGTCTGCGGCCCGTGGCTGACAGGACGTGTGGGGGATCCCCTTCCTTGGCAACGAAAGGGGCGAAAGGCAGCCGTTTGCTGGCGCGGGCCGAGAGGCCCAAGGACTTGGCCGTAGCCCTGGAGTCCTTAAAGTGCTCAAGCGCATGGTCTGCCTTGTCGCCAAAGAGGCGACGGCCATCAAACGGCATGTCCATAAGGGTGTTTTGGACATCAGCCGAAAAGTTGGCGTACCTCAACCAGGCGTGGCGACATATCGCCACTGTCGTTGCCATCGCTCTGCCCAGTGAGTCCGTGGTATCCAGCCCACACCGGATGGAATACCGTGCTGCATCTCGACCCTCTGCAAGGGCTTGGGCGAGTTTAGACCTCCTCTGGACATTGTGCAGCACGTCCGCGACCATGTCACACAGAGAGTGGGTGTAATGGCCCAAGAGGCATGCGGTGTTGACTGACCCCAATCCCAAACTCAGGGAGGAGAATACCTTCTTCCCGTATTGCTCATACCTCTTGGATTCCCGATCGGGGGGAGCCGACGGGAATGCGGTCTGGGAGTTAGAGGCCTGGATGACCAGGCTCTCGGGGGTGGGGTGGGTGGACAGGAAGCAAGGGTCGCCCGGAGCCGGGCGGTGGCGCCTTGCCACGTTCCCATCTACAGGCAGAACTGTAGCGGGCTTGCACCAAGCGCCCAGAAGAACGTCTGACTAGGCCTCATTAAAAGGCAGCAAAGGCTCGGCCGAGCTTGTCTGCGGTTTAAGGACCTCGGTGGGGAGGTTAGTCACCACGGCCGCGACGGGGAGCTCAAGGACCAAGGCCTTGGCAGCCCCCTCCTCCGTAGCCACGGTCAGAGGGGAGACAAAACCAGTGTCGGGCAAAGTGTCCAGACCACTGGCCTCCCCAAGTCCTGAAAAGACGGACACTCACCTGTCAGAGGGTCCTTGGACCCCTCCCAATCCCCCTCGTCACCCATCGCCTGGTACTCAGGCTCAAAGGACGGGGCCGGGTCGTAGAAGTAAAATTCTCCCATCGGCGCCGAGAGCAGCGCTGCTCCGGCACCGGACCCGTATTGAGGGTAGGACCGGGGACGGCGATGTCCTGGGACGGCACCGGGGGCGACACCCTGAGGGCCAGCGAGGTCGTGAGGTCGACCGGCGGCGGCCCGTATCCGGCGGGGCCCTGCGGCGTCGGGACCAAAGTCGCCGACACCGTCGGGGCCGAAGCACCCGGCGGCGCCGGGGCCGAAGCACCCGGCCCGCTGGGGGACCCAGTCGGGGTCGCTTGGCCCGAAGGCGCCGCGGAACCCGACGGAGGAGTGAGCGACCTCATGGCCATGAGGAAGGCCTCGATCTCCTCCGGCGTCGTGTGCTGCCCATGGACCGGCAGGTATGGAGCAGGCGGAGCCGGTGTCGCCCGAACCCTCGGCCGCGTCGCAGGAGCGTCGGGGGGAGTCAGAAGAGCGATGTCGCCTCTTCGACTTCTTGTGCCTCTTACCTGAGGACTTCGAGCCCGAAGACTGATGACGACTCCCGGAACTGTGGTGACTCCGGCCCCGTGACCGGTCCCTCGACCTCCTTCCGGACCGGGACCTCGAGCGGTGTGAGGCTGACTGCCGGAGCTTGAGTCGCTTGCGGGACCGCTCCAGTCTAGCTTTGGACGTCAGGGCCCGGCAGTCGGAGCAGGACTTGTCGTCGTGGTCCGGGCCCAGACAGTGAAGACACCGGCGATGGGGGTCGGTAACCGACATTAGTCGGTTGCAATCGATGCAGGGTTTGAACCCGGGCATCCCTACCGTCACCGTCGGAGTCGAGGGACTTGAAAAGATGATCAAAAAGGAACGAAAAAGTTAGTCAAAAATTGACTATGGTACAACTTTTTCCGGATCGGCGCTTGCTGGCGCGGAAAAAAGAAGAACTGACGTCAGCGCATGAGGGCGGCGTCCAAGTACTCCGGCGACGTCATCCCGGCGCCAACGACGCCGGACGCGGAGCCGCAGACGACGCCAACCAACGCGCAAGGGTACTGCTACGCAAAAGTTTCCGGATCCAGTCTGACGCCTGGGGATATTCTAAGGTAAGGAATCTAATACTAACCTGTTTCTTTTAGATGTACCAGGATAGGCATATCCTGGTACCTCTTTCAGTTTTCCTGGTGGTCATACCAAGCTTCCATCTAACATAGCACGTTGGAGCCTGGGAGTGAGCATTAACAACTCAGGGAGATCGGAGGTAGCATCCTGTATCTCAATAGAATAGAACTCATGATGTATTGATGTACTTGGTAATTACATAGCACTAACACAGCCAACTGTGAATGTTAGCTAAAGTACTTGCCCAGCACAGCCGAAACTTTACAGCACGCGGACAATACCCAAGCAGCAGACTGCGTGTAGTACAGGGAGGCAAGGGTATGAGTCAGAACATGAATAGCACTGGGTAAAGACAGCATTTCTGTTCCTCACCTGATCTAAACACATTTGTTGTAGGTCACACACTCAGACTGCTATTCCCTTTCAAAGGCTATTGAAATAGGGTACTCCAATGATCCCAATCAAAAAAGTATAGAATCCATTACAAATTCAGTGCTCTCATGGTTCCAGGTTCAGTGTGCGAACACCTCATCCAGTTCGGATCCCCTTCGTGCACCCTGGCACCAGCAGTCCCGAATTTGTGACCAGGAAAACACCTGCATGGTGATTGTATTTTTAAATCTAATGAGCAGTGATAGGATGCTGTGGCCACAGGCCACCACAACTATATGAGAGTCATCGCCTTCCTCAGAAATCTGGGTGTTTTCGGACGCCAAGTTTGTCCAGGCTCTTGAAAAACTCTGAAGTTCTTGTCCTGGGGTTATTATGCTTTGGCCTTTTGGTTTAAAATGTAAATTTGCCTTTCTTCAACTAAATTGTAGGTTCTTATCTAGCCCCAATCTGATGCTATCTCTGCTATTGGGTGCACATGTTTCTAGTACACTGCACAAGTCTATGCATGAGGGCTTAGCAAGTGAGTTAATTGGGTGCCTCTATCCAAGTAAATTACCTGCTCCCTAGTCTGTGACCCAGCGTAGCATGCCTCCAATGATCTTATTTAATTTCAAATAAAATAGTCAATGGTCAACATGCAACCTCTTTCACAAAGCACCTACCCATTTGTACTACGTAACATGCTGTTCCTTTCATAACATACCAACATCGAAATGGCATAGCTAGCATCTCATTAATCTTAACAATTGATTTAATGCAGGTAAGACTAGCTGCTCCTGTCTAGTTGTTACGTTCCCACATTGTATGGTATTGATTATTACCGCAGGCCTCTCAAAATCATGCTAGAATGGCTGCAAACGTGCTATGAAATTAAGGGACAATCAGCAGGCCTGTGTCTACACATACGAAATAAAGCCCTTATCGACAAGGAACAGTCTTGATCTACCTTCAATGCAAATCATTGACCAAGTATAGGCTTTTGTTCCGTACTTTCTAAAGTTTGCCAAGAAGGCACTTTTGGAGCCCAGGATTCAATGAACTTCCACAGTACACGTGACAAGATATACTATTTATAGAAAACTAATATTTCATCACACCAATGCTTACCTGACTCAAATTTCCATGCTATTGTTATGCCTCCGATCTCCGAGTCGCTAAACCGTAGAAGGAAAGTCCCATCTCGCTTATTCACCAGCAAATCATGGGCCTGGGTCTTATTCACAAATCCTAGGATTGCTCTAAATCAGAAACAATAGCAAAATAAAAGTAAAGTGATAGAGACAAAGCATTAATACCAGAGGAATACACAGTAGCATTAATAAAGGCTGTGCTTTTTCATATAGTGATAATGTAAAGTGTAGTCGGTCTGCCTAGAATGACTTTCTTCATCCCATTCCAATATGGAATGTGATTTTTTAAAGATGTGTCTAGGAGAACACGTATGGTGAGAGAAGACATCCACCTTAGATAGAAGTTGGAGGAACTCGAGCGGAAAGAGGAACAGAATAAGCACAGATGGGAGGCCAGAGAAGATACTTTGACTATAATTTAACTGGTAAAAGGCACAGGTTGGCAGGTGTATAACTTGCATAAAGTGGAATTTTTTTTTTTCTTCTCTTGAAACTCACTTCTATTTCTTTTATTCCTTCCTCAAAAAGCAGCTTTGGACCATAATCCAGTTTTCCAAACCTTTTAACACTAACCCATGGAAATCCAAATGGAGTACACTACTCAACTGAATTAATGGCAACTTCATTTGTGAAAAAAACCTCATACAGAAGGCACAGGGAAGGGGGATCACCTTAAGGCAAAAAAAAAATGAGGTAGTATCAGAAAGCAGGCATAGAAGTACTGCCATGCTGTGATTTAGGGGTCGGCAGGGGCTGCAGCTGCGACCCCTGGCTTGCCCCTCAGACCGCTGTCCTCCAAGGTGGCAAAATCAGTGCCAAGAACCCGGAGGCAGCTCTGTATTCTTTATTTTCTGCCCATTTTTTATGTACTTGTGAGTAATATTCTTTATTTACTATCAGTGTAATAAAAAAAAGGAGCACACTAAGCTGGAATAGGGCCTTATGTGGCAGCAGTGGTAAGTAAAAATGGTTTTAAATTATGTTGTGTGAGTGCTTGCGGGTAAGTGTGTTTATGTGAGAGAGAGCAGGTGTACATGTGAGTATGTGCATCTGTATTTGCAAGCATGTGCGAGTGAAAGTGAATAAGAGTCAGTGCTTCAAAGACAGGCAGTGTGAGAGACTGTCTTCCACCTTTTTCATGACAAAATACTACAGTCACTGAGACACAGTGGGTTATACTGCTTCTTGAAAAAGCCTGTTCTGTCTTAGGAGGAGCATAACGCTATGAGTAGCTGCCCTGATTTTCTAACTGATCTCGTTCTGTCAATGTAGAATTTTATGCACCTTTAATACCCGAGGTATGGAGAGCTCTTGTAGTTGGATCTGGAGAAAAATACTTCAAAATAATCGGTTAATTTAAATGAAAATCTGATGGAAGTTTAAGGATAAGGTGAGGATTTGCCCTCAAACCTTAAATTGCATAAGTGGAGGCTTAATAGTGAATGCCTGAATTTTGCTGATTCTCCTGACAGAAGTAAAGGCTAGTGATAGTATCATTTTCCAAGAAAGGTGTTTAAGAACGTCCTTATGAATGGGTGCAGAAGGATTTCTCATCAACGGAGTTTAAACTGTTAATATTCTAGGGAACAGGTGTTTTATTTTAAATGGAGGGAAAGCTGTAAAGAGGAAGTGTAAAAATCCTTTGATCAATCTATTGTAACCAGAATGCCTTTTAATTTGAAGATCTCCTAAAGCTCGAAACTGCTGACAGGGAGTCAATGACAGATTTAATTGAAAGGCAAGAACGTGCCAGGTTAATTAGGTATGTTAGAACCCGTTCTGGGGTAGATATGAAAGGATGGATGGTGTTATGAGAGCACTATACACTAAAACAAGTCCATTCTGCATTGTATATCTTGTTTGAGGATTTAAGTCTTGCCTTGGCCAAGATATCTCTGTATTCAAAAGGAAATATTTAGAGGATGGAACTTATTGTACTAGGGAGCTAGGCTGATAAATTGAGAGACTCTGGTGTGAGATGAACAACTTCACCTTGCTCATTGAGAGCATTGCTGGCACTGGTTTGAGTAGAAAGGGATGATGTTCTGACAATAAGGAGATCTGTGTACCAAAATTTCTCAGTCATGCTGGAGCTATCAGAATAATTTGGCTTGGCTGCCTTTTCATTTAGTGGAGTACTCGGGTTATCAATGGCAGAGTAGGACAGGCATAGGAAAATATCCCTGCCCATGCTATTTGGAAGTCATTCTCCCCCTTTGCGAGGTTATCTGCTGCCATTAAACTGACATTTGCTGTTCAGAGGTGCTGCAAATAAATCTAGGTTTTGTTTTCACCATTTTTGGAAAATCCTGGACAAAAGATGTCGTCTCACTTCCCATTTGTGGCACCCCTTTGATGTTATACTTAAATTGTCTGATCAATGATGGTCTATGGCGTAGATACGATTTTGTTCAGGTACAACAAGGTGGTTGTATTGTCTGTACACACCAGAACCACACATTTCTTTATCCTTTGGAGGACAGCCTAAAGACTAGGAGCTACTGCTCTCAGCTACAGAAGGTTTAAGTGCATCTTCATTTCCTGGAGTGACCACTTGCTATGTACTTCGAGACCCTCTAGGTGAGTTGCCACACCTTCCCTGGACGCATCCGTGGACATGATCCACTGCAGCTTTGTGCCAACAACCTTTAGGCCTGAAAAAATGTATCTTTTCTGCATCCTCCAGGTCATGGCTACCGTCCTGGTCTTCCCAGACACCTTCTTAAAGTCGTAAAGGAAGAGCAGTCCATTTGTTGCTCTGGCTCCAGAAGATCAAATCTTTTGGACACTCTTTGTAGCAGCACATGGAAGCCTCGTATGTCGTCCAATGGGGAACTGGCAGAAGTAGTGTCGTGGTGGAGAACTGTGCTACATAATCATCTCACGCTTTGTTCTTGAACAATGTATCCATCTTTTGGTTCTTCATCATTATCATCATTGTCTACATAGTTGTCATGGATAGAGATAGGGTCCAACATTCTAGGTTTTGCTGTTTGTTGCTGTTACGATATTGAACTTGTCTCCTGAAACCACAATTTTGTTGAGCGTGAAGAGTAAGTTGCAGTACTGGAGAGCACTAGGATTGCAAGTGTGGACTGCCTGACTCTGGAAACCTTTTATAGAAGTCTTAGAGCATCTGACAGAGGTCCACCGCAAGGCCCAATGGAACATGCATCATGGGTTTCTAATAAGATTGATCATTAGGAATGCCCACAAACACATTGCACTGCAAATGCTTCATATACTCTAGGTCTAGTCCAAGCCCAGTACCATACTACTCCTCATCATCTAATTCCAGGCATTTTACATGCAATTAATAAGGGCTACATACAGCCACAAAAGAACCGTCATCATTGTTTGGGCTGGAGACAGCAGTGAGGCATTACTTGGACAGGTCTGTTCTGGTCGGATAAAACTATTTCAGTTGATCTTGTTGACGGATTTGTCAACAGAATCATCAACACTGTTACTGCATGCTTGAAAAAAGTGTCAAGTACGGATGTTGTCTGGGACGTGATGGTAATTTTCGTCAACTGTTCGTCAACGCTATGATCAACTATAAAGCTGTGGTAGTCAATGCTGCTGCAGTCAACGACGTAGAGGTCATCACTGTCATCAATGATGGCCCCATTTACGGTATCTTCGTAAACGTATGTTTCATTGACGGTGGGCCCATAGACGGCTTTTTAGTCTGTGGTGAAGTAAGAGCCTTAAGTGATGATGGAGTTGAAGGCCAAGAACATATTTTTATTTTCTTCTCTGACAGTGATGAATGTTTTTGACTGGATTTCTTAGCCATTTAATATGGGCTCCTACTCTTGTTAACCATTTTTGAAGGTTCTCCAGTGGAATCCTTTCCCTCTCTCTCTTTTGTGGGCTTTCTTTGGAGGAGATGACATTCTCTCCCCTTCATCTACAGAAACTGGGGTTTCCTATGCTTTTTTCCTCTAACCACAAAAGAAGCTTAGCCTCACTGTCCTTGAGGGTTTTTACTGAAAATGTGCAGCAATGGTTGCATTGCTTTGCTTTGCTTTATGACCAAGATAAAGACAATATAGGCATTCCTTATGTGGGCCCCCAGTGAACAGTCTGAGTTTCCCCCGCAGGACTTATGAGGCCTAAACAGACCTTTTTGTTTGTTTGTACAGTTTTCTGATATGGTGTCCTCTGTCAGTAAATAACAGCCATTCTGTAAGGTGATAGTTGGAGTTCAGCCAAAGGTCAAAATATGCCAAGAAAGCAGTTGTCTAATTGAAGTGCATAGGGAGACTTCCCATCACACAACGTGCGGTTAGAAGTCTGAGATTTGGTGGGCCTAGAGGGGAAGGGTAATTCATGAGCAAATCTCAGATTGGATGGAGTTTGGTTCTTTTTAAAAGTAGGGGAATAGGTTAAACATGTAACTTGTTTAAGCTCTACTGTCATACACAAGGTATTAGATTTCTCATACACAAATACAATTGCTAAGAGTAGGGAACAACAGAATGTTAACAGTATTTATTATTTTTCAGTTCTACAGCAGTCAGGAAGGAGCCATACTCGTCCTCTGCAATCAGTGCATAGTGACAAATCTTGAGGTATTTATTCAAAATAGAGAGAGAGGTGCTGGTGCTCATGATTGTTTGAGATATCTACTGTATATTTAGTTTTCAGACATTCCCATTCTCATACTGAAGTACAGAAAGTTGGTTATACAGAGATATTGTTAAGACTATCCCATTTTCAATTACATGTATGCTTAACATTCTTTACGGCAAGTTACAAAGGCTATTCATTATATAGAAAGTAATCTATCTACAATCTGCACACCTCTTTGACCAACAGAAGTGACAAGTCAGAGTGGTGGGGTACTGTGCCTCAGATTTCTCTCTTTCCCATTACCAATTCCTCATGTCTGCAACTGCCCTTCATATACCTGTGTATGTGGTCATTGGATGGGGTGGTGAGGGATGGAAAAGAGTAACCAAGACTAAGCACATGCTAAATCAAATCCAAATTTGTCAAAGGAATTGCTCAAAAACGTCCATTCTATTCAAAGTTCAATCTTTTATTGGTCCTGTGCCCTCAGCCAGCCAAAACGTATTTCGTCGGTGGGCATCTTGCCCTGGAATTTCGTCAGGGTTTCTCGTTTCCTCTAATGATCAAACCCGTAAAACGATCCCATGCCTGAAAATATCCAGGTGTCCTGTATATATATTTATGTCTCACCGGGGGGGTCCATTACAGCCGTGCGGGGAGTCTGCTTGTGCACTTGGTTTTAGTATTTGCCAATGGTCACACCTACCTGCAACTATTTAGTCATCTGGTCCTATCTAAAAAAATAATGGCGGGAATACAACTCCACCAATATAATGTTTGAAGGTCAAATGCTGCAGTTTAGATAGTGCCCAACCGAGCTCCGGTCGTTACAGAAGACAAGTGGGCACACTAGACTTTCTGGGTCAATGTGTCAAATCGCTGTTTGGCTGCACTTAAATTACACATTAGCATTTGAGTTACGTATCCTGAAGAACCAAATTGCTGTATGCCCACACTCCTATTCATATGAGTTAATCCTGAAGATCCAAATCTCTATCTTAGAAGCACTCCACATACATGGGTGCAGTGGGAGTGTAAAATGCTTATTGAACAATTTACTTACCTTCGGTAACGATGTATCTGGTAGAGACATAGTCTAGAAGCAGATTCCTTAACTTAGAATATTCCCATGCGTCAGACTGGATCTGGAAAACTTTCTGCAGCAGCACCTCTGCAAGCCGGGGGGGGGGGCGCAACACGACGTCGTCTACAGACATGCCGTCAGCGGAGCCATATATGCCCCTCTGGCGCGCTGACGTCAGTTTTCTTCGGAGAACCTTTTCCGTGCCACGACGCGGAGCCACCACCAAAAACTGTGCGAATATGGGAACAGTGTGCAAAAAGGATGACAGAGAAATTGAAAGGTGAAAAACAGCACCATAAAGGACAGTGCCAGGCACTGGATGATGAAAAGTAGAAAAAGGAAAAGCAGAGGACCGCTATGAAAAACAACCCTACAAAGTGAAGTGAAGTGAAGTGAACTGAAAGGCATTTATAAAGCGCAGCATACATCATACGGTTTCTTGGCACTGGGCAAAAGGACAGAAGGTCGCTACCTTGGCAGTGTGGGGGAGAAAAAGGCAGAAGCAAGGGTGAGGACAGAGAGGGGTGAGGGGGACCGGAAAGAGGAGAGGGATTTTCAATTCTAATTATAGGCTGAACGAAATAGGTGAGTCTTGAGGAGGGATCTGAAGTGAGTGTAGAACGAAGCCGACCTTATGTCCAGGGGGAGGGCGTTCCAGAGGGAAGAGGCTAGGAACGAGAATCTTAGGCCTCCCCATTTTTTGCGCTTGACTCTGGGGACTTTGAGAAGAGCCAGGTGAGCAGAGCGCAGGTTACGGGAGGGGACATAAGGATGAATGAGCGAGGAGATGAACGTAGGGCCTAAGCCGGCCAGAGATTTGAAGACGAGGCAGCCTAACTTGAATTTGCAGCGTGCAGAAACCGGAAGCCAGTGCAGGGATTTTAGCAAAGGGCGGGTGTGGTGGTGCCTCGGTTGATGGAAAATGAGGCGGGCCGCCTGATTCTGAACAAGCTGCAAACGTTTGAGTTGGTAGTCAGGGATGCCAACGTACAGGGAATTGGCGTAGTCAATTCTAGAGACGACTAACGCCAGGAGAGCCAAGGATAGGGCTTCAGTGGTGAGGAAACGCGCGATTTTACGGATTTTGCGCAGTTGGAAGAAGCATGAGGAAACAGTGGCATTTATCTGGGGTTTCATTGAGAGATCTTTACTGATAATGACCCCCAGACTCTTGGCCGAGTCAGTAGGGCGGGGGGTGGGGGGCCCAAGCTAGCGGGCCAGAAGTTAGAATTCCAAGGATTGGAGGACCCTCCAACAAGAACCAATTCGGTCTTGTCGGGATTAAGTTTCAGGTGGTTTGCCCCCATCCAGTTACTGATGTGGCAAAGGGTGGTTTGAAAGTCGGAGACTGACTGGTCCGAGGAATCGATGTTAAAGACTAGCTGGATGTCATCCGCGTAATTAAACGCGGTGACATTCTTGTCTCGGGGGGAACTGATCAGAAGGGTGAGGTATAGGTTAAAAAGGAGTGGGGATAAAGAGGAGCCCTGTGGCACCCCGCAAATTAACCCTACCCTATCAGCGGAGAACTGGGATAGCCTGACAGCTTGTTGGCGGCTGGTGAGGAATGAGCGGACCCAATCAAGGGCAGAGCCCCCTATCCCAGCCTGCCTGACACTGTCGACCAGGATGACATGGTCGACCGTGTCAAAGGCGGCCGACAGATCCAGGAGCACCAGAGCCTGACTGGTGTTAGAGTCGGCTCCCCTGCGCAGTTCTTCCATAACAGAAAGAATGACCATCTCTGTGGAGTGGGCGGGTCTGAACCCGGCCTGTTGGGAGTCGAGAAAGTCAAGTCAGTCAAGTCAAAACATTTATATAGCGCACTACATACCCAGAGGGTTTCAAGGCGCTTAGGAAGGGGAGGTGGATTATTTGTCAAAAATCCATGTTTTAAGCTGCTTTCTGAAGGCTAGGTGGTTCTGGGTGAGGCGAAGGTAAGCGGGGAGTGAGTTCCATGTTTTGGCAGCCAGGTATGAGAAGGATCTGCCTCCCATGGTGGTCTTGTTGATGCGAGGAACAGTGGCGAGGGCTTGGTTGGAAGAGCGAAGTTGGCGGGAGGGGGTGTAGAAGGACAGTCGAGAGTTGAGGCAATCTGGTCCGATGTCGTAGAGTGATTTGTGTGCGTGGGTAAGCAGTCGGAAAGTGATCCTCTTATTGACGGGTAGCCAGTGGAGGTCTTTAAGGTGACCAGAGATGTGTTCGTTGCGTGGGATGTCTAATATGAGCCTGGCTGAGGCGTTTTGGATTCGTTGTAGTTTCTTCTGGATTTTGGCGGTGGTACCTGCGTAGAGGGTGTTTCCGTAGTCCAGTCGGCTCGTGACTAGAGCATGGATGACTGTTTTCCTTGTTTCGGAGGGGATCCAGCGAAATGTTTTTCTGAGCATGCGAAGAATGTTAAAGCAGGAAGAGGATACGGCGCTGACTTGTCTGTTCATAGAGAGTGAAGAATCCAGGATGACGCCAAGGTTTCGTGCGTGGTCTGTCGGGATGGGTGCATTTCCGAGGGCTTCCGGCCACCAGGAGTCGTCCCATGCAGAGGGGGATTTACCTAAGATGAGGACTTCTGTTTTGTCTGAGTTCAGTTTCAGACGGCTTTGTTTCATCCATTCGGCGACTTCTTTCATTCCTTCGTGTAGGTTAGTTTTAGCGGTGCTGGGGTCCTTGGTGAGAGAAAGGATCAGTTGAGTGTCATCCGCGTACGAGATGATGTTGAGGTTGTGTTGGCGGGCGATGGCTGCGAGGGGGCTCATGTATACGTTGAAGAGGGTGGGACTGAGTGAGGATCCTTGTGGTACGCCGCAGATGATTTCAGAGGCCTCGGACTTGAATGGTGGGAGGCGGACTCTCTGGGTTCTTCCGGTGAGGAACGAGGTGATCCATTCCAGTGCCTTTCCTTGGATTCCGATGTTTCTGAGGCGTTGTAAAAGGGTGCTGTGGCAGACTGTGTCGAAGGCTGCAGAGAGGTCGAGGAGGATGAGGGCGACTGTGTCTCCATTGTCCAGTAGAGTTCGAATGTCGTCTGTTGCTGCGATGAGGGCGGTCTCAGTGCTGTGTTTGGCTCGGAAGCCAGATTGTGAGGGGTCGAGTGATTTGTTGGCTTCGAGGAAGGCGGCGAGCTGGTTGTTGACAGCTTTCTCTATGACTTTGGCCGGGAATGGAAGAAGCGAGATGGGGCGGTAGTTTTTGAGTTCGGTGGGGTCTGCTGTTGGTTTTTTCAGAAGGGCGGTGAGTTCAGCGTGTTTCCAATCTTCTGGGAAGGTAGCGGAGTTGAAGGAGCAGTTGATGACGTCTCGGAGGTGAGGTGCTATGACGGAGTCTGCTTTGTTGAAGATGTGGTGAGGGCATGGGTCCGTGGGGGATCCAGAGTGGATGGAATTCATCAGGCGGATGGTGTCCTCAGTGGAGATTGGGTTCCAGGCGTTCAGGGTGTTCACGGGGGGAAGATGGTCGGCAGCTGGTAGGGTGGGTTGGTTTTCGGGTTGGTTGTCAAAGCTGTTGTGGATGTCTGCAATCTTGTTGTGGAAAAAAGAGGCTAGGGAGTCGCAGAGGGTTTGAGAGGGGGTGATGTCGTTGGAGTTGGCCGAGGGGTTGGAAAATTCCTTGACGATGTTGAAAAGTTCCTTGCTGTTGTGGGCGTTGTTGTCAAGTCGATCCTTGAATGCTGTTTTCTTGGCTTTTCGGATCAGTTGGTGGTGAGTGCGGGTGGCGCTTTTGAAGGCGTCCTTGGTGCTGGTGGTTGGGTCTTTTTTCCAGGCCTTTTCAAGGGAGCGGCAGAGTTTCTTGGATTTCTTAAGATCATCGTTGAACCATGAGGCCTTCTTGCTGCCTGGTTTGCTTTGCCGTTTTTTCAGTGGTGCTAAGGTGTCGGCGGTGTTGGATAACCATAGGGTGAGGTTGGCGGCGGCTTCGTTGGCGTTAGAGGAGAGGGCTGGGGAGGTTTGAAGGAGCGATGTGGAGATCTGGTCTGTGGTGATTTTGTTCCAGTTTCTTTGTAGAGTTGGTTGGAGGTGGATGATGGGTTTCGGCTTGTTGTAGGTGAAGTGAACGCAGCTGTGGTCAGTCCAGAGGAGATCTGAAGTGTGGCTGAAGGAGACATGGTTGCTGGAGGTGAAGATGGGGTCGAGAGTGTGACCTGCGATGTGGGTGGGGGAAGTGACCAGTTGTTTAAGTCCGAGGTTGGCGAGGTTGTCTAAGAGGGTGGCGGTGTTGCGGTCGTTGATCTTTTCAAGGTGGAAGTTGAGGTCTCCCAGAAGGATGTAGTCTTTGGAGGGGAGCGCGTGTGGGGTGATGAAGTCCGTGATGTCTTCACTGAATTTTGCGCGGGGTCCTGGTGGTCTGTAGAGGAGGGTGCCTCTGAGTGTGGTCTTGGGGTCGATGTGGATCTGGAAGTGAAGGTGTTCGGAGTTGGCGAGGTTGGCATCAGAGCTGGTTGAGATGCGGATTGTTTTCTTATGGACGATAGCGATTCCACCTCCTGTATGGTCGGTGCGGTCCTTGCGTGTGATCTTATAATCGTCAGGGATAGCGATGGCGATGTCAGGGGCGGAGGAAGCGTTCATCCATGTTTCCGTTAGGAAGGCGACGTCAGGAGAGATGGTGTCTAGTAGGTTCCAAAGGTCAATGGCGTGCCTGTGGACCGAGCGGGTGTTGAGAAGGATGCATTCTAGGTGGTTGGGGTCGGGAATCTGTGGTGTGGTCGTAGCGGAGATGTTGTCGGTGCCGCTGAATTTGCAGGAGAAGCAGGAGAACGGTCCATGGGTGCGTCCAGGAGCGGCTTGGACGCAGTTGGGGGCGCGACCGGGGTTAAGGGCTAGGAGGGTGGCGGCATCGTAGGTGACGCGGGGGGGCTGGGCAGCGCGAGGGGCAGGGGGTCTGGCGCTGGGCGCGGTCCAGGCGCGGACGGGCGTAGACGGGCTTACCTTTGGCGCACCTTCGGCGAGGCCGTAGCGCGTGGACGCTGCGCGTGGGGGCATTGGCCATAAATGGATGGTGGAGGGGGTGGAGCGTGGGAGGGGCGGCTGGGAGGCGGGATCTGGGAGGAGCCACGGGCTGCCGAGGGTAAACACAGCTACAAAGTAGGTAAACAGTGAAAATGCACTCTACAATCGTCTCTTATCTTACAAATCAGCAGTAGTGCGCAGAAGGACCTCTATATAGTGTCAGCAGGCAAGTACTAGCGAGCGCCGAGTACAATCCAGAGAAAGACAATGAAATAAATAAATGAAATCTGCACAAAGACGATACCGAGCGCTGAGTGCGCTTAAGCAGCAGGCAGGCAGGCAGGCAGGTAGGCAGGAGCGAATGCAGCCAGCAGTGAATTCAGCGTCTGGGGGAGGCAGAGGGCGAAGGGAGCAACCGGACAGGACAGTGTCCACTCGCAGAAAGTGAGACTGCTCGACAAACGAGCACAAGATGTTAGTAACATGGGTCTCGAGCACCTTACTGAGGTAAGGGAGAAGGGAGATGGGGCGAAAATTGCTCATGATTGTGGGGTCAGCTGTCGGTTTTTTTAAGATAGGCACTACCTCGGCAGTCTTAAAGGTACTAGGGACTAGGCCGAGAGTGAGGGAGTTGTTCAGGAGTGTCAAGGGGGGGCAGGGCAGGCAGTAAAGACCTCGCATAGGATCTTGGGAGGACAACAGTCGGTAGGAGAGCCGGATGTTACTTTGCTAAGGAGTGCGGGGAAATCCGCCTCCGAGATGAGAGGAATTTGAGTGAGGGAGTGGGGGTTAAGGGGGTCAGCGTGAGGGTTAGCGGGGGACCCAGAGGAATCAGGTGAAGGCAGCACCAAGATGCTGTTTTTAATTTTTGCGATCTTCTCAACGAAGAAATGATTGAGAGAATCACAGAGCCCCTGGGAAGGGAGAGGTTTAATGGAGACCCTGTCCGGGTGAGATAGCTCCTCCACAATCGAAAAGATGTTTTTTGATTTGTTAGCGGACTCCACAATTTTGTTGGAAAAGTATGTGGTTTTAGCTAGCGCTATAGAGGGCTTATACCCTTTAAATAGGGTTAAGAACTCTAGCCTAGTTTCGGGGGCATAATTTTTGCGCCAGCGGCGCTCGGCCTGTCTAAGACCGAGTTTTAAAACTTTAAGGTCCTCGGTGAACCATTTGTGAGCGTCGTGAGGGCGTTTGATTTTAACCCGTTTGAGGGGGGCGACCACGTCACTGGCGGATTTAAGCCAGTGACTAAGATTTGAGGCTTGAGTGTCTATTGAGTCGGATTCAGGGGGAGGGAGGTACTGAGTAGGTCGATGAATTGGCTGATGTCGGCTTTATTCCAATTTCGGGCAGAGAAATTGGTTACCAGGGACCTGCTGGGGCAGGTAGGAACTTAGCGGGAAAAGGAGATAAAGGAGTGATCGGACCATACACACGGCAATATGAGGGGGGCCGAGATCTCAAGGTTGGAGGTCCAGACCGGGTCCAGTGTGTGGCCTTTTGAATGCATGGCAGTATTCACATGTTGGCAGCAGTTCAAGCTACGAAGTAGGTCGGAGAAGGCCGCCGAACAGGCGCTTTCCTTCTCATCCTGGGGCCAGTAGTTAAAGCCTCCGAGGACTAGAGTTTTAGAGTTGTTAATAACTATCTGAGATAAGAGATCTCCGAACATGGATGGGAAATCGGGCATGGACTGAGGAGGGCGGTAGACTAAAACACAAGTAAGGGGTGATACTGAGGATTCCAGTCTAAGTGCAAGGCAGTCGACCTGGGTAATAGAAGGTACGGTGAGGATGGAAAATCTAATAGGGAGCTTAATGATCGCTGCCACTCCCCCCCGGGTTTGCCGGAGGCCCTGTTGGCTTGGAGGATGTAGTAGCCAGGCGGGATGGCAGCCAGGATATCGGGGGAGGATCCGTCGTGCAGCCAGCTTTCAGTTAAAAACAGTATGTCGGGCCTGTCGGTATCTAACAGATGATAGATTTCCGATTGATGTTTAGCTAGTGAGCGGGTGTTAAGGCAGCTCACTTTGAGCTCGAAACTGGGGGGTAATGAGCGGGGGGGGGAGTGAGGGGCGGGTTGAAGAGGAGCAGAGGCCGTGCAGGTGTTAAGCTCGGGAAAGTTGTCTCGAGCGTGTTCCAGGCCTAGGTGCTCAAGCTGCGTGCGAGTAGTCGGGGCTAGGGGCCAGGGGGCATGAAGGCCAAATCACCTTTAGAGGGAGATGAGGATGTGAAAAAACAGTCTGGCAGACGACAGCAAGTTCACGTCCACAATGTATAACCGTGAAGGACAAAAAGTCTGGAACACAGCGTTAAGGATAATTCACCACAAGACGTCACCAGAGAGAGACGTAGTAACCCCAAGAGACCCATAGAATGTGGCAGGGACAATAGACTTGAACCGATGGGTCACCGGGATGGTAAAAGACCCCAAGGCGAAGGGGAGAGCGGGGTGGGGAAAACGCATGAAAGTTTTCACACTACACAATCCAGGCCGAGTGCTGGAAAGAACACATGACATGAGCATACAGTCCAATCCGAAGAATGAGCTGAGTAGCAATGAAAATAGATGAAGCATTCTGTGTCGGAATGGAAAGAAATGTCACCCTGCCGAAGGGAAAGCCACCTAGAGGGGGCGGGTATAGAAAGCCCATCCTAAAAAAGGTCCGCGCAGAACGCGGAGGACGGGCGGGCGTTGTCTCTGAATATATATGCACCCATGTGTGTGCTGCTATTTTTATTTTTATTTGAACTGCTTAGTCATAAGCCTAGCATCAAATTAGGAGCGACACTGTAAGATATCTAAGCATACCGGAAGGCACCTAAGCACATAGTGTGGACGTTGGGACCACACAAAGAAGGGTAAGACGTCCTGCAGGGCAACATGAGCAGCTCAGATGTGCATGACATGAAGAGGGCAATGGCCCAAAAGTGACCCCGGACACCGCATGAAGGAAAGAACCCACATGCAACCTCTGTGCAAGACAGAGCAGATCCAGAAGAGAAAGAAAGATATTAGATAAGGTAATAAGCAACATCCTCCCCTAGCCCGGGAGGAACCACGGTCCCCTGCAAGCTAGGTGGGAGAGAACCAGGCACGATAGTGGAAACAGTGAGGATCAATGTAAGTGCCCTGGACCACAAGAAGCAAGTATTCCATAGAAATACGCCCCATGAAAGATCACAGTAAGATCCAGGCAGAAGTGTAGAAACACCTGTGCGGGGCAGCAGGGAATGTGGAAAGAAATCTGTAGGAGAAGCGGCGAGAAAAAGAGGCCACATACAGCAGAGATATAAATGCTAATCTCGGACTTTGGAGGACGAGCCCAATAAGGACTACGTGCCCAAGTCCGTACTAATAGCACTAAGCATTGCTTTACAGCGGCGGAGAAGGTGTGAGCAGTAAAGCAAGGATAGAAGCACTACAGACAAGAGGGACCAAAGGCACCCTAAGTGTGATAGAGCGATGGTAACACTAGGATCGCAGGAGAAAAGACAGAGAGACACTCCCCGAAGGATGTCTGCAAGGAATACTCCATAGGAGCGTACCAAGGCAAAGGCTGTCACCTAGTACCAGCATATACCTCACATAGGGTAAGTGTGAACACCTGATAAGGGGATCCTCTTGGGCAAAACACACAGTCAGAGGACTGAAAAGAAGACCAAACCAGACATACGGCTGAACATTTAACAGCCACGGACATCAAACGTGAAACCTACTGTACCCGTGCGTTATAGAGGTGTAGCAAAATAAGGCAGAGATTTGTGCAAAAGTTATAGCAACCCGGACAACAGCTGGAAGACTGCTGAACCTGCATGGCAATCAAAAGTCCACACCATTAAACGGTAGATCTCTGAGGGCAGCCATGCATGGCGGCGCAAAGCCACAGACCGAGCAAGAGCTCGCCCCACAGAGTCAGTGGCATCAAGGTAAGAACGGAGTGAAAACTGCGCCATTTCCCTGCCATCAAGCAGAAGCTGAAGCAACTGAGATCGCAGCTCCTCTGGGGAGAAGGTTCTCGACCAAGTCCCAAAGGGTCAAGGATGCACGCACGAACACACATGCAGTATTTAAAGCGTGGCTACCAGCACTGGTAGAAGCAAAAAGCTGGTGAGTACACGCGTCCAAAGGCCGCCTGAACCACAAGTCCTTGAGCAGTTCGTGAGTGGACAGGCAGAGTGAAACACCCGGAGCAGGACGGTGCCGACGAGCAATAGCTCGATCAACAGGGTCACCAGAAAAGAGCCTTGTCCATGTACCACACAAAATGTCAAATAAAGAGCGGCCAAATGGCAGCAAAGGCTCCACAACTATGGGCTGAATATGGCGCAAATCCAGTAAAGGATCTGAAAGCAGAGGGACCCCATGAGGTTGAAAACCAAGAATAGCAGCCGCCCTGTGAATAGCACGTGCATTAGCACCACTAGCTTCAGTTGCCATCTGGTTAGGCGATAATAAACCATCGGTAGGAGACAGTTGGAGACTAAGCGGTCCACGCGACAACATAAGTGGAGAAGCTGGAGACTGACCCGAAGGCCAGGCAACACAAGGCACTTGCACCATGGGTCCCTGACCCAGGGAATCCATAGAAGCATCAACGTCTTGACAAGGAAGAGTCGTCATTGGAGTCGCGCTGCACGCCGAGGCACCACATACAGATGAGGTGCGGGTTAGTGCAAGACATCTCACGCGCACAGGCTTCACAAGACTTAAAACCCGAAGGCATTGCACACTGTTCTGGCAACACAGAAGGTGTTGAAAAGGCCTAAAAACCAGGCCAAGGAACTGCTGGTTTTGCAGTATACCGCGTTGGGACGCGGAAAAGGAGACAACTGACGTCAGCGCGCCGGGAGGGCATATATGGCCTGGCTGACGTCATGTCCGTGGACGACGTCAGGGCCGAGTCGTGTGTCGCCGTCAATCGGCGCGCAGGGGTGCTGCTGCGCAAGTTTTCCGGATCCAGTCTGACGCCTGGGGATATTTTAAGTTAAGGAATCTGCGGCTAGACGTCTCTATCAGAGGCAAAATCCCAAATCATGTAGAGTAGTACCGGGTGAGAACACCCCGAAAAACCGGCGCTCTTAGAGCACTGCTAGATTAGTAGCATCAGGGCAGATATTTGTGCAAGGTGAGTGAGCGCTAAGTTTATCTAACCACCCCTTTCTAGAATTGGAAAAGAACATCGCTTTAGCTGGATTCTATGCACAAGATTAGTGCAACGTGACAGGATAAAAGATCATTACATATATGGGTGGCCACAGTGGGTAGGGGTCCAGATTCAAACCCAATGTACCAGACGTGATATGAAATGTGTTTATTAGTAGCCTTTCTGCATTAAAGTTTTACTGTAAGAATTTTCTCTATATGGTCTTTATTATTTTTCTTCACTTTTGCTAATCTTATTTCCTTTGAAACAAACTCTTTATTGTGCTGATCAGAATATTTTGTTTTGAAATTTTACAATTGGACTTCCCCACTGTATTCTAATGCTTGATTTTCTGTCTCACTTTGTTGCGTACTTGAACTATTTCACTCAATTGCTCTACTTTTTATTTCTCCTTCTTTTAATTATATCAGACTTCTCAGGCTCACCATTCTCAACCATTCTTCTATAAATTAACTCTTCCGCTTTGGTAATGCTCTTTATGGTGGACATGCTATCTAACCACAGATTCCTCTCCTTTAGAATAGCCAAAGGCGCCAGACTAAATCTGGAAGCTTTAATAGCAGATATTAATGCAGAGGAATATCAAACTTGACAAAGACTTTTCCTGCTCCGCCTTACTTTTCTTTCTCCGCGAGAACACCACAAAAGCTGATCGTCTTTGGAGCCATCGATGTAAAAGCTCCAGGCTCTTTTAGAGTCCAGCCGATGAGGGGTGAGTTGGGGCAAAGAATATTGGGAGTGTGGTGGATTGCCAAACAGGAAAAGGAGTCACAACTTTTGGCATAAAGGTCCCCCTTGTCCTCCTCACCAGTTTGTTTGCAAAACAGAGGTGTAGGGCGGCTGCACCAAGAGAACCTGAAGCTCACACATGCGATGAGCTGCAGTATTCGCAAGGAGGAAAACACGTCTTTAGACTCAGAAAAAGCAGCCATCCATAGGCTTGAAGAGAGTACATGAGGAAAGCCAAGATCTAACTGAGATCCCACTGTGGTATCACCAAGGGTTTAGGAGGAAACAGGTTTCTCAAACCTTTTATAAACCTCATCACAACAGGTGATTTAAACAAGGACAGCTAGTCAGCAAACACAGAAATGCCAAAATCACTGATAAATAACCTTTAAGAGTCACAACTGAAGCCCTTACTGTGCCAAAGGCAAAACAAACAATAGAACATCAGGCTATTTGACTTGTAACGGTCTGTGTTGCGGACTCTACACAAGGCCACAAATTTGTCTCAGCGCCCGGCATAAATGCAGCCTGCTCAGCAAGGATAACAGTGATGACCTCAAGAGGCAGATTGAACATGGTCAACTTTCACCACTCAATCTCCATGCATGGAGATGCAGATTGTGTAGACCTGGGTGGAGAACCCTGCCCTGATGCTGCTAATGAAGATTCTTCCCCCGTGGAAACCTGATTGGGAACCCATAAGTCCTGGGTACTACACTCTTCTGGCCCAATCTAAAGCCACTAGGATGACTTAGGTGGGGCAGGTGTCCCTTGCACCATCCTGGCCACTTCTCCCAGAGAGAAAAGTATTGACACTGCACGTTCTTGGCAGTGGCAAAAAGAAATAGCCAGCACACTCACAACTGTTGAAAGATGCCATGTGCCAATGCGAGGTGTAATTGCCATTTGTGATCTGCAAGGCGCAACTGGCTGAGCTTGTCCTCGCTATTCATCCCTGATACCGCCAGGTGGCGCATGATCAGGGATATGCTCTGACACACATCAAAGGCAAATAGCCTCTTTGCACAGGAGCTCAGACACAAAACGTCCCTGCTGGTTGGGATACCACATGGCGGTGGTGGTGTTTGTGAGGAGCATGTTAAATGAATCTCTAGCCTATGCCACAGTGATAGCTACATTAAAACATGCAGTAGTAATTCCCCTATTAAATAAAACAGGGGTATGATCCAACCATACTAAAAGAATACAAGCCGAAAACCTTATGCAACCAAGATTTTAGTAGATCATGCTGCCCAAGGCATTTGCACTCTATGAATTTTCTCCACTCTCTTCAGGCAGGCTTCCGTCCAAGGCACTGGAGAAAAAGTAATTCTGTCTGTAAATGATGATCTAAGATGGTTCAGTCAGTCCGGACTGACTTTGGCTTTAGTCCAAGTAGATCTGTCAGCGGCATTCAACATGGTTGACCATAAGATATTACTTGACCGGGTGGAAGAGGCCAGCTTTCAAGGTTGTGGCCTGGGCTGGATCAAATCACTTTTGGCTAACCCCAACCAGGCAGGTAACATGGCAAATTTCACGGCCAAGGCCATAACCATAGAGTATGGCGTGCTCAAGGCTCATCCATGTCCCCTCATCGTCTTAATGTCTACATTCAGCCTTTCATTCAAGAAGTTGCCTCAACAGGATGCAGGCTTTATACTTACTCTGACGATTCCAAAGCATTAATTCAATTGGGTGTAGAGTCTGCTTTGCAACTTTAGTTCCAACATTTATTGTGATTAGTCAGAGATTGAATGAATTTAAATCAATTAAAGTTGAACACAGATAAAACGAAGATCATAGTCTTAAAAAATAAAGGGAATCTGTGGACCAAAGATTATTGCCCACAAGAATCAGGACAGATTCCAGAGCTAAAATCATCAGCTAAAAGCCTAGGAGAGATAACTGATAGCAATCTATCTACAAAATCTCAAGTTGCTGCAGTTGCTTATAAATGCATACGTCTATTGAAATTACTAAGGGAAAATACTGTCACTCCTTTCTCTTGAAGCAAGAAAGGCAATTGTGTTGGCAGTGAGTATATCTAGGTTGGATTACGCCAACTCGGTTTATATGGGTGATACCTAATAGAACAATTCAAAGACTTCAGGTCATTCAAAATTAGGCGGCTTGTCTAATTTACCGGTTTCCCAGAAAGACTTACTCATCCCCATTACTGAAGCATCTTCATTGGCTTCCCATAAAGTAGTGCATCCAATTAAAGACATGTATTACTACCTTTAATAGCTTGCACAGATTAGGCCCGGACTTCATTTCCAACACACTAGAAAAATATTTTCCAACAGGCATCTTAAGATCTTCTAGTTCCAACTTGCTCATCATCAAAAATATCAGAAGACTTGATCTGGAAGCTACATCTTCATGGATCATTTTATGTCTGAATTCTTTGCTGGAGTTATGCCATTAACCTAATTTCAGGTTCTTTCATAAAAAACAAAAAAAACTCTTGCCATTTAATCAGGCATATTAAATTTAACAAATCCCTTGTTCTGCTACTCTGTGCCTTTGCCATGTTTTTATTTAGCATTTATTTAGCTAGTTCCTGTCTAACATGATGTAAGGTCTGGACAGTACAGGTGCAACAAAAATGTAATGAAATACTCAAATAGAGGGCAACTGAGCAGCCTGTGACTGCCCAGTTCGAGGTTCATGTTAGACCTGGCATCTTTAACTTGTTTTTCCCCCTGTACTTTTTTGCTTCTGACCTCCTGTTTTTGAATGCGTGCTGCATTTAGTTTTGTTTATTGTAGAATTCTGGGCACTTTACAACTGCTCATTAGTGCTAAAGTGCAATTGCTCCCTGTGTATAATATGATTGGTTATCCATGATTGGCATGTTTAATTTACTGGTAAGACCCTAGTAAAGTGCACTGTGTGTGCCCAGGACCTGAAAGTTAAATGCTACTAGTGGGCCTGCAGCACTGCAGTCACCCACATGAGTAGCCCTGCAACCATGTCTCGGACTTACACTGCAGTGTCTGTAGGTTTACACTGCCATGTATGCCTGGCAAGTGGACCAACTTGCCAGGTCCCAAACCTTCCCTTTTACTACATATAAGGCACCCCTAAGGTAAGCCCAAGGTAGCCCCATGGGCAGCAGGGTGCAGTGTATGTGAAAGGCAGGGCATCTACCTGTGTATTTCATATGTCCTGATAGTGAAATACTGCCAATTTTGCTTTTAACTACTGCAAAGACTAGCTCTCGCATAAGTTATCTTTGGAGCTGCCTTGTGACATCTTACATATGTAACTTTCAATTGGGAAGAGATAGAGATTTGGAGGTTGGGCTCCCTGAGCTCACAATTTAAAAATACATCTTTCTGTGAAGTTTGTTTTCAAATTGTCTGTTTGAAAATGCCAATTTTAGATAGTGGGCATTTTCTTGCTTTACCATTGTCTCTGCTGGCCTGTGGAGTCCACGTCTAGTTTAGACTGACAGTTGGGCTGGTTGTGCATTCACTTTAGACAGTCACACAAAGGGAGTTCAAGTGTACCCTGCATATCCTGATGGCCCATCACCAGGCTGATGGGTCTTCCTGAGCTAGAGTGATGGGAGGAGTTGTCACTGAAACCTGAATAGGGCTGTAACTGTCCTCACACAATGCTATTTACATTCCCCAGTAGCTTTGGAGCCAGGTCAGGGCAAGGCAGGGCCTTGTGCACTACAAAGACAATCATTTGATGTTTGCCTACTTCAAAGGCAGAAGCTGGTATAAGTACTGGAGCTGTGACAACATAGTTTTAGAACACTTCTGGACCAAGAGGAGATTCAGCCAAGAAGAGCTGGAGAAGCTATAGGAGGGGAACTGCCACTCTGCTTGTTGCTGTGTTGTGCTGGCCTGCTGCTCCTGTCTTGAACAGTAAACGGACTGAAACTTTGCTATTGTATCCTGCTTACCAAGGTTCTCCAAGAGCTTGTATGTGCTTGCATCTTGTTAAGAAGTCTCAGGTCCATCAAAGACTTCACCTGCAGCCACTGAACTCCTGTGCTGGGAGTTCTGACCTGCCAATTCCAATTCCAGTTCTGGGCCCTTGGAAGTGGCTTTGCCACAAAAAAGAGAAGAATATCCACGCATCGCCCTCCAGTGCCTGTTTTTACTGATGCAGCACCACCATCCAGAAGCAAAATCCACGCATCGCAGCGATTTAAGAATCAACGCAGCACCTGCCGTGGGTCTGAAAAATCACTACAGCCCGAGTCATGAGCACCATGTTTCCGACACCCACTCCGATGCAGGCCCTGCTCTGTGGCTGAAGGAATGGACGCATCACCTGCTCGTCGATGGAAAATTGAGGCAGCGCTGCTGCACTGACCCAGCATGTCTTGATTTTTAAGGCATCGCACCTGTGTGCCAAGTTGTTCATCGATGTTGCCCAGCAGTAAGGAACCAAGGCCGTGTGTCCAATGAATCATCTACCCTCGCAGTAAGGAATCTACACATCACCTCCCCTGACAGCAAGAAATAGATGCATCACTTCCTCCACAAAGCAGCAAGGACTCAACGCCTCACCACCTCTGGCAGTATAAAAACGATGAGTTACCTTCCCTGAGAGTAAGGAATCGACACATAGCTTTGTTTTCCGGCACCTCATCTCCCCTGCGCCTGTTTTCGTTTTTAGGTCGAGCCTTCGCAGCGCATGCGCTGCAAAGGAAAACAACCTTTTCCTAGCACTTAGGCTTTTTAGCCAAGCACGTGCTGCGTTCCATTGCCTTCAATGGCAACGCGTGTACGTCAGGAGATCCACTCGCGGGAGCGCGCGGCCCATCTGGTCGCAATTATCGCTCCCTCGAGTGAATCCCCCCACCCCCCTGCTGCCACGCGAGCGTGTTTTTTCTTGTTTTTCCAAATGGGGCAGCTCCCTTATGTCTCTCACTTTGATGCGGCTGGCTGCTACTGCTCACATCGCCTCCCCCCCCCCTCCCAGCACTCCAACGGTAGCGGAGGAGGCAGACTGCCTCCATGCACAGTTAGTTGTGGCTCCGAGATGGCTCCTGGGGTGCACTTGTCTCCGCTGCAGTGCTGTTATCGCTCAGACTAGTTGCGCAGTGTCGGGAAGGCATTCCACTTAGCCTCTCACTGGGCCAGACGGCGGCAGGAGGGATAGTGTGTGGACACCTCAGCTGGACACAGCATGGACTTGTACCAGCCCGTCTTTACTTTGAGGGTCCTCGGCGCATTCGCTTGTTTATCTTTATTGAAGCTCCCCTTTATGTACAGAAGAATGTCCCCTCCCGCACAGTGGTGGCTGCAGGGAGGTCTGTTACACCCCACACTGCCGTCTACATTTTTTGCTTGAACATTTTACTTTAATGGTTGCCGGGAATAAATGCATGCTGTACACGCTGGTTCAGTAAAAATATGCTGTAAAAACAAATCTGAAAAAGAGTCACAAAGGAGATTTTGATAAATAGTACTGTTTTTGCTTTATATCGCTTACTTTTCATTTGTGGAATGTGCAATACTTTGGCAGGGTTTGAACAGAAAGTGCAGCGTTATTCATGCTTTGAAGGTACGTTTGACTGGAGATGTATTTACAGGAGGTGGCGGGCAATAAGAGCCGGAGCTTTTCCTTTGTGGATGGTTTCTCTGCCGGCGCCTTCCTTTGTGAATGATTGGTTTCTCTTTTATCTTCAGCGGGGATAAATGAAGGGTTCGGGAAACCGATCATAATTCCGTGCTCCTTTCTAGCAAAAAAATAATAATAATTCCTCCGCAGATGGCTCCCTCACAAAGAGCAGAGATGGAAAATCGTATTTAATGCAAAAACTGTGCTGATGAAAGGACTGTCGAAGAAGCTGTATATATAGCATTCTATCTGAATAAATTGTTATTTAACTGCGTGCCGAAAAAACGAGTTGAGAAACACATTGAAGTCAGCTGAGTGTCAGGCTGAGCTGGCCTTTGACTGGCTCCATTTTATGTGTGTTTTTGTGCGTGCATTTTCCTTGCATATAGTTGTCCCTAATAAACACCAATTACTCCAACGATGGCCCGTTCTCCAAAGAGAAACCCATGCTTCTTTTAAGAATGGCAGAGAGGAGGCATTAGCATAAGGAATAAAAAAACAAGCATTGGCATAGCCAATAGGTCTCGCCTTTGGCACCTTATAAGTGTTTAGAAGTGCAACAGTTGACGTTGCTCCACCATGGATATTTTGCAGGATAAACACTTATAAGTCCCCAAGGCAAGACCTATTGGCTATGCCAATGCTTTTTTGATTTTGACGCATCCAGGTACTTTGTGATCAAAGTGAAGCATCTATAGTTTTCCATGGACTGAACAATTGTAAACCTTTTAAAACTGATATCTTTACTTGTGTGTGTTGGATTTTTGTAGTTTTGGTCTTGTTTTAACCGGAAAAAGATTAATTATTTTTCTAAACTGGTGTGGTGGTCACTTGTAGTGTTTTCACTGTGTTACTGTGTGTGTTTTGTACAAATGCTTTACACATTGCCTCTGAGATAAGCCTGCCTGCTCGTGCCAAGCTACCAAGGGGGTGAGCAGGTGTTATCTTAGCTACTTGAACAGGGTGCAAGCCGCTGCCAACTAGAGATCCCCTTTTCTAAACAGCTAACACATGCATAACCTTTAGCAAGATTAGTGTTTTATTTAAAACTCAACTCATAAATGAGCTCACTTAGTCAACGTCTAATGGTGCCAGTTTTCAAATGTGATGGCACCTCTGCGTTCTATGTAATGATACAACTAGGTAGCATAAAAATGGATGGGAAGGATTACATAGCATATGTCAGAATCCGGCTGTGTACACTTGACATTGCTGCTTAACTGGAAAAGTAATAAAGATTCTTACCCATCATTCCAATGTGGTTTCAAGTGTTTTTTTAACACTTCCATAACTCCGTCAAACCATTGCCAGAAAGTGTAATTCCATCCAGGTAGATTTTCCTGTACAAAGAAAAAAGTAAGGTGGCCACATGACACATGTGCTTGAGAGGCAACGTGTTCCAAATAAGAAATTATAGGGGATTAGTTATTGTACTTTCCTCTTAGCATCATTTGGTTATTGTAATTTATTTTAATGCATCTTGATGGAAATACAGAGAGTGATCAAGAGTACCCTTCTCCCAAAAAATAGCATATGGAAGCTTTAGGTCATGCAGCTAAGATATCATATAGATCCATCATATCAGTAACCTAATTTATGATTTAATTTTGCCTGGTTCATAGTGGTTTCCCTGAATAAACAAGATTAGAAATCATTATTTTAGAGAAGAATATTAATGGCAAAATATAAGGAAGAGAAGACGCAAATTCTAACTGGCCTTCTGCATACATCGTATAGACATATAAATGTATTTTTCACAAACCAATGTGAAACTGAATAATTCCTGCTGCATGAAAAGGAGCACATTTATCTAGGAGAAGCCATCTGACCTACCCGGTTGAATTGTGACCAAGACACGGTCATGTTGCTGTAGTCGTCTTTATGACTGCTAGTGCTGTTGAATAGTTTCTGCGCCAGGAACACAAAGTTTTCATCTGACAATCCTCGATTACTCTGCACTTCGGCTTTAAATTTGATATTCAGAGCTTCACATAACTGTGGCCAAAGCACTTTATCTGGCACTACAAATGGTACACGACCCTGAAAAAGATAAGAGCATCACAATTGGCTTGTACATCTGTAATAAAGAGAGCTAACACTCAAGGCAAGGTCTCAAGAAGTAGGTATGTTACATATGGAGCCAATGTGTACAGGTATATATGTATGGGAGTCTTAGGTTAGTCCAAGAGTGAGGGCACATGTCCAGTTTTATTTGAGGCAACAGAGTTGCATGTCAGCTCAAGTTAAGAATGGTGTGGAAAATCTATTGGAGGACCTGCATCGGTAGCGAATATTTGATGCAGGTTGCAATAAAGGTTAACCAAGGCAGAGCTATTATGAAGCTAGGCTAAAGGGTGCTGCAAGTAAAGCTGTGCATGGATAGAGAACATGAATGCCAGTGATCATGAAGATCAGCTCTAGAACGGGTTGCTTCAACTGTTTTGTCCTGGTACTGAAAGTATGAATGAAAGACTGAAGCAATGATTGAAGGGCATGCTATTTACTTGTACTCCTAGTTCTGCATCATGGGAATCTTCATTGAAGTCAGTGTAAGTTGTTTCATGGACAGAAAGAAAGATTTTAGAGCAAGGTGAATGGCTCTCAAGTTCAATAGATTTATATGATAATTATGTTCCTTCTTCGTCCATCAACCTGGAATGGTAAGATGATCCAGGTGGGCTCCCAATCCGATGAGAGAAGCATCTGTGACACTTGTTTGTTTTGTTTTCTCTTTTTGAAAAGGAAATCCCTGCATTAGATTTTTATGAGAACCACCAGCTTAGAGATTGTGTTGCTCAGTTGATAGGGTCAGGTGATCTTTCCAGTTGCTGTTTTTCTGACTACATTCATCCTTGGAGATACTTACTCTCATGTGTAATCATGCCTGAATACATTGAAGATATAAGACACCATAGAACCAAGGAACAATCTTAACCTTCCAATTGATTTGAGTACCTTCATCAGCATATTGCTTTGTTTCAAATTTGTAACTCTCTCCTCCAAAGGATACAATTGACCTTTTACTGTATCCTGAATTGCACCTACATATGTGAGTCTTTCAAGTGGGGTAAGGCCTCACTTCTCATAATTTATTTGGAGACCTAGGTTGTTTGACAGTCTGCAAGTTTGTTTGTGATCGTGCATCACCTTTTTTTGGGTGCTTGCCTTCAAAAACCAATCCTGCAGATAAGGATAAATGTACATTCCCTGTTTTGTAAGGTGATCTGCTACTACCATTATGCATTTTAAAACTGTTTGTGGTGCCAATAGAGAGCTGTGTGAACTGGTAATGCTGGTGTTCGGTTATAAACCTCCGACATTTTCTGTGGTGTACATTTATCGGAATATACAGGTATGTGTCTTCAAGGTCTGTGAAACACATCAAATTGTTAAGTTTTTGATAAGGAATACTTTGATATAATGTCAACATGCTACATTTCTCCTGTTTAAGATGTAAATCTAGAATTGGCTGAATCCTGCTTTTGGATATTCCTTTTTTATTAAAAAATATCTTGAGCACACATCCTAAGCTTTTTGGTTTTGTGAAACCATTTATATGGACTTGTTTGAAAGCAGTACAGAAGTTTCTTTTCTTAGCATTTTGAATTGGTGCTTTGTTGTTGGTTTTGATGGTACAAATGGATGAATCATGTATTAATTAAAAAAGTATTCATGAGACTTAGCACCCACTTGTCCTTTGTGATGGTAGGCTTCTCTTCAAGGTAAGAACTGCTTTCCCTGGGCTTGACTTGAATGAACCATGTTTTCTTCTCATCTAAGCCAACTGTATGCACAGTTCCTGTCTCATTCTTTTTTTTGAGTATTTCATCGTCTGCATTTTGACCAAATAACGATGAACCTGTTAATGGTAGATTGGCTATTTTCAAATGAGCATCTGGTTTCAATGACGACAAGCAAAGGGATAATCTTCTGAAATCCACACCATGGCAAAAAGAGGTGAAGGGCAATAATGCTCAGTCTACTGGTGCACTTATGATCTGGTTAGAAATCCGCGAACTGTTGTTTAACTGTTTAACTATTCCAAGTAATCGTGTTGGCGATGTTTCGGCAGACCATCAACAAAATACTTCATACAGTCCATAATTTCTCTTTGATATTAACCCAAAAGAGCAGTTGCATTCACATTTTAAAGATGGACTGGAGAGGTACCACACGCCCTTTGGCCTGTGAAGTTCCAATTCTTGCTTTCCTTTTCTGGAGGCTCAGTGGTTTCCGGAGTTAACGCATGTTGTCTTCTGACTGAAGTAACAACGACGGGGTCTGGCTTAGGGCTATTTTTGTAGAAAGTCCAGATCTTGCTCTGCTGCTTAATCATTGTAGGTGTTAGCAATTTTTTCTGAGCTATATCCAAACCTCCTGGCACCACAGGCAGCAAGGGCTGTGGAACTACTCTTAACTGAAGTATTTTGAGGATAACAGACGTCTGGCTTTTAAGTCTTTTAAGGAAAGTTTAATTGTATTGGAGCCCTTGCTCCAACCTTCTGAAAGGTCTAAATATCATCCACAGGGGAAGTTGGAAACCATCCTCGGAGAGCAATTTATTCTGAAATCCTGTGTCTTCTCTTACTAGGTCAAAACCTGGTGGAAAAATGATCCTCCCCAAGGTATTCCCGGCTCCAAAAAGGAAGACACAATTTTATACAACATTTTAATAACTTATTAAATGTGTTCTACTCACAGATTCAGAAAATGCGTTGTCCCATAATACGGTAGCTGTGGCATTGTTATCCTGGCTTCCGTGAACGATTACTACAACTGGTAGTGACAACGTCTGATGAAGGGGGAAAAAACAAAGACAAAACCATGTATTTTTAGACCAGGTTTGTTCAAAAACAAAACGTATTAACTCGTCCTATCAATTACACCATATTACTGGTTTTCAGCAAGATAGAACATCCAAAATGAAAATCCAAGAAAAATGCAGGATATATCTTTTGCAATATGGCTCTTGCTCTAAATTGGTGTTTAACATTGTTGCCAAAAAGTTAAATAAACTTTTAGTCTAGGTCCACAGAATACATGTTTTACTTCTCAGACAATTTGGATCCTTCTCTTATTTTCCACAAACAACCACAGTGGGAAAGATCCCATAATAAAGAGCTCTTGAAGTATAATAATCTGCCTCTGAACATCCAACTTACCAAATACATTAGAAAACCAAAGGTGAGCTTGTTGTTGTAGTTAGTTGAAAATGTCAGTTAAAACGTTTTAGCTCAAAAAGCCACTGAAATGTCACCAGTTTACTGAGCTAACTTGAACTAGTGCCCCCCACCATGCCCAGTGTTGTCATCAATGATGTCATTTGAGCCGTTAACAGTAATCTTATAAATTATGCTATTGAACATCATGAGTGATACAATCTGTTATCAGTGGTGGGGAGAGTGGCACTGTTAAAAATGGTGGCCCTACCTCGCCTACTCTACTATATCCGTACGCTGCCGCTGTGGATAACCCCAAAATTCTTCCGCGAACTGCGTACGCTCACAATAGATTTCATATGGGGACATGGGAGGAGGCGAGTGGCGCTGGATATGCTGCTGAGACCGAAATTGGACGGGGGTTGGCTGTCCCTAACTTCGAACTTTACTACTTAGCAGCGCAGCTGCAGGTTCTCACGCAGAATATTGCGAATGAGTTCAGGGGCCCGGAACAGACCCGCGGGGTAGGAATCCAGAGGCATGTACTTTCTTATATTGTCATGCAACAAAAACTAGAGTTAAAGGAGTTAACATCAGAGGAAAGAACTCTAAGATTGTGCTGGAATAGAAGCCAGCGTAAGGCAGGTGTGGTTCACCCATACGCGCCCAAAATCCCTCTGGGCATGCTGACGGCCCTGCCACATGGGGGGGATTGGTCACGGCTACTGGAATGGGAAGACATGGGGCTCCAAGTACTAGGGGACCTATACGCTGAGGGTGAATTGTTGCCCTTCCGAGCAGTGCAAGAACCGTTTGGTCTTCATGATGGGAGTTTCCTATTATACATGGCTGTCACAACGGCGATAAAGAAGCATTGGAAATCAGGGCAAATGAAACCTAAGACCACGATGGCCTGCCAAAACGTGGTGATGGCGGCGGCCACCTTTAAGGCGGTCACTTGTTTACAATCTCGAATGTTGCAGGTAGGACTGGAACCACTTACTGCACTGAAGCAGAAGTGGGAGGTGAGTATGGGGAAGCCCATACCGGACGTGACATGGGGCCAGATCCTGAAGAGGACGTGGAAAGGGAGCAGGAATGCTCGCTTCCAGCAAGTGCACTTTTTTGTGCTACATAGGGCCTACCTTACCCCAGGGAGAATCAAGAAGTATTTCCAGGTCCAAGATGCAGCTTGCCCTCGATGCCTGATGCCTGCAGTAAAGTTTTTGTAAATAATTTTGTCCACCCTAAGCGTGGAAGGGTATACTCAGATGTGAGTCCCTTGCTCATTGCACCATCAGGATTCAAGCAAGCCGGGCCGAAGACGCCTGAAATGGCAGAAACCGGTCCCCGGAAGCTTGTTTCCTTCCCAGTGTAAGAATTGGCTTTTGTAGTCTGGTCTGCCCTGTTCCCATGATGCACTGGGCCAGGGACAGACTAATTTGCATACAGCCAGGTTCTGAAACTGGGATGGTGCAATGAGCTAAAAAACGGTGTTGGATCTAGCCCTGATCTCTTGACTGGGTGAGAGTACTCTGCTTAATTCAGAGACTCTGTCCATCACCACCCCTTTTTGTAAATAATGCAGTAAAGTTAGAGCACATGTTGGGGACTGCCCTAAGCTAGGACACTATTGGGCGGAGGTGGGGGAGCTACTGAGCGAGGCTACAGAAAGGCAGGTAGAATATGATATGGCGACCTGCCTGCTGCTTTGGTTTACTCATACAAAAAAAACTAAGATCTCCAGTAAATTTATTGACTTGGGCCTTATGCTAGCCCAGAGGGAAATAACCTGGCACTGGTAGTCGAAGGAGGGCCCCTCGAGTAAGAGATGGGCGAATGAGATGTGCAAATGGGCCTGTAGCGAAGGCACTATTAGACGTAGGCAGGCAATCCGCACGGCTAATGAAAAGAGCTTAGAAATGGCAAGACTCAACACAGACGTTCAAAAATAGCTTAGAGACTGAAGTGGGCTAATCTTGAAGGGTTGTGAAAGGAAGTTCCTTGAGATGCACAATACAACGCATAAGGTCACGATGGTCTCTTCCTTTTGCTAGGTATTATGTACAAGTTAGGCCCACACCAGTTGAGGTTGGATGGGGGAGGTGGGATGAGAGGGCAAGGAATCCCATGTTGTTGTACAGGGGTGCTGACGTAGGAAGATGGCATGAGCTGATGCTCTGCGTAGTGTGTTTGATACCTTTACGATGGACTGAGCGCGCATGGGGTATACCCCCAAGTGCGAATGCGGGAAGGACAGAGAGGTTAATGGTGGGACCGTAGGACCATAATAGTGGCATACGTTAGGACCTCCTATTTTAGCTTAGACATGGATTGTTGTACAGGATGGGATTGGGGAATGGGGTTCCAGGGTTAAAAGCAGATACTAGATCTTTTGACCGAGTGACGGTCCTGGCTTCCCTAAGCTACTATCAGGTTTGAGCGCAATCTAAATGACGCCGCTCGGCCTCCGGGATGTGGGCATACTGGCTGTGTAAGGGGCTGATGGACAGATTGAGCAAGGAGTTTGGGAGGGGCGGCCACATAGGTATGTACAACTGTCTGTTTTCTAAATCTGCAATAAAAATTATTTAAAAATAAATAAATAAATGAGTGATACAATCTGTGAGGCCATAAGCATAGCATGGATGAGGCACAAGTTCCAGTTAGCTTAGCAAACTATAACTAGCAGATTTATGTGTTTTATTTAAATGTAAAATGTTATTTTAACTAACATTTCCACCTTACTATAATGTCACTTTAACCTTTGGTTTTTTCCAATGAATTTCTGAGGTTTTAATGAAAAGCAAGATGTTACCACACCTAACTACGTTGTCACTTAAACCCCCCCCCCCCCAACCTCAGCAAAGCCGAAGGCCAGGCCCTGAACTAACCCCTGCTGAGGTAGGCCAATCGGCACACAGATACCCACCTTGCATTATATACTGTGATTCATTTCTTTGGTCCCTCTGCTCAGGACTCCCGTGGGAACGAGGCAGCCTCCAACAAACAAAGCTGAAGGCCAAGCCCTGAACTAACCACAGCTGTGGGAGGCCAATCACCCCACAGATACCCACCTCACATTATATACTGTAAGTCATTTATCTGGTCCCTCTACTCAGGACTCCCTTGGTTCGCTGCAACCTCCAACAATTTTTTTTCTCTTAATTTTGGAGCTAGGGAGTGAGGATTCCCCTAACCTAACCCCTTATATAGTATTTTTAAGATATATTTAATACACTTTTGTTCATGTTACTGCCAGCTGCACCTAAAAATCTCAAAAACGACTCAACGAATTTACAACAAATCATAATCAGCACAGTTTCTGGGTACATATCTAGATTTTTTTCAATAATTGGTGTCATTCTGAACAGCCATTTCCATTTGTAGCGTTATCTATAATTCCCTATGGAAATTGCACAGGGAAATTTTGTTTTGGGACCCTCCCTTTTTCTTGGGGTCGGCTTGACGATTACCACAATTTTCTTTTGGAAAGTTTTATCAACTGGTGGCAAAGCTATTAGCAAGACAAACAAGCATTTACAATGCAACGGTTTCGCCTTTGGAAAAGTTTGAGCTATTGGCATTGTAAATGACAAAATTTGTATTTATGTGTTGGTTTTGAAAACAGATAAATAAATGGCATTGTCATTTACATTGCCAATAGCTCTAACTTTTCCAAAGGCGAAACCGTTGCATTGTAAATGCTTGTTATGTTTAGAGTTCTTGCTACAGAGCTGAAAATGAAACGGAGACGGAGACAGAAATAACTATTCTTCAACATCCTGAAATCCTGCCCATTCCCATCTTTCTTTAGGAAGTACTCTGCAGAACCAAAGGCTACAAAGATGCTGGAATCTTCAATCTGAGATGATCTAATTAATACTGCATGCAAGGTGCGTGGTGAAAACAGATTTGCATCCTTTATAGCATACTGAAACTATTACTTAAAATAACAAGCATTTGCATAGCCAATATGTCTTGCCTTTGGGACAAAGTAAAACCAGAAAGCCTGCATCCATCGCAGCTTCTGGGTTAACTAAATTGCGTGATCTTGGGCAAATATGTTATTTTACTGATCTTCCTTTTTCTTCACTCTTACAAATGAAAGCACCTTCTTATTTACATGGGTTTACAACACCACCTGTACGAAAACATATTGTGTTGGAACTAATAAAGAATAATGTTGCTCTATCTTTAAGATCGCATCAGGCACATACACCTGTCACACATAAACACACATAAAAACTCACAGACACACACACAAACACACTGTCTGATTGAAGCACCGTGCAAGAATCGTCCCAGCATCAAACAAATAACTGCAACTGAAGCAGAAGAGCACAGCTGATACAAGCCTTCACCGAGTCATTCGCACAATTGAATCGCATTAAAGACATCTGAGGGTTAAGTAAATGGCCAGCAATCACCGATGTGTCGGTTTGGTTCAGAATCCAACTTGTAAACAAGTGCGCCTCATATACAACCTACCACGTATAATGCTCATCACTTACCATCATTAAGTTATTTTTTAATTACAAGTATGTTTTGCATGGAGAACATACAATGCAAACTTTACATAATGCACTGAGGCAATCCCATTTATTTTTGCCAGGCAAGAGACGCGGGTCAGATGAAGACACTCGGGTAATTTGGGCAGGATCACATAACGCAGAGCAGAAGCAACCAATTTGCAAACTCGGATCTCTGGTTCCGAAGAGTGCAGTTTAGTTACTAGATCACTTCTTCTCATAATCATACGAAACCGGCGGACACGCTGTATTTTTGTAGACACGAAACGTGAGGGTTGTTGCGTAAAAGAGGACGCAGTTAAAGCTTCTCCATGCACCCGACACGCTGCGGGCCGCCTTCTACCAGCGACACACCTTCCCACTGAGTGACTGACTATAACCATGCAAAGCATGTACACATAGTCCGTGCACACTAAAAGTAAAAAAATATTCAGAGTACATAATATAGGAGCACGTGACAGCCCAAACTGGGATCCAGACAGGGAAAAGGAGGTGTGAGGTGGCGCTCTCAGGAGCAGCAGTAGGTTAGGCAGCGCAGATGTGGAGGGAGACTGGCAGCAGCGGATCCTGAAGCAGAGCAAAATGAAGTGAACTTACCGGGCCCTAGAGAGGAGTGTGCGACATCTCTCACCTCCGCTATGGTTCAGAGCAGGCAGCTTCAACATCTGAGGCGGGAGTCGGGAGGGGAGTGTGTTGCCCAGATTTATACAGCAACACTGTAATATCAGAATCCACATTGCAGGTGCATGCACCGTTGTCTTGTCACAAAGCAAAATGAAATGGTATGAAAATACTATTCAGCATTAAGTCAGAGACAGGTGTAGCCAGGACTTCCTTCATCTTCTGAGGTATTACAGTTTGTTGCACTTTAGGTACCCAGGCCCTAGTCAGAGCCCAAATTTGCAGAATTTGGTTTTAATTCACGTCGGGCTGACAGTCTGAAGTCGCGATGTTTGCCAAGTCATTTTTTCCAAACGGCTCGTAAGTGCTCTGCTCGGGGTTGATTGGGTGGTAGAAGCGGTATTAAAACCTACCAGTTGCACAGCAGGAGCTTCAGTGCTTGTCCTTTTGGCCCTGCTTCGTGATATCGATGAAATGATGCAGCTTCTTGTCACCTGCGACTTTCTGCTCACTCAGCAGCCTGCTCGCGGTTCTTGGGCCATGGTCACAGAGGGAAACTTCAGCCTCCACATGTGGGGGAAGAAGAGTGCTCAATGATGTTAGCGCAACGCAAGCATGCACCCGCCTGCTACTGGATTCTGGACTTCGAGCCGGCACCAGATAAGATTCAGGGGCAGAGACAGAGGCGCGCGAGAAAAAGAGCAGATATCAGCTGCTGCCGCTGAATATTGGAAGCTGCGCCACACACACCGAAAGCTGCACCCTGGGGCCACGTTGAATAGACGCCTGCGGCGCTATGCAAGGCAGACGCTGCGGTTCCCCTTCAGAGGAACGGGGATGATTTGAGAGCATTGCGGGGGGGCCCTAATACAAAATAGGAGGCCAGGGACTACACATGACGCGTGCCATGGGCTGAGATGCGAGAGGACATACACTAAGGTGCATGGCCCAATATCATTGAAGCACCGGTTCAGAGGCACAGACAATGCGGTGCTGGGAGAGAGACCCGCTGCGTGCATAAAACTGACCCCAACTTAACTGCGGTGCGCTGAAGGGAGACATGACCCGGTGCCGTGGATGAGGTGATTAATTATAGAAGGGCACTAGCAACAACCCGGCGAGACAGAAGGACACACGGAAGGTATTGCAAGCTGCGCCACACACGCCGAAAGCTGCACCCTGGAGCCATACCAAACAAACGCCTGCGGCGCTTCACAAGGCGGACGCTGTGATTCCCCCGTGGAGGTACAGGGATGATTTGAGAGCATTGCCGGGGGCCCCTAATGCAAAAAAAAAAAAACCAAGAAACAACAGCACAAACAGGGGGGCAGAGGCTTACCGCATGGCCTCGGCAGACGCTGCTCGGAAAGCACAGCGTCCTGTAGGGATTCGGGGGCGTGCTCTCCCCTCACCATTGGCTGGAAGGTAAAATTCCAGCCAATGGGAAGAGGAGAGGGCGTGACTTAAAAAAGACACGGAAACGCCCCCGAATCGCGTCAAGGCGGGCCCTGAACTCAGTGACGCTCCTCTCCTCCAATGGCTGGCCAGCATTTACGAGGCCAGCCATTGGCGAAGAGGGGCGTGTTCAGGCCCCCATACTACTAACAAAAGATTTCGGCTCCGCCCACCTACTGCTTACGCAGTGGGACGGTAGCCGAAACCTAAAAACGCTCTTCCTATGGAAATTGTGACCTACTTATAACTACACAGTGGCTACCACCACGGCCTTGATCACATGACGTGCCAGGAAAAAACACCACCCATAAATACTATGAGGCATTTTAAACCCCTCCCATTTTTAGCATGGAAAGAGTAAACAGACTGAAGTCATTTCAAAAGTGCGTAGTGCAATCATACGCATTCAAGTCATTAATTCTTATCAAAAACTATAGTTCAACAATTAAAATTGTACATTGTTAAACATATTTTAAACATTTTTACAAATATTTTAAAAAAAAGCGAATTATAATATTGTTTCATTATAACCGAAAAAAATCCGGGGCGAGTGCCAAAATCCTATTTCATTGAAAGGACCAACCAGAGTGTGTTGCATAACTTACACAACAATAAAATGCTCATAGTAAATATACCCAATGTGCAAATAGTGAAATGTAGCTGAATTAACAGCCATACATTAATAAAATAGTTTAAAAACAAATGTGCGGATGCAAATATCATCAATATATATATATTTTTTATCCCCACACAAACAGCTCTTTTCTTGGCGCTCGGCTCTCTTAGATGGTGCGAACAGTGGAGACGGTGGAGCCAGCCATTGTTACATTGTATCCAGTATTTCTTTCTCAGAAATGTTCCACATGCACTCACTGGTAAATATTTGTTGCAATCTCAGTTATTACTCAGGCAACAGCATTTTTAGACAAATCCAAGTAACCCTACGCATTACAGTCTGTCCACAGACCTTGCTCACGAGTGGCAAAACGTTTCTAAACATTACTTCTATTTGAATATATCACATGATGTTACATCACATCCTTGTTTGGTATCGCTTTGCATTCTGGTATTTGTAGTGCAGTGATTGTTGTGCAATTATATAAACAGTGGCAATAGTGCATATACAAATTTATACCATGGTTGTGCAGTGTAATTTTTTAGTTCACCTTTCAAAGTACGATAAATAGATAAAAAAGGGATTCTATCCATTCGGTATCCCCCCCGCACTCCTCTTACTCTCCAAGGCCCTTTTTAATGGAGGCAGCAACACAGTGAAGGCGCACCAAAGGGAAGCCCGTCTGCACCCATCTATGTTTGGACTGCGACAGCACCAGGAAGCCTGGTCCACTGCTGACAAAATACAACTCACCACCACCAGGTGGTGGTGGTGGTGGTGGTGGTGGTGGTGGTACCAATATTTCCACCACCACCACCACTTTTATGTAACACATGCACTTCAAGCTGCAGACAGTAAAACCACTATCAAAGGGACCCTCACCTACTTGCCCCCGGGTCCTCAAACCCACTTCAGCAACCTCCTCACCAAACTCACTCAATCCCTCACTATGGGCACTAAAGACTTCATACCCCTAGGCAATCTCTACTTATCTCAATGACCCCATGGAGTAACTGCATGGACATGCTCTAAAGTTTACAGAACATTGGCCTCACCTAGCTCGTACAAGGCCCTACCCACATCACAGGACGAGGCATGGGCCCCATCTTCTCCTCCAATCACATAGGACAACTCCATTTTCCACTTCCACATAACGGGCCGCCAACTACCTCTAGGGAGTCTAGGAACATTCCAAGCCACTGCTGGTAGAAAGTTATAGAAACTGAATGGCTCAACACCATCAACTAAATCACTCAGACCCCACCAACAACATCATCAACACAAACAACTTCAACAACTTGATCCCCACCTCCACCAATACCCTTGCACCCCTGAAAAACATCAACCCAAAAGATTCCACAAACAAGCTAGCTGGTACAACGCTGGCCTCAGAGAATCCAAGAGTGTTTGCAAACAACTCGAAAGGAAATGGATGGAGTATCACCAGATGAACCACCGCAAGAAACAACTACAAGGCCGCAATTTGAAACTATCACCATCATGTGAAAGAGACCAAGAAAAAATGCCATGACCCTGAAAATAAACCCTAGCTCCAACAACTGCAAGGAACTTTTTGACATTGTCAAGGAATTTGCCAACCCAACAACCCGCAACCAACACCATCACCCCACCACAAGAACTCTACTACAAACTCTCTGAATTCTTCCATGGAAATAATCACCAAGATCTACATCAACTTTGAAACCCAGCCACCTCCCATCGACCTTCCCAGTCTTCTAATCTCATCAACAAAAGAGTACAGATTGACAGCATGGAACTCTCTATCCATCGAGCACACTGCAGCAATAATGAAGACAGTCCACTCAGGGGCGTCCACAGGACCCTGCCACCACCATATCTATCACTTAGGCAGAGCCACGATCTGCGCTGCACTCACTTCCATCATCAACATCTATCTCAAGACTGCTACCTTTGTAGTGTAGTTCCTATATTCCCAATAGGCTCTGCGCATTGGAATAACATAAACGATAGTTTAGACATAGGACTTAGGTCGACTAGGTCTCTATTGAATATGTTAGACTTAATTATGAATGCCAGCTAGCTCAGAGGTCACTAGAAACTTTCTCGAATTCACAAGGGATTAGTTTCTGACAACCGCATAAACATGACAACTTTGCTCCCCAAGAATAAGGAGTTTATCTCCAGAGTCGCGGAAACAATAGATAGCTATTTTACTCAGTCAATCGTGCATGCTTAGTTTCACCAGAAGTGCAGAGAAACAGAGAGATGGGCGTTTTCAATAAAAGAGGTTATTTATTGAACAGTCTTCTTTCTCATGCAAGAGAAGTGAATTGCTACAATCGCAATACTTGTCATAAAGTAAAGTGCGTACAGTAAAAGGAGTACTGTAAAATAGTACTGTAAAAGCATGGTATGGTTTCTTAGCCATGCGGTGTTTAAAATAGATAAAATACATACAATGATAAAATAATGACTAAACGTACTCAACTGGTGCTTCTAAGATACGCCTACCCCGGTGTACCTAACCTAAGCCTAGTACATGGGAAGGAGTAAGTGAGATGTCGTTTCAGTTAAGATAGTTTCTGCCAAGAATCTGAATTAAGAATTCTCTAAGGGTCTAATCAGCTCAGTACCTTGGTTATAGAATGAAGGAGGTCTTGTATCTCTCTCTCAGGACTCGATCTCCCAGCAACCCGCAAGGGTAACAGGGAAACACTGGAGCTGGATTTCTCGGCAGGAGAAAAGACAGCGTCTCTCTCAGTGCGTCAATGGGAGGGTCGGCTTCCTTCGGCACTCGCTGCAGCAGGGCGTCGGGCAAGTAGATAGCCGATCTGCTCCAAACCACTGTTTCTTGCTAGGGCAGATGCTGGTATATTTATACCTGGAAGGTGCAGAGTTTGACGTAAGGTTGGACATAAGACGTCACTAAGAACTCGCAGTTCTTTCAGGACTCCAGGAGTTCTAGGACAAATCAATACAGAAGCAGGGGGAATTCCCGGGCTGCTGGAGGCTTGGTTTGTTTAAGAACGCGTTGTGCTTTCTAGGAGTCTATGGGAGTAGCCTTGTCGTATTTGGACTGCATTGGCTATGACTTAATATGGGTATGACTCTTATGCCTTTATAATGATGATTTGATATAACCACATAAGGGCAAAATTCGGGAATATTTAAATAGGGTCCTAGATTCGTCTACAACACCTTCACAGATTGCTGAAAACACGCTGAAGTCAACATCCTCCTCAAAAAATTCTTAGTGGGCCCAGAAGTACTCAGCAACTACCAACCCCCATTTCGCGGCTTCCCTTCCCAGCCCAAGTCATAGAGGAGACCATCAACAGACAACTCTCTGACCACCCAGTATACCACAAACTCCTGGACGACTTGCAATCATGATTAAGAAAGAGCCACAGCACCGAAACAGCCCTCATCGACATACCCACCATACTCTACCATGGACAGATCATCGTCCTGACCCTCCTCAACTTCTCTGCTGCCTTTAACACTGTCTCTCACCACACACTCATCGCCAGACTACACACAGCGAGAGGAGTTGGCCTAACAGCTAGGGCGGTCGACCTCGAATCTGGGGAACCGGGTTCGAGTCTCGGGAATGACACTGAACATCCTGTGATTCTGGGCAAATCACTTAATCTCCCCGTGCCTAACAAAAATGAATGTGTCCTCATATAATGCAACTGGTGCTATGTAAAGCACTCTGATACCCGATACCAGGTCAAGTTTGCGCTATATAAAGCTCCGTAAAAAAACAAAAAAATAAATACTATTACCAACTATCAAATGTATAGCCTCCTTCCTACCTTGAAGAACTTAACGAGTCAGGCTCACGCTGTTCACATAACAACAAAAGCACCTCATCTGCGGAGTCCCACTGGGATCATCACTCAGCCCCATACTTTTCAATATGTACATGACTACACTGACTAACATCATTAGGTCACACGGAATCAACATCTCGTACACAGATGACACCAGGCTCATTATTTCCCTCTCAGATGACATCGTCACCACCAAGATGAACTGTAAACAATGCATGACCAGCATGCTTAATTGGATGAAAGAAAGCTGCCTTGAGCTCAACACTGGCAAAACTGAAGTGCTGATTTTTAGGAATAAGAGCTCATCTTGCGACTTCAACTGGTGGCCTGCTGAACTTCGACCCACACCCGACCCAGCTAGGAACCAAAGTATTACCCTGGACACCAATCTTACCAAGAAGTAGTGGGTCAACGCAGTCACCTCCTCATGCTTCCACATCCTCTATAAAATACTCAAGTGGCTCTCAATGGACACCAACCTTACCATCATGCAGGCTCTAACCACAAGCACATTCGACTACGGCAACACAGTCTACACTGGAATCCCAACCTATATTCTTCATTGACTTTAAACCATTCAAAATGCTTCTGCCAGACTCATTCTTGAACTCCTGTGGCGATCCCACACCACTCCTCGGAGAGCTCCACTGGATCCCAATCCAGAAGCACTGCCAGTTCAAACTTCTCACACATGCATTCAAGTCACTACAGAATACGGAACCCAAGTAACTTAATCACTGGTTTCACTTCCACCAACACACCAGACAAATTCGCTCAGCATCACCGTCACTCGTGAACCCACACCCCTCATCCACAGAAGCAGAACAGGAGTTTGATCATTCTCCTACCAAGCCGCCAAATCCTGCAATAACCCTCCCCAACACATCAGGGCCTCATCATCACCTCCTGAACCATGCAAGCTAAAGACCTGGCTTTTCAATTAGTCTTCTTATGGAACCATAAAGACTGTCTGTACTCAGGCACAGACTCACCACACACCTACGCTCACCTACTCAGCGCCTAGATACTCTAACGGGTGACAAGCAGTACTCTACAAATCCACCTTACATACAGAATGAAGATCAAACCAGACCTTTGCTTCTTGATTGTGTTTGAAAATTTGCCATTCATACTTGAGTATTTCATAGATCTAAAAATAAGAACATTTTTAAACTACTTCAGAACCCCCTGTAGAATTATTATCAATCAGGGAGCACTGCAAGCCTCTTTGCAAGTGAGATTGTAAATAAACAACTGTCCATTTATCAAAGTCAAATTTAACTCCAAAGCCAAAGTTAATAAAGGAGCAGAACGGACACAACACTTCTTAGTTGGAAAAATGGGAAACGAGAGTCCCCAAAGGGCATCTAATTCTGAAAATCCCATTTTCCTATACACTGAGGTTGGTATTTTTATGTTAAAATCTCCAGACAAAATTAAGATTGATTTTAGACACTTAGCCAACAGACTTAGAAGAGCTCTTTGAAAATTAGATAGTGATAAAGGTAAATTAATAGTGGGCCCACAGAAGACATTAAACAGTAAGACTTGTATAATAAACCATGTAATACCATATAAGAGTAATAAACAAATGGTTGTTTATTTAACAACTCCCACTCATAACTCTCCAATCTGTTTCAACCATAGATGGAGGGCAATGAATTTTCCTCAGGGAGTTTGCCTCGGGAGTTCTTGGGTCTAGTTTCCCCTCAAAAACAGCAGTAGAGACAATAATGAAAAAAACAACACAGGGTTTGCCACAACTAAACTCTCTTTAGCCCATTGGGTACTCGTGGACACTGATAAATGTTAAAAATATATTGCAGCAAAAAGGTGAAGTAGCAGAGATAAAACAGTAAACATTCATCACCAGCTGGCGTGCTCATTATAATAAAAGGACCCCGTTACCTCAGGCATGTCTGAGTGAGAGAAATAAAATAAGAAGCAGGCAAAACAGAAAAGGTGGACATACAATAACATTGTGAACCAGAATGCTTTTTAACGAAACCACACTTAATCCATTTGTCCTCCTGCAAGACTGAGATAAATTGCTGTAATGGGCAGGTAAGCCTCCTAAGTCCTGTGGGTGGGGAAGAGCTGCAGACGCAAGCCGCACTGGCTCCTAAGTGTCAACCCTATGTCGGTGTTCCAACACTCCTAGTCACACCCGATGTCTCACACCGACTCCATACTCCAGCCCTGTGCTGAACCACTGCAGGGCTGGAATCTGCCAGAGTCTACTAGGTACCACTGGACACAACTCTTCTAGCCGCATGTACCCTGTTCAAGCCCAGCTGCCAGCCGCACTCCGACCGCACATTCTGGTGCTAAGTGACTCCACCCCTTCACAAGCATAAGAGACCAAAATCAGGTATAGCTTCTCATTAATTGTGTGTGTGTGTATATATGTATATATATATATATATATATATATATATATATATATATATATATATATATATATATATATATAATCTACATATATATGTGTGTGTGTGTGTGTGTGTGTGTGTGTAAAACACTACCTACTCTGTAACCATCTCCTTAAAGGGTGTAGATTTACATGCTTTGCATAGACCTGCCCTTAAGTGTTGAGCCCAGAGGTTGTCAACCTTTCCTTTGAAGAAACTTGAGTCATTAGACTCTTCTCTTAGTCCATATTACACCAGCAAATGGGCTCAACCTCAGAATGTTTTCCACTCAGTGGGTGAGCAGTGTAGGTAGAGTGGAGTGTCAAAGACAGGGTGTGCTGTGTATAATCAAGTGAATAAATGAAATGGTATAGAAAAGGTATGGAAAATATCTGTGATCATCGGTAGTTTCAAGGGAGGAGCGTGTGTGCATTGGAGTTTGCAGTACTACACGCTACGAACAGGTGGATGCAGGGTAAATAACATTTTCCGTTTGTAGCATGTGTGGCTGTAGATACACATAATCTGCATAGTCTATAATACAGTCCCTATCCAAACTGATGGTTAGTTAGCAGAGGATAAAGTTGTTTTAAAGAGTGTTCTTAATATCGGTTGGCCAGTCAAGTCCTGTTGATGTGCTAAAACATCCACATCATAGAGCTTGGTAAGGGTGTGTGGCCTCAACCAAGTAGCCTAGCAGAGATCTGTGAGAGGGATGTTATCTAAAAAACATCGATGCATCTCCCTTTTACATGTAGCATGTGCTTTTGGAGGTACAAGGACAGTGTGTTTGGCTTTACTATAGCAAATTTGGATACATTCAAATACCCACCTTGCAATGCCAGCTCTAGAGATGGCACACACAATGTTTGGGTTTGGCGAATGGTACGAAAAGTTGATTGTACTTTAGTTCTATAAATAGAATACATTAGGATCCTCTTAAACAACCAGAGTGTTTCAGCTACAGACTGTGTGGAAAAAAACAGATAGCTCAATAGTTTGGTTCATGCGAAACGATGAAGCAACCTTAGGGAGAAATTTAGGGTTGCTATGAAGCACTATACTGCCCATATGAAACTAAATGAATGGTTGCCTTATTGTAAGGACTTGGAGCTCAAGAATATATCTGAAGGAGGTGACTGCTACGAAGAAGTCCATGTTCTAAGACAAGAGCTATAAACCATGCAAGTGCAGGGGCTCGGAAAGAGGGCTCATAAGTGGTGTGATATATACATCAAGGTCCTAGACAGATGCATGCGTTGTCTAGAGGAATACTCTCTTTAGAACCTCCGTGAAAGGTTTAGTTACAGGGACCCTAACATATATGATGTCCGTTTTAAAGGTATGCTGTAACTGCAGTGAAGTGTGAGACCTGCCTTGTAAAGATGTCAACGGTAGGAAACAATCTCCTTCATTATTTAGTCACAGTAGCACAGGATCCTTTTCCACTGAGATGTGTAGCAGGCTCATGCAGTGGGTTCTCTTGCATATGTTAATGATGCATTTCTGTGGGAGGTTAAGGTAACCAAACTCTAGGAACTCAGATTCTAGACAGCGAGATTGAGTTGTTTGGTATCTGGGTATCCGAGCTGACCGTGATGCTGAGTGAGAAGGTCTGGCCCGATTTGAAGCTTCTCGTCGGGGCTGCCAGACATATTGAAGAGCACAGAGTACCAGAGGGGTCTTGCCCAGGTTGGCACTACTAGAATGATGGTCATGGATACTTGCCTCATCTTCCTCACCACATAAGGGATAAAGAGAAGAGGCAGAAAAGCATAGGAAAATATTCCTGGCCAGTTCATTCATAGTGCATTGCTCCTGGACCGTGAAAGCAGATACCTGGAGTGAAGCTTTGGCATTTCGCATTTGCGAGAAGTGACAAACAGGTCTATTGTTGGTGTTGCCCAGCACTGGAAGTACCTATGGAAAACTTGCAGGTGGAGTTCCCATTTGTGGGCTTGTTAGTATGTCCTGCTGAGTATATCTTCAAAATAGCTTCCCACATCTGGGAGATGCTCCGCTAACAGGGGAATGTTACTGAGAGTTGCCCAATGCGAGATCTCCTGTGTCAGTTGGAGAGATGTATAATATGGCTGTCACGTTGTCTATTTTTATTGATGAGTACTGCTTTCCCCTTAGAAGTGAAAGAAAGGCTTTGAGGGCTAGTCTGGTGACTAAAATCTCCAGTTAGGTGATGTGACCGTCCTGGTGCTGAGAAGCCCAACTTCCTTGAATTGTCATACAATGCTCCCCACCACACCAGAGAAGCATCTGTGGAGATATTCACCCTCAGAACGGGGTCTAGGTAGGGCGTACCATAGACGCTGTGTCTGAAAAAGAAGCAGCTGATGTTGGAATGCCATCACACGCTGTTGGTTGGGGCATGATTTAACGGTTTCTTCATTTATAATCGAACCGAGGAAGGGTTGAATTTCCTGGGGGTGAAGATGTGACTTTTTAATACTGATGGTGAAACCTATACTGTGAAGTAGAGACACTGCTAGATGAACTTGTGCTAAACATCATTGTTTGCTGCTGCTCTTTATCAGCACGTGGTCTAAACATGAAAACACATAGATGGCACTTCTGTGCAGATGGGCTGATACGACCACTTTGCAAACACACTTCAATCTGTAGAAACTCTGAAGGGTAACCCACTGAAGTGGTAGTGTTGCACAAGTTACTTACCTTCGGTAACGATATATCTGTAAGAAACGGTAGTTAGTATTAGATTCCTTACCTTAGAATATCCCCAGGCGTCAGTCTGGATCCGGAAATTTTTGTATAGCCGTACCCCTGCGCGTCGGTAAGTGTCGCCTGCGGCTCCGCGTCGGTCGTCGGTGCCCGGATGATGTCGCCGGAGTACTTAGACGCCGCCCTTGCGCGCTGACGTCAGTTCTTATACGCAGCTTTTCCGCGCCAGAAACGCAGAGCCATGATAAAAACCAACACTGGTGCCATGAAAAAAGGGCCCTGAAAGGGGATGACCGTAACCCTAGATATCGGTTCGCAGAACGGGGGGATGGGTGGGGCGGTAAGGAATCTAATACTAACTACTGTTTCTTACAGATATATCGTTAACTAAGGTAAGTAACTTGTGCATCTGATAGAAACAGGTTAGTATTAGATTCCTTACCTTAGAATAGATACCCCAGCAATACCAACCCCGGTGGTGGGTCTGCGAACCAATAATCACACCAGAAAGTCCTGGAGAACGGACCGGTTTAAAAAGCCATCTCTCCGGACTTGGCTGTCCAGGCAGTAGTGTCTTGCGAACGTGTGCAGCGAGGCCCACGTAGTTGCCTGACAGATGTCCTGCAAGGGGACTCCCCGACCCAGGGCAGTAGTAGCCGCCGTGGCCCGAGTGGAATGGGCACGTAGCCCCACAGGAGGCTCCTTTTTAGCCAGTGAATAACAAGTCTTGATGCCAAGAAGACCCATCGGGAAATGGTCCGTTTGTGCACCGCCCGTCCCTTCTTAGCGCCCACGTAACCAACAAAGATTTGGTCATCCACCCGGAACTGGTGTGTGCGATCCAGATAGTATGAGAGCACACATTTTGGGTCCAGACGGTGGAGCCTCTTCCCCTCTTTCGAGGGATGCGGAGGCGGAAAGAAGGTGGGCAAGGTGATGAACTGCCCGATGTGGAGGGCTGTGACTACCTTGGGCAGGAAAGAGGGTCGCGTCCGCAACACAACTTTGTCCGGATGGACAGAAAGGAAAGGAGGTTGTGAAGAAAGGGCCTGGAGCTCACTCACTCTCCTGGCAGAGGTGATGGCAACCAGGAATGCAGTCTTAAGGGTAAGAAGACGAAGAGGACAGTTATGAAGTGGCTCGAAGGGAGCGCACATCAGATAAGTTACAACAAGGTTCAAGTCCCACTGAGGCATCACGAAAGGAACAGGGGGGAACATATGAGTGATGCCCTTCAAGAACCTATTTACAACTGGGGACTTGAACAAAGAGGGCTGATCAGGGATCCTTAAGAAGGCAGAAATAGCAGAGAAGTCGCCCTTGATAGTGCCCAGAGCAGAGCCCTGCTGGGCAAGAGAAAGAAGAGGAGAACCTCAGAAAAAGGGGCAGAGAGTGGATCCACAGCCTTTGCTGTGCACCATGCCACAAATTTGTTCCACCTGCAGGCGTATACCGATTTTGTGGAGGGACGCCGGGCTGCCAGAATAACATCACAGACTTCAGGAGGCAAGTCAAATGGCCTGAACTGTCACCGCTCAATCTCCACGCATGGATGTGGAGGCTGGACAGGTTCAGGGGGAGGACCGTCCCCTGCTGCTGCGACAGAAGGTCCTCCTGAAGAGGCAGACGAATCGGGGGATCGACTGACATGCTGAGTAGCTCGGGATACCAGTATCTTCGAGCCCAGTCCGGAGCCACAAGAATGACTTGGGCCCGGTCGTGCCTGATCTTCTTCAGCACTCTGGGCAGAAGTGGTATAGGCTGAAAGGCGTACAACAGACCGCAGCTCCACTCGCGACGAAAAGCTACTCCGAGCGAGTGCCGCCTTGGAAATTCCAACGCGCAGAACTGATGACATTGCGCGTTCTCTTCTGTGGCGAATAGATCTAACCAAGGCTCTCCCCAATGCTAAAAGAGACCTTGTGCCACGTCCGAGTTCAGACGCCATTCGTGATCCATCATGCACCGACGGCTGCAGTACACTTCCCCGGACAGAGGGGAGGAATGCCTTCAGTGCAACCCGGATCGCCCGCAGCTCCAGAAGGTTGATATGGAGCCGGGACTCCGCCGGAGACCAGAGGCCTCTGATCTCCGCCTCTCCCATGTGGCCACCCCAGCCCTGGAGGGACGCGTCCGTCACAACTACATTCTCCGGTTGGGGTAGGGAGAGGGATCTGCCGCTGACCCAATCGCGGTCCGTGAGCCACCACTGCAACTGTCTTGAGGTGCCCTCCGAGATCAAGACATGGTCGGACAAGTTGCCCTGATGCTGAGCCCACTGAAACTTCAGGTCCCACTGGAGAGCTCGCATCCGCCACCTGGCGTGATGCACTAGAAGGATTCAGGAGGCCATCAGCCCCAGAAGCCGCAGCGTCAACCTGACCGAGACTCGGGATAACGGCTGAAAGATCGGAATCGGAGCCTGAATATCCCGCTGGTGCTGGTAAGGCCGAAGCGGAGCACGGTAAACTGAAAGTGCTCGTGGCCTACCGTGAACTGCAGGTAGCGCCGGTGGGCCGGCAGGACGGGGATGTGGAAATAGGCGTCCTGCAAGTCCAACACTACCATCCAGTCTCCCGGGTCTAGGGCAGCTAAGACCTGAGCCAAAGTCAGCATCTTGAACTTCTCCTTCCGGAAGAAGCCGTTGACGTTCCGCAGGTCCAAGATAGGGCGTAGGACCCCTTTGCCCTTCTTGGGAACCAGAAAGTAGTGGGAGTAACAACCACACCCTACTTCTGGCCCAGGAACGCGCTTGATGGCCCCCTTGGCCAAGAGGGCCGTAACTTCCTCTTGTAGAAGTTGCAAGTGATCCCCGACACGTGGTGGTACTGCGGTGGCATGGCTGGAGGGGTCGCCTCGAAGGGGAGGGAGTAGGCCCTTCGGATGATTTGCAGCACCACCTGTCCGATGTGATGGCGTGCCAGTGGAGGAGGTGCTGGCAGTCCCTGCCCCCCACTGGCGTCAAATGGGACTGAAAGCTCGGACTAGGAAGGCTTTGAGGCGGATGCTGAGGGGGTAGATGTGGACTGGCCGCGCCGTTGTCCCCTGTTACCGCTGCGACGGTAACCACGCCTGCCGCCGCGCTGAATGGTAGTCTGCGGCCCGTGGCTGGCAGGACGTGTGGGGGCGCCCCTTCAGTGGCCACAAAAAGAGCGCTGGGCAGAAGATCGCTGGTGCGGGGCCGACAGGCCCAAGGACTTGGCCGTAGCCCTGGAGTCCTTAAAGCGTTCCAGCGTACTATCTGCCTTGCCACCGAAGAGGTGGCTGCCATCGAACGGCATGTCCATAATGGTGTTCTGGACATCGTCCGAGAAGTTGGCGGACCTCAGCCAGGCGTGGCGGCGAACCACCACAGACGTGGAAATCGTTCTCCCCAGCGAGTCCGTGGTATCCAGCCCACATCGTATGGAATACCGCGCTGCGTCTCGTCCCTCCGCGAGGGCTTGAGCGAGCTTCACCCGGGCTCCCTCCGGGCACTCAGGCAGCACTGTCGCAACCGTATCCCACAGGGAGTGGGTGTAACGGCCCAAGAGGCACGCGGTGTTGACCGACCGCAACCCCAAACTGAGGGAGGAGAACATCTTCTTGCTGAATTGCTCATACCTCTTGGATTCCTGATCTGGAGGTGCAGTCGGGAATGCGGATTGGGAATTAGAGGCCTGGATAACCAGGCTCTCGGGGTGGGGTGGGTGGACAAGGAACTAGGGTCGCCCGGAGCAGGGCGGTGGCGCCTAGCGATGTTCCTATATACAGGGGGGACCTGTAGCGGGCCTGGACCAAGTGCCCAACAGGACATCCGTGAGAGCCTCATTAAACGGCAGTAGAGGCTCTGGGGAGCTTACCTGCGGTTTAAGAACCTCTGTGAAGATGTTAAACCTCAACGCTGCGATGGGGAGCTCAGGAGCCAAGGCCTTAGCCGCCCTCGTAAGTACCACACTATAAGTAGCCCCCCTCTGTAGGAGGGGAGACAAAACCAGTGTCTGGGGAGGTATCCAGGCCACTGGCTTCCCCTAGTTCCTGTGTCCAGGCCTGAAATGACTGGCACTCACGTGCCAGAGGGTCCTCAGACCCCTCCCAGTCTCCTTCGTCGTCCATCACCCGGTATTCAGGGGTAAAGGATGGACCCAGATCCTCGAAGAATTCCTCTTCGGCCGGCGCCGAATGCGGCGTCGAGAAACGCCGCTCGGATGCCGGATCCGGACCGAGGGGTGGACCAGGGATGGCGCCAGGGGCGACACCCTAGGGGTCGACGCCGGCAGGGTCGTAAGGTCGACCAGCGGCGACCCAGATCCGGAACCGGATCCAGTGGGGCCGTGCAGCGCCAGAACCGAAGTGGCCGACAGCGCCGGGCCGAAGCACCCGGCCCGCTTGGGCTCCCAGTCGGGGCCGCGGAACCCGACGGAGGAGTGAGCGACCTCATGGCCATGAGGAAGGCATCGTCCTCTGGCATCGCGTTCTGCCCAGGGACCGGCGGGTATGGAGCAGGCCGCGACACCTGCGGCTCCGGCGGAGCCGCGTGGGCGGTGTCACCCGAACCCCTGCCCGCATCACGCGAGCGTCGGGGGGAGACAGAAGAGCAATGCCTCCTCTTCGACTTCTTGTGCCTCTTACTTGGGGAGTTGGAGCCCAACGAGTGGTGTCGACTCGCCAAGCTGTGATGACTCCAGCCCCGCGACCGGTCCTCGACCTCCTTCCGGACCGGGACCTCGAACGGCGCGGGGCTGACTGCCGGAGCTCGAGGCGCATACAGGACCGCCTAGCCTTCGATGTCAAGGCCCGACAGTCGAAGCACGACTTGTCATCGTGGTCGGGCCCCAGGCAATGTAGGCACCGGCGATGGGGTTCGGTAACCGACATCAGTTTGTTGCAGTCGGCACAGTGCTTGAACCCGGGCATCCCTACCGGCACCGATGGAGTCGTACGACTCGAAACGAATAAACAAATCCAAAGAGGATCGAAACAGCCTAGTCAAAAAGTGACTAAAGGATACCACTATCTAAGGACCTGCGCTTGCTGGCGCGGAAAAAAGAAGTACTGACGTCCGCGCGCGAGGGCGGCGTCTAAGTACTCTGGCGACGTCATCCCGGCGCCAACGACGCAGACGACGGACGCGGAGCCGCAGACGACGCCTACAGACGCGCAGGGGTACTGCTACGCAAAGATTTCCAGATCCAGACTGACGCCTGGGGATATTCTAAGGTAAGGAATCTAATACTAACCTGTTTCTTTCAGATTTCCACTTACCACAAAGTTAAGGTGTTGATGGTGCCCTGGGTGTTTAGTGATGTGAAAGTATTAGCCTTTTATATTCTGTGCCGACATGAAGCCACCTTGTCATAGCAGCAGGATGACAGCTGGTAAGGTGACCATGAAAAAGTGTTCGTAGGAGATAAACATGTTTAATGGTTGTAGGTCGAGGATAGGTGAAAGTGAATAGTTCTTTTTGAGGATGGGAAAATACAGTGAGTACACCCCTACCTCATGTTGGTGTAGCCTACCAGTTATATTGCACCCTTTGCTAAGAGCACCTGCACCTTTCCTCCACAAGATGAAGGTGGTCTGAACTCAGTACATGCATGACTGTGGGTTGGGATGTTGGCAACGAGTGCGTGAAATATGAGGCAGTACCCTTCCTGCACAAAGGAGATGACCCACTTGTCCGATGTAATGCTTTCCCACTGTGACAGGAAGCGCCCTTAGTTTTCTCCTGAGTGATATAGTGTGATTGAGGGAACTGAAATGGGATCAGTGTGGCCTTGTGGCCCCCTATACCTTTCCTCTGTATATTGCCTTTATAGGCCTACCGTTGGAAGGATTTAGGCTGTGGAAAGTCCTGGTATGACTGTTAATAGTGCCCGAGGCCCCTTGTTTGTTACCTTCCCAGATAACAAAAGTCAGGCTTCGAACTGGGTGCCCTTGGGCACCCACAGACTCTGCTATGTATGTTTAGATTTTCTTGAGCATCTGGTCAACTTGAAGGCCAAACAGATGCTTGTCATCCAAAGGTACAGATCAATCTGTGTAGGACAATGTTTCGAAGAAGAAGTCGTCCCCATTCTCCACAGTATAGAGCTTGACATGATAATGCTGGGTTAGTTTAGCAGGATATGTGTTGAGGTCATGGTCATCCTGTGGGTCCATTACATAATCCCTCCCAGGATCATCTCCCTCCTGATGCCTAAAGGCCTTCTCTTAGGGAACTTGTAGGCAGTATGGACTACCTAAGTAGTCAGGATCTTGTGTGGCAGGTGGATGTGAGTGTGCAGGCAACTAAGGTGGCGGTGAAGGAGGTGTGGAGGTTAGTGATTGGTGAAAAAGTTATAGGGCTGGTAGCTGCAGGTCTAACTTTTATGGGGCTTGACGGTGGAACAAGAGGGACTGAAGTTCTTTGTCGAAACTGAGGCCTCTCTTCTTAAACATGGGGATGAGACAAGGAGCTTGAGGTCTGGCCCCTACTTTGTCAGTGTCCGGGTGAATAAAGTTCAGCTTTTAGAAGATTGACTCCTTTGAGATGTTCGACTTTGTTATCGGAGTGGCCTTTGGCGCTGATTTCTGTGCATGATGTTGGTGGATCTTCACGACAGATTTGGGCCGCGCTGGTGTGGCTTTGGTGCTGAGCGGGGCTTTTTGGTGCCTAGTTGCCAAGATGGTGATGGGGCAGGTTGTGGTTCAGTGCCATTGGGTAGGGCGCTGATAGATGATGATCCAACTGTTGTAGTCTACAGAATATCATCTAGAGCAGGGGTCTTCAACGGGTAGCTCGGAAGCTACTGGAAGCCTGCCAACACTCTTGAAGTAGGTCTCAATAGTGAAGCTCAGCCCAGTACATCTTTTAGAAGCTTAATGCACATTAAAGACTGTTTATCCAAAGAACCTAAGAATAGCTTCCAACAAAAATAATGGAAGCGCCTTATGCAAAGACAGAAACACACACTGTGTTGGCCTATGGGGTCAGCAACATGACTCTATGCATCCATACTCGATTTAGCAAGGTCACAAGGAGATTGGAAATCCAGCAGGCTCCACAACCAGTGTGACTGTATGAATGAACAATGAACCAGGAAAAAGAGTGCCAACAGAAGCTACAGTAGGAGCCACAGCAGTCACTTAACTGTGGGCCCACAAGAGCCAGAGAGAAAGTGTGAGAGTTGGGTGCTTGAACAGCCAAGGTGCCGAGGAGTGCAGGGTCTGGATCCAGAACTGATATCCTTTTCTGAGCCTCACTGTGCATGCATCTTTGTGTATGTGTGTGTGTCTGGCATTGAGTATTTGCCTAAAGCTATGCCTAGAGTCAAAGAAACAAAAGTATAAGTAGCTTTCCAATATAGGGTTCATTTCTTGTACAATTGCCTGTTCCTGGCTTAATAGTGGCCCTTGCATCATAATTGTTATCCTTGCCATGTTTTTTACCATTCTTGACCTAGTTATTAACTCTGACATACGACACCTAATTTTGGCCACCGTGAGATAATGGGGGCTGCCACTGGCATAAGAATGACCATGACTGACTTATTGTGAGCTTCTTGCCTGTTATGGTGTCACAGCCTTAACACAGTGGGGTCTCTGGAATAATGATGAGCATTATTCGAAATTTATAGGCATCGTTGGCATTATGGCGAGCATCAATGGAACATGATTATAAAGCCTGGACATTTAAAGCAGATTTTGGGAATGTTAAGCATTTGTACTTGTAAGTACTTGATAAAAATGACAAACCGATGTTTGGGGACTACTTATTTACTTAAAATGGAAGCTAGTATTTTGAAGGAAAAAATGATGTTTCTTTCTCAAAAAAAATTCTAGAAAATGAGTTTGTTTGTCCAAATTAGAAGTATTTGATAAAAAGTTGATCTTCAGAAACTGATACGTTGGTGAAGGCGAAATGCCTGCATCTTCAAAACATGTTTAAAGCGGATAGTTAAATTAGCTCAGATGATTGCACCAGAGGTTGCAAGCTGCTTTGGCTGTTATTTCATAAGTCATGTGAAGGTATTTCTCATTAATAAGAAGTTTCCTGACATTTCTGCTGGTAAGCTCATCTAAAATATTTGGGTGGTCACTAGTGTATTGTTAACTAATGAGGTCATATTGTCCAGTGATAAAGTTTGTTAGCAGCTTGGAATGTTTTGCTTGAGCAGAAGTAGCAATTATTGTAGAAAAGGTTGGAGACCTTAATCTACAACAGAGGTCTTCAAGATGTATTGCTATGAGCCCACCAAGCAAAATGTTTTGAAGTTGGCCCCTTCCAAAACTACATGGCAAGGATTTGGGGAGTGGGAGGGAAAGGGATGACCACAGAGGGCAGGAATCATGAGATAATTTCAGGGGAGCTTTTCTGTAGCTCATAATTCACACTAAATGAGGGAGTTATAAATAAGCAGCAGCATCAAACAAGAACAGCACACACCAAAAACACTACTGGCATTAATTGGGGTAATGTGGGCCACCAGATGCACTAATGATGCCCTAATGATGGTTGCAGCCCTGAGACGCAGGCTATCTCCACTTCTTGCACTCATTTCCCACAATGTCTGACCATCACTTCAATCTGAAACAAGTTGGGTCTCTTTCTGAAAGAAAATGAGCTACTGCATGCTGCATCCTTTTTTGTGCCAATGGCTGCATCTCCCCTAATGCTAGCAGGGAAAATGAGTCCCCACACCCTCTTTTTATTGTAAAACATTCATAGTTGAAATGCAGTGGGCCCCTGGGCAAAAGTGTCACTGCACCTGTTTCACTAATGATAGGTATAACCTTGCAGTTGCCTCTGACATTTATTAATAACAAGGGTTCCCATCTCACATCATCCCTCTCCCTCAAATCTCTCATTATCCCTCTCCCTCCTATCTCTCAGTGTCACTCCCATCTTTCTGATGCCTAAATCAAGATGCCATTGCTCCAAGACTCAAAAGAAACAGTGGTACAGGTAGCATGCCCTGAGCCTCTAATGCAGGCTGTCTACTCTGCCCACTCAACAGGGCCTGTACTTCTAGGTCAGAGGCTCAAAGTAGAATTTCTGCCGCTTTGTGAAAAAAACATAGAAAAATACATTTAGCCCCCCCTTTGTGGATTGGGCCACCGTACGTGCTCAACAATGGTGGCCTGGGCCTTGATGCTAGCAAGGAAAATGCACCCTATATCATTTTTCATAGTAAATCTGCATAACTGGGGTGGAGGGGTGGGAGTGAGCTTCTGTGCTGTAAAACGGATAGTAGAGAACAAAAGAAGAAACATGCCTTATCACCAAGGTGCCTGCTACCTGAAAGACATGCAAATCTGTGCAATGGCTTAGCGCCAAATATAAAGACTACTTTAGAACCCTGTGTAGATTTTAAATATTGGAGTTAATCAGCTTCACAGTGACAAATATTTATTCTTTTTGAGCGGTAATATATGTGCCCATTAAAAGGAGTGCACCATGTTAATGGACACAAACATATTTACACCAGCTATAGTCTGAATGCTTACCCTTAAAATGTATATTTTTATAGCAAGTGTTGTTTCTTAAACAGCATTTTTAAATAATGACATCCACAGTGCTTTCTGTCACAGACTGGGACCGCGTGGCACTATAAACAGGTCACTATTGTTCACTGCACCAAGCAGGATTTAACTCTGTGACTTTCTGTTCACACACGAAGACATCTGCAGTGATCACAATAGCGAAATACGATTTCATAAGATTAAGAGAGTATATTTCCTTTTGATTAGTTTAACTTGCATTTATTTTTCATTTGAGGTGTGACCATTTTTTTATGTGCAGTTACTCGAAGGTGAAAAAAAAACAATAAAATAACTTATTTTTACTTTTTTTTAGCCATGTGTTTGACCCCAACTTCACACTCACTGACCCTGCCCCATGCCACTCAGTAATACCGTCCGAACACTTTCTGGTGTATTTTAACTGCTGCATATAAATGAAGACAGCCTAGAAGTGCGCCTTTTTTGCTTCCAGGCGATCTTCATTTGCATGTAAGTGCAGACACATTTGAGAACCCTGGAACACATCCACGGCCCCCCCAGGGGGCAAGCTCCACAGTTTGAAGATCTCTAATCTAGATGTTTGGAACCCAAAGGTTTAGGCTGTTTTTTGGCTTGACTCTGAGCTCAATGCCTGACTGTCCTGTCCGATTCTTAAAGGCGGTAGAGGTGCACTATGCCAATTACCTATGTGCTGTTGGGCATCACAAACAAATGTAAGGACTGTCCTCATACACCACCAGCTGTCATGCTTCATCATCTGCAGTCCCACTCTTCAAAAACCGCGTTCGATAAAGAGCAGGCCTTCACCTGATGACAGGGAGGCACTTCTACAGCTAAGTGGGGGTGAGTGATTTAAAAAATGTATGCAAATACCACATGAAAACTTTAATTGCGCAGAATTTGCTCAATATTAAAAATAATAGAGAGGACTTGGGGGATTAGCATCCCATCCCCTTTTGAATATTAGGGTTTTTGTGTGTATATTCCAATGCCTGACTCCCAGGTGAGGGGTACTCTGACTCAGTCACTAGATCTTTAGAGGTTCATGACTGACCTAAAGGGGAACCAATGCAAGTGGAGCAAACCCAGTCTTCGGTCCACAGACTAGTGCGTGTTCTTGCCTCTGACCCTAGGAAATGCAAGAATGCCTGCTCTCTTCCTCCTTCGTGACGTGGAGCTCCTCAGCCTCCAAAATGTTGGGTGTTAATAAGAACTCTAGGTGCTGCATTTGTGATGTGCCCACCTTCTCTCCCGCTGATGTCTTTTTCCCCAGCATAAGGTGAGGGAGGCTTCACAGAATGTTTCTGCGTGCTCCAGGGAAAACCAGAGGTTGCAGACCTTGTGTCAGTCGTTCCAGGGGCATTTTGTCTTGCAGCTAGGACAGAAGTGGATAAGTGTCTCTTCCATAATGTGATCCTATATGCTTTCTAGAGGAAAGCCTTAAGTAACCCTGAAGGAGAAGGCAGCTCAAGGCCACGATGTTTCGAAGTATGTCCGGCTACAACCAAGTCCTGTTAGCATTAATGGAAGCCTTTTTGATACAGAATCACCGTTTTCATACCAGGTGTGGAAGAATGGCCTGCTGAACCCAAAATGTAACTAAAAAAAAATAATAATCCACTGCATATTATGCTTAGTCTTCGGAGGTTTGTTCCCGAATGTCCAAGCCAAATGGCGGAATAAAACACTCTGAAGTGCAGCTCATCTGTTGGTGCATTGTGGACTACGGAAGTGTCGCATCGGGTCTTGTAACTCAAACTTTTTCAAACCAAAACAAGTTACAACACTAAAAAGCAGGAATATGCAGAGCATGTGTATTTACAGCTAAACATGCTATATATGTATGTATGTATGTATGTATGTATGTATGTATATATATATATATATATATATATATATATATATATATATATAGCATGTTTAGCTGTAAATACACATGCTCTGCATATTCCTGCTTTTTAGTGTTGTGACTTGTTTTGGTTTGAAAAAGTTTATATATATATATACACACACACACACACACTCACACACACACACACATACACAACATACTCATGCAACACCAATGTAGCTACAACTTAGTAGAGCATATGCATTACAGGAGGTAGTTCATATCTCCATTAGCAAACAGGAGGTGGATTTGGTATAAAACAGTGACCATTGCTGGGAATTACTTTTGAGCATGTTCATGGACAGCTGTTTAAACAGCACTTAACACTCTTCTTTACACAATGTCTCATTCAATCCATATAATCCTTAGGAAACACTAGCACATACAAATATGGATTGATCCTAAATAAATCATTTCATAGCGACAAGAGCTTGGTTAGAAATGTTAATATACTGTTTAATATCAAGAAACAAATATTAAGAAAAGTACCTTTCTCTGTTTGGACTAGGGCTTCATCTACCCAAAGTGTTTAAAAGGAGGTATGTGATTTTACTGTGCAGTCAATTATTCCAAGAAAACCCTTTTTTTTAGTTCTAGATTGACCTGTGTACATCACTCAAATGGACTTGCATCTGCGGTTTCAATAACTCGAAGAATATATTTGCTCTTCCAGGTGAGTACTTAACACATTGGACAGAGCGTACACCAAATGTGCTTACACTTATCAAGGAGGGTACACTCATTCATAATATCCTATTAGGATTCATGGTTCCAGGGACCCTTAATTCTGGAGGTGATGTCTACTAACCCACTTGGTAAAATGGAAAGAAATGAAAGGTGAGGAACAGCATATCCATAATAGTGCCAGGCACTAAGGCATCAAGTCACAGAATAAAAGAATAGAGCGCAGCTACTGCAAGCAAGCCTACAACCAACCGAATAGCCTCCCTGGAAACAGAAAGTATGTGAAAAAGGGCACAGCAGACGAAGAAGTCTGCAACCACCGCCCGGAACTAAGAAAGGGTCCAAGGTCAAAATGGATGCACAAAGACAATGCATCCCCCAACAACACTAGCGGGAGATTCCTAAAAAGAACAGAGGGCAAGACCAAGCCAGGGGACCTCAACCCCAAGGACTGTAAAAGTCAGAAGTGCAAGCAACAAACCCTACATTGGAGACCAAATGCATGGGGGCAGAAGTACCCAGGCATTCGCCCACCAATTACCAGAAAGGAAGGAATGGAGCAACGACAACAACAAGGTGAGTATCCCCCAGGAAGGGAGGAAGAAAAGAAACAAGCATTTGCAATGCAATAGGTCTCGCATTAGGAAAGTTTGAGCTATTGGTATTGTAAATGGCAAAGTTTTTATTTATGGTTTTTTTTTTAAATACCTAAATTAATAGCTTTGTCATTTACAATGCCAATAGTTATAACTTTCGCAAATGTGATACCTATAGCATTTGTAATGCAATATGTTTTGTATTTACATGACTTAGATGTATTGATATTACAAATAACAATGGCGTTTAATTTTTTTAAATAACTAATACTTAAATAAAAGTTATTGTAATTTATAATGGCAATAGCTTAAACTTTTCTAAAGAACTTTTGTGAAATTATGTTCAGTGTATCAGAGAGCGCAATAATACGAGATCAGTGTGAGATCCTGAACACACCTGCTGCCAAGATGGATACCGCCCAGGCTCTCTGTGACTCCATCCACAAATGTGTGAGGGGGGTCTCAGTGTGGGGAGCTCTAACCAGCTGAGGACAACCAGCAACAAGACTGGGCTAGTACCAGATATTCGGTCTCTCACACCATGTCCTATTCCCACAAAAACCTTACATTTAGATTTAATCTGAGGGTGGGAACGGGGGTGCTCTTTCACTGTGCCTGGGCCAACCCTCAGTCTTTTTGCTGAGAAGAATTTAAGAGGTCTTGTCCTTTTTTAAAGCTTTGACAATCTAGCTCTTCACTGGGACCCCTTCTGGGGTGCCCCAGCATTTTACATAAAAGTAATGACATAACTTGGGGTTGCAACATCACTCACAGTTGTCAGAGCTGGGAGATTCCCTCCAAGTGGTTATTACAACTGCATTTGTTTATACATAATATACAACATAGCCCCATTCTGTTTACACTGCTTAAGTGTCTAAGCTCTCGTTTCTGTAGCAGGATGAGAACTCAAGCTCAAACATGACAGCAAAAAGTAGGTACTTCAAAAGCCGAACATGTGGACTTCTAAAACAAGCATATCGTAGCGCATTAATAAGATACAATCCACAGTCATCTAGAAACATCCTCAAACTGAGTCTCGGCTGTCCATGCATACGAACAATTGATTCTTCCAACTCTCACATTTTGGGGCGCCTCCGGAGAGGCTTCAATAGGTTAAACTACCAACCTGCGGGCACCAATATGTAAATTTCTTAACCTCTATTAATAATTCACAACATTTTCTCCACACGCCCTTAAATATGAGGCTGATACTAACCTCGGGGCCAAGCATGACAGCAGGATCTGTGATTGTTGACATAACTTAAGCGCGTGCTGCAGTCGCGCCGCCGGCCTGCGACCAGGAAGTCAGGCAGGCCGGGCGGGACAACCGGAAACAGGAAGTAGGAGGGCGGGAGCCTACCCCGCCTCCCACGGAAGAGCCGCGATTGTTTGGAGCACCGGAGCAGGCAGGAGCCTACCCTGCGCCCCGGTGCCGAAGAAGGGAGGAAGAGTCCTGCTGCCGGTGAGAGCCGCTGCACCAAGGAAGCCGGTGAGTGGGGCTTCGCCTTGTTGCTGGGCTGCGAGGGCGAGGGGCATGTGTGTGTGCGCGCGCGTGCGGCGGCGGGCTGTGTGTGAGCGTGCGTGCGTGTGTGTGTATGTGTCTTGGAGTCTGTGTGTATGCGTGTGTGTGTGTGACTGTGGGGGGGGGGAAGGTTGCCTGTCTGGGTGCCTGCGTGTCTCTGTAAGTGTAAGTGCATGTGCGCGCGTGTGTGTGTGTGTGTCTGTGTGCATGCATGCGCGTTAGGCTGACTGGCTGGGAGTATGGGAGGGAAGGGCGCGGCGCAGGACGGAACGTGCGCGTTCGCGCACACAAATCCAGGGAAAAAGCTCGTAACACCCTCTTGTCCTCCTTCCCTCGAGACAGGCAACATTAGGTCTCCAGCTGGACACCTGCATCCTTCGGATGCAGTTTACCAGCTCGACCTAAAAAAGCACTCGCAGAGGACCGCTGCCCTGAAACGGGCGAGCGTAGAAGACCGAGAAGGGACCCTCGCAGAAACGGTGAGGAAGGGTGGGTCATGAAGGAATCTGCGGCTAGAATCATCTCTACCAGATACATCGTTACCGAAGGTAAGTAACTTGTACATCTGATAGAGTCTACTAGCCACAGATTCCTTAACATAGAATAGATACCCTAGCCATAGCCCAAGGGGGAGGAAGATTCTGTGAGAAGACCTCTGCAGCTCAGACGAGCTCAAGACCCCCCATAGGGGACCGGCTATGGGGACAGGGAAAATCGCCCCGTCCACCGCAGCAGGGAAGAGGCACAGGCCCTAAAATGAAGAGAACCTCAACATCGTGGAAGAACACCTGCCCCACAGGGGATGTGTTAGAACAACAAAAGAGGCAGCCCAGCCTTCACGAACAGGAGAAAGCAGTACGAAGAGTGAGGGTGCAGAACACCCCAAGCCCAGTCAACGTACTAGGGACCTCCACCAGAAGCCCCAAGGTACAGGCAGCGCAGAGGAAGAAGAGCCACCTACAGACCCCAAGGAGAAGAGGTCCAAAAATGGCAAGCCCTCCGCCATGAAAATACCCAGTGAAGAGGACTTCCAAAGCTAAAGACAAGACTGAACGACGCCTCAGCAGGCAGAAGAATAAGAACGAAAGCCCACAATTGCCCAGCCGGACAAAAGCAGGAGCTCCAGGGCCCACGCCAAAGTCGCCTGCCACAGAACAGAAGAGCAGGCGGGGGCAGCCAGCTGCTGACAACGCCACGAAACTAAACGCCCGGACACGTCGGGCTCAGAACAAGGGCAGGGCTAGTAAACCGTCCCGAACTACAACAATAGGGGACAGCCCAGGACAGAACCGATCCACTAAGTAGTGAGAACAGCTAGAAGATGAGAGAAGTAACAAGTAGGACGGACCAAGCCGTCAACACAGGAAACTATGCCCTCAGAAACCCCAGACAGAGGCCTAGACCAAACAGCAGGCAAAGGGCAAAAACAATGCGGCACAACGCCGTAGATGGCCATGCCACGCCCCAGTAAGGACCAAAGACCGCACCATCGTAATACAGCAACACCGGAAAGGGCGATGAACCCGCCAGGGGGAGTCCACACCCTCCCCACATAAGGCAGAGCTATACGATAGCTACATATACCCACATAGGGTAGGGCACATCCCAAGAAACATGCGAACCACTCTTTGGTGAAAAACAATCCAGCATCAGAGGACAAAATCATAGGCCTGCGGCAGAAACCACAGAAGGCTTAGTAGGCAGCCAGAAAACACATTCGCACCAAAAAAGGGGCTGAACCAGCACCAACTTAAGAGTGGGGCCAACCAAGGACCCAGAGGGCACAGTATCCCTCACAGAAAGTGTAACAGCCATCCAAAAACCAAACATCAGGAGCAAGTGGGATAACGTCTCCCACCAAGCCCCGGAGGATCAGCAAACCAACCTACTGAGGAGGAGGAGGACGTAGCCCCGCAAGAAGACGCTGAATAGCGGAATCCGCATGAGTATCAAACAACAGGACCCCGTCAAAAGGGAGGTTGACCAGGCGCTCTCTTATATTTTCAGGGAAAACGGCATCGCGTATGCAAACAATGTTGACGGAGAGCCACAAAAGTGGCCATAGCATGGCCAACAGCATCGGCAACCTCCAAAGCTGCACGAAGAATAAACGTGGCCAACTCTCTACCATCCAACACATGACCCCATAAATGAGCGCGAGCCCCCTCATGAGAGACATGAGAAAGAAGGGACTCCACAGAATCCCACAGGCTAGAAGTAGCCCTGGTCAGCACACACAAAGTGTTAAGCGCCCTCAAGGCAGCACTGGAAGAAGCGAAGACATTACGCCCCCATGAATCTAACCACCGGGCCTCCTGAGACGGAGGGAACAACACCACAGGCAAACACGGAAAGGCATTGCGCAGTAGAGCGCCTTGAGTAGAAGGGTGGAAAGAAAGACAGACCGGGTCGTGCGGAGCAGGACGATGACAGCGCAGGAGAGCCTGAGGCACCAGATCGCCTGTGGCAGGGCGCCCCAACAAGAGAATTATGAAGTGACGCTTCAAATGGAAGGAACAACTCCCGTCCACCAGAGCCCTGGTGGAGAATCTCCAAGAGGTTGTCTGTAGGAAATGAAGCGACAGGTTCACCCATCCTCAGTATACCAGCAGCCGTGGAAATAGCCCGAACAAAGGCAACACTGGCCTCAGTAGGGCGCAGCGGAGGTGAAAGTAATTCCTCCATGGGTGACGGTTGCAGACTGAGCTGCCCATCCCCAAGTCCAGGGGGAAGCGGCCAGCCCAGACATGTGGAATGGGGAACCTGAGGGGCCCCAGGAGAGGGCGGAGACGCCGGTGGAGAAGCTAGCCGCGAGCCACGGAAAGAAGAGTTCGAGGCCGATACGGAACCGGCAAAGGTGCGGCGCCGAAACAGCGCTGGCTCAACTTCATACGATGCAGTCGCCAGCGCCAAGGATCGCGAGGGACTCGGGAAGGCGCCCCAGGCCCCGGCCTCCAACCGCGACTCCACCGGAGCCGGGAGGAAGGTTCCCGGCGCCAAAATGGTGCCGGCTCGACCTCTGGAGAGGCAATCGCCTGCTCAGAGGATCAAGGGGGACTCGGGGGTGTTAGAAGCATGTTCATAAAAAAATTATAGTCAGGGTGCAAAGGGATGGTCTCCCTTGCGACTCGAGTCTCAATTTCTTTGCTTTGCTGTGACACACTGCACGCAGACATCGCAGAAAAACAAAATGAAAGACCACGCTCTAATGAAGCGGTTGTCTTTCACTTTTGATTTGTGTCTGTGGGGCATAACTCTGCCCTCCAAACTCCAACCAAGATGAGAGACGCAACAAGGGAAAGGGGACAATGTCACCTCTGTAGTGTGGTCTCACGCTAGTGAATACCTCCTTGAGAATCGCCCTCAGAAGGCGATAACCAAACAGGGATCGATCTCATTAGACACTAGGGACATGTTTAATTGGCAGTCAGTAAGGAGATGAGCCCCTTGGCATGGATCAGGATTAGACCGGGACACAACCCTCTTTCTGCTCACTCAGGGCAGGAAGCCCAACTAGGCACTCATACTGTAGTCACTGTTGTTCACATTCGAGATATTGCCTGATTATCAATTTGATGACTCTCTTGAAATGTAAGAATAATGTTACTTACCCAGTAAGAATCTGTTCTCGGCTTGTAGAGCTGTAGATTCACATGCTTTGCATACTCCTGCCATCTAGTGTTGGGTCCAGATGTTTGCAAGTGGTTTTTCTTCGAAGAAGTCTTTTCCAGTCAATAGGTAGGTGACTCCTCCTTTCGGTGATAGTGCGAATGGGCATCGACTCCATTTTTAGATTGTTTTCCCGCAGAGGGTGAGAATGGAGTTAGTAAAGGTAGAATAGAGATGCCCATGTGTATGTAAGTAGTGTAAGAAAACTGCAACAGTTATAGGTACCCGGGGAGGCAGGTGGGCCCATGTGAATCTACAGCTCTACATGCCAAGAACAGATGCTTGGTGGGCAAGTAACATTATCCGTTCGAGGCATGTGAGCTTTAGATCACATTCTTTGCATAGACTATATAGCAGTAACTCCCAAAGCTGTGGCTAACCTGTAGCTGCTGCAATTGTTTGAAAAAGTGTTTTAAGTACTGCCTGGCCTACATTAGCTTGTTGTCTTGCTAACACAGCTACACAATAGTTTTTGGTGATTGCGTGCGGTGTAGACCGTGTTGCTGCCTTATAGAGGTCAGCTATGGGAATATTCCCTAAGAAAGCCATAGTAGCCCCTATTGTGAGGGTGGTAGGGGGTATTGGCAATGTTCTTTTCGCTTTTCAATAACAAGTTTGAATACATTTCACAATCCATCTTGCAATGCCCTTGTGTGATGGCGAAAAAGCAAGATTTATTTATTTATTTAAAGAGTTTTATATAGCGCTAGCCTGGCCCGAGGGTATCGGAGTGCTTCACAACAATTTCTGAGCAAGATCCATACAATAAACAGTATTCTGACATATAAGTTTGGTAGTCCAAGTGTGCTGAGCAAGATCCATACAATAAACAGTATTCAGACATATAGGTTAGGTAGTCCAAGTGTGCTGAGCAGCATTGAGGTAGTACGTGAGTCCTAGGATCTCTCGTATTTTGCATGTTGTCTTGGGGGTTGATACAATAAAGCAGGGTTCAACAAAATAGGTCGGAGATCCAAGTGTACTGGGCTGCACGGAGGTCGCCTGTGCGTCCTGAGACAACCTCAAAGAGAGCACGTGTCTTGGGGTTAAACCAAATTAGGGCGGGGGAGAAATTGGAATAGCAGGGAGGAGAAGAGTCTTAGCGCTACTATGTCAGGAAGATATGAGCAGCAATAAGGAAGTGCGTGAGTACTGAAATAACCTCTTAGTGCGCATGTTGTCTTGGGGTTGATACAATAAATCAGGGTTCAACAAGATAGGTTCAGAAATCCAAGTGTGCTGAGCAGCATTGAGGTCGTCCGTGAGTCCTGAGGGAACCTCGTAGAGAGCACGTTGCCTTGGGGTTAAACCAAATAAGTGGGGGAGGAGCAATTGGAGTAGCAGGGAGGAGGAAAGTCTTAGAGCTACAATGTCAGAAAGAGATGACGAGCAGGGAAAAGCGTGTTGATGGCGGTTATCCATTTGGGAGGGAGCGGTTGAGGAACAGGATTTTAAGTAGTTTTTTTTATTTTGTGAAGGACGGGATGGTCCGGATGTCGGCTGGAATGGCGTTCCAAATTTTGGGTGCTTTCCTGGAGAAGGATCGTGCAGCACTTTTTTGTTTGCGTGTTTCGAAGGGGATGAGTAGTAGGGTACTGGAGCTCCTGAGGGTTCTTGTCTGACCAGCCCTCTTGAGTTTGGCAGCCAAGTACTGTGTGAAGGGCTTTATGTGTGAGGCAGGCAGTTCTGTATCTGGCACGCAGTTCTATTGGGAGCCATTTTAGTTGGTGAGATGTGATCGTATTTCCTGATTCCAGTGACCATTCTGGCTGCTGCATTGAGAGTGGTTTTGAGGGGGGCTAGGTGCGATATTGCAGTACCAGTCAGGTTGGCATTCCCATAGTTGAGTCTGGATAGCACCAGAGATTGGGTGGCTTATTTGAGGTAATTTGTTGGGATGAATGCTTTTATTTTGTTAAGTAAGTTGAAGGCACTCTTTGCGGAGTTCTTGATGTGGTTGGCCATGTTGAGTTTTGAGTCTAGGGCAATTCCTAATGATTTAACAGAGTGGGTCAGAGTGAGATTGCCGTTAAGAGCATCCAGAGCTTTTAGTCATTCTGAAATATGTGGGTTCTCCTCTTTGTTGGAGATGAGGAGTATTTCGGTTTTGTCTTGGTTGAGTTTTAGATGGTTAAGTGACAGCCAATGTTGGATTTCTTTTAGAGTGACATTTAGTCTGTGGATGTTCTCGATGGAGGTGGTTTCAAGATAGGTTTGGGTGACATCTGCATAGAGGTGGAAAAGGGATGTTTGCCTTTTTGAGTATGGAGGTGAGGGGTTCCATGTATATGTTAAACAGTTGTGGTGAATGCACCAAACCTTGGGGGATGCCCCTGTTGATCTGGTGTAGGTTGGAGGTAAAGTTTTTTATTTTTATCCTTTGTGAGCAGCTGTGTGGGAAGGAGGAGAACCAGCGTAGGACCACTTCATCGGCTCCTACCCTTACTTGAAGCGCTTCGATGAGAAGTTGGTGATCAACCGTGTTAAAGGCTGCCGAAAGGTCTAGGAGAATGAGGAGGCAGCATTGGTCGGTATCGAGGCATTTGTGGATGTCGTTAGTGATATTAAGGATTGAGGTCTCGGTGCTGTAGCCTCTTCTGAAACCCGATTAGTGGGGGTCAAGAAGGTTGATGTTGTCCATGTACTGAGTCAGTTGTTGAAGGACACATTTTTCCAGTATTTTGGAAAGGAGGGGGAGATTGGAAACAAGTCTGAAGTTGTTCAGTTCCTTGGAGTCAAGGCCTGTTTTTTTTAGTAGTGGTGTTACTTGGCCAACTTTGAGGCATTCAGGAATGATGCCGGTTCTCAGGGAGCTGTTTATGATCTTGCACCAGAACGGGGCTATGGAGAGACTCAGTTTTTTGGTCAGTTCGGTGGGAAACGGGTCAAGGACGTAAGAGGCTGGTTTGGAGGTGGGGATTAGTTTGAGGATCTCGGATTCTGGGATGGGGTTGAAGGACTTCCAGGTTTTAGAGGGGTGTTTGGGCGAGCTATCTACTGACAATGGAGGCAGGTTTTTGCAGACGGGATTGACGTTGATTTCCAGTGAGAGCTCAATCTTGGTGATTTTTCTCTTCAAAGAAGTTGGCAAAGTTTTCACACAAGTCTTTGGAGGCCTCTAGGGAGGAATCCAGGGGTTTGGAGGTTTGTTGTTTGATGATTATGAACAGTTCGCTGGGCCTGTTTTTTGAGTTGTCCAGGGTATTGTAGAAGAAGGCACATTTCACATTGCTGATGTGTTTTTTGTGTTTCCTTCGTGTTGCTTTGAGTTGTTCGAGTAGGCTTGAGGGGTTGCTCCTCCATAGTCTTTCTGAAGCTCTTAGTTGTCTTCTTTCATTGTTTATGTCTGTGTTAAACCACGTTCAGGAGGGGATGCTCCTGTTTTATTTTAGTCTTAGAGGGGCTACTTCATCTAGAATGGATGTCAAGTTTTTGTTGTAGTGTGTAGTTAGTTCTGTTGTTGAAAGATTGTCTGTGGGGGCAGTGAGGAGAGAGTTAACCCTTCTCTCTAGGTCAGTCATGTTAATCTGGGTGAAGTTTCGAGTCCATTTCGGAGGGTTTTGGGCGGGGGGTTTAGGAGTAATAGGTTGAGCGAGGTGGAAAAAAATTAAGTGGTGGTCGGATCAGTCCACGGGCAGGATGTGGTCTATCATGACAGTGTCCTGCTGGGCGATAATAGCGTCTAGGATTGCTCCTTTGTTATGGGTTTCCTTTAAGCAGTGTTTGGTGAGGTTGTTGCTGTGAAGCAGCTCCTTCAGGTTCTGGATTAGCAGGTTGCTTTCTTCATTCCAGTGAAGATTGAAGTCGCCCAGAATAAGGTTGTTCGTATCTCGGACAGAGCAGTGGGCAATCAGGTCGGACAGGTGTTCAGTGAATGTGGCGGTGTTGCCTGGGGGGTGATAAATGAGGTGGCAGATGAGTGTTTTTTTATTGCTGGTGTTGATGTTGGCGGTTAGGCACTCAAAAGTGTTATAGGTGACGGAGTCTATTTCCGACACAGAGATATTGTTTTTGTGGATGATGGCTATACCTCCACCTCTTTGATCTTTTCTATCTTTGTTGGTGATGATAAAGCCGGGGGAGGGGCAAGAGTAGCCCTGAGTGGGGATGAGGAGTCATTTAGCCATGTCTCAGTGATTAATGCTAGGTCTATGTCATGGGAGAGGATGGATTCCGCTAGTTCTGTGGCATGTTTGGTGGCTGACCGGCAGTTTATGAGCATGCAGTTTGTGCGTGGTGTCTCTGTTGTGTGTTTAATCGTTTGGGGGACCGTGGGGATGATAATGCGTGTGGCCGGGGGTCTAGGGGAGCTGTTTTGTTTTACAAAAATCCTTTGTTCTTTCTATATAATATAGTAGAGCTCTTCTAACATCTAGTGTGTGTAGAGCTTGTTCCGCAACAGAATCAGGTAGAGGAAAGAACACGGGTAACTCAACTGATTGATTGATATGAAAAGCGGAAACTACTTGAAGAAGAAATGTGGGATTGGTTCGGAGAACCACTTTGTGAAGTTGAAAGAAAGGCTCTTGTAAAGTTAATGCCTGGAGTTCACCAACTCTCCTTAAGGATCTGGTTGCGATAAGAAAAGCAACTTTCCATGAGAGAAATTGTAGTTGACACATGAGCATTGGTTCAAAATGTGGACCCGTTAGTCTGGTAAGGACTATGTTCAAGTCCCATACTGATGCAGGTGGAGCTCTTGATGGTATTACTCTTTTTAGTCCTTCCATAAAAGATTTAATCACTGGTACCTTGAATAAAGATAAGTGTTGTCTGTTTTGTAAGTATGCAGCTACTGCTGCTAGATGCATAGATGCAATCGAATGGATGTGTAGGCTAATCCAGATAGTTGTAAGTGTAAAAGATTACAGATGATATTTTGCACTGAAGCATCATCGGGATTGATATTGTTATTGTTACAGTATATAAAAAATATGTTCCACTTTGCTGCGTAACATGCCCTAGTAGTAGATCTCCTATCTTGTTTTAGGTTGTTCATAGAGTCTGGTGGTAATTGTAAATAACCAAACTCTATGAGCTCAGGAGCCAAATCGCCAGATTGAATTCCTTGGGATTTGGATACCTGATTTCTCTATGTTCTGAGTGAGGAGACTGGAGTTGAGGTACAGCTCTTGATGTGGAACTACAGAGAGTTCAAACAGGGTGGTGAACCAAGGTTGGCGTGCCCATTTGGGAGCTATACGAATCAGTTTGAGGGACATTTGTCTGAGCTTCCGAACTACCAGCGGAATGAGTGGAAGAGGTGGAAAAGCATAAGCAAATATCCCTGACCAGTTCATCTGTAGAGCATTGCCTTTGGAAAGCTGGTGTGGGAACCTGGAGGCGAAGCTTTGGCATTTTGCGTTTCGAGCTGTGGCGAACAGGTCTATGTGTGGAAATCCCCATTCCTGAAAGTAGGGAAAAAGAACCTGGGGATGAAGTTCCCACTCTTGGATTTTCTGCCTCGGTCCGCTGAGAAGGTCTGCAATCTGATTGTTTACTCCTGGGAGAAGTTCTGCTAGTAGATACATTTTTTGATGTATGGCCCATTTCCAAATGACTTTTGCTAGGCGTGACAGTTGGGGAGAGTGTCCCCCCCCCCCCTGTTGTTGTATATAATACATAGCTGTCATGTTGTCTGTATGGACTAGGACAGTTCTGCCTGTTAGGAAAGGTTGAAAGGCTTTGAGCACTAGAAACACTGCTAGTAACTCCAGTGATTGATATGGAGGTTCTTGTATTTTAGAGTCCACAATCCTTGGGCTGTGTGAGTTTGTAGGTGAGCGCCCCAACCAGAGAGCGATGCGTCTGCTGTTAGCACTGTCTGTGAAACAGGGTCGAGAAAGGGCCACCCTTTGTATACATTTTGAGCTTTCCACCACTGCAGAGAGCGATGGGTGCTGCCATCTACCAATACTAGATCGTTTAACTGACCCTGCGATTGGTTCCAATGACTCGCTAAGCATTCTTGGGGGGTATGCATGTGAAGTCTTGCGTGGGCAACAACTAAAATGCAAGACGCCATTATTCCTAGCAGTTGCATGAATACTTTTGTTGGTAATGACTGGTTGGGTTGAAATTGAGTGAGAATGGACTGAATATTGTGAATCCTGGCTGCATTGTGTGATGCTAGTGCTTTGTGAGCGTTTATTGTGGCTCCCAGATAAATTTGTGTGTTGGAAGGCTGTAGATGAGACTTTAATACATTTACTGTAAACTCTAGTTGGTGAAGTAAGTGAACAGTAGTTTGTGTGTGTTGGAGACACATTTAGTAATTGCCGGCTTTGATGAGCCAGTCGTCCAGGTACGGGAAGACATGAATGTGCTGTCTTCTTAGATGTGCTGCGACTACTGCCAGACATTTGGTAAATACTCTGGGAGCAGTGGTGACTCCAAACGGAGGTACTTTGAATTGGTAATGATGCCCCGCTATTATGAATCAGAGGTTTTTGCGGTGACCGGGATGCATTGGAATGTGGAAATATGTGTCTTTTAAGTCTAGAGGGGACATACAATCACCCTGTTGTAAAAGTGGGAGTACTTGTTGAAGTGTTACCATGTGAAAAGGCTCTGACAGTATATAGAGGTTTAGTTCTCACAGTTCTAGAAAAGGTCTGAGGGAGCTATCCTTTTTGGGCATGAGAAAATACAAGGAGTATACACCTGTTCGTTGATGTTGTAACAGCAAAGGTTCTATTGCTCCTTTGGGCCGGAGAGAAAGGACCTCTTGTTGAAGTAGATGTAAATGTTCTGGTGATATTCTGTGGGACGTGGCGGAATGTTTGGAGGATTGGTGGTAAGCTCCAGGGAATAACCATGTTGGATAATTCCTAGCCCCCATTTGTCTGTAGTTATGGATTGCCAGATGGGGGGGAATTGCAAAGGATGTCCACCGACAGTGTTAGATGATTGGGGGGAAGTGTAGGTAAGTCACTGTTTGCTAGGAGAGGGGGAGGTACGTGGTGTAGAACCTCTACCTATACCCTTGCCATTGTTACCGTTGTATCCTGCTCTAAAGAAGCCTCTGGAAGAGTAGGATTGATTGTTGCCTTTGTAGGGTGCAGCAGTAGTGTCTGAAGATATGATTTTGGACCCCCCCACGATATAAGGAGCGACGAAAGGAGCCAGGATTAGAAGGAGACTGTAAGGCTCTCATAGATTTGGCTACTTCTGCATCCTTTTACATCTTTTCTAAGGAAGTATCTACTACAGGTCCAAAGAGGTGTTCTTTATTGAATGGTGTATTTAAAATGCATTGCTAGACTTCAGGTTTGAATACAGAGATTCTTAACCATGAAAGCCTCCTTAATAACACGCTATTATTGATTGCTCTAGCTGCAGTGTCAGCGGCGTCTGAAGCACACCTAATTGATGAATTTGAGATGAGCTTTCTCTCTTGGACTAGGTCTTGAGCTTTAACCTTATGCTCATCTGGTAGAAATTGGAGCAATTGCTCCATCTTGTCCCAGTGTGCCCAATCATACCTGGCTAGAAGGGCCTGTGTGTTGGCAATACGCCAGTGATTTGCTGCTTGGGCGTCTACCCTTTTACCAGAGGCATCTATCAGTTTGGACTCTTTGTCTGGAGGGGTGTGAAGAGGTGTTGTTTCCAATAAGAAGTAATCCACAGTAAGTAATAAGGTTGAAGGTGCAGATTTATTCCAGTCAAATTGCAGAACACCCCGGGAGTGCGTCCTTCCTCTCCGGAGCATGAACGGCAACTGAAAGGTACAACCGTCCATGCCAGAGAGTCGTATTAATAATCTTTTATTCGGTTACCACTTGTTTGCAACCATAAAAAGTACATTGAAATGACAATAAATTAAAAGAAAATTTCAACAAAATCCAATCAAAGAAATAAAATGACCCATTGCATAACAAAACTAAAATGATATATGTGGACATAAAAAGGATTAACCAAGAACATGACGAATCTTGATACAAGCTTTTAAAAAAGTAGCTATGCACTTTGCAGAATATTCCAAGAGCTGTAATGACAAAAATGCTGGGTAGCACGACCTTAAACCATTTAAACGGAGAAGTGGTAAAATCCATGTCTTTCGGGGTAGCTTATAAAATTTACAAAAAAAGGTAATGTGAATTGTTGACTGAATAGATACACCGTCACACGGACAATTCGAGATGGCATTTGACCAGCAGTGTGTTTGGGGAAAAGAAACTAAACAACAAAAAAAAGAATAAAAACAAAATCTTGTGAGGAGATATTTCTCATGATTGGACAAATAAAACGATAAATACGGTTGCATGCCTTTAACAGACTGAACTGTGCACATTTGAGAATTGGAGGGTTTTAAAATCTCTGTTGAGCCACGAAGGACTCTTAGATGATCTAAACACATCCTCTTTAGCTCTTTTCTCGAGATATCCTCCATACTGGGTGGGTCCTCAAAGAAGGAGGAACGACCGAGATCTTTAAAGAAATTATTCACATAAGCTAGCCATGGAATCCTTTTCCAGTTTGTTAAGTCCATACAGTCCATGATCAGGGAACGTGTTAGATGGCACTCATCTTTTGTCCAAATACGGTGCCATAGAAGAATTGGTAGGGTACAAATGGTATCGATAACATAATCCATACCTAACTCATTATGGGATGCGTATGTCGGGGCGCTTTGTGGAAGCGCCAGTAGGTACTTGACAAACCCGTTTTCGATCGTCTGTATGGGCTCGATTGGACCATAGCCCCAAACTCCCGCGCCGTAAGTGGCTACACTGTGGCACTTGGCATAGTAGATCTTAAGCAGTTCCGTAGGAGCTGGTTTCCCAAGTTTCCTGGAAAAGGAAACCAGGGCCGTTGTTGCTCGCTGAAAGAGAAGTTTTCTACTAGCCGTAGTCTGTCGCCAGCTTAAGGTGTCATCCATCAGGATGCCTAGGTACGGATAAACAGATGTTTTTTCCAGCCTTGTTCTTTCAACAAAAATTGGTTTAGGGTTCTTGACCCTGGGTCCAATATGCATAATAAAAGTCTTTTTTATATTGACTTTTAGGCCAAGAGAGCTCATGAAAGAGCAGTATTTGGAAAGTTGTTTTTGAAGTTGGTTCAGCGTTCTAGCAAGGATGACAGAGTCATCTGCATATAGCAGTGTTGGAATTGGGCGGTGTTTGATCTGGGGTAGGTCCTGGCTCCCTTCTAGCATGGCCGCTTCAAGGCCGTTGGTATAAAGATTGAACAAGAAGGGAGCCAGTACGTATCCCTGTCTGACCCCTTTTCTGATGGAAAAAGATGGGGAGAGATCGCCATTAACCCCAAATCTGACACACGCCGTTGCATCCGAGTACAGTTCTCGGAGGAAGACAATGAGCGCTGGGTCCACCCCCAGATCCCTAAGGATTTCCCAAAGTTTGGAGTGGAGGACACAGTCAAAGGCTGCGCTGAGGTCTACGTACACGAGGAAGATGTTACCCCCTTTGGCTCCCACATACTTCCCTATCAAAAGGGCAAGATTCAGTGCCTGCTCCACAGTCCCAAGACCCTTCCGGAAACCGTATTGCAGGTCGGTCATGATGTTATTACTTTGGGCCCATGCTTGTAGTCGGTCCAGTACCACCCGACCCGCAACTTTGCCCCTGGAGTCCAGGAGGGAGATGGGCCTGTAGCAGGCCGGATCGTTTCGGTTGCCCTTTTTGAAGATGGGTAGCAAAATAGATGTCGACCATGAGTCTATCAGCCCAATTGTTGTTGCTGCCGCCAAAACCTGGGTAAGGAGTGGGGACCACAGTTCAAGTTGATGCAGGAAAAAATCCAGCGGGACGCCATCGGGCCCAGGTGCCTTGCCAGGTTGTGATGCTTTAAGGGCTTTGGTGACCTCCGCATGGTTAAAGTAGATGTTAATCGGGTAAATACTGTCCCCCTGCTTGCTTCCGTCACACTGGTCTTCACCAGAAGGGTCAGATTGGCAGTTCCCAAAAATGTTTGAAAAATGGGTAACCCATTCAGCTGCTGATACTGCAACATCTCGATGCGGTCCAGTCGTTGACTCTGCCAGAAAGGGGAATCTAATAACACGCCAGAATAGGGTGCTGTCTTTGTTATGACAGCTGTCGTGTAACTGTGACCAAAGATTTTGTTTAATTTCCCTCCTGCGTTCTACTCTGGCTAAATTGTAAAGTTTCCTCAGGTTGGAAATTTCCAGAACATCCCTCGTTGTGCTGCGGAGAGCTGCCGTTAGGTTGGAAAGAGCCTTACGGCACTTTGTGTTAAACCATCTATCATAGGAACACTTTTTATTTTTATGCTTGCCCATGAGCTCCTCCCTAATTATCGCCAGGAGTTTCTGAAAGCTGGCCATGATTGTTTGGGGGGAAGAATCTGCTGCTAAGCATTCTAAAACCCAGGGTCTGGCCTTTGCGAGAACCCTCTCTGTTAGTGCGGCAGGATCTATCATTGCCCACTTCACCGAATACCCATTCACCTTACTCATAGTTAGTGAATTTTGTGTTAACAGGCTAGTGGCGTTGGACTGTAAGGAAACATTTTTAGGCACAACTGTGAAACTAATGGGGAAATGGTCACTGGTAACATCTGTCCCTGTTTGAAAATTTGCCACTTGTCCCTTCAGACTCTGGGAGGACAAGATGTAATCAATAGTAGTAAAGAGCCCCCTTCCATGAAAGGTTGGAACAAAATCAGTTGGGGGCACTACAAGATCATTAACAAAATCAAGCTCTAGTGAAAAAAAGGACTCGTTAAGTTTATTACCACAAATGGTATGTGCAAAGTGGGACAGTGGACTGCCGAATTCATCCAGTAGGCCACAGTTTCCACTTTTGTAGTTGGTGCATAGTGAGAGATTAAAATCGCCACCCCAGACCACATATACTGGGGTTGTCGAGATCTTATTACGCAGGGTTATTAAAAAAGTGGTAATTTCATTAAGAATGTTTACGCAAATTGTTGTTTCAAGATTATTGTAGAAGTTTACCAAAAGATAGGTGCTAATATTATTAAGAGTTAATTGTAGGATTTGATAGCTCAAATCTTCTTTAGACCTACTTATAGTTATAGGGGACAGAGTATTGGCGACATAAACTACCAGTCCACCCTTCGGTCTACCCAAAGCGCCCTGACTGGCTGGGGTGTAGAATGTTTTATAACCCACTAGATGGTAGGGAGTAGTTGACCACGTTTCTTGGAGACAAACTATCTGGTGCTTATTTACCGTGTCTAACCACGGCTGCAGAGTCAGTTTATTACGTAAGCCTGCAAAATTCTAATACAAGATTGAAAAGTTCGACTTTGAAATGAGAAAAGGATCATTTGGTTGAGGGAATAAAGATTCCGCTGACGAGAGGTTGGGTGGATACGTAGGCGAGCACACCGTCACTGTCTTGTTATCAGAGTCCTTGTCCTGATGAGATTTTAGATCATTTGTACAGGCAGAACCTACTGGAGGTCTGACCGCCGTCGAGGTAGAGTTGGCGGAGGAAATCTCCAGCGAGATTCTAACCTCATTGGCGATCAAGGTAGTCAAGCATAATTGTGACGTGGTATGGAGTTCAGTCAGGTTTGGTTTTATTTCAGGATGTAATGAAGCATCAGAAGCTGGAGGAGCCTGATTCAAGCTGGCAGGGTTCTCCAGCGGTCAATCGACCATATCCAAACAGTCATAGCGATTTCTTGTAGGAAAACCCCGCCAGCCCTCCGTTGGAAAGTGTGTTCTAGCTGGATACCAGGACTGTGTCTGCCAATCCCTACTCCTATTTCTGTATCTATGTCCCACGTGGTTCCAAAGCCCTTCTAATGGTTGTTGCCAGTTTGGGGTGGGGAAATATTGGTAGGTATTAACTGGGGGATAAAAAAAGGAGAGACGTTGAGCATCAATTCCCCCCTTCTTTTCCAGCGTTGGCCAGGAGCAAATATAGTCAACTGTAGTTGGATCATCACAGTTTACTATAATGCAGTCTCCTTGTATTGTTTTGCGCTCATCCCCTATCCAAGTTACTCTGCGAACTGTCGAGATTCTGCTTGAGTAACGAGGCTGTAAAAACCTATTTAAACTGAGCCACTGCAAAACTTTATTTTTTAAGGACCACGGAGGTTCATCTGTGCCGTCAACTAACTCAGGAACCCCGGTAAGAATAACAGTGTAGGGGGAAGTCTCGGGTGGTAGATGAATGGGGGGCCTAGGCCGCGCTCCCCTTTTCCCTTCCCCCGAGGGTTTGAGTCCCGGCGTTTTTGGGGTGAAAGGTGGCTGATTTTTATTATTAGCTACTTGGGCAGAACCTTTTACCAATCCTGGGGGAGGCTGAGTCGGGGCCATGGCCGTACTATGCGAAGCCAAGCCCACAACAGGATTTAACTGGGTAGGGACAGATGATATATTGGAATTAGATTGTGTGGTAGAGGCTTTATTCGCTATGGTCGGCTTAGGACAGGGACCTGGTTGAGCCAATTGGGGGGCTGTTTTTGGACATTTAGAGTTCCCACCCCCGAGTTTTATTTGTGCTAAACTGGACTGAGTGGGTGGCATGACAGAGAGCAACGCTATCTGTTTTTCAAGATTCCTTAGACTAGTTTCCAAAGGTTTTAAATGATGTCTAAGAAGCTCCCTAATACCAGCTAATAGGTGTGGGGAGGTATTACATGTCCTACAGGGTCCCCCCTCCTGGGTGATGCTAGGAGAATTGTTGGGTAAGACAACTGACTTAACCGCTGAAGGGTTATTAACCATTTGAGCATCTACGTTGGGAGAAACAGATCTACCACTCCCTGACTCTAACGGGCACCCAGACTAGCCGTGCTGACATTTGTGTTGCCTATCCCCCGTTTAGCAACAGCTCCCTCCCTAACCCCACGAGACTGATTAGTTGGTACTGTCTCCTGTAAGTGGCATAACTCTAGATCTGGGGTGGTTTCAAGATCCTCTGACACAAAGGAATCTGAGGTGGATTGTGTCGCTGAGAGGTCCACCGTGCAGGGAACTGAGTGGATTTCTATCACAGTTTTAGATGGTGTCAACAATTGATTGTGTGGGCCTTGCTGAAAGGGGGATACCACTGTAGCCAGGTGGCCCATAGAGGAGCGTCTCGCAATCTCAAGGTCTTGGGATACCCTGGACTCTAGCAAGGAAATGCTCTGATCAATAACCTCGTTAGTACGTGAGATGAATTGGTCGATCGGACTCGTAAGCTGGGCGACAGTCATTGCAGTTTTGGTTTTACTCCTGCTGCTTCTGGTCATGGTGGCGGTACTTGTTGGATGACAAGGAAATATATCTACGGTAAAATAAAATGTACCTTGAGGAGAACAGGAATGGGGGGTGGCCCGGTCTGGTCTTACCGGTCACTGACGGGCAACAAAGGGCCCGCCCTTGGCCCGGGCTTAGCCCGGCGCTCCCGCGCCGCGGATATGGAGCCTTGATTTTAAACGTCGCCTGGCGCGCTGGATGACCTCCTCCCTTCCGGTCCCGGTGAAAGGGCAGCTGGGGGTTGTAGTCAAGCTCCCTCTCGCTCTCCCTCACTCGTCAGCTGCTGTTGGTCTGCAGCAGCGGGGGGAGAGCGGGAAGCACTCACAGGTCCGGGGATGCAAGTCGGGCTGGTTTGCGCAAAGAGAAAATATGCCGGTAATGTAGAAATGGCCAGTTACTGTCCCTCGCTCCACCGATGTGGAGCCTTGATTTTAAACGCCGCCTGGCGCGCTGGATGACCTCCTCCCTTCCGGTCCCGGTGCAAGGGCAGCTGGGGGTTGTAGTCAAGCTCCCGCTCGCTCTCCCTCACTCGTCAGCTGCTGTTGGTCTGCAGCGGCGGGGGGAGAGCGGGAAGCACTCACAGGTCCGGGGATGCAAGTCGGGCTGGTTTGCGCAAAGAGAAAATATGCTGGTAATGTGGAAATGGCCAGTTACTGTCCCTGTGCCAGAGAGTCAGGTCGCCCTCACGAGAATGCATATTTAAAGAACAATACAAAAGGCTAACAACATTAGACTTCAGGCGCACCTAACAGAAAGTGTGCTCATGAAGTCGGAATTTAAAAGGAAACAATGGCGCGTGTAAAAGCACGTGTACATGTATACATATTACAAGGGGTTGGGGGGGGGAGAGAGAGATACGATTAAGTTTGTGAATTGGCCTGTTTACGGGCATTAGAATATACTTAAGAGGCCAGTGGTAACTGCCCTTCTATAAAAGCTGGATCTGATGGTGCAGGCTTGTACTTTTTGTTTATCCTGGGGAGAGAAAGCGAGCCCTAACAGGATCTTTAAATATATCGTCTGCATGTCTCATCATGCCTTCGAGCATGGGGCGAGTGCGAGTGGAGCTTTGTGAGCTACTAAGGGTTTCAAATAAGAACTCCTCTTCTAGGGATTCTTTATGGAAATGTACTCCATGATAATCTGCAGCTCTAGATAGTAATTCTATGTACCCTATGTTGTCATCAGGTGGGGAAGGCTATGTATGGTAAAGGTCTGGGTCATTATCTGAGGGCGAGTCAGTATTATAGTCCTTCCAGGGAACTGCTGACAAAAAGGATCATCCCCACCATTCCCATCATTCTTATCATCAGGTTGTTGAGGAGAGTTAGTTGGTGTAATTAATAAGTGATAAAACTGTGGGGAAGGAGGTGATGGAAGAAGGAGGAGAAGGTTTAGTATCAACATGCTTCCTCTTTTTTCTCTGATTTTGGTTTACGTTTTTGAGGCAATTTGGTAGAACGATGTTGTGTCTGAGGATCAACATAGAGTGCTTTCGGTTTGGGGTCGGATTTCGGGGTTGGGACGTCAAAACATGGGTTTTGCTGCTGCTCTAGAGGAGCATTTTTATGTTTCGGACCTTAAATGTTTGGTGCCAGCGTTGTTTTTGGTGCCGAAGGTTTAAGTTCAGAACCTGGTTTTGGCGTTGGAATGTTATGGCTCTGAATCAGTTTTCGGTTCCGAGCCCGAAGGTTTTGGATCGGTGACCAACTTTGGAGGACTCGATCCTGAGCCGGAAGGCTTTGATGCATGTTTTGGTGCTGAGCCAGAAGGCGGGGAGTTGGAAACATCTTCTCGGTACCAACCGTGGGCCGTAGGCTGAGGTGGGACCGGAGCCTTTTGCTTGGGCTGAATAGATGTTTGAGGCAAGGGGTGTTTGGTACTCACAATATATTGACCTTGCGCACGTCTTCTTCCATGCCGGAGTCCGATCCCGAAATAGATACAGGTTCCTCCTGTTCTTTTTCTACCCCTTGCAAGTCAAACTTCTAGGTGTAGCCTCCACTCAGAAACTCACCTATCAATGTCATGTATTTTGTAAAGACACATGGTGCTGATTTCAATACAAATGGAAGTATCTTGAACTGATAATAAGAAATCATGAATTGAAGGAAGCTTCTCGGTTTTGCATGAATTATAAGTATATATAGGTGTCTTCTAGATCTATAGATGTTAAAAATTGGCTTTCCGTGAAGAAAGGCATATTTCTTAACCCAATCAGGCAAAAACTTTATTTTTTCAGGAATTTGTTTATATTTCTTGAATCCAATACTGGTCACCACAATCCTGATTTCTTTAATATAAGAAAAGCTTATATTTCCCTCATTTGGTGGCACTTCTTATATGGCTCCTCATTTTTGTTCACCAATTTCAGCTCCTCTTGAATCCCCTTCCAGTGTTTATGTCCTCCTCGTTTCGGTGGAAGGGAAAAGGTTTCTCATGAAACTCCCGGGAATTTATTGTGTTTGAAAAGTCCAAAACCCTTTTGCCTTATATCTTTTGCTAGTTTTTCAGAAAATATTCCATCCTGCCTTCCATCAACAGCTTAACTAGAGAGCAAGTGCTGCTGTGAAAATCAGGCTCTACCTCCTTTATAATCAAATTTAGAGGACTGATGACGTCTTTGGCTCTGGATCTGTTTGACTGGCCTTGCTGTAGTCTATATTGCCTTGACTGTTACCCCAAAGATTTTAATGTTTGCAAGGACAACAAAAATGATCCTTATTGATTTGACATCTGGGAATGTTACCTGTATCCTCTAAACGGTTGTCTAGTTTGTAGTGCCCCTAAATATCTTGCTGTTTCTATAACCACCTTGATCAACTGACTGGCATTATCTACTTTCTTCACAAAGACATTTTTCCATCAAAGATCACATCCAGGGAGCGTGGCTTCGCTGTGCAGCGAGATGGCCGTACATTAGAGCGGCTCCACCGCCGAGCCTCATTAATTCGTAAAAATCCGTTCATACTACATGGAACCGTGGGCCATTCAAAGAGAAACACTTTGCGAACAAGTCGGCAGTGCGGGGGCACATTTCTCTGCAGGGGCAGAGCTGCTAGCTGGCAGAAGACCCGCAACGGAAAGAGGCCTACTCGCAGGCCGCCATACAAAGCCGGGACCTTAAGTGAGCGCCACCCCGGAGCGCGTAGAGTGGAGACCGGGTAAGAGGAGACGGAAATAGTCGCCTCAGCTAGGAGGACACGTAGTAAGCTGGAGCGGCATTCCAGAGCGCAAAACCGTGAGCCTCCGGATGGGTGAGGCGCACCCAGGGCTCATACGGCGCACATTGCTGTGCTGGGGGCTGAAAGTGACTGTAACAGGAGGATCTGAAGGGTCCCATCGGACATTGGGGCAGCGGCAGGGGCTCTGAGTAGCAACCGGGGAGCAGCTTACAGCATCGAATGCGCTGTGAAAGGGAGTATATGCGCTAAACTGTAGACGTGAGCGGAGGGGAGCTATCAACCTCCCCGAACCTAATCAGAGTGCAAAGAGGCGACTGGAGACGGAGCCGCCATTTTGTTGGGCGCAGCTGGGGATAGCCAGAGCGGTTAACGTAGAGCCCGAGCCCATCACAACGCCTACCGGAGGGGGCAGTAAGCCAACGGAAGACCCTAGTGGCCAGGAATAACGGCTGGGGAGTGTATAAACCGAAATAAATCAGGCCGCTAAAGGGGGAAAAAGACATGCACATGGGAGCAACAACAGGATTCCGGATTGCCGCAGCACACGTATACATGGTGCATAGCAGAGATAGCTGCTCTGGAGGGCGGAGTATTTTGATTTAAGACCTTTACAGTTTCGGGAGAATTGGAAGGCTTCTAACCTTAGCGCTGCGGGCCAGCGCACGACCTTGTTGCAGTAGCTGGCCGCAGTCAAGCATACACATAGGTTGCGGCCTGATCATCAGTACAGTTGCAGACACACAGGATTAATATCAGCACACTGCCATCGATACTGGCTGTTACGACCGGTGACTGTCAGTGGTAACGGACAACCATTGGAGGCAGAAGACAGTAGACCGCCCTGCACAAAAGGAAATGTTTGAAAAAGCCAAAGACAGACCCGCCAATTTGGATTAAAAAAGCTGAGGCTAGTTGAAACTGCAGGAGTACTGCCCTGGCGCATTGGTGACCATCATAGTTTGTAAATCAAACCACACTACTTGCGGCCAGGGCGGAGGGCACGGCAGCTCGAACATTTACAAGATTAAGCTGCAGGTGACCATAGGAAGAAAGTACCTGGCAGTAAGCCCCACGACTATTGAAAACGCACACCGGACGTGAAACACCTGCTAGATACAGGGCTGTGGATAGAAATAATTCAAAAAGGGGGGTGGTGATGGACAGAGTATCTGAGTTAATCAGAACACTCCTACCCAGTCAACAGATCAGGGCTCGATCCATCACCGTTTTTTAGCTCACTGCACCATCCCAGTTCAGAACCTGGCTACATGCAAATTAGTCTGTCCCTGGCCCAGTGCATCATGGGAACAGGGCAGACCAAACTACCAAGCCAATTCTTTACTGGAAAGGAAACAAGCTTCCGGGGACCGGTTTCTGGCATTACAGCCATCTTCGGCCCGGCTTGCTTGAATCCTGATGGTGCAGTGAGCAAGGGACTCACATCTGAGCATACCCTTCCACGCTTGTGGTGGCCAAAACGATTCAAAAAGGGGGGTGGTGATGGACAGAGTATCTGAGTTAATCAGAACACTCCTACCCAGTCAACAGATCAGGGCTCGATCCATCACCGTTTTTTAGCTCACTGCACCATCCCAGTTCAGAACCTGGCTACATGCAAATTAGTCTGTCCCTGGCCCAGTGCATCATGGGAACAGGGCAGACCAAACTACCAAGCCAATTCTTTACTGGAAAGGAAACAAGCTTCCGGGGACCGGTTTCTGGCATTACAGCCGTCTTCGGCCCGGCTTGCTTGAATCCTGATGGTGCAGTGAGCAAGGGACTCACATCTGAGCATACCCTTCCACGCTTGTGGTGGCCAAAACGATTCAAAAAGGGGGGTGGTGATGGACAGAGTATCTGAGTTAATCAGAACACTCCTACCCAGTCAACAGATCAGGGCTCGATCCATCACCGTTTTTTAGCTCACTGCACCATCCCAGTTCAGAACCTGGCTACATGCAAATTAGTCTGTCCCTGGCCCAGTGCATCATGGGAACAGGGCAGACCAAACTACCAAGCCAATTCTTTACTGGAAAGGAAACAAGCTTCCGGGGACCGGTTTCTGGCATTACAGCCGTCTTCGGCCCGGCTTGCTTGAATCCTGATGGTGCAGTGAGCAAGGGACTCATGTCTGAGCATACCCTTCCACACTCATGGTGGCCAAAAATATTTCAAAAGGGGGTGGTGATGGACAGAGTATCTGAGTTAATCAGAACACTCCTACCCAGTCAACAGATCAGGGCTCGATCCATCACCGTTTTTTAGCTCACTGCACCATCCCAGTTCAGAACCTGGCTACATGCAAATTAGTCTGTCCCTGGCCCAGTGCATCATGGGAACAGGGCAGACCAAACTACCAAGCCAATTCTTTACTGGAAAGGAAACAAGCTTCCGGGGACCGGTTTCTGGCATTACAGCCGTCTTCGGCCCGGCTTGCTTGAATCCTGATGGTGCAGTGAGCAAGGGACTCACATCTGAGCATATCCTTCCACGCTTGTGGTGGCCAAAACGATTCAAAAAGGGGGGTGGTGATGGACAGAGTATCTGAGTTAATCAGAACACTCCTACCCAGTCAACAGATCAGGGCTCGATCCATCACCGTTTTTTAGCTCACTGCACCATCCCAGTTCAGAACCTGGCTACATGCAAATTAGTCTGTCCCTGGCCCAGTGCATCATGGGAACAGGGCAGACCAAACTACCAAGCCAATTCTTTACTGGAAAGGAAACAAGCTTCCGGGGACCGGTTTCTGGCATTACAGCCGTCTTCGGCCCGGCTTGCTTGAATCCTGATGGTGCAGTGAGCAAGGGACTCACATCTGAGCATACCCTTCCACGCTTGTGGTGGCCAAAACGATTCAAAAAGGGGGGTGGTGATGGACAGAGTATCTGAGTTAATCAGAACACTCCTACCCAGTCAACAGATCAGGGCTCGATCCATCACCGTTTTTTAGCTCACTGCATCATCCCAGTTCAGAACCTGGCTACATGCAAATTAGTCTGTCCCTGGCCCAGTGCATCATGGGAACAGGGCAGACCAAACTACCAAGCCAATTCTTTACTGGAAAGGAAACAAGATTCCGGGGACCGGTTTCTGGCATTACAGCCGTCTTCGGCCCGGCTTGCTTGAATCCTGATGGTGCAGTGAGCAAGGGACTCACATCTGAGCATACCCTTCCACGCTTGCATCACCCACGCACATTTTCTGATCATGCGCCCACTCAGACAAAACTAAAAATACCCGCACCATACATTCAACCATTTACCTGGAGATTTCCATTAAGTGCACTGTTGGACCAGGTTTTCCGAGAACAGCTACGAGAAAAAATTGTTGAAAACTTTACACTAAACGAGGGAACAGTAGATTCGCCGGGAACGCTGTTGGAAGCATTCAAAGTGGTCACAAGGGGTAATTGCATAGCACTTAAAACGGGAGTTCTCAAGGACATACGCAACACACTATATAGGCTAGACTAGAGCGTGAAATTAGAGGGCTAGAACGATAGCAACTAATAAGCCCATCCCCAACTACCACAGCACAAATTAGGACTAAATTGACGGAATTCCAGAAGGAAGCAGAGAGATAAACAACCTATATGCATAAATACACACAGGCTGGCAAGGCTCCGAGAGCAGACGGGTTAACTGCCGCTTTTTACAAGGAATATGTAGATATCCTTGCCCCCCGTTTATTGCAGGTGTAATTGGAGGCTACGGACACAGGTATCCCCCCCACACTACGTGAGGTCACTATAATCACTCTACTGAAACCTGATAAAGGCCCAACTAAGCCAGATACTTATCATCCGGTGTCTTTAATTTACTTGGTCACTAAGATCTATGCCAACTTAATTGCTAACAGGTTGCAACCAATGCTCCCGCAAATAGCATTGCCGGACCAATCTGGGTTCATACCAGGTCGATCGACTGCCCACAACTTGAGAACGGTGTTTCGACTCCTGCATTATCTAGACCCCCATGTACAGGCAGTGGCTGCATTATTAGACGTCACAAAAGCTTTTGATTCTTTAGAATGGAAATTCCTTTTCACCCTACTGACCCGAATGGGACTTAGCCCCATATTTATTAAGCAAATGCAAATAATATACAGAAATCCGATGGCGAGAGGCAGGGTAAACTGACAGGTGTCGGAACAATTTGTAATTACAAGGGGGACAAGGCAGGGCTGACCCCTATCGCCATTATTATTCACGATTGCCACTGAACCATTGGCAGCCAGACTCCGACAACATCACACACAAAGGAGCATAGGATTTACATCCAGAGGCCTTCTGATATCAATGTACGCAGATGATATGACAATATACTTAATGAATCCTAGGGATAATTTTGACGTAGTTATGAGGGAATTGATTCGGTATGGTGGGCTAACGGGAATACAGATAAATTGGGCGAAATCCATGATGTTACCACTCACGGATAACACAACTCCATTCGACACAGAATTTCTAATACAGTGGGCTGAGGGTGAAATACAGTATCTGGGAATATGTGTCAGCAGGTCAACGCAAGAAATATGGTTAGCCAACTATGGGAGAGTGATTGCCTGGCTCGAAAGAAAAATACAGAGATGGAAACAGTTGCCGTTATCCTTAAGAGGGCGTTTAGCAATTACAAAAATGATGATATTACCCAAACTCCTATACCTATTTGTAAACATTCCAATGCCGCTGAACACCCACTTCTTCAAAAGACTCCGTTCTATCATCCTTGAATTAGTCTGGGCGGGTAAACAACCTCGGGTTTCATGGAATTTATTGACACTGCCTTTTACCCAGGGAGGCTTGGGAGTCCCAGATTTCGAGCTCTTCGCATACAGCGCGCCGGCGCAATACCTGCACTTCTGGCAGCACCCAACTCCGTATCAGCCCCATGTGGCAATAGAAATCGATCGAGTTGCTCGTATCCCACTTAACACGGCGGTATATCAGCCTTATAAGCGACCCCACCTGGAAATAGACACAGTGAAGACAACGCGTTGGGCATGGAAAGAAATTGCGAAGAGGGCGAGTCAAAGGAATTATATGCTCCATCCATGTCAATAGGGGGAAATCCGCTTCTTGCTCAACTAACAGACAAGGCAACTACAATGAGGGCGAAGGCTCATGACTTGGAGAAAGGCAGTGATTTATACCAGATGGAACTTTCATGACACTTGAGCAGATGTGCAAATTGCAAACACCTACAGCGTCAGACATGCTATTGTACTATCAGATTAGGGCGGCATGTAGGGCTAGATATGTAGACTTCCCCCAATCGCCTCCCACATTGCCAGCGCTAGAAAATATATTATCAAATCCGTCTCCCCGCAAACTGATAACGCGCATTTACAGCATAATACAGGGAGACTCCCCTATAATATCCACCCCATCTAAAGCGGATTGGGAAAGAGAATCTGACCTATCTATCACAGACAAACAATGGCACTTCTGCAGTTCACAACTGGAACACCTCTCACCAAATTATAGATTGCGGCTTATCCACTTCAACTTCCTACACAGAGTTCATTGCACACCACCTCAATTGCACCGCATGGGCCTACATCCAGACACGAGATGCTGGAGATGTGGAGCTCAGAGCGCCACATTTACACACTTGGCATGGGACTGCAGATCAATAGCACAATTCTGGTTGGAAGTATTTAGACATATTGGCCACATCACCAACAATCAGTTACCGGTTACACCATTGGTAGCACTGCTGGGTTTTGTTTTAGACATCCCAAAGGGTTCCCAAAAACTCACGGCCATGTTGCTGTTGTGCGCAAAGCGTCAGGTGGCAATGCACTGGAAGAAACAACCGAGTGGCTGAATTCTGCCACATACTGCAGGGACCAACTATACCACTATTGGGAACTAATGCCTAGCAGATCCAGACCTATAGATATATGGGAACCCTTTACAAGCTGGCTGGAATCGGGTGGGGCTGACCTCCGGGGCGACCACACCACGAGAAGTAACATAAATAACTGCGAGTTAGATGCCACTACCCTTAAAACGGGATATATGGATCACGTACAATGCTGCAGATGGCAGTCTGTTGATGAAAGTGTTGATAGGAAAAATTGTTACTGGGTCCTACCACGACAACAACCGAGCTGTAATACAGTGTGAACGGTACTAGTCTGTTTTTTTGAGAGGAGGGGAGGAGGGGGCGGGGGGAGTTTTTGTTCTTTTTGATGATTTACAAGATCAAATATATTAAGTTATAACTGGAGCCATATTCAAACTCAAACACTATGAGCACAAAGATTTACGAATCGCTGCCGGCCCTATGGGATGTTGGCATAAAAGCTGTGTTATTTACTTTGAAATTAATATGTTACGTGCTGCCGGCCCCAGGGTTGTAGGCAAATAGCTGTGTAAACTGTGAAATATGCAATAACATTTTTGTTTGAAAAAAAATATCACGTCCAGAATCTGTGACTGAACTTTGGGTCTGAAAGAGACACTCTTTCCTCATGACTGCAGCATGTCCAACCGGCCTCGTGGCATCAATTAGTCTAGCTAATCATTGCTGTTCATCTTTTAGTATAGCATCAGCTTTAGCCTTATCTTTGTCAGATAACTTCTCGAGCAATGGCACTATATAGTACCATAGCTGTTGGTCAACTCTGGCAACTATTGACGTGTGCAAGCTATCTTTACTGCATCTGCTAACAAGAGGTTTACTCTCTTACCCATACAGTCCTACTTTCTAACTTCCTTATCAGTAGGAGCTTTGCAGGGAGTCAATGGATTCCTTGGCCTGTGTTGGGATGAAGCGGAGACAGGTGAATTGGTTTTAACTTGGTTTAAGATCCATGATGGGGCTGCATCTGTAGTCTTATATTTCTTCTCTGTTCTTGAATGATTCACAGAAGCCATGCCAGCGTGTTATATCATGAGAAGGCCAAGTTCCCAGAGATGGTCTAAGATGTGTACTGATCTTAAGGGTCTGTGCAACTTCTCTTTGTAGTTAAATAGAAAACAATATTTTTCTATTGAAGAAGTAGGGAGACTGAAGCGCTCAAAAGCCTTCTCTTTTAATGAATGGAATCTCCCTACATCATCCAGAGAATGTTTTGGTGCGGGTTCAGGACTAACATCCTAAGGAATTATTACCTAATTCCATTCTGTCTTTACTAGATTAATCAGGATGGTCCTCCAGCAAGTGTATCTGCAGTGTTGTCACTAAAACATAGTGATATTATACCATCCATATGGACATCAATCATGTGGTTGGTCTTTTCCCGGTCATCAGGAATGAAGTTATCATCTAATGCACCACTATGTACCTTCTTTGGAGAGGATTGGGCTTGCCAGGATGCTTCTTATCCTGGTAGCAAAAGATCATGCTTGGGATGTGATTCTGATGGTATTGTAAGTAAAATGACTCGTGGTTGTTGAGTCAACACCACTTCAGGGTGAGAATGTGGTACAGGAGGTAGTAGCAGTTGATAGATATCCTTAGTCATATCCTGCAAAAAGTTTAACATCTGTATAAGAACTTGCACCATACAATGTGAGAATCGAGAGGGTGTGGCTTAATGGCTAAGGAGGCTGACTTTGTAGCCGGATGAACCAGGTTAGAGTCTGGCAGGAGGCTCAAACATCCTGTCATTCGGGGCAAATTACTTACTCTACCTGTGCCTACCAAAAAGAAAATGAATGTGTCCGTCTGTACTGCAACTGGTGCTCATGTAAAGAGCTCCGATACCTTCGGGTCAAGTTTGTGCTATATGGAACTGCAAAAAAAGAGAAAATAGAGTATCCAGTCTTCCAGTCTGAACTTCCATTGTGTGAATCTGAGTGACTGAACTTTGTATTCCCTGTGGTGGAAACACTTCTACAGAATCCACACATTAGATAATCAAGTCTTCCGGGTGAGTAGCCCATCCCACCTCTTCCAGGTCACTGAAGAATTCTTCAATGTGGTCAAGCGTTGGATCATCCTGCCTCCCTACTTCCTCCTGACCTAACAAGGCCTATTGTAAAAGTCACTTTGGTGTCTGTAGCAGGACTGGAAATACCATCACTGTCGTAAATGGCAAGATGGTATGTAATTGAGAAATGGCTAAAGCAGAAGACAACATAGCAGACTTTCTGGCTGGGCACTTAAACTTAAAGGTCCTTAAGTAGTTGCCAACATGTTTGCGTCTACTTTTCTCATTGACAAGTAGGGTCGGCGGTGGTAGCACAAATAGAGGAGTCGATGGCATTCTTGTTGACTACTTCCTCAATGGCAAATTCAAACCAAGGGTGCTTTTCTCATCGATAGAGTTTAATGCATCATTGATTGTGGCTTAGTCGGCGTATGTTCCATCACTGAGGTGCCAGGCAGACTTGCCTGTCTGGTCGATGGTTTTCCTGTCATTGATCACTTCACTGATGAACTGGCACCTCCGTGGCTGGATTCTGAGGTCACCTTAGATCTTTGCAAAGGTACTACATCCGCAGAGGGAAATACACCTCTTATTTTCTGACTGTGTGGTTAGGCACCTAATCCTTTTTCTGCTTAGGATCAGTGGACTACCGCTGCGCAAGTATCTACACCTTAAGGGAAGGATCGAAGTGCCCCAGTGTCTGCTTGCAAGTCTTATGTCCACACTTCTCTGATGAGGTCTTAGTAGGCTTACATTGGTGTTTTGAAGAGACATCCTCCACCTTCTGCTCTAAAATAGTGAACACCATTAATTTCTTATGGCTAACTAAATTTGACAAAGATCACTTTGCTCGCAGCAGTTCTTAGCGGGACAGAACTTGTTTTAAGACTTGCCTTCAACCTGGGATCATCTTTGCCACTTGCCGCCGTTTGGGAGGAGCGCTGCGGGACTGCGAGGACCAGCAGCCCGAGCGCGAGATCATCGTTGGCAGCTGGGACTCTTCCCACCCACTCCCCCCTGCACTCCATAACTGCTCGCGGGCCCCGCTTCGTGGGAGCCGCTCGCAGCAGTTCTTAGCGGGACAGAAATTGTTTTAAGACTTGCCTTCAACCTGGGATCATCTTTGCCACTTGTCGCCGTTTGGGAGTAGCGCTGCGGGACTGCGAGGACCAGCAGCCCGAGCGCGAGATCATCATTGGCATCTGTGACTCTTCCCGCCCACTCCCCCCTCTATATAGTTACACCCCTTCCCGCGCACCGCGGGACGCACTCCGCGCAAAGCCCGGGCCAAGGGCGGGCCCGTTTTAGCCCGTTCTAGACCGAGAGAGACCGGACCGGGCCCACCCTCCTTCACCTGCCCCCAGCTAACAGTGTATACCTCGGCATATTAGTAAGTCCTGTATAAAAATATTATCATACATAATGACTGCACGTGAGAGCAGGACTAAAACCACAACTCCAGGGATGCTCTTAACTGGTACACTGGACAATTTCATAACGGGAGCTAACTCTGTAATTGATCAAAGGATCATCCTAATGGAACGTTGGGTGTCACAGGATTTGGCCATGGCTAAAAGATCTTCCATGGGCCCCTTTGCAACAGCCCGTACCCCTGAGCATACTACTCAACCTAACTTGATAGTAACTCCAGCATTAATAAGTAGCCCTCCTAGCCCCCACAAACAGCCTCATATTTTTCCGTGACTAATATACAAATACCAGCAGTATCCAAGCCTAGTTCGCTAGAGATACCAAACACTAGACAATTACGGGAGAGGCACGAGGGAGCAATTCCTAAAAGGAAGCGGGCTAACACAACAATTACTGGAGGTAGAAAATCTAAATTAGCCAAGGGTACGGGTAAGAGTGATATATCCTCGAAGACAAAGGGGGATAACGTAGGGAACACCTCGATTAGCCAGGCCCTCCCGTCTTCAGTTATTTTGAGTGAAGACTCAGACCCTGGAGATGGCGTTAACACCATGGCCAGAATAGAGGTGGTAGACGATCCTCTCCTTGAGAAACTAGGGGCCCTGTTAAAATCCTCCCTTAAACCTTTGGAATCCAGACTTTTAAGCATCGAGAAACAGCTCTCAAAGCTGGAATTGGTTACTAGGGGTTTGGTAGACACCTCGAAGGCGCAGATGCTACATGCAGGCACTGCTCAGCCAACTACCGCGCCTAAAGTACAGGTTACTCACAAACCCCCGCCCTTGATCCAGCAATCTAACTTAACCACTCCTAACATACCAACAATAAACCCTCCAGCTGAAACTGTTAGTTCTACTAAGCCAGTGGACAGGGGAATCACAACATCTACAGTTAATCGCACAGAGCAGCGAGGGGCCTCGTCAACTGGGACCTTGCAAGGGGGGCATAGCATTAACTTACCACCTGAAACTAGCCCATACCTGGTTGTATTGACGGGAGTCCCAGTACTAAGTAACCCCACCGATGAAACATTTAGGTCCTTGAGGAACAAGGTGACATATTGGCTTAATGTACACCGTCCTTTACCTCCACACATTACAAGTGAAATACTTATGGTCCGTAGAACTCCATTGGTGGGAAACAGTATAAAAACAACTCCAGGTGACTGCGTGCTGGTACATTTTAGGGACCCACGCACAGTGGAACATATTCGACCTGGAGAAATCGAAATCAAAATATAAGATCAACCATAGAACCATGACCACTCTCGTATTTCTATCCATTAAATAACGTACTTGTTTGTGAAGATGACTGGACACGGGTTACGCATCATGCTCGAGGCAAGAGGGAAAAGGGAGGGTATGCGCCATTAGATGACTGGAGTGATGTACCCATCCAAAACAGGTTTAGCACTCTAGAAATGGTGGACTGACTACGGAGGTCCAGAGATACTAAAACAAACAAGGAAAAGGGCCGAGGACACCAAAATCCCACGGGGGTACACAGCTTAATAGAGATTATTGTACCAGCGGGTATTACGGGTGAGGACACCCAACATACACAGATTGCAATAGGAGAAGGGAACTCGAGGTGTACCTCTAACACTGATAAGCATACTATAGGCACTTTTATTAATCTATCTGCCTCATCTTTAGTTGCTGATCAAGAACAAGCACTGTTAGATCAACAACAAGAATCAGGAGGTTGCATGAATAATGTATTATATGATAGTAGAATAGCTCCCGCCGAGAAGGTAAAAGACCCAAGTAAGATCATCGATAATTGTAATATTCTTAACTTTGTATCTTGGAATGTAGCGGGACTTTCTAATAAGGTTAAGGACCCGGCTTTCTTGCCCTTTATAGATAAACTTTCAATTATTTGCCTCCAGGAATGCTGGGAGCGGGAAGCGATTCACATCAACGGCTTCCAAACTTTCCATTCACCCGCCAAGTTGGCAACAAGGGGTAGAAATTCAGGGGGTCTCTGTACCTATATATCAAACACCACAAACATCACAGTTAAAAAAGATAATATTGGGTCGAATTATTATCAATCCCTGACACTCAAAGTGGGAGGAAGTCAAATCATTAATTTGATTAATTTTTACAATAATATCCCGAAGGTAGAATTAACTAATGTATTAGACGACATATTGCAATGTGCGCAAAATATACAAGATGACACTTACGCGGGGAATTGTGTTGTATGGTTGGGGGATTTTAACTGCTACTTATGCCCGCATAGTCACTCAGGAATTTGTGGCATGGATAACCTTCAAGGGGACCCCTGTACCCATTTTTCACATACTGTTATTGGGAACTTTTTTAACACTTTATTATTTAAATTAGACCTGGGGTTTGCAAATGAACTATGTAACCCACAGGTGGCTTTTACACCAACTTTTAATGGTAGGGGGTGCAATTCGGTGATAGATTTTGCTCTGGTATCAAATAGCCATTCCCGTCATGTGTATAACTTTGAAATAAGTGACATCGCAATAAGTGATCATTTTCCTGCTATTGCGTCTTTACCTAAAAAAATAATAAGAATGATGATGTAATTAACAATCTATACAGGCTAACTCTAGAAAAATTAAACGGTTATTCCAAAAAATGGAACAGAGTAGAGCCCATTGCTTTCCTTGAAGCCCTAATAAAAAACAAGTTACAAGATTTTATGACCTACTTAACAGAAAATAATGATTGTGCTTCGACTATCTCGGCCTTCCGTAGTATTTCAGTAGAAATATGCAAAGGTCTTACAGGAACTCTTAAGAAGACCCCAAGAATTAAGGCGGAGGACTGGTTCGACTCAGAATGTAGCAAAGCACATGCAGCTCTGAAGTCATCACTCAAAAGGGAACCAAAAAATCTCCCTGGGATAAGAGAGGCTAGAGCTACTTACTATAAAGTAATTAAAAAGAGGAAGAAGGATCTGAAGCAGGATGTATGGCAAGCCTTACATCAAGCCTGCATTCGGAAAGATAATATTGGTTTTTGGAAGGCGGTGAATACACCTTTTTTTATAGACAGGAAAACAGATACTGTGGAGATGGCCATTAATGAAGATACCTGAGTTAACCATTTTAGTGAGCTATATAAAAAAGATGATCTAACAGGGAGCAGGCATGTTGAAATTCCTGGGACAAGCGGGAACAACTCACAGGATTTGTTTCCACTAGATATTGTCTTTACCCTGCCTGAGGTTGAAACAGCTATTGCAGAAAGTGCAGCAGGTAAAGCCGCAGGGCCAGACGGGGTCCCCGTGGATATTTATAAGACCAACATTAATTTATGGGCACCACTACTGACCAATGTTTTAAATAGTAGCAATAAAATAGGGTTCTTACGTTCTTGGCAGGAGGCTATTGTGGTCCCTATTTTTAAAAAAGGGGATTGAAATGATCCTAAGTGCTATAGGCCAATTTCATTATTGGATTCTTTGATGAAAGTGGCAGGCAGAGTAATACTAAATAGACTCCAGATATGGGCAGAAGACACAGGAGTGCTCTCTAGGTTTCAGTATGGTTTTAAAGTGGGAGTAGGAACGGTGGAACAGGGGTTAAACCTAGCAATAATCATAGGTAAATATGTGGTAGCAAAAAAGGGCAACCTATTTTTAACATTCGTCGACTTAAGTTCGGCATTTGATTGCCTGAGCCACGAAATATTATGGGATACCCTGTCACAATTAGGCATTGAAATGAATATGCTGAATTTTATTAAAGAACTCTATCGGGGGGCTGGTGCAAAGGTGTGATTTGGAAACAAGGGTGAATGTATATCAACTTTCCCAATAAAAAAAGGAGTTCGCCAGGGCTGTACCCTGGCGCCCTTTTTATTCAACCTTTACATAATAGTGTGGCAACCCACCTTACGAGTGACTAACAGGATTTTCCCCAAATTAATGGTTGCCCCGCCCCATTTTACTTTACGCGGATGACGCGGTCATCATGGCCAGAACACAAATTGGCCTTCAGAGAGCACTTAGCACTTTTTCGGATTACATGGCCGACATAGGCTTAAAAATTTATGTTGGTAAAACCTTTAGCATGTGCTGTTCTAACAAAAGAAAGATCAAGTGCAATATATCTTTGGCGAAATCAAAGATAGAATTAACTAACACCTTGGTCGTCAGCAGTAAATGCGAGGAAATTAGCATTTTCTCGTGCAATCGGGGCGGTACGTAATTTTGCAAAGAAATTAGGGGGTAGACCGGTTCATATTTTGGTGGACATCTATAGAGCAAAATGCGTGTCCACCGCAACATATGGAGCTGGAATATGGGGGATTGCAGATACTCGTGACATCCAGGCATGTGAAAATGCCTTCCTCCGATACTTGCTAGCTGTTCCCAAGTCAACCTCAACATACATTTGCCATAAGGAACTAGGTCTGGACTATATCACAGATCTTATCAAAATAAGTCCTATTCTGTTGTGTCATAAGGTATGGACTTTGGATTAAACCGAACTAAACAGGAACACAATTCAGGATTGTTTAAAGCTCCAGGGGGCACTAAAAATCGACTGGTTCATATATGTTAAAGGCTTTCTAAAAGAGATCGGTCACCCCGAATTTTTGGACTCCCCAAACTCTTTAGCAAAAATTTGAAGAAAAAAACTGAAAGAAATTTGCCTTCTCTTCCTAGAGAATAAACGATGGCAGGCAGGGGGTAAAAAGACCTCGGTGTTGGAGAACCATATAATTTTGCAGGGACAGGGAATTCAGGCATACTTAACCTGTACCCAGAGTAGTTATACCCGGATGTTATTAACACGTTTTAGGGGGGGAAGTTTCTTCAGGTTAATTACATTCCCCGAAGCGAATATCTGGTCAAAAAATTTGATTTTATGCCCCTGCGATGATATATCACATCAGTCAACGATACATTGTACCCTGTTCGGTAAATTCTACTCGCTCCCAAGGAAGAAGTACTTGCTATATTTGCTGAATAGATGGTATTCGAGACAGAGTAGACCTGCTTTGCTGAAACTGCAAATGCTAGAAGATGAAATGTCCAAGTATCTGGTAGCAATGTTTTTAAAAAGCGTTATTAGATCAAGATTTACATTGATTTGAAGTTTTAATAGGTCTGTCCTTCAGTATTCTTTTAAATAACTATTGCTATTGATGAAATGTTTTGTGTGTATTTTTATCTGTGCTTTTGTGATTTTCTTTAATTGAAATCGAATAAAGCTACTTTTTGACTTTGACAAAGATCACAATCCTTAGAGTTGTGATTGGGAAATGTTCCAGACGAACATTTGGCACTCATATGTATCTTTATTTCCCCACAAGCCTAGCGTGCACTGAACACAGATTAATTCTGTGGAATTTCAACCATGCTGAAACAAAGATGTTCTAACTGAGAAAAAAATTGAAAACATTTTAGCTAGTCTTCTTTTGGAAATAGTTCTCCAGAAGTTTCCTCATATTGTACGCAAAGTAGAAAGATCAGGCACCTAGAAGGCTCTGGCAGGGCACAGCTAAGGCTGCTAGCTTCTGATTTGTTGTAGTTTGGATATTTTACAATGATGTGGAGGATGGAAATGTTTACATTAGGCTCAGCGTTGCTGAATTAACATGGTTACCAAGCACTATTCATCCGACCACGGGGAATAATTCAAACATATGAATATATGAAAGATCCAATGCCGAAGAAAACTATTTATTCCTATGCTCAGAAGGGACTGAGAGTATGTTACTTTTGTAAATTGGCCATCAGGGCAGAATATTACAGATGAAAATGCTGTCACCAATTGCTATTATTCCTGACTTAATTTCTTTCTTTTTTTTATACCTAAAATAATGTATTTGTTAAGACCATGAACAATCTATGCAAATAACCCAAAAACTGCAAGTAGGCTGAATGAAACCACGAAAAAATAGAAACATTGATAACCACTTGATGGTGATCTTAGCACAGCAAATCTTAAGTTGATACCATTTTCAGAAAGAACAAGACATATACTCAATTGCATAGTACGTTATCCAATTTTTCACATAAACAGATATGGCTATTTTTTTAGCTGTTTTCTTGGTTCCCTCTCTGCAAGTCACAAACTGTGGATGCTTTTAGAATCCCCAAGATATGGGGGAAAAGGACACATATTTCGCAGGGATATCTTTAGTAGAAAAGGAGTTATGAAACCTTAAGCGAGAAGTGCCCCAAACAACAAAAAAAAAGGCTCAGCACAGCTCAGCTGTTAAGGGAATTAAAACTTGAGTAAATGAATAAACTGTGCTCTTCATTGTAAGATTTGACTGCAGAACCCAGCTATCACGTGAGAGTCAAGAATGTAAAGAATCTTGGCTTCTAATATACCATACAGCTGTTGCAAAGGCCCTTTAACGCAATGCTAGACAACAGACTCCACCAATGCTATTGGGGAATAGTCATTACCTGTCCCAGGTCATTGAAAAGTCAGGACAGTGCTCCACAATAAAATTATCTTTTATAGTTGCAGACTTACCTTCACTTGAAACACCAGTTCGTTTCCGCCCACACTAAACTGTGACTCAAACAGAATTGTGAACTTTTCTTCTGTTACTGATTCGGCTCCACGACGGTCTGACCGTTTGATTCTCTTGAGAGACTGTCACAAAGCAACCAACAGGAAAAAGTGCAATAAAATGTTTAGATTTTATTTTATGTACGATTTATAAAGTGTGATGCAGCTGTTATGTATCACAGAGACATAGGTATAGTGTTACATTTGAGCCGCACAATTCAAGGTACCAATAGGTAGAATGATCCATTTCTGCATTGAGTTTCATGTGCCCAGGTGCGAATGCAATGCTTATATGGGACACAATACCATAAACAATTGAAGGAAAGGAGCAAAATATATAGGAACTTTTTAAAGCTTAAACCCTAGAATTGCACTTGTTTCCTCTTTGTGAATTATTTGTCAGTAACTGCACAAAGTTCCATAAGTACCAATACCATTAAGTATTATTGCAATAGGTTTCACCTACAACCTTCTGCTCCAACATTCAGGCCAAACAAGACATGAACTATGACTAGCAATGAGAAGAGGTGCTTTGATAGTTGCTTCATCCATAAGAGAAAGAAAATGGGAAAACACAGTGGGAAAAACCTGGTAAAAAGGATACTTTATGATTAAAAGGATTCACATTAGAGCCAATATTCTACAGAACTAGGAGTTATGATCAAAACACACGCTAAGGGTGCAGTTTGAGCAAAGGTTTGAAGGCCAAACCCTTGTAAGTTATTGTTCATAAAACACTCACGACAATTTAAATCACAATACATTTTAAGTAGCAATGGTAAAAACATGTAAAATTCCAGCTAAGCACAATCGATTCTGAGGTTCTGTGAATTCTGAACCTGTGGGTTCCATTTTGTGTATGGCAGCCATTTTGTGGTTGCCCTCACACAGGCCATGATTGTGGCTGAACCAGTCTTTTAAGGACATGTAGACCTTAGCTCGAGTTCATGCTGACTCCTGTTTGACCTGAGTGAACTGACCCTGTTGCCTGAAGCTGACCTTGTTAAACCAGTTCCTGCCCTTTAGCTGATCAAGATTGAGGATCAAAGCACAGGACATTGTAGAGTTTGGTATGCACACACACACACCCCTTATCTGTTTTCTGTTCCTTCTTTTATGGTCTGTTTATGATATGGGTTGTGGTCCTTTTATTATGGGTTTGTCCGGCTTGTGTAAGAAGGAATGTTAGGCATTTTGCACGCTTGCAAAAGCTAGGACTGCCCCTTACTTGTATGCTGAAGTTTGTAACCTAAGCATATAAAAGGCCTCTGTTTTCTGTATTCTTCAGACTACCTCATTCAGTTGCTACGGCTTCTGTGTGACGTGGCCTCACTTATTAAATTTAATAAAGATGTCTTTTTATATTTTCAGCTTCTGTGCCAAGTTCTTTTTTTTATTAGTAAGTATTCCCTGAGAATGAAGATTTCAGTTCTTCAAATGGCGTTCAACGTAGGGCTTCATCAGAGAAGTGGGAGTGATCTTGTCATGAGACTGAAATCTACTGAGGAGGAGAGGATGGGACTCTGCTACTTTGTGCACAAGGATTCTGGAGATTCTCTGTCTTCGCAGCCCGGTATATTTCTGATCTTCCTGATTTTGATCCTCCACATGATGTCACTCCTGACTGAGAACCTTTTTGGCGTGAGTATTCTAAAAAAGACCGTTAGGTCATGTAGAACTTGACAGTTAGAATTTGGATAACCTTTTGATTAGTAAGAATAAGAAGTACAAGTGGGTCGCTCCCACAGCTTTGTTTGGTTTCTTGGTTTTGATTTGGTTATTGCAATTACCAAAGGCGAGGGTCTCGTATTTTTGCGAGTATATCGTTTTTGATAACCCCTTGAAGTTTGAAGCTAGATTAGTGAGCTATAAGATGCCTGGTCTTAGCAAATTTAGGACTGTAACTTTGGAATTTGTGTTGGCCAACTTTGGATTTGTATAGGTTTGTATATGCGAATTGCAATTTGTGTAGAACAGGTAATGAGGAGAATTTTCTCTATTTGGTTTAGTTGAACGGTGCACGTACGAAAAGTACATTAAGCACTACATTGATTATAATATTGTATATTTTGCAATATTTTTGGCATGCCTGTTTAAAAGCTCACATACGAAGAATGTGTGACTTTATTTGGAAGGTACCATAGTGTCATGTGAAGTAAATTAGCTGGCTTCCCTAGAGGGAATATCTAAATAGGTTTAGATTTACAAACATATTTCTTCCTTGGTGATTTTGTATCCCCAGGGAATTAAAATATGACATAATACATATAAGGATCCTTTGTTCTGCGCAATGTTATGAAGGAAGATATGCAGAGCGATTTTTTGGTGTTCTGCAAGCCAAAGCTAGTGAATTGAGTGTATTTTCGCTTCTTGGGCATACATCAGTTTGTTGGGCTGTTTTTGAAGTCTTTTGAAACACTATTGAGAAGCATTTCTTGTAAATATGACTTACAACTAGTATTTGCAAATTGTTTGGTTTAAGTACAGTCTGTGGGCTGTCCTTGGTTTCTGTCCTGAGTATTGATTTGTGGGTTAAATTTGTGTTTAGATGTCTATGTGGTTTTCCCATTAGTGCAATTTATGTAAGTGAATAGCGTTGGCGCTATTTATAAAATGCATGGCTAAAGCGCACCGTATTGTGTGTCCTGAGTGTTTCACCCCTTTCTGTTTATGTCTGAAATAAGGGATGCCGCTTGCTTTTATATGTGAAATTAGCAAAAATGATTGGATTTATTAAAAATAATTATTAAATTATGAAAAATAATTATTAAAAATAAGTGCTAAAAAATTCATTTTTTACTATTCATAAAGCTTAATGCTCATACTGTGACCTCCTAGCATTATAATTTGAGTTGTGTTGCACTGCATAATGAGGACATTAGCATATGACATCTCACTTAGCGCAGGCGTAAAAAACTCATTTTTCTAAGGATTTACATGAGATATGTCTAATATCTAATATCTGTAATATGTAAAGAACATTCTGAGGATGATTAATATGTAACATACTTATAGGATATTTATTTTTAAGAGCCCCAAATATCAAAGTCGAGTTTGGGTATTATTGCCATTTATAATAGCTTTAAAGTGCTTTTAGGCTTCAGTGAATGCATACATTTAGGTATAATACAAATTTGCAGGCTGTCCTCATTTGGGGTTTGCTTTTAAATGGCCCAGTGAGATTCATTTAAGGTTGATGAAATAAGTACCTTTGCAACAAGCACTTGTTCTAAAACTGGTATGTGTGTTATTAGGTTCTGTGAATTATTCACAGTAAATGTTGTTTAATAATCTGGAAACAGAGAATTTTTTTAGCGCCTAAAAAGGAGACATTATTTTTCAAAATAGAGTGAATTATTGCAGGTTAGGAGGAATTAGGAAGACTTTTTGCCTTTGTCAGCCTCAGAATGAGCAGAGGGTGGGGGCTAGAAGATGCTGCAGCTGGCTCAAGTTGCGCTGAGATGCTATCTTAAGTTTCCCTATAAACAATGGAAGGAGGCTGTCATGTTGACATTTGTAATCTTTTAAATTAGGGACTTGTCTCTGTGAAATGCAGAATGACCTTGCTAAACAGGCCTCTAAAAGGAAGGGTTTCTGGTTTCTCCACAAAATTAAAGAACTTAATTCCAAAGGGAAACTATGAAAAAGGTTTCTTTGAAAGTCCCAACACATGCTAAATGCTCTGCAGAAATGATATATTTGTATCTCTGCCTCTAAAAAAATAATGTCTGCTAGTTGCTTTTATTTGACCGAAAATGGAGCATTGCATTAAGTCTTAGACAGAAAATAAGATGAAGCTTTTTATTGAAATTTTGAAGGCTACATGCCTAAGTGAGAACGAATTGTGGCGGAAGGCTAACATGGAGTGTCAGTGAAAGAATTTTACTTTTGGAAATTTAAAAGGGCTTCATGTTGCAAGGTGACTGACAAGATGGTAACAGTTAAGTAATGGACATTAATTTTTGTGTCTGTTAATGTGTATTATGTTTTGTCTTCTGATTAAAAGTTATAATTGATGTTTGTTTGTTATGAAAAATGTCTCTCTTTTATGTGTTGAGGTTTTTTTTTCTGCTTCTACCCGCAGATCATTCATGGATTGTTCTGGGTGATTTTAAGGCTGACAAGACACGTGAGTTTGGTTGGTTGAAATGAAATGTGTTTTTGCGTAACTCCTTTGGAAAGAAATGTCCATGCGTTTTTTCATGTTTGTGTATTTGGTTCTATCATGAATTGTTCTTGCTGGTTCGGTGTGTCTGAAAGTTGTATTTGACAGCAGATATCCACTAATTGGTGATCTAATGTCAAAAAGGAGGGTAAGGATTTTAAACCTGACACGGTGTTATGCGTTACCGCTCATTTATATATGCTATTGTTTTGTCTATGCTTTTTTGTGCTTGATATATAGCAAGTATATCTGAAGGCTTGACATGTGCGTTTTGTGCGTTTTTTTGCATGTTTTTTGTTTTAAGTTGCTGCTTTTAATACTATTGCACAAGTTACTACTTGTGTGACGATATATCTGTAAGAGACATTAGTTAGTGATAGATTCCTTACCTTAGAATATCCCCAGGCGTCAGACTGTATCCGGAAATTTTTGCGTAGCAATACCCCTGCGCGTCGGTAGGCGTCGTCCGCAGCTCCGCGTCCGTCGTCGGCGCCGGAATGACGTCGTCGGAGTACTTAGACGCTGCCCATGCGCGCTGACGTCAGTTCTGATACACAACTTTTCTGCGCCAGATACGCAGAGCCATGATAGAACCAACACTGGTGCCAAGAAACTAGGGCCCAGAAAGGGGATGACCTTAACCCTAGATATCGGTTCGCAGAACGGGGAGGATGGGTGGGTCGGTAAGGAATCTATCACTAACTAATGTCTCTTACAGATATATCGTTACACAAGTAGTAACTTGTGCATCTGAAAGAGACACGTTAGTGATAGATTCCTTACCTTAGAATAGATACCCCAGCAATACCAACCCCGGTGGTGGGTCTGCGAACCAATAATCACACCATAAAGTCCTGGAGGACGGAACGGCCAAAGAAGCCATCCCTCCAGACTTGACTGTCCAGGCAGTAGTGTTGTGCGAACGTGTGCAACGAGGCCCACGTAGCTGCCTGGCAAATGTCCTGCAAGGGCACTCCCCGGCCCAGGGCAGTTGTAGTCGCCGTGGCCCGAGTGGAATGAGCCCTCAATCCAACAGGGGGCTCCTTCTTAGCCATGGAGTAACATGCCTGGATACGCAAGATGATCCACCGGGAGATGGTCCGCTTGTGTACCGCCTTCCCCTTCTTAGCGCCCACGTAACCAACAAAGAGTTGGTCATCCACCCGGAACTGGCGCCAGTGTGCGATCCAAGTAAAATGAGAGCGCACGTTTTGGGTCCAGACGGTGGAGCCGCTCTTCCTCTTTAGAGGGATGCGGAAAGAAGGTTGGCAAAGTGATGGACTGCCCGATGTGGAAGGCTGAGACAACCTTGGGTAGGAAAGATGGCTTGGTACGCAACACAACCTTGTCCGGATGGACAGAAAGGAAAGGTGGAGTACAAGAAAGGGCCTGGAGCTCACTCACTCTCCTGGCAGAGGTGATGGCAACCAGGAAAGCAGTCTTCAGAGTCAGAAGGCGAAGAGGACAGTTGTGAAGTGGCTCAAAGGGAGCGCACATCAGGAAAGTAAGAACAAGGTTCAAGTTCCACTGGGGCATCATGAAGGGAACAGGAGGGAACATGTGTGTGATGCCCTTAAGAAATCTATTTACAATAGGGGACTTGAACAGAGAAGGCTGATCAGGCAGCCTCAAGAAGGCAGAAAGGGCAGAAAGGTAGCCCTTGACAGTGCCCAGAGCAGAGCACTGCTGGGCAAGAGACAGAAGAAAGAGGAGAACCTCAGAAAGGGGGGCAGAGAGTGGGTCCACAGCCTTTGCTGTGCACCATGCCACAAATCTGTTCCACCTGCAGGCGTATACCAACTTTGTGGAGGGACGCCTGGCTGCCAGATTGACATTACAGACTTCGGGAGGCAAGTCAAATGGCCTCAACTGCCGCCGCTCAATCTCCAAGCTTGTAGGTGGAGACTGGACAGGTTCGGGTGGAGGACCGTCCCCTGCTGCTGCGACAGAAGGTCCTCCCGAAGAGGCAGACGAATCGGGGGATCGACTGACATGCTGAGTAGCTCGGGATACCAGTATGTTATGTTATAAGGGTCTCTTCTATAGCGCACGGCTACTCCATGGAGTGTCCCGGTGCTTTGGCAAAGAGAGCTGAAGAAAAAGTGCACAACACAACACTAACCGTAGGCCGAAAAAGAAATTACTGGGAGAAAAGCCAAGTCTTCAGTTCCTTTCTAAAGGAAAGCAGACTATTGGCTTTCCTTAAGGAAATGGGGAGCTCATTCCAGCAACGAGGTGCCAGGTACCGGAAAGAGCGACCTTCAATCCGGGCGCGTCTGATGGTAGGGACAACGGCTTTGGCCAGCAAAGCGGACCTTAGAGTCCTCCTGGGGGCGTAGAAAGCCATACTCATTCCGATGTATTTTGGGCCAACAGGGGGCTCCTTCTTAGCCATGGAGTATCTTCGTGCCCAGTCCGGAGCCACAAGGATAACCTGGGCCCGGTCGCGCCTGATCTTCTTCAGCACTCTGGGCAGAAGTGGTATAGGCGGAAAGGCGTACAATAGACCGCAACTCCACTCGCGACGAAAAGCGTCTCCGAGCGAGCGCCGCCTTGGAAATTCCAACGCGCAGAACTGATGACATTGCGCGTTCTCTTCGGTGGCGAATAGATCTAACCAAGGCTCTCCCCACTGCTGAAAGAGGCCTTGCGCCACGTCCGAGCTCAGACGCCATTCGTGATCCATCATGCACCGACGGCTGAGTTCGTCCGCCCTGGCATTCAGAGAACATGCCGGGTGTTGAACCACCAGGGTCACGCCCTGACGTTCCAGCCACTGCCAGAGGCGCAGAGCCTCCTGGCATAGTGTCCACGACCCCACCCCGCCCTGTTTGTTGCAGTACCACATGGCGGTGGTGTTGTCCGTGAACACCTGCACTACACTCCCCCGGACAGAGGGGAGGAATGACTTCAGTGCTAGACGAATCGCCCGTAACTCCAACAGGTTGATGTGGAGCCGGGCCTCCGCCGGAGACCAGAGTCCTCTGATCTCCGCCTCTCCCATGTGGCCACCCCAGCCCTGGAGGGACGCGTCCGTCACAACTACGTGCTCCGGGTGGGGTAGGGAGAGGGATCTGCCACTGACCCAATCGCGGTCCGTGAGCCACCACTGCAACTGTCTTGCAGTGCCCTCCGAGATCAAGACATGGTCGGACAAGTTGCCCTGATGCTGGGCCCACTGAAACTTCAGGTCCCACTGCAGAGCCCGCATCCGCCACCGGGCGTGACGCACCAGAAGGATGCAGGAGGCCATCAGTCCCAGAAGCCGCAGCGTCAACCTGACCGAGACTCGGGATAAAGGCTGGAAGATTGGAATCAGAGACTGAATATCCCGAACCCGCTGCGCCGAGTCCAGAACCGCTCCGATGAAGAGGAGCTTCTGAGAGGGACACAGGTGCGACTTCGGCACATTGATGGAGAACCCCAGCAAGTGCAGGAGGTCGGCCGTAGTCTGGAGGTGGCTGACGACTGTCTGGGGCGAGCCCGCCTTCAACAACCAGTCGTCGAGGTAGGGGAAGACTGACACCCCTAACCTGCGCAGATGAGCTGCGACCACCGCCATCACCTTCGTGAACACCCGTGGGGCGCTGGTAAGGCCGAAGGGGAGCACGGTAAACTGAAAATGCTCGTGGCTTACTGTGAACCGCAGGTAACGCCGGTGGGCCGGCAGGACGGGGATGTGAAAATAAGCTTCCTGCAAGTCCAACGCCACCATCCAGTCTCCGGGGTCCAGGGCAGCTAAGACCTGAGCCAAAGTCAGCATCTTGAACTTCTCTTGTCGGAGGAAGCCGTTGACGTTCCGTAGATACAAGGTAGGGCGCCGGCCCCCCTTGCCCTTCTTGGGCACCAGAAAGTAGTGGGAGTAACATCCACACCCTACTTCTGGCCCAGGAACGCGCTCGATGGCCCCCTTGGCCAAGAGGGCCGTGACTTCCTCTTGCAGAAGTTGCAAGTGATCCCCCGACACGCGGTGGAATTGCGGTGGCATGGCTGGAGGGGTCGTCTCGAAGGGGAGGGAGTAGCCCCTTCGGACGATTTGCAGCACCCACCTGTCCGACGTGACAGTGCGCCAGTGGGAGTGGTGATGGCGAACCCTGCCTCCCACAGGCGTCACATGGGCCTGAAAACTCGGAAGGTTTTGAGGCAGGTGCTGCAGAGGGAGGTGTGGACTGGCCTCGCCGCTGACCCCGACCACCGCCACGGCGGTTTCCACGGCCGCCACCACGCTGCTGGGCATTCTGCGGTGCGTGGCTGGCAGCACGTGTGGGGACGCCCCTTCCGTGGCCACGAAAGGAGCGAAAGGCACCCGATTGTTGGCGCGTGGCCGAAAGGCCTAAGGACTTAGCCGTAGCCCTGGAGTCCTTAAAGCGCTCCAGCGCATGGTCTGCCTTATCGCCAAAGAGGCGACGGCCATCGAACGGCATGTCCAGAAGAGTGGCCTGGACATCGGCCGAAAAGTTAGCGGACCTCAACCAGGCGTTGCGTCTAACTGCCACCGTCGTTGCCATCGCCCTGCCCAGTGAGTCCGTGGTATCCAGCCCACACCGGATAGAGTATCGTGCTGCATCTCGACCCTCCACAAGGGCTTGGGCGAGTTTAGCCCGGATCTCCTCCGGGCATTGTGGCAGCACGTCCGCAACCGTGTCCCACAGGGTGTGGGTGTAGCGGCCCAAGAGACACGCGGTATTGACAGACCGCAGTCCCAAACTCAGGGACGAGAACACCTTCTTTCCGAACTGTTCATATCTCTTGGATTCCCGATCGGGCGGGGCCGTCGGGAATGCGGTCTGGGAAGTGGAGGCCTGGATAATCAGGCTTTCGGGGGTGGGATGGGTGGACAAAAAGCAAGGGTTGCCCGGAGCCGGGCGGTAGCGTCTGGCCACGTTCCTATCCACAGGCAGACCTGTGGCGGGCTTGGACCAAGTGCCCACAAGAACGTCACATAAGGCTTCATTAAACGGCAGCAGAGGTTCACTGGAGCTTGCCTGCGGTTTAAGAACCTCAGTGAGGAGGTTAGTCCTCACAGCCGCAACGGGGAGCTCAAGGACCAAGGCCTTGGCTGCCCTCGTCAACACTACGCTATAAGCAGCCCCCTCCTCCGTAGCCACGGTGGGAGGGGAGACAAATCCAGTGTCTGGCGAGGTGTCAATACCACTGGCCTCCCCAAGCTCAAATGTCCAGTCCTCTTGAGACTGGCACTCCTGTGCCAGAGGGTCCTCAGACCCCTCCCAATCACCTTCGTCACCAGTCTCCTGTAACCCAGGGTCAACAGACTGGACCTCCTCATGGAAATAAAAATCTCCAAAAGGCCGTCTGAAGACGCCAGAGTCGGACCGAAGGGAAGATTGGGGACAGCGTCCACAATGGGTGCCGGGGGCGACACCCTCGGGGCCGGCGCCGGTGAGGTTGACCGGCTACGCCCCGGATCCGGAAGCGGATCCGGTGAGGTCCTGCGGCGCCGGGAGCGCCCGACCCGCTAGGGCCTCCAGCCGGGACCGCTGGGCCCGAAGGCGCCGCGGGACCTGGCTGAGGAGGGAGGGACCTCATGGCCATGAGGTACCGATCGACCTCCTCCGTCGTCGCGCCGTGCCCAGGGACCCGAAGGTGTGGGGCAGGCGGCAACGCTTGCGACTCTCTCGAACCCCCGGCCGCATCGTGTGAGCGTCGAGGTGAGTCGGAGGAGCGATGATGCCGCTCCGACCTCTCATGCCTCTTACCTGAGGACTTAGATCCCGACGACCGATGTCCACTCCCGGAGCTGCGGGGACTCCGACTCCGACCCCGCGACCGGTCCCTCGACCTCCCGTGGGACCGGGACATGGAATGGCGCGGGGCCGACTCCCGGAGCTCGAGCCGCTTGCGGGACCGCTCCCGCCTAGCCTTCGACATCAGGGCCCGGCAGTCGGAGCAGGTGCGGTCGTCGTGGTCGAGGCCTAAGCACTTCAGGCACAGGCGATGGGGGTCCGTGACCGACATCAGTCGGTCGCACTTCGAACAGGGCTTGAACCCGGGCATCCCTATCGGCACCATTGGAGTCGAAGACTCGAGTAGAGAAATGATCAAAAAGATCAAAAAGTTTAGTCAAAAAATTACTAGGGGTAGAGCTTCTCCGGATCTGTGCTAGCTGGCGCGGAAAAAAGAAGAACTGACGTCAGCGCGCATGGGCGGCGTCTAAGTACTCCGACGACGTCATTCCGGCGCTAACGACGCCGACGACGGACGCAGAGCCGCGGACCACGCCTACCGACGCGCAGGGGTATTGCTACGCAAAAATTTGCGGATCCAGTCTGATGCCTGGGGATATTCTAAGGTAAGGAATCTATCACTAACGTGTCTCTTTCAGATACAAGTTTACCTGTGTTGTGAAGGGATATACATGACGATGTGTATCCTGCAAACAGTTGGGTAGATTTGCTTTGACACTAAATTTCACAGAAAAACAGACAACACTTCATCAGTGTATGTAAAATTTGGCTTTAATGGTATTTGAAGGAAAATAAAAAAGAGATATACAGAATCAAAGTGTGTCACATGCGGTTAGTCACGTACTGCCCCTCCCCTTAAGGAACAGGCAGCCCTAAAATTATGTATCCTGAATTTGACGTAAGGATAAAATTATAGATTTGTGACTTTTGCGCATGGTGACCTAATTTTTATATTACATTCGTCAGTTTTGTTCTGCTTCCTGAATAGTGTATGGCCTTGTACCATAAAGGAAACAAGGTTTCATTTTTCCCTGAAGAAAGGAACTGGAACATTAGCTGAGATTACCGTATATGGTTTAGCGGCCAGCGGTAGAGCTAACATTCACTCAAGTAATTTCTTGTTCTTCCTATAGATTTTTCTTTCATCACTTCTCCCCTGATTGATGTTGCATCGTCCCTAGTAATTGGGGATGTTAGCTGTGTCCTAGTCCCATTTTCCCGTTTCCATATTCCTTTCACCATTTAGCCTTCTTTTATTATTATTATTGTATTAGGTTCACACTTCCAGATTGCAGTAATGTACTAGGAACACCTATATTATGTATAATTCCCTTTTGTATGACTAGACTGTTTTTTAAGAATTTTCTTTAGGCCTAACTCAATGTTTTCCAGTCTACCGTCATGGTAGTGATGGACTGGTTAACTGACTCAATGCTATTATTACACAAGTTTCACATTTTGATTATTAGCCTGTGTATTGCGTAGTGCACTTGATGCACAGTTATTAAAAGGGAGGTATCTACATGTCCCTGATAATCTGTATTATGTGATTTCTCTTTTGAAATGTTTTAGATAAGGAATTTAGGAACACCTATATGTAATTATTGAGAGAAAAAATGTGTTTACCCCATTAGACGATGTCACTATGTGTGAGGACATCCATTTAGATAAAATTCTCATATAGTTATCTACCCTTAGATGGTAGAGGATATGCTCTCACATGGAAACCCAATTGAAGAAATTAAAGGCACTGTTTTGCTTATTGCCTTTGTCTTTGTATTCTATGAGAATGACAGTGTACTTTAGATCACAATAGTTCCATGGCGTATAGCCACTCCTTTGAAGATTGCAGGCCACCTGTTTGCAGTCCCTTTGTTAAATGAACTGTTTTAGTACTGAATTGAAGGAAAATAACAACTATGTCATTTCCTACGTCACTAGGTTCTGCGGGATTAAGTCATAATAACCTGCGGAACTCACCCACAATCCCATTAGCGACAGCTAACAGATGAAAAGTCCTAGCACCCAGACAGCGATCGCCAGCCTGCCATCAATAATATCGCCAAAGTATTGTGCTTGCTTCATCAGAAGGCGTTGAACATCAGAAAAGAAGGAGGAGCTGGTTTTGCCACAGAACCAGAGTTTCAGTGCAAAAGAGCGAAAGAGAAGGATTCCAGTTATTTTAAGTTTTTAGTTTTTCACCTGTCATGTGCTGGTAACCTCTGACAGTAGGCAGTCCATTGAGCCCCTTGGCCTGAGTTTTGGCCACACCCCCCCCCTTTTCTTTGCTCCAACGGAAAGGCAGTGCACCAGAGGATCCAGGATTGGAAAAAGGCACTACATTATGGTACCTATGATTAAATGGAAGAGCAGCCCGAGCATCCTCTGACACTGAAAAGCGAGTGTTGGAGTCTGAAAGTGTTGCTGAGTATGAAAGCCTGTTGCTCTTTCCTGATTAATAGTACTTGGGTCTGCATGAGATGATCTGTGCCCTTGATCAATGGAGAGCACACTATCTGTAGTGCCTGCCGCAGAGAAGAGATATTGGTGCACTGCCTTGAGACATTGAGACTGTCAAATAAGCTGCGAGTGTTTGCCAGGAGGGCACTCCAACGGATACTGAGAAGGACCATTTTCATGAAAGGCCTGAACGAAGAGGCCCATGCGGAAGAAAACAACACAAGAGGACTTGATGAACAATAGAAGCCTGCCGGAGAGGCTTGGACGGACTCTGGGTATTTCCCGTGCGATTGCATAAAATGGGTGTTAGGAGACTAATTTTTGCTGTTTTGCTGGCATTGTTTTAAAGTAGTATTCTGTTTAGTAAAAGCAGAATAAAGTCCATTCTCTGTGGAAGAGTATCCCTTTTCATCTGAGAGCATTAATAAGGATCGCCACTGTTTCACCTGAATATATAATAAGTTTCTGAAATGCATAGGAGCCCTAAAAAGTTATTAGATAATTTTAGGATTTGCTTTTGCTTAGTGTTGTGAAAATGATAATTTTGTTTGTAATAGTGGTCATTACTTTCTCCTGTTGTCCATATGTTCTTAATAACATGTTTTCTAGTATTTTTAAGCAGGACGTTGTCTTTTGTGGGTTGGGTTGTTTTCACTACCCAATTGACTTCTGCACCCACCTCCGAACCTATGTCTTTTCCTACTACTACTTCTTTGCATTCTTTTCATATCTTACCTGAACACGAGCAGATTAGAAGGTCGGAATTTGTGGATAATTCTTTTGTACAGCTTCTGCATCAACACCAGTTGGTAGTGAACACCACTAATTGTTGGGTGTGTGGTCTTATGCCACATACTACAGATAGAGGTATTCCCTATTTGGTTCTGTCATTTAGTTACAATGGGTCTGTATGGGCATATCAGACGATGTTTATTTATGCCAACGAAGTCTATCCCTTGCGTTCCATGAAAGATAACTCGAGTAATAATGCCTTAGTGAAGGGAATAACGGATAATATTGATATCAATTCAGATACAGATTGAGTGATTGCCTATGTAAGGGCAAAAGGAGGGTCTGAGGTTCTGTGAATTCTGAACCCGTGGGTTCCATTTTGTGTATGGCAGCCATTTTGTGGTTGCCCTCACATAGGCCATGATTGTGGCTGAACCAGTCTTTTAAGGACATGTAGACCTTAGCTCGAGCTCATACTGACTCCTGTTTGACCTGAGTGAACTGACCCTGTTGCCTGAGGCTGACCTTGTTAAACCAGTTCCCGCCCTTTAGCTGATCAAGATTGAGGATCAAAGCACAGGACATTGTAGAGTTTGGTATGCACACACACACCCCTTATCTGTTTTCTGTTCCTTCTTTTATGGTCTGTTTATGATATGGGTTGTGGTTCTTTTATTATGGGTTTGTCCGGCTTGTGCAAGAAGGAATGTTAGGCATTTTGCATGCTTGCAAAAGCTAGGACTGCCCCTTACTTGTATGCTGAAGTTTGTATCCCTAAGCATATAAAAGGCCTCTGTTTTCTGTATTCTTCAGACTACCTCATTCAGTTGCTACGGCTTCTGTGTGACGTGGTCTCACTTATTAAATTTAATAAAGATGTCTTTTCATATTTTCAGCTTCTGTGCCAAGTTCTTTTTTTTATTAGTAAGTATTCCCTGAGAATGAAGATTTCAGTTTTTCTATTCGATCAAAGGAATATAAAGGATGTGGCATCAGGATTCAGAGGCGGATACCTGTTACATTCAGCCAAGCATATAGAATAAATAATCTCAGCAAGCAATTAATTTGCCCCTGTAGACATTAACTATGCCTAACCTGCAGACTTGATACTAATGAGAGTGGCTTCAAAGAACAGGGAAGAGCACATAAAACAAATTCAATAAGGTGAATAATGCTGAAACCTAAAAATAACAATCAGGAGTATACAGCCTACATTATATATTAAGGTAATGGTTTTAGACTTCCCACTGTGATGTTCAGTAGAAAAATGTTACATACCTATAACATCAGTTCAATATCAAGGGTATCCTTAAAAAGCCATTAAGACTGGGATTTATGAGATGTTTTACGGAAGATAATAAATAAGTTTAGAGTTTCAAAATAATCCTCTTGGCTTGGAAGAGGAAAGAAGACGTACGATAACTAAGAATAGCTTATAGTTCTTTTAACTAAACTCTAACCCTGAAGTACTCAGGACTTATATACACATATATACACTGAAAATAAAATTGGTTAAAAGGATGTTATAGATAGGCATAGAAATAGGACCTTAACTTACGTGAAAAAAAGGATAAACTCTTGTATAGTTAGGTAACAGAATGAGTCAAGAACTAACGTTTAAAAACCGCAAAACACTGACACTTAACTGTTATAATTAGGGCTCCCTGTTTTCCGTTTTTACTGATTTTTACAGCTAAATACAGGCAGAAAACATTTATTTTCGTGCGTGTATTTATTTTTAAATGTGGATAAAACCAGAAATTGGTTTTTTGGGAGTAATTTTAAATTTTGTCTGCCATGACTGCCAAGCCAATAGCTGTGTGGGTTGATAGAAAAAGGGGTTAAAAAAGAAAAGGAGTTTAGTAAAGAAACTTTAACAGTAGTAGATATACACAAGACTGATCCTGAAATGTGCATGTTTTCATATAAGTGCATTGATTTAACTTCAACCGGTGTTCACAGCACTGAAAGCTGGCAGGCATTCAAGCACAAGTGCATATTTATATGTTAAATAAATGTAGAAATATACTAATTTCAGCTTTGTTTTTTCACAAAGACCAAAATAAATATGGATAAATACAAATAAGATTAGCAAAAAATAAATATGGAAAAATGCAGACGGGAATGTCAAAAAAATACATACCATAAAACCGGGAGCCCTAGTTATAATATAGTCAACTAACTATAACTTGCGCCCCTTTCATGCACTGCTTATGATCTCACTTATTACATCGCTGCGTAGCGGGGTTGGCTGAACTCTGTGTTCAACCAGCTACAGGGTGGGTCAACCTCTGCCTCAGCGGTTGGCCACAGGCTCTGAGCCCAACTCACAGCGGGTGGCCAAGCACTGCTTAAGGCATTTCACAGAAAGGATTGGCCACAGGGCTTAAGTCCACTCCCCTGGGGATGAACCAACTTCTGCTGCACAGGGCTTTCAACCTTTCTTCTTTAGGTTTCGCCTGGCCGTAGCACTGCGCAGCAGTGCTCGCGCAGGCGAAATTTAATGTTATCTCAGTATTGGGGACTTGAACCCGCCCCTTCTTCCATTGGCTAGCTCCATAAATGGAGGCTAGCCATTGGAAGATATCGTTGTCAATTACTCTTTCCCCCGTCACGACGCGATTCGGGGGCGTTTCCGTGTCTTTTTTTAAGTCCCGCCCCCCACACCCTGATTGCTTGGCAGGAGCACGAGCTGCGCTCTGATTGGCCGCCTGCGGGTGTGCACATGAAAGGGGCCGTGCAGCAGCCGTTAAGCAGCCAAGCCAGACTTCGCGTCTTGTTTCCCTCATCTCATCTCTGTTCTCCGCTTTCCTTTAATGGGCTTCCTTTTCGTCCACCCCTTTCTTTCCCTCTTATCTTTGTTTCCCCTTTCAATACCCCTACCACTCCTCTTGCCTGTAGGGCCTTATTTAAGGCAGTTTAGGTGTTAGTGGTGTCTTCCGGGAGGTTGTGCGGTGGGCGTGACCGAAGAACAAACCAGCAGGGGAGAGGAAACAGACGGGCGGACTTTTGGCAACTGTGAAACGTTTAAAAAAATGGAGGTGAAAAAGTGCGGAAGGGTATCAAGGGGGTGCTAGCGAAAGCTGAGCTACAGGGCAACTAGCGTCTGGTGTCAGAGGTTTCATGGCAGGCTGGGCCCCGTTTTTATCTCACATGCAAATGACTTTTCCACAGACCCATGGACTATCAATGATACACACAAGTAAAAAAAAAAAATCGAATTTCCCTTAGCCTAGTTCTCGACCTCGAACAGAGTTTGCACTTCCCCAGATGACAGACTGACAGCAGGGGTGGGAGTGGCTGTCAGTCCCTCCTGTCACGTACAGCCTTGCAACGCGTGATGAAAGCAGTAAATTTGGCTTTCTTTGGCCTTCAGAGTTCGGTCAGTGGGAGGGGCGAAGGGCGGGACCCAGGGGCGGGGAGGTGGACTTTAACTTCCCATAAAAAGTCTCTGCTCCGGCTGCTCTCCGCTTCTTGCCCTTGTCTCTCTCACAAGCCACTCTCAAGATGTCTCAGCGGCCCTTGACGGACCAGGAGAAACGCAAACAGATCAGCATCCGCGGAATCGTGGGCGTGGAGAACGTGTACGAGCTGAAGAAGGGCTTCAACCGGCACCTGCACTTAACCCTGGTCAAGGACCGCAATGTGGCCACCCCGCCGACTACTACTTCGCCCTGGCCAACACCGTGCGCGACCACCTGGTGGGACGGTGGATCCGCACGCAGCAGTACTACTACGAGCAGGACCCCAAGGTGAGGGCGCATGGCCGGGCGCCTGTGGCCCTATGGTTACTGGGATCCTGGGGCGCAGCTGTCAGAGGAGCAGCGGGTGCATTGCCCCCCGGGCACAGAGGCCCGAGGGGCTCACTTGGTCTTGCTGCGTTTTGCTACGCGAGCAGCGGCCAGGGGCCGGGATTCTTGGGTTATTTGGGGCAGAAAGCTATCCTTGCTCGTCCCTGATTGCTGGAGTCCAGTGCAGGGGGCGGAACCGAAGGCGAGGGGGTGTCTACGATTGTTTGACCCTCCGATTATTGGGGTCCTGATGGAATAACAGTATGTACTAGTACCAGACTGACCTGAAGGTGAGAGAGGGGGGCGCCACCCTCTTACGAAGGGCACGAGCCTAAATGGTTGTGCAGCCGGACCTAGCATTTCTGCTAAGAGCAGGCCCCTAAGGTGACGGGCAGGGCTTTAAGGGTGTGAAAATACTGGGGGTCTCTCAAAGGGGCGTGGCCCGATGTAATTAAGGGCGTGGCTTACAAAGAAGCTAAAAACCTGTGCTTAGCATAGTGTGCTGTCTGACTGGTATTTTGCTGTTTCTATCATTGCAGCCAGACATATAATACAACAAGTAATATTACACCTACAACAAGCCAGTACTATTGTCTTTGTCAATGGCTGTTAGTTGCATAAGATAAATAGAGCAACAACTAGTTGTGTATATAATATTGAAAATCCTTCAGTTCTAAAATGATGAGACTAAAAGAACTAAAACTAGTCTCTTTGAAGTTACATCGCAGTGAATGGTGATACTGCTGCAGAATTATTTTTTTCACCGAGGGTGGGGCAAAAACGAGAGCCCAATAGGGACCCGTTTCAATACCTGCTTTTTAGAACTGCCGGTACTGAGCACCGGCAGGATCCGGCCCACTTAAAGCCCTGGTGACGGGTAGGGTTTAATTGAGGCCGTTAGGTTGCTGATTCCGTAATACCTTGACCTTGTTAAGGTGGGTCAGTACACATCACACGGGTGCTGCGAGCAGGAACCCGTGGTGAGAGCTGGAACGAGCTGGGGGCAGTGACCATGTATATGAAGAGGGGCCATAGGCCCATTAATCTGGTTCCGGCCTGCACGGGTCCGAGGAGAGATGTCTTACTTTGGGCGTGACCCAGGTACGTTTTCCGGCAAGGGCAAAGTGGGCGCAGGCCCACGGTGCCCATGTGGTGGCCTTCGTGGCCCTTACAAAGTCGACCTGACCACATAAACGTAAAAGTAGAACAAATGCTTTGAATTGTACCCCACTGAGCTCCAGTCCATGAAGCAATCCTGTTTACATTGGAAGCTTCCCTGATGCACCTAGTGGTGGTGACTGGTTTGCAAAGACCTCTAAAAAATGGGTAAAGGTAAAACAACCCAAGGATCAAGCAAGGGCCAGCACATCTGCTTAGAATCTGCATGAGTTAAACACGCAAACGCTGTGCTTCCCAGCCTTGCACCTTAAAGCGGAATAAACCCCTTTACTTTTGACTGCATCAGTTATTCACTTATGTTACCCACAAGCTGCGCACTGCCTTCTATGTTAGACTGGAATTCGTTCCTACTGGCGTTTCAATGAATAGAAAATAATTTCAGAGACATTCAGGATCTCTGTTCTACCTCCACAATACAACAAAGAATTGTACAAAGTTACCCAAGAGGTAAAGCTAGTGTGGCAAAGTAGTCTCTCTCTCTACGTATGAATGTGAAATCAACAGTCAGGGAACCAAGGGGGTCCCTTTTCGGAACTAGGAAGCCTTACACAACTAGTTAGCTGGATGACTGGTTTCATCCAGCACGATGGTTGTCTTGCCTCATCACCGGCTTCCTGCTCCAACGTCAAGCTGGCGCTGCAATGCCTGACGGGTAACACAAGGTGCTACACTTTTATGGAGATCTTTTGTTACTTGCCGTAGTTGAGTGCGTGTGAGGGGCCTAGGAAGGTGAAGTAGTGAGCAAGGGAAAGTGTGTTTAAAAAGGTTAATTTAGTCCACTAAGACAACTTTATTCACGTGGCTAACTGCCTAGTTAAAAGAGTGAAAGGAGGGGTACCGAGAACCAAGGTTAAGGTAGTATGGCCTCGTTCAACCCTCGCCTGTGGTCAACATGTTTCATGCCCTATAGGCAATTCTTCAGGACCTAATTGTGCTCATAAACTTATAAGGGGCCCAGATTGGGCTACAGTGTATACAATATACAACCTGGTGGGTCAGTAACCAGAGCAGGCAGATGGTCCTGCGTGAGAGTCAGACCCTAATAAACCATAGGAAAATCCCCGCAGACTGTTCTTGTGGGACCTGTGCTTCTAGGTGATTGCCTGGTCAGCGCGAGTTCGATGCCTCTAGGAACCTACCCCCACACTCCGGCGTGTCACGGCACGCAGAACAGCTGGTTCAGCAATGTCAATGTGTGATCCTGGGCCCCACATTATGCTGCAGAAAATCAGCTAATGGCAGTATGTTTTGCTTTGTTACTACGAGAATCCCAGACTTCTCGTCTGCCTGTCCAGAGTCCTTTTAGTTTCACTGTTTATCCCTGCTCTGCACCCCTGAGGTTTATGGAAAGACCTAAAAATCTGCTAGTTTATTTGGGAAGTTTTGTTTAAGTACGAACCAGGGTCAAAGTGTGTCTGAGCGCTTTAGTCTTACCTAGATTAAAATGCAATATTAAAAGAGCATTGAAAGAAACAGTATCTTGTGTGTTAAAACCTTTTTTTTTTTAGGAGATAACAAAGTGAGTTTACAAATTCAGTGCATCAAGACATTCTATAAGAGAAAAGGACTAAGAATCAGTCTATGGTTTCATCTTTAAAACCAAGAGTCTAGTATTTGCCGTATTTGTTTAGTTACGTTTAGTTATGGAGTACTGTACAGTTTGGAAACGTGCATCTTTCTAAAGCAGTCTCTTGGTTTAGAAGTATTTACTGGAGTGACAAAAGGTAACGCGGTTAGGATGGAGAGGGGGATCAGGTATTGACAAATGTATCTAGTAAGTGAGATATCCAGGAACGTTTAAATAATTTGAAGCCTTAGAGTGGTCTAATGGACACGAAGGGAGTGCCCTACCTTCGGGAGGACCCCTTTGATGTGGTTGCATTTGAGTTGGCTACCAACCCGCAGCATGTAGGACCGCCTTTAGTGATGTAATGGCCCTCATTGCGATATCTGTTTGAGGCAACAGTTTCTGTAAGGGAACCTCACCCGATTACAATGCGACTGCATGTGGTGCAGTCGCAAACTCCCATTTCTCTATGGCCATTGAGGAATGGGAGTTTGTGGCAATCCCTGCACCTTGTGGCAGGCACCCCACGGTGCAGGGATTTTCACGAGGGCACTATAGGCCCCCCCGATCACCTCCCAACTGGAGGGCCAGAGGCCCCTGCTAGCCCCCCCCTCCCCCATTGTCACTTTCAGACAGCCTTTTCATATCATAAGGCTGACATGGAAAGTAATCTGTAATTCATATGGCGGAGCCAAGCCTGACTCCGCCTTCATTGATGGGATTACTATTCCGCTCCTGTTCCAACCGGCACACGGAGCCTGTTTGAAGAGGCGCGGAATCCCCTTCCAGTTTTCCCTACGACCGCCATAATCAAAATACAGCGGCCGTAGGGAAAGCTCTGGTTTTCTGCCCAACATCCAAACCTAGCACAGTGTGTAATGTTTTTTCTTTGGTGAAGAGAGGATTTCCGTTGTCAAGGTAGGAAATGACAAGAGATTTCACCGCAGTGTAAGTCCTTCGTTTGTAGAAAAGGTTTGCAGTTATAGAGAAGTGCTGTGGCTAAAATCCCCTTTTGCCAGATTCTTGTTATGGGCTTCATTCTTATGTTTCTTGTCCAATAACACCTAGTTATTTGGCAGGTTCAGCATTTTGAGCGTGAGAGAGGGCCGATTGGATTGTGTTTGGCCAATAGTCCAGATGGGAGGCAAGCTTTGAAGAGCAAAAAAAAATTCCGGTTTAAAAAAAACTTTATTTACTTTTATCCATTTTTAATGTTTTGGAGTAGCGAGGTTATGCCCCGCCCCTCTTCATTGGCCGGCCTCCTAAACGGCGGTCAGCCATTGGAGAAGAGGTCCCAGTGACGTTCTTTTTTCGATCTAAGCCCTGTCCTTTTGTGCTTGGGGGGGGCGTGTTTTTTGACTTTCTTTCGCCCTCTTCTCCATTGGCTGGAATGTAAAAACAGACAAAACACGCCCCCCCCAGTCTGAAAAGGGCGGGGCTTATAGACGGTGTGAGCACAAGTAGCTTTTCTATGGGGCGTGTTTTTCTATGGGGCGTGTTTTTGACTCTTGTTTGTTGCCCCGTCCTTTTGAGATTGGGGGGGCGTGTTTTGGACATTCTTTCTATGAGGCGTGTTTTTCTAGGAGTAAGGTTGTAAGCTCTCTGTGACATAGCTCGTGCGAAGGCTTTCTCAGTAGTCTTTTTCCCAACATGGCTGCTACACTCTAGCGCTAGAACACACCTCTTTCCATTCCCCCCTCCCTCCCCCTTGCCCAGGCTGGTTTCCGACCGCGCTCTTCCGCTTCTTTAAAGTGACTTTAAGAGAACAATACTGTAAGTGCAGGCATGTGCCGGGGTGCACATACGCAGGTCAGACGGCTGGGGAGCGGTGCGCGTGACTAGGGGAAGGCGCTGCGGCGGAATTCGCTGAACTGCAGGCACCTTCAGGGGCCCACAGCTTCCTCCCGATGGAAGTCTGCCCATAAATGTACATGTGGTTTACAAATTGGGGACTCAGTAGTAGGGACCCGCGGCTCCCCCACTACGTTTGGAACAGCCTGGTGATCGCCTTCCACATGCCGGGCAAGAGCGAGGTGCTAAGGGTCGAGCGAGGCCAGCTGCGGGCCGGGCTGGAGGCCTGCCCGCCGCTGCTCCCCTACAGGCCGCGAGTGTGAAGCGCCCGGAGCCCGCCAGGGACAAGGCGCCCCCGAAGGCGGAAAAGGTGGGTGAGTAGAAGTGATCGTCTGTCGTGGTCTGGACCCGTGCCCTCACCTGCCCCGGTCCCTGACGCCTGTGTTCATAACACGCGAGCAGAGGGAGAGGCCGGGGCAGGTGAGGGCACGGGTCCAGACCTCAAATCAACGCCTGGTCTGTAGACACCTCTTGTGTCTCCCACAGCTGTGCACACCAACCCTCGCTCACTGTCCAGCCCCTGTACATCTCCCCCTCCTCACTGCCACGCCGCAGCACACTCCCTCATCCTGTCCACCCCCAGTCTGCTCCCTCACCACCTCCTGTTCAGCCCTTTCCCTCACCATGTCCATCTCCCAGAGTCCTTTCGCTCACTCACCCTCCAGCCCTCTCCCTCCCTCCCCTCACACACTGGCTGCACTCCCAGTCCCTGGGGTCTGCCCTCATTTACTGTCCATGCTCCCTGTACACACCCCCACCGTCCGGTCCCTGCATACCGCCCTCCATTCACTGTCCATGCCTGACTGCTCTTTCCCTCTCCACCAACCCTCGCTCACCGTCCAGCCCCTGCAGATCTCCCCCTCCTCACTGCAGCCCTCTCCCTCACCCTGCCCACCCTCACAGTCAGCTCTCTCACCACATCCTGTCCAGCCCCTGTGTGTGGCTGTGTGGGTGTGGGTGTGGGTGTGGGTGTGTGTGTGTGTGTGTGTGTGTGTGTGTGTGTGTGGGTGTGTGGGTGTGGGTGTGTGTGTGTGTGTGTGTGTGTGTGTGTGTGTGTGTGTGTGGCTGTGGCTTTGGGGGTGTGGGGCTGTGTGTGTGTGGCTGTGGCTTTGTGTGGGGGTGTGGGGATGTGTGTGGGTCTCTGTGTGTTTGTGGGTGGCATTTGCGAGAGATTAAGCTATTGGCATTGTAAATGACAATGCCATTTATTTATCTGTTTTCAAAACCAACACAAAAATACAAATTTTGTCATTTACAATGCCAATAGCTCAAACGTTTGCAAAGGCGAGACCGTTGCATTGTAAATGCTTGTTTTTATTATGTTTCAATACCACATGATGTCTGTGGTAGTACGATAGAACCTCTCGGATGGCTCGCTAGGTCCTGGCTACAAAATACTTGTTTAATTTAATTAAGGTGAGGGGTGCCCAGGGACCACCCACTACCCACAATATGGGCCTGGATCTAAGGATGTGCTCACATTGCCCCTTATATAACCTTTTTCCCTCCAATCTAGGACTCAGTGACCAAGTCCTGAGTCCTGTTATGGTGGCTACAACATTTTCTTCATAACTTAGTTCAGCCAATCAGATTGTTTTGGTACTATAACTGTAACAATACAGTAACAGGCCGATAGGATAATAAGCTGCTTTGACTTATTATGTTCCAGTATTTTCTGAATTACTGTACATACTGGATTGAAGGCCAACTGCCAGATCTCTACATTTTCAGAGCATTAACTCCTTTATGCAGTACCCGAGCCCATGTTTAGCCCACATTTCTCAAAAACAGCTAATTTACCCCAAATCACACAAAAAACATGATTTTTGAGTGAAGCTCGAACTTTGTGCCAAGTCTGGTGTAAATCTATCCAGTTGTTCTTTCTGTATCACTGCGGAAATTTTCCTACTGAAAATTGCCATACACTCTCCCATCCCCCCGGTTGACAGATCAGTGCACAACTTTCCCAAAAGGAGCCAAAGTGAATGAACTTATATAGAGAGAGAGCTTGTATTAAACAGTGGCAGTTGCCACTGTATAGTTGTAGTTAGACATGAAGGGATTAATAAGTTAGGTATATCTTAACAGTTGGTCCAGCTGTACCACAAATGCCCCAAAAACAGTCTCGGAATTAGTACTGTAGTCCCGAGCGACTGATAGACTGGACGCAACTTTGAAGAAAAGTGTCCCCCGTCATAAAAACGTTTTTCAGAAAGGATATTAATAAGCAGGTTTGGGGCACCTTGACTCCCAGGAACTTTTGGGCGACCCAGAGGGACTTTCCATACATCAGTGATGTCAGGCACTATGTCATTAAATGAGGGGGTGTGGCCAGGCATGCATGGAGTCAGCTGTAGCTGCCAAGCTCTGGCGCCTGCGATCCGCAAGAGCAGTTCTCTTTTTCCCCTGATGCCTCTGGAGCCGCAGAAGTGGCGGCTGGCGGCTGGCAGCTGAGGGGATCGGAAAGACTTCAAAAGCTGTGGTCACAGTGGGGGGGAAGCAAGAAACCCACTGCCATTCAGTCAATTTTCAGACCGCAGCACAGTGGCTCTAGGTGACAGACACCGCAGTGCCGCTCTGAATGAGTAGGAGCCGGGAAGAGCCATGGTGTGGCACCAGCGATGTTGCTGCAGACTGGAGGATCACCGAAACAGGGATCAGACAACTGGTCTAAACAGGCGGTGCTGGGGGTACAGCATTGGCTAAATCAGAAGGGTGCAGCGGGGAGCAGGGGATGATAGACGCCCGGAGTCAATGTTTGGGAGGAGGAGGGAATCCCCTGAGGCGCGGTCTGGTTAAAGCGAGAGGCTGGGCGCCGTGCACGTTATGATGGGCTACCTCACATTAGAGTACACATTAAGGATACTGTGAAGTCTGCCTCACCTATTTGCTATTTAGGGCTTGCTCCAAGAGCCGGGGAACCGAGAGCCAATAATAAACTTTGTAGACCTCTGGAGTGTGTTGGATCAGGGGCCTGGCTGAGGTCAGGACGGGAGCCTGAAAGGAAACAAGGGTGACAGGGTCCCAATATACACTCCCCGTTCTCTCCCCCTGCCTTACATTGGAGGACGACCAGAGGACACCACAGGAGTGATGATTGGGCAGGCCTCGGGGCCTTTCGGCCCAATGCTACCTATCATCCACCTGGACTTCAGGTGTACATAAGAGTCAGTACTGGGGGTGCTGCAACACAGGCCGCATTATGATGGGTCCACTGCCAGACAGCCAGTATACACCTGGGAAGCGAACAGCAATACCCAATAGAGGCGGCCCTCTGGAACCTAGAACCTCGAATCCACCCTGCCACAGTGCCTGGAGCTAGTGGACATCGACAATGGTTCGCACTAAGAAGGTCAAGGCGTTCCTAGTGGACAACCCAATCCAGTCGGCAGGGTGTCAGAGCCCGCCACATGTGGCTGCGGGGGACCAGGATCTGGGAGCACACACTGACACTATCCTTGCTACAATCAAAGATTTGAAGGCTACACTTGAACACAAAATCGAGGAAGGGATGCATGAGGTGAACCTACTACGCACTGATCACAGGAACCTGTCTGAAGAGTGTCCAGGTGCAGCCAATGGTGATGGATCACACTGTTCGAATAAAGACACTTGAGCGAGGGGTGGCACTGCTGGTGGAGAAAGTGGATGATGCAGAAGGGGGGTCCTGCCGCAACAATGTCAGATTAGTGGGAATCCCGGAGTGAACAGAGGGCCCTAGCATGCATCTGTTTTTAGAGGAATAGCTCTCCTCTGTAGTGCTTGAAGGGAAGACTTCTAAATTATTTACTGTGGAATGGAACAATAAGGTCCCAGGAAAACCACCCTTGCCTGGGGCATGGGATAGTGGCCCTATTACTAAACAATAGGAGCACAGACATTACACTACAGAAAGCAAGGGTGTAAGGGCCATGGCAGATAGAGGGAGCCAATTTCAACATCTAACTAGACGAAACCGTAACAGTCTGCGAAAAAGAGCGGCTTTCATAAGGGTAGAACAACACTTGAGCAAGTTCGACCTCAAGTGTACATTGCTCTTTCCTGCAAAGCTAAGAATCCTTGATCAAGACAAGTCCCACTTCTTTGCAACGGTGGCGGAGGTGTAGAAATGCCTGGAGAGAAAGAAATACTCAGCACCCAAAAAAGAGGGCGATAACAGGAATCTAGATGGCAGTGGAAAATTAAACACCGTCAGCCACGAAGGAGCTCAAACACAGTCCCATCCAGAGAGCAGGCAAAGACTGAAGTAGCGGAAATGGTGGCCAGGAGAAAGCAAGGTCACTCCCTGGCTACCACTAGTAGATGAGCTGCACTGGAGTGGGTAACAAAGGAATCCAAGAATGAAGGCTCTGAGCAAGGTGGACTTTCCAAGGAAGAGGTCACACTCAAGGTCACCCCGATGACATCAGAAGAAACCATATGAGACGGGATGGGACCAATGCAGGCCAAGACTTGCGATTGGGAGACCCTCCCTAGAGTGCGCCCACTGGGCACTGGTATGTACTGAAGCAAACTGGATCTCTGCAGGCTGTGCCCTAACACCCGGCAGCACCAAAAATACATTTTGTTGATGGTTGTAAGTAAAAACCTCAGTATGTTGTGCCGATAGACCGATTCAGGACCGCAGCACAGTAAGGTAGCGAGGGGTGGGAGTTGGGAACATGTTTTAATGTTAGCTTTGATACTACGATACACAGGGCACAGGAGGGAGACACATGACCCTGGAGGTTGGGGCGAGGATATAGAGGGTCAGGATGATGGCAACTAATTCTTATGAGCTGTTGATGTCAATGGCAATAGCATGAGGAATAATGTTAAATGAGGACCAGTGATTAAAACGCTAACAAAATATGCAGCTTCAAGAAACCCACATGAAAGGCATCAACTGCACCGTGCAGGGAAATATACCTTAGCGAGCCACTCAGGGTACAACTCAGGCTCTAGAGCAGTGACGATACTGATTAAAAAAGACAATGGCATTCCACGTATCTCAGACATGGATGGATGAGTTGGGGGAGGTGTGCAGCAATGTCGGGGGATTGGGAAATGAATACATGTGTCAATGCTTACGTCCCCCAGGGCTGCAAATGATCCAAGATGAAGTGGCACACCTACACAGTGCTATGGAACATTATTTCAAAGAAAATACAGACAGTGCGAGATGTGGCCTACAAGGTCACAATCTGGGGAGAGATCATAGCAGGAGAAACAGGGGACAAGCAACATAGGGAGGAGCAGTGTCAAATCCTGGAGCAGGAACTTTTAGAGTTGGAAACAGTGTGTCTTTGGCAGCCCTCAGAGGAACACAAAACACATATTATACTCAAAAGGGAAGAATACAGTGTCCTGACAACTAACACGGTTAGATTGGCCTATGTCGTCAAACAGAAGCGCCTATATGAAGCAGGGGACAAGGCGGGGAAACTCATCGCCTGGATCTGTTATCACAGATAAGAAGAGTACTAACCCCGACGGCACAACAGTGGTAAATAGCGAGGCTATTGCGGAAACAATGGGAAGCTACATGCAGAATTTCTACATGGCCATCTAGAAGAGTTTATCTCAGACTGCCCCTGCCCAAGCTTGACAATGTATAGGGCACAGGAGCTTGAAGGCAATATCACAAAGGAAGAGGTGCAAACTGTGCTCTCTCAGTTACAGTTGGGGAAGGACTGGGCCCAAATGGTTCCAGGTGGAATTCTTTGAGAAATTGGCTCAGACGGTAATTAAACTGCCTCATAAGCTATACACAGAGGCATACCAGAGAGGGGCGCTTCCTGGCACAGCAACCATTGTCCTTACACCAAAGACTGTGAAACCTACAAACAAGTGGGACTCCTGCCGGACGATATCTCTCCTTAATCTGGATACCAAAATATTGGCCAGAGTACTGGCGAACCGACCGAGAGTGCTAACACTGGATTTGATACACCCAGACCAGAATGGATTTATGCCACACATATCAATCAAACCTATCCTTCAAATTCGCAATAAAAACAACACTGCAGCAGCAGGAGTTAGGGCTCAGTTGCCGGTAGCCTCACCGGACGCCAACAAGGCGTTTGACTCAGTGGAATGGCCCTTCTAATTCGGCATTATGAGCAAGATGGAATTTTGTCCTAAATTCTTGAAATGGGTCAGGCTGCCCTACACTAACCATGGGACGTGGCTCAAAGTCAACAGTGTTCTCTCTTGGAAATTCCCCATAAAGAGGGGCACGAGAAAGGGCTTCCCCCTCTCACCAATGCTATTTGCCCAAGCAATAGAGGTGCTGACAGCATGGATTCAGGTCGATGCCTAAATCTGGGGCTGGAGATGGTATCATATATGGGAGGAAAATATATCCCTCTATGCAGACGATATTCTATTGTATCTAGCTGACATGGACGAATCTTTGGAGAGGATAGGTGTGATCTCCACTATTTGTGGGAACTCCCCTGGCTTTGAGATAAACTGGGAAAAATCCCTGATATTCCTGGTGAGAAGCTGGGAAGCAGAGGGGGCACCCGGGTCTGTAACTCAAAAAAACAATGATACCCACTATGAGGATAACCTGAACCCACCAGTTGACAGGCTAGACGAAAATGTGAAATAAAGGAGGGCACTGCTGCGATCGCTGCTGTGAAGGGCAGCAATACTTAAAATGATAGCACTACCCAGATATAGTTATATACTGCAGAGTAGCCCCTATGGCTTGCCAAACATTTTCTTCCTCATGATACATAGGCTTCGGAGATCGCTATTTTGGCTAGCTGGCCTGCCAGGAACAGCACTCCAATGGTCAACCTATGAAAGGGGTATAGAACTACCTAACATATATAAATATTATGAAGTGGCTCAGATCAATGTAGTCAACAAATGGGCATTCGTACCGCTGGAAGATCCTGCCTACCGACTGGATCTGCATACATTAAATGGTGGAGAGCTCTCGGCCAATCCCCCTGGCGACGATCGCGAATATGTGGCATACATTACTAAGGGAAACTAAATGGTAGAGGAGACTGACGCTGAAGACCCGGCGGTAGCTGGGCACAAGACTTGGCCGTGTGACATTACAAGGCTTCAAAAAATAGGATGATGGGTGGAATGCAAATGGTATTGTACCTTTTGAACAATTTAAGGGCAAAGTATGAGATTGTACCCACACAGGTATTTAAATATCTACAATTGCACCACGCGCTGCAAGCAACCATATCGTCAGGGGGAAGAAACTAAACCGAAATCACCACTGGAGAGAAGGTTTCAGAATGGCCACATGACCATGAAGGCAATCTTCCTTACCTATAGCACTTTAATAAATAACATGCAGAAGGAGCTTGACCAATTGAGGTCCTATTGGCAAACTGACGTAGGGGAACTAGATAATGATGGCTGGAGGTATGCACTCCAATTACTACATGTGGTAGCGACACAGGTGCGTTTTCGCCTGATTCGGCTGAAAACATAACATAGAATCTATTATATGAAAACATTCCTACACAAAATAGGCAGGGCCAGCGACAACACGTGCCTACGCACCTGCAGCCAGAGGGTACATTCCATATCGGCGTGCCCCAAGCTCGGTCCTTTCTGAAAAGGAGTTACTGAGAGGCTGGAAAGTGCTGTAGACGTCTCCTCTTACAAAACATTGCTGGTTAACTTAGGCTTCCTGCTGGCAAAAAGGTAGACTGCAGGGCTAAGGGGGAGCCCTACTAACCTGAGACTTTAGAACTGGGAAAGTAAAATGGACATATGCCATGTCAAGGAAAAGCTGGTTTACCAGGGAAGAAGGTGTCCGAGGAAATTTATGAAAATTTGGGGTGCATGGGTGACCAGCTAAGCCTGGAGTCGAGATGGGACTGGAGCTATGCTAATGGTGATTATGGATCATTAAAATGATTCTCCACCCAATTGCTCCTCAGACCCACTGCGATAAGGTTTTAACATACTGAACTGAGTGGGACTATTCATCCCCCACTGGGTCGTGGGGTTTGGGACCATGTAAGTATCTTTGCAATTGTTTAATTATTTAACTGTTATGTTGTGTTTGTTTTGAAATGCAAATAAAATATGTTTAAGAAATTGATGTCATTTAAAGTATCATGAATGATGTAATATAAAAGTCATAAGCAGTGCAAGTTATAGTTAGCTCAGTAAACCATAACTGGTGAATTGCAGTGCTTTTTTTAACATGGGTTTTTATCTCATTTCAACACCAAACTAGATTGTTACTTTAATCTTTGTTTTTTTATTGAATTTCTGTAAACGAAGATCCAGTTACCATACATAACTATAACGTCACTTTAACCTTTGTTTTTAGTGAAAATAATATATATATATATGTATCTATATATAAAATATTTTATTTGAGACGGAGAGTTAGCCGTGTCCCTGGCATCCCATAAAGCCTATGTCTTCAGAATTACGCAGTGTGGATCGTCAAGCTTACTTCAGAAAGGCCAGTCTTGATAATTCCAGCTTCACTTAACCCTGTAAACCTTTTACACTAATGACCAAGTTATTACCTTCGCTAATGCTTTATTTGGTAGAGACTCCACCTAGCCATTGATTCCTTATCTTAGAATAGTTCACCGGATGCCAGACTGGATCAGGAAATCTTTTGTGGACATTATCACTGCGTGCCAGTAGGTGGCCCTGTTCAGCTCTGTGTGGCGCTGTCCGAGCCAGAAGTGACATGTGCAGTGCCGATATAGGCACCACCCCAATGTGCTAGCATTAGTTTCTTTTCATATCTTTCCATGCCAGAAGCGCAGATCCATGAACAACACTGACCAGTTGTGCATTCAACAAGGGATCTTAAAAGGCAAACGCGAACAACCCTTTGCTCTGATATCCGTTCGCAGAGCAGGGAGGGTGGGTAGGTAGGGATTCTACAGCTAGACAGAGTGTCTACTAGATAAGACGTTACCGAAGGTAAGTAACTTGATCAGCTGATAGAGGTTTTTAGCCGCAGATTCCCTACCTTAGAATTGATACTCAAGCAATACCTCCCCGGATGTGGGGCTGCAACACAATTAGACTAGAAAGTCCTGCCGGATCGAATGGGCAAAATGCCCATCTTTCTAGACCTGACTGTCCAGGCAGTAATGTTTTGTGACAAAAACAGAGGGGGGGGGGGGCTTCTGTTCCTGAGAAAAAGGTGTGTCTAACAGGTATTATTGGACCTATATCATTAAAAAAGTCTACAGGACTGTCTCAGATTGACCTCACACATCCTCAAACGGATGTCATGCTTCATCATCAGGCGTTGCCCCTCATCGAACCAGAGCGGCAATGCCCTACGGGTCCCCTGAAGGGTCACTTTGGTGGAGATCGTCTTTAGAGATGCTGTATGATGCAAGCAAGTGAGGTGGCTGGTGAGGTGGAGTAGTGTAATGTGTTTGTGGGTTAAAACTGATAGGGGGGTCCAAAAACTATCCTTTAATAAGAAGCCACCCTGTCAGAAATAAAAACGTATAAAAGGCTAATGCTAATTTGAAGGTCTAAAAGGAACTCTGGTAGTCAGTGTGTGCTGAGTATGTGGGGAAGATACCCTATGGTAATGTGTTCGTGGCCTCACTTGGTCTCTCACTCAGTGATTTGTCGACATGTTTCATTCTTACACATCGGTCTGAATGATCTGTGGCGCTTCATCAGGACATCAACATATATAACGAACTCCCACACACAATAATGGTGCCCCTAAAGTTCAATCTACTGTATGTGGTTCAGGGTCCAACCTGTAAAAAGAAAAAAAGATAAAAAGGAATGAGAGAGGTTACTGTGTCCCTGAAATAATAGGCTTTCAGCCACCAAAGAAAATATAGCAGCGGAAGATAGAGGGAACTGTTTAGTAGCAAAATCAGGCAGTTCACATGGAATGTTATTTAAAAGTGCTTAAAATGACCAAACAGACAGAAATGTTTCGTAAACGAGTGCAGAGAAGTGAACGTTGCTGCCTGACAAGATATCCATGACAGGTACTCAGGGAGCTAACGCAGTGTTCGCAGCCTTGGCTCTGGTAAAATGAGCTTGCAAACATTCCGTAAGTTGGTTTTTGGCCAGTGCTTAGCATATTTTGATGCAGAGCACTATCCATTGTGAGATTGTTCATTTCTACATGTCATTTCCTTTGGCTCTGATGTACCCCCACAAAAATTGATCATTCACTGAAACTCTTTTATGAGGTCAACTTAGAATGACAACGCTCTATTTGGGTCCAGAAAATGGAGTCTCTTCTCTTCTTTAGAGGGGTGAGGCGGAGAATAAAAGGTAGGCAAAGTGATGGACTGGCTTACATGAAAAGAAGGATGCTCTAGTGGGAAGAACCAGTTTGTCTGGGTGGCTGGGAAGATACGGAGGCATTGATGACAGGGCCTGTAGCCCACACACCGCTACAAAGGCCGTTTTTATGTTAAGGAGGCGGAGAGGGAAGTTGTTTAGCAGCTCAAAGAGACTGAGAACTAGGTTGAGGTCCCAATGTCGCATACTGAAAGAAGCTGGTGGAAACATGTTGAAGGCCTCTCACAAATGTATTTACAGTAGGGAATTTCAAAAGGGATGCCTGATCGGGCAACCCCAGAAATGTCAATATGGCAGACTGGTAACCTTTCAATGTTCCCAAAGCAGAGCCCTGCTGGGCTAGAGTAAGAATATATAAAAGGGAAAGGGGTGCAGATATAGGGTCACCTTATGTGTACACCGTGCCATTAACTTGCTCCAATGGCTGGCTATACTGTCTTGGTGGAGGTACACCTGCCTGCCATGATATCTTTGCAGACTAAGGGCGAAAGGTTGAAAGCTGTCAACTATCGCCACTCAAACCCAACACATGAAGGCGAAGCGTTTTCACGTATGGTTGCAGAACCCTGCCCTGCTGTTGATACAGAAGATCCTCCTGAAGAGGCAAACTATCAGAAGACCCAAGCTCATGCTTAACAGCTCAGGAAACCAGACTCTAGTGCCCAATCTGGAGCCACATCATGACTTAGGCCTGGTTGTTCCTGATCTTCTTAAGAACTCAGGGCAGGAGTGGTATTGCCAGAAAGGCATACAAGAGGCCTGAGCACCACTAGAGACATAAAAGTGTCTCTGAGCACTAGCAGCTTTGGAAACTCTAGTGCTCAAAACTGCCAACATTATGCACTCTTGATGGAGGTGAACAGATCCAAACAAAGCTCTCCACATTCTTGAAAGAGACCTTGCGCCACCTCCTTGATGGGGACATTATTCGTGATCCGCTAGGCATCAATGGCTGAGTTTAGCTGCTTGTCATTCAGAGAGCTCGCAGATGTTGAACCACCAGGGATATGCCCTCATGATCCAGCCATGTGCAGAGGTGCAGTGCCTATTCACAAAGGAATCATGACCCCACCTGCCCTGAACATCTGAACCAGCCTTCTCTTGACTGAATGGAGAAAGGCCTTAAATGTCAACTCGAACCTTCTCATATTTCTTGGGGCATCCTCTCCACTCATACACCAGTTTTTCTGTCAGTCTACACACCTCCAGTCCCACTGCCGATTGTCAGAGTGTTGGGTACAGGCAGCTACCCCCTTTCTATGCAATCTCCCTCTTCGCCAGTAGAAACCCCAAGCTAATCAACAGCCTCTTACATCACTGCACCTCTGATTCCCTCCAAATACCCAACAATAACAGAGAGAGCTGCACGTCAATGGTAACACCCTTAGGCTCCTCCAGCTTACACACTACTCCATACCAAAACACCCAGAGGGCTGACAGCTCCACAGCATGTGTAGTAAAATCCTCTTTAGCCACAGTGTCACAGGCATTGATCGTCCCCCAGCTCTACCTATTTTACACAGCAGAACTCTTGTATAATACACTCAATGCAGTATTTTGAGCTGGATCAATCAATCAATCCAGCAATCATGGCATTTGTAAAGCGCACTACATACCTGTGACAGTCTCAATGCGCTGGATGAGGTGTAAGGTCATCTTGATGGCAACCTCCCTAGGGAATTGCAACGAATCCTGCCAGTCATCATCATCCAGTTTTCCTACATCTGCCTGCCATTTTGCCCACAGATGGCCTTCTTAACCATACGGCCGTCCAGCAGGGAGTCCTATTTAGTCTCTTCATCAGGAGGAATCATCGCCTGCAGGGCATGTTTCAATTGGATATTCTTCAAAGTCTGCGTCGCTGCCATCTGATACTCCGGTTGGGGGAACTCAAACGACACAATGCCTTTTGCATGCCCGCGCATAGAGACCTCTGGTGATTAGCGCTTTATAAATGCAACTTAACATTAACATTAGGCATCCAATTTCCTATAGAGAAATTCAAGGACTTCTCCCATTTGATTCTCAGGCCAGCTAACGCTCCGTACACCTAAAAAATCTAAAAATCTCACTCAATCTTCTCAAGGAGTCCTCCGAGTATGACACATACAACAGTCCATCATCCACATATAGAGATATGCGTTCCTCCCAAGATACTCCCCATCTCCAACACCACACCTGCACATCAACTCTCACCCATTCAGTCAGGCCCTATATCGCTAAAGCAAAGAGCATTGATGACAAGGGGCAACGCTGCCTAGAGCCTCTCTGGATAGGAATGTCCACAGAAAAAGTCCCATTAACTTTTAGCCAGGCTTTAGGGTCTCTATATAACAGGGATACCCACTTTATAAATTTGGCCGAACCCCATCCTCTCCACAATCGCGATCAGAAGGGCCATTCAATAGAGTCAAATGCCTTGTGAATGTCTAATGACGCCACAGCCAACGGCACCCGAAGCACCTCTGCTGCCTTGATATTCTTATAGAGGCGACTGAGATTCAGTTTGGTAGCCATGAAAGGTATAAAACCATTCTGGTCCAGGTGTACTAGCTTTGTTATCAGCCCCCATAGCCAGTTTGCCAACACTTTAGCCATAACTTTTACATCTGCACTGGGCAGGGTGGTAGGAGTCCCATATATCTTTAGGTTTACGTGACTTGGGAATAAGCACTCCTCTTGATTTTTTCTGTAGCTATCTGGTGGTATTACTCACTTATCAGAGTAATGTGCACCTGTATCTCATGCGAGGGTGTGAGTACATAGTACTTTTCTAGCTGATCTAACTCTCTTCTGTTTATCCCACACTTCCCTATAAATTATTACGCCTTCAAGAGTGGCTTTATATGCTTCCCAGGGTATTTCAGCATCCTTTCCAATCTCAGCATTTTCAGCAAAGTAATGCACTGAAGCCTCCTCTAGCCTCTCTACTTCCCTTCTGTTCAGCAATCTCCAGGTCCCCCTCCCCTTCAGTTCCCTGATGACCAGTGTGACACTCAGCGGAAAGTGGTCCGATATACCTCTCACCTTATATTCAATGACAATACAGCAACTTAGTGTGTGAAGAGACGTGAATAAATAATCAATGCAGAAATGTGTAAATTATGTGCACCAGAATAATAGGAGTAGTATTCATGCAGCCCATGCATGGGCCTCCGGATATTTCCCATCCCCATTGCCTGTACAAAACTGTCTAGCTTTCCCTCCAGTGAACGTCATGTGTAACCTGGAGGTATCCTATCCAAGTCTATCTGAAAGACCATATTAAAGTCGCCCCAAAGAATAGCTGTGGCTGGAGGAAGGTTCAACAGCAGCTGTCCCACCCTCTGCAGTGCATCTAGTTACAATCCCGGTGGGGAATAGACGTTAACCAAAGCCACTATTTCCTTTTCTCATTCAGCCAGTATCTCAGTATATCTACCCAGATTGTCAGTCCAGATCTGCATCACACGGATGGCTAGGGATTTTCGAAGCAGGATAGCCACCCCTCTTGAGCCCGTTGTATAGTCCAAGTGACGAGCTGCTTTAAATTTCCCACGACCCAGGCAAAGTTGGACCTCTTCATATGTTTTTCTTGCAAGAAAACTATATCCGCTACAGAGCGACCTAGAGCTTGTGTCACCAGTGCCCTTTTTATGGGATTGCCCGGCCCATTAACATTCCATGTGATTAACTTCAATGTATGCATCATAACAATCCCAGTGCTCTAATACTCTCACCGTGTATCAGAGTTCTCTCAAGGTTGTGCATCAGCTTCCTCCGAGTAATGCCCCAATTCCCTCCCCACCCTACATTACCAGGCAGTGGTCTTCGAACTGACCACCTCCCCAAAGCACACTTTGTCTGTCACCCACATAACTTGAACAGTAAATTTTGAAACCCTGCACCACCACGTGCCATGTTCAAGATGCATGGGGGCGCTGCCCAGAGGGAACTTATACCATTCAATGCCCACCCTGCCAGACATGTCCAGCCAATAGTATGGCCGATTGCCCCTCAGTCTCAATCCAAAGAAGTCATTAAATTATCTCATCAGTTGTCACGGGGTAACCACCGGCAACTCCACAATCTCAGTGGCACCACCCTGCTCTGAGTCTCTGTCATCCGATTCCTCAGTCTCCCTCTGCAGAGGCTCAATTGGAGGTCTCCAACGCACCGACTTCCGAGTGTCCTCTGCCACTTACCCTTTCTCACATTCTGCCTCAGTTTTCAATGCAGTCTTCTGTGATTGGGCCCGTACTCTGCCCGTCACTTACGTGTCTGCCAGTATGATGCACAGTCCAGTTCTCTGTCCTCAGGGAGAGGGTGGAACAATCCTGGTGCGGGACTTGGCTGACTTTAGGTGGACCATCATGCATGAATTTAGGGCTGCTACTGCACCTTCTCTGTGATGAGAGGATCTCCTGCGGGTTCCTCCTTCAAGCCGCCCTCAAATCAGCAAACGATCTTCTGGGCCACCACCAGCGGGCTTGGCAACCACGTCAAGGAGTAGAAACCTCCTCCTCAGCAGCACGAGGACCCCCACTTGGCTCGCCACACCAATGTGAGCGAAATCACCCTGGGCAGTTAGGCCATTGCACATAAGGGTACATTCAGGACTACCTCTCCTCCACTCATTCCATTCACATCCGCCAACAAGAGGCGCTTGCTAAGGTGTACAGGTCCTCCATTGCAGCTTCTCCACTGCAACCAGTGTTTCGCACCAGGAAGGGGGGTGGCAGATGATATAGAGCGGACCCCCCCAAACTTTCTGTAGTACTATCAGGCATCACAGACTCTCAGGCCAATGCAGCCAAACCTCCCTCCACCGGAAACACCCAGATGAGAGCACAGGGCCAGCAATGTCAGGGCTCACTTACGGCCGTCTCCTAAGCAGCCAAATTCTGGCATATTGATGGTTGCAAGACCAACTGTGCAGGCCTTCACTACTCCCGCAGGACCGACTGTGCAGGCCTGCACTACTCCCAGCCATCCGGCAAGCTCAATACCACAGTGTCCGCAAGGGGGCTGGGGAGTGGAGTCCCTCTCAATCACCGCGTCTCGCACCTGCCGCCTGACATCTTCCTGCCACCGCTTCATTGCACACGATGCCATCGGCACCCCGGAGTATGAAGTATCCCCTGGTTATCCTGGCACATATCCCACTGGGTCACGAGACTGAGGGGCCCATGATACTAGTCTTCACAGGTCGACGGCACTGGAGCCCAAGGTGGTGAGGCCAATTCCATGCAACTCGAAGTCATGGCCCTCAACCATGACCGAATTCTGATGCCGGCACCTTCTGTATATCTCTCTTAGCCAACAGAGCTTATTCCATGGGGGAAGCGTCAATGAGTCTCAGCCAGGCGGCCGTCTCAATGCCACCAATGATGAAATGGCGCTATTTAGAGAGTCAGTTGAGTCCCGCCCACATCGGATGGTGAACTTTGCTGCATCTCTACCATCTGCAATTGCCTGTGACAGTAGGACTCGGGCCTCCTCCAAAGCCACTGGCAGCACTTGCGCACCTGAATCCATGATCGCGTGGGTATATCAGCCCAAAAGACATGCAGTGTTCACTGACCCCAAAGCCAGGCTGGCTGAAGAGAAAATCTCTCCTACCAGAGGTGTCCAGCCTCTGGAATTCCACATCCCGTTGAGTTAAAGTGAACGCACCAGGGTTAACTCGAGACGTGGAGGCCTGGACTACCAGGCTCTCTGGGGTGAGGTGCTGGATGAGGTAATTGGGATCCGCTGGAGCGAGTCGATGGTGGCAGGCAATGGTATTATCCATACGAGCCCCTGAGCAGGGCTAGGACCAGGTCCGAAGAAGGACATCTATAAGCGCTTCAATAAAAGGGAGTAAAGGTTCTGATGGATTAACTCCTGGCTGAAGCACCACCGTCAAGATGTTTGTCTTTGTCACTGAGGGCAACATAAGGTCCAGCACCCCAGCCGCTGTCCTCACCACCATAGAAAATGAGGCACCCTCCTCTGTAGCCACAGTAGAGGGAGAGACCAAGCCAGTTTTTGGAGAGGTGTCCAAACCACTTGCATTTGCCAATTCTTCATACCAGTTGTTTTCTGCATCTTCTACCCAGTACTGGCAACCATAAGGGTCCGCAGACCCCTCCTATTCGCACCCCAGTTCATGCTTATCAAAAGAATAAGGCACTGGCTTTGACATGAGGGGTCTGCCCCCCATAGGTGGCGAAGGAATCAGCCGTGCTGGGAACATTGGCACTGGAGCAAGCCCGGGGAGGGTCAAGGTGACTCGGTCAGGCCGCTCTCTATCCATCAACTGATCTAAGGGGCCCAAAGATGCTCCAGAACGACGGGCTGCCTAAATATGAGGTGCATGGCCTCATAGAATTCTTGTAACTGGGAAGTTCAGGGGGTCGATCTGCTTCAGAGAAACTCTAGGAGACGCAGAGACATCCTAGGCATCTGCCCCACCACAGATCTAGGCTTCAAACGCCAATGCTACCTCGTCAGATGTCTTCAACGGATGTGGCGAATTGGAAGATCTCTTTGACTTCTTGTGCCCGTGGTGTGGGACTTACCAGATTTCCTTAGACTTTGAATGCCTGGAGTGGCACCACAAACAAACTCCAGACCTTCCTCTCAACCGAGATCTTGAGCATCGTGGAGTTGTAAGTCAAGCACCGAGGTGTTGAGGAACCGCTCCCTCAAGACCTAGGAATGCATGGAGCGGCAGTCAACACAGATTTGGTGTCATGGTCGCGCTCCAAACGACAGTGGCACACAGACATCCTAACACACCACGAGACAAAGTCTAAACAAAAAGATGAAAAAAAAAAGAGTCTTTAAAAAAACACTGGAAGTTGCTCTTACCGGATCTGTGCTGACTGGTGACGTAACGTCAGTGCGCAGGGATGGAGACTATACAGGCAGCTAACAAGTCACCTCTGGCAAGGATGATGCCGAAGACGCCATGCAGAGCCAAATGTCACCACCTACCGGCAAGCAGGGGTACTGTGCCCCAAAAATGTATGGATCCAGTTTGATACCTGGAGATTATTCTATTGCAAGGAATCTGCGGCTAGAAGTCTATCAGATCATCCTCACAAAAGCCATTTGACTCCTAAACATATATAAATCCACTTAAATGTGATTTATGGAGAAAAATATTTAGTGATAACCTCAGAGAAATGATGTTTGCTTAATCAGCAGGTTAGTAACAAAGACCCAGTGAGTTCTCTGTGAGCTGCTAGTGGTTTGTTACCTACATTTAAAGCAATTCCAATAATTCGATGAGGATGGCTCACTCACATAATGTGACATGCTTCATCATTTGGTACCTCGTCCAACCCTGGTAAGATATTACTACCAACGCAGATGCAACCTCAGAATGTGACCTTTCTGGGGGAGTTCTTAGATATTTCTTCTCTCAGCACAATGATTTAGTCAACCAAACTAAAGGATACTTCAGTGGATTATCCCATGGTTTTTTAAAGTCATAAACTGGACCTAAATCATTGTTCTGAGAGAAGAAATATCTACGAAATCCCTCAAAAAAAAGCCACATTCTGAGGTCTAGTCCGCCCTGGTAGTAACATCTTACCAGGGTGGGACGATGTGGCAAATGATGAAGCATGTCACATTAGGTGAGTGAGCCATCCTCATCCAATTCTTGTAATTGCCTTGAATGTAGGTAACAAAAAACAGCAGCATACAGAGACTCACTTGGTACAAACCTGCTGACTTGCTGATTATCAAACAGCATTTCTCTGAAGGTATCGGGCCAATTTTTGTGTTTGAGTTAGTAAGGCCAGGTGTGAGCCCCATTAATGCCCCTCTTGTCTCCCCCTTTGTGATAGTATATGTAAAATATTTAGTCACTTAATATTAAAGGGTGGGGCTAACATTTCGGTGCTCAAGGGTGATAAAGAATCGAATTCTTAAGTGTTGTGGCACTTCTAAATGTACACTTCTTGGGTGTCCACTGTAAATATGTAACATGCATAGGTTTTTAGATTTGGCTCTGCAAAATATTTACTGTTTGATCATGTAGCCTTCTGCCCTAGTAGACATACATCAACCTTGCTTTCCAGTGTCACGGGCTGTTTGATGAGACTCAGTTAAGCCCTCAGAAAGTTAATCACTTTCCTAGCAAAGCTATGTAATTGTTCTACTAATGATGGAAACTGCAAACAAAATAGACACGCACGTCTTGATCAAGATGATCCTGCGACAGACTAAGAGAGATGGCATAAAGTGAAAAAGTCACCCCAGGCCTCATCCACATTAGTGATGCTAACAGGTGTAACATGCAAAAAGGCTGGGTAGAAGTTAAGAGTACTCCATGAAATCATGTACTGTGGATACGCAGTACACAAGGGATTAATAACCATGCAGAAAATAATCTCTTGGTAAACAATGTCAATGTAAAGCGAAGAGGATTTCGACCGTCACTATATAACCTTCCAATACATGCCCTCTAAGGCTGAAAAGGCAATAATATCTTTGACAACGAGGGTACTTTCAATGTGAATGCACCCAGCTTTCAATGTCATTGGCCCCTCTACAAAATAAAGAACACTTCAATAAAGTCACTCTGCTTTTAATGTCATTGGCCCCTCTACGAAATAAAGGACACTTCAATAAACTCAAGGTCTTCTATACAACATTGTGGGTGTCGATGACATTGGACGTTCCTCCATAATGTCAAGGGCTGTCTCCTTGACAGAGAGGGCTTCTTACTGATGTTGAAGGCCTCTTTATGATCAAGGAGCTTTCTTCCATTCAAAGGACACTCTTCAACATCGAGGCACGTTTTCCAAGGTATTTGTGGGATAAGCATAGGTAAGAGCAGATCTCCTCCATGGCCTCCGTGCTGGTCGAAGTACAAGGCAATATGACTTCCGCTTAGAGAGAATAAAGAGGAAAACCAAGTTTTAACCAATACCTGTAAAGGGAAGATTTACTATCTTAATAAAGGGTAAACACCATAGTAGTAGAGATTTGAATTAATTTAGGAGATGAAAAGGCAGACCACTGTGTTCTGGGATCCTTCCCACAAATCCAGAAGAAATGATTGAACAACTGAAGGATTTAAAGGAGAAGATCTGGCCTAACGGCCAGAGTGGCCGACCTTGGAGATGGGAACTATGTTTGATTCTCAGCCTCGGCTTAACATCCTGCGATTCTGGGAAAATACCATAATATTCCAGTGGGGGGGAAAGTACAATGTAATCTGATGACTACGTATAGTGCTCTAATACCCTTGGGCCACATTTGTGCTTTAGAAAAATACTGTAAGAAGAAAAATTACAAAGTGTCACTGTGCTGAATGCTAGGATTGTGGTGGTCCACAGAGAGATTTAAAGTACCAGCACAGTACTTAAAGTAGAATTCCATATCAGGACTAACCCCTCCTACTTAAAATTCTAAATGCAGCTCAAGGACCTCCTCCTCACCCGATCTTGCCCAAACGGATAGCTACAAACCATAGAAGCACATGGACACTCTGTCATCAATGAACTCTACCTCACCCCACCCCACACCGGTAGAACACCCGCAGGTGTCACTGGATCCTCAATGACCACTGAAGCGAGGCGTCATTTGCTCCTGGTAAATTCTACTGTGACAACAGTCATATGCCCCCGGTACATTGTACTGAAATAACTTACCTCACGTGTAATATTTTGCACTCCACGTCGATATTATGTGATGCTTCTTAGAACATTGTATATACCAATTGGCTTAATGGATCTTACGAGTGATTCATGCTGTAAATCGCTCCGATACCTTCGGGTCTGGCTAGCGCTATATAAAACTCATAAATAATAACAATGTTGACTGCTCTCAGGAGCGACCTCAGATGTGGGACCAAGCCCGCACCCGCAATTTGGAGCAGACGTTACAGGAAGGCCTTGTGTTTGGTGACTTACAGCTTCTCATTCTGACCTTTGATAGCCTTTGGGTGTATAAGGGCACATTTTTCGTACAACTCCGAATCGTGGCCCAAGCCGAAACACCTGAAAGACACCTCGGAAGGGTCCGTGATTGACCTTGGTTTTCTGCAGTCGTGGAATGGTTTGACACCTGTAGCTTTGGGTCGGGATATTATTCCATAGTAACCTAGCATTCCTTTTTAGAAGTCACTAGAAGGGTGACAAAATTGAAAGCAGAGCTCTCGATCCGCATCGGAGGTGTGGAAGAAACAAACTTTCATCAGTGTGCAAGGTGACGCTTATATGCAGCTCTGCTCTGTTACGCTATGTTACTCCCGGGTGGTATTAGGTCAACACAGAGCCAGGAACGGAAGAACTTGTAAGAAAGGATTCTAGATCCAGTCTCGCTCCTGGGGAGTTGAGAGTATGCTAAGGTAAGGAATCTGTACTTAGAAGTATCCATGAAATGTGCCAGACTGGAACCAAAGGAAGGTTTGAAGTTAGTGCAAATGCTGAGCTAAGCCTTTGATCTGGTGATCCTCAAATTTTGGTTGTATCAACAAGCATGCTCGTGGTTTGTTTAATAGGACTTCTACGAAGTGGGTCTGTTGGTAGGGGGAGAAAACAGAATTGACACATAACGGAGTGCTACTGAAAATAAGGTAAAACTCTCAAAGACGAGTCCTCTCACCATATTCCGAAAGTGTGCACTGAGAGTTCCTGTTGCTTGATGATACTCCATTACACAACAGTTGTTCAGGATCTCACCACTGCTCTCACTGTAACAAGATGAAAAGCAAATGATAAGCACAGATCTGCATAAACTTGTTTAATGCAGGAACCATAATTCTCTGATATAAATACCATGTAGGACAAGAGCTGAAAAAACAATGAATAGAGAAAACAATAAAAAATATGTTTTACCTACTGGATATTTCTCAATGTATCCTGTTTAATCAAACAATTAGCTTGATATGGTTGCATAGTGGTGGCTTGTGTATCAAATTGTAATTTTGCCAATGGCTCTCTAAACTATTGCACCAAAGATGCCCACAAATGGATGTTGGATTCTTCCAAATGACAGTATGAACATACTAAAAGAAGCCAGGCGGTACACTGCAATATCTCTTTACACCTTCAAGGGGAAAAGGTACTGCCATTTAATAGCTTGAGGGACAGGGACACCTGGCAAGTTGTGAGATAAAAAAAAATGGTACATCCTCAAATAATGTCTTGCAATATCTGACTTACAGTTTCCATATATTAAAGTACATTTGACACCATTACTGCTTAAGGAAAGGATCATGTTATTTACCCAGTAAGCATCTGTTCTTGGCATGAAGAGCTGTAGATTCACATGCTTTGCATACGCCTGCCATCTAGTGTTGGGTCCGGATGTTTGCAAGTTGTTTTTCTTCGAAGAAGTCTTTCCAGTCAAGAAGTGGGTGGCTCCTCCTTCGGTGATAGTGCGCATGGGCATCGACTCCATTGTGAGATTGTTTCCCGCAGAGGGTGAGAATGGAGTTAGTAAAAGTAGAATAGAGATGTCCATGCGTATGTATATAAAATAAGAGAGAACTGCAACAGGTATAGGTACCCGGGGAGTGGGTGGGCGCATGTGAATCGACAGCTCTACAAGCCAAGAACAGATGCCTACTGGGTAAGTAACATTATCCATTCGAGGCATGTGAGCCGTAGATCACATGCTTTGCATAGACTATACAACAGTATTCTCCCAAAGCAGCAGCTAACCTGTAGCTGCTGCAGTTGTCTGAAAGAGTGTTCTAAGTGCTGCCTGGCCTACATTAGCTTGTTGTCTTGCTAATACATCTACACCATAGTGCTAGGTGAATGTGGGTGGTGTAGACCATGTTCCAGCCTTACAATTGTCAACTATAGGAATGTTTCCTAAGAAAGACATAGTAGCCCCTATTTTGCAATTGGAATGCGCTCTAGGGGGTATTGTTAAAGTTCTCTTTGCTTTTGCATAACAAGTCTGAATACATTTAGCAATCCACCTGGCAATACCGGTTTTGGAAATAGGATTGCCCTTGTGAGATGAAGCAAAAGCATCAAAAAGTTGTTTAGTGTTACAGAATGACTTTGCTCTTTCTATGTAGTTTAAGAGGGCTCTTCTGACATCTGAAGTGTGTAGAGCTCGTTCTGCCACTGAATACGGTTGAGGAAAGAACACGGGTAACTCAACGGATTGGTTGATATGAAAGGCAGAAACTACTTTAGGTAGAAATTTAGGGTTGGTACGAAAATCACTGTCTTTGTGTAGCTGGAAGAAATGTTCTTCTATGGTTAGTGCCTGGGGGTGAGTGTCAGAAAAGTTTTAGCACTCCGTCCATCATCTCCTTGTGTTTGCTTTGTTCACCCTAGGTTGGCAAGGTATGCCCAGACATGGGTCCCTTGCTCACTTTGCCACTGGACTCAAGCTAGCCTGGCTGATGAGGGCTGTTAGCCCAAAACAGGTCCCAGGATGCTTGTTTCCAGTCCAGGGAAGACATGGCTTGGCAGTTCGGGATGGACTGTTCCCGTGAGGCACAGGGTCAAGACAGATTTGCATACAGCTGTGTCTGAACTTGGGTGGCTAAGAGAGCTAAAGATCGATAAGGGATTCAATCCAGATCTGTGACTGGGGGTGAGTGTCTGAAAAATGTCAGCGCTCTGTCCATCATCTCCTTGTGTTTGCTTTGCCCACCCTAAGTTGGCAGGGTATTCCCAGACGTGGGTCCCTTGTTGACTTTGCAACTGGACTCAAGCTAGCCTGGATGATGAGGGCTGTTAGCCCGAGGTCCCAGGATGCTTGTTTCCAGTCCAGGGAAGACATGGCTTGGCAGTTCGGGCTGGACTGTTCCCATGAGGCACAGGGTCAAGACTGATCTGCATAATAGCTGTGTCTGAACTGGGGTGGCGAAGTGAGCTAAAGAACGATGATGGATTCAACTCAGATCTGTGACTGGGGGTGAGTGTCTGAAAAGTTTAAGCGCTCCATCCATCATCTCCTTCAGTTTGCCTGTAGCTCACCCACTCTCCTCAGTGAAGTGATTGCAACTTGGAAAGCAATTTTCCACGAGGGAAATAGCAGTTCACATTTATGCATGGGTTCAAAAGGTGGGCCCATTAATGGTGTGAGAACTATGTAAAGATTCCACAATGGGGCAGGTGGAGGTCTTGGTGGTACAACTCTTTTTAGTCCTTCCATAAAAGCTTTGATAACTGGTACTCTAAAAAGACATAAGTGTTGTCTGTTTTGCAGATACGCAGCTATCGTGGCGAGATGTAAACGGATAGAAGGGTAAGCGAATTGTGTCCGCTGCAAGTGTAACAAATAACATATGACATTTTGTATGGAAGTATCAAGAGGATTGATGTTGTTATTATTACACTAAATAAATGCTTCCATTTAGCTGTTTAACAAGCTTCTGTAGTAGGTCTTCTGGCCTCTCTCATAATGTTCGTAGTCTGGTGGAAGATTCAGATAACCAAACTCTATGACTTCAGGGGCCAGATCGCTAGGTTCAGTTCTTTGGGATCTCGGTATTTGATTTCTCCATGGCTCTGTGTGAGGGGATTGGATGTGAAATGCAGCTTGATGGGCCAATGTCGGAGCTACTAAAATCAGAGTGAGGGATGTTTCCCTGATATTCCAAACCACTGCTGGAATGAGTGGGAGAGGTGGAAAAGAGTAGGCAGAGATCCCTGACCAGTTCATCCATAGTGCATTGCCTTTGGAGAACGGGTGTGGCTACATGGAGGCAAAGCTTGGGCATTTTGCGATTTCGTGTGTGGCGAAAAGATCTATTTCAGGAAACCTCCAATTTTGAAAGTACAGGAGGAGAACTTGAGGGTGAAGTTCCCACTCGTGGATTTGCTGCCTCTGTTTGCTGAGAAGGTCGGCAAACTGATTGTTTACTTCTGGGAGGTGTTCTGCTAGGAGATCGATTTTGTGGTGTATGGCCTATTTCCAAATGTCTTTAGCTAGGTGTGACAGTTGGAGAGTGTGTCCCCCCTGTTTTTGTATATAATACATAGCTGTCATGTTGTCAGTGCAAACTAGGACAGCTTTGCCTACGAGGTGAATTTGAAAGGCTTTGTGCGCTAGAAAGCCTGCTAGCAGCTCTAGATGAATTATGTGGAGAGCTTTTTGCTTTTGACTCCACAAGCTTTCCATTGTCTGTTTCTGGGATGAGCCCCCCAACCAGTGAGCGACGAGTCTGCTGTTACTATTGTCTGTGTAACAGGGTCTATGAAGGGCCGTCCTTTTGACAAGTTTTGTGGGTTCCACCACTGCCGAAATCGATGAGTACGGCCGTTTACCAACACTAGATCGTTTAAGAGACCCTGTGACTGGTTCCACTGACTTGCTAAGCATTCCTGAAGGGAACGGATATAAAGCCTGGCCCTGGTAAACCATCATGATGCAAGAGGCCATCATTCCCAGCAGCTGCATATACACTTGAGCTGGTAGTGAGTGAGTGGGCTGAAATTGAAGAATCAGGGCCTGAATATTGCGAATGCTGGCTGCATTGGGGAAAACTAGAGCTTTTTGAGTATCTAAAGTGGCTCCTAGATAGTTTTGAGTTTTGGAAGGTTGAAGATGTGATTTCAACACATTGACTGTGAACCACAGTGGTGCAGTACGTACCCAAAGTGTGCTGGACACACTTTGGGTACGTACTGGCTAAGATGAGCCAGTCGTCCAAGTATGGGAAGACATTAATGTGTTGTCCTCGTAGGTGAGCAGCGACTACTGCCAGACATTTCGTAAAGACTCTGGGAGCCGTGGTGACTCCAAATGGGAGTACCTTGAACTGGTAATGCTGCCCCGCTACCACAAATCCGAGGAATTTGCGCTGAGCGGGATGCACTGGAATGTGAAAAACGCATCTTTTAGTTCTAGAGTAGACATAAAGTCGCTCTGTTTTAACAGTGAGAGCCCTTGTTGAAGTGTCACCATGTGAAAGTGGTCTGATTGTATGTAAAGGTTTTATTTACTGAGGTCTAAAATTGGTCTGAGAGAACAGTCCTTTTTGGGTATGAGAAAGTACAGAGTGTATACGCCCGACCCCTGATACTGCAATGGTACGGGCTGTATAGCTCCCTTCAAAACAAGAGACTGAACCTCCTGTTTAAGGAGGTGTAAACGGTCTGGTGACATTTTGTGTGAACGTGGAGGAATGTTTGGAGGATTGTTGGTAAGCTCCAGGCAATAACCAGAACGGATCATTCCTAGCACCCATTTGTCTGTAGTTATTGATTGCTAAACAGGTAGGGAATGAGAACGACGCCCCCGACAGATGTTAAATGATCAGGGACCAGTGTAGGTAAGACACTGTTTGGTGTTGGAGGGGGAGGTGTTGGAACCTCTATCTTTGCCATTATTGCCTCTGTAGCCCCCTCTGAAGAAAACCTTGGAATCAGAGTGCTGACTGTTGCGCTTGTACGGTGTAGAGGCAGTGTCTGAGGAGCTATTCCTGGACCTCTATGATAGAAGGAACGCCGAAAGAAATCCCGGCCAGAAGGGGACTGTAGGGCTCCCATAGATTTTGCCACGTCTGTGTCCTTTTTCATCTTTTGCAAGGACGTCTACAACATGTCCAAAGAGGTGTTGTTTGTCAAATGGTGTGTTAAGAATGGAAGCTTGAACTTCTGGTTTGAAGCCAGAAATTCTTAACCATGCATGCCTTCTTAGTAGCACGCTGGTGTGGACGGCTCAAGCGGCAGTGTCAGCCCCATCCAACGCGCATCAAATGGAATTGTTCGAGATGGGCACTAGGTCTTAAGCTTTGGACTTGTGCTCATCAGGCTGGAATTGGAGCAATGCGCCCTATAGTACCTGGCTAAAAGGGCTTGGGTGTTAGAAATGCGCCAGAAATTTGCAGCTTGGAAGGCTACTCTTTTCCCAGAGGCGTCTATCACCTTAGATTCTTTGTCCGGAGGGGGAGCATCTCCTTACTTTTGAGAATTGGCCCATAACGAATCTAAGGGTAACTGGCCCTTGATGTAAACTGGGTCAGAAGGTGCAGATGGATAAGTTACTTACCTGTAATCCTAGTTCTCTTCCAGGGGTATCCTCATCAAAGTCATAAGCACTTGAATATTCCCGCCGATGCGCAGGACCCTGGAAAAGATATAAAAATAATATATGAAAACATATATACAGATCTATATATATATATATATATATATATATATATATATATATATATATATATATATATATATATATATATACACACATATAGAATTCTTCTACAAAAACACAAACACTGCAGCCTTACAGACACCAACAGGTTAAGCAATGCTGTGAAATCTTGTCTTTGCACATACACAAATTAACCAGGAAGAACAAAAGGCACTTGAACTGCTTTTAATGAACAGCAGAAAGGTGGTCCTGCATAGAGAAAAATAGGCATTGTTAGCCCATAGGCTGCATTGTAACTTCAATAGCATAAAAACTGAAAGCAAATGTAGAGAATCAAAACCTGGCACCGTGCCTTTAAGGCAGCAATGACCCCTAGCTTCTCATCATGCCTATGAGGTGACAGTTAGGTCAGTTGTTCTTTGCGAGACCCGGTGTTGAGGGCACAAAGTGATTACAATCTTGGCTCATTTGCCCGGGGAGGTGGGTGGGGTGCTTATGACTTTGATGAGGATATCCCTGGAAGACGAACTCGGATTACAGGTAAGTAACTTATCCTTCTCTTCCAGGGCAGCCTCATCAATAGTCATAAGCACTTGAATTGAGTAGCAAGCCCATCCCCTCTTCCTGCGGACAAATGAGTACCATAAAAAACAGTAACATTAAGAAACCAATTAGAATGAATTTAGCATTGAAATAAATTCCTCAAGGAGGCTTGCCTACTTGAGTATCCGCTCTGGAATCAGAATCGAGACAATAGTGTCTCGTGAAAGTATGTACTGATTTCCAAGTGGCTGCTTTGCAGATTTCAGCAATCTGTACATTGTGTAGAAAGGCCACTGTAGCTGCCTTTCCCCTAGTGGAATGTGCTTTGGGAGAAGCCAGAAGGGGTTTATTTGCCAACTGATATGCCAGCTTCATGCAAGATACTATCCATCTGTAGATGGAACGCTTGGAGGCTGGGAAACCTGTTCTGATGGCACCATAGTTTAGGAATGACTCATCAGACTTTCAAATGGTCTTGGACTTATCTAAGTAGAATTTCAGAACTCTCTAAAGATCAAGGGAATGAAGAGAGTTTTCTGCTGCCGTAGATGGATTGGGAAAAAAGAACATAGCAGGATCGTTTGGTTGACATGGAAATCCGACACCACCTCCGGAAGGAAGGAGGGGTAGATCCTTAGAACCACTCTGTTGTGATGAAAAACCATGCACGGTTCTTTGGAACAGAGCGCCTGAATTTTGCTTACTCTATAAGCTGAAGTCATGGCCACTAAAAGGCGGATTTCCATGTGAGATGCTGAAGGGTCGCCTTATGAATCTGTTCGAAAGGGAGGGCCATCAGTTTGGAAAGGACCAGTTTTTTCTCCCAAAGGGGTAGGGGTGGGGACTTGCTTTAAACCCTGAAGGAAATCCTTAACCACCTGGAGCTGGAAAAAAGAAGGTAGATTTGGATCCTTTCTGTAGGCTATTATGGCAGCCAAGTGCAACTTAATGGAATTAAACTTTAGACCCGATTTGGCCAAATGTAGGTGATAAGGTACAATTACCTCCTCTTGACCCATATGAGGTTAAAAACGATTACGTATACACCACAAATAAAATCTTTTCCATTTAAAAGAATATGAATGTCTTGTGGAAGACCTTTTGGATTCCCTCAAATGTTCATACAGCCCTGGGAGAGATTTAGGTGGCCGTACTGGAGGACCTCAGGAGCAAAGCTGCCAAGCTCAACGAGGGAAGGCTGGGATGATGAGTCCTCCTTTTAATTTTGGACAGAAGGTCTGGTCTGCATGGAAGCCTCCTGTATGGACACTCTGAGAGGTGTAGCAGGTCCGCAGGTCCAGGTACCACCACTGCTGTGGCCAGTCTGGTCCTATCAGAATCATTCTCATCCTGAAGCGTGTGAGTGATCAGAGGAAGAGGCGGAAAAGCATAAACAAAGTTTCCTGACCAGTCGATTAAAAGGGCATTTCCTATAGTTCCTGGTTGGTAAAACCTTGACGCCAAGGCATGCCATTTTTTGTTTGACTCGTCCACAAAGAGGTCGACGGTTGGAGGACCCCATTGTGAATAAATGTCCACCACCACTTTGTCGTTTAATACCCAGTCTTGCTGTTCTTCGAAGTGACGACTCAGAGAATTCGCCTGTGAATTCTGTTCCCCCGGCAGATGGACCACCGTGATAGAGAGCTGTCTGGCCAGGAGCCAATGCCAGATCGCCTGAGCCTCCAGGGACAGAAGGCGAGAGTGAGTCCCCCCCCATTGCTTGTTTAGATAGTACATGGTGGTCGTGCTGTCCGTTTGTACTAATATTGACTTGGATTGTATCGATGGGTAGAACGCCTTGAGGGCTAGATGTATGTTTATATGATACGTTTGTTCTTTGTTTGACCACCTGCCCTGAGTATGTCGAAGACACATGTGTGCTCCGCATCCCTGAAGTGAGGCGTCTGTGATCAGAGATTGTGTCGGAGGAGGTTGGTGGAAAGGGACTCCCACCAAGAGATTTTTTTGATGAGTCCACCATGGCATGGATGCTTTCGCAGACTGGGAGGAAGAATCCTGTCTTCCCATCGTGCTGACGTCTGATCCCATTTGTCTTCCAAGTCCTGTTGAAGGGGCCTCATTCTCAGTCTGGAGTTGGGAACCAGAAAAATGCAAGATGTCATCGACACCAGAAATGATGCAACTTGTTGAACTGAGGGCTGATGAACTTGAAGAAGGAGATTGCACTTCTGCTGGATTGATAACAGTCTCTCCTCCGAAGGAAACATTTTTCCTACGCTGAAGTCCATAGTAGCCCCTAGGTAATGAATTCTTTGAGCGGGCTGATGGACTGATTTCTCCATATTTACATGAAGGCCCAGAGAAATACCTGGAGTATACCCCTTTTCTATGGCCATTTTTTTTTAGGAGAGCAGATACCTCCCGACGCAACAGCGGCAGTTGGTGAACTCTTGACTTCAGTGGGGGGATGCACTTTGGAGTGGCACGAAAACGTAGTGCAGAACCATTTTGTAGTATATTCAGCACCCATTGATCATTTGTATTTTGCGCCACTCTTTTACATGTTCGGAGATACTTCCTCCCACTGGAGTGGGTGACGGCGACAGAGGAAGTGAACTTTCATTGTTTGCCGGTGTTCTTGGTAGTTGAACAGGACTGTTGGGCGCTCCTCTACCTCTGGAAGGGCGACGTCCCTGATAGTGAGATTTTGGCCTGATGGTACTGCCTTTGGGACCACTGAGGGGCTTGAACCCTCTGATGGAACGCCCTACGATCGTAAGGCCTGTACCGATGTCGGAACTCTTTCTTTTTCTCTAAACCGACAGCTTTGAGAGTGTCCAGTTCAGACTTCATCCTGGCCATCTCCTCGTCAGTGTAAGGGCCGAACAATGGATATCTGGTGGAGGATCTGACCTGAGGAACAGGGGATCTTGTTCTGCTGGTCTATATTTCTTTAAGTTCCTTGCTGCTGGAACCGTTTTTATTGTTGCTGGAGTAAGGAAAACGTCCATGACTGGTTGTAAAAGATCAGAAACTAATGGCAGCAAAAGCCTCGATGCGGATTTCTGATGCAGTCTCAAATATAACAGATGTAGATGTCTGAGGTGCAGACATCTCTATGTATAGCTTTTGTGCTCCTTTAGATAGGACATCATGGAAGGTGTTGATGTCATCAACAGCCGACACTCTGGAGGGCGGACTGTCCATAAGAAGGCGAAGGCGCGCCAAAGGCAAGCCCGTCTGCGCCCGTCATCGCCAAGCCATCGCCTCTCGCCAGATTCCCTGGTCCTGACCCGACGGGGGTCCGAGTGTATGATGCTCTGACACTACGCTCCTTGAACAACGGTCAGGTTTGTAATAACTTGCCGACCTGTGTTGGAGACTCGAACTTTGCTTGTGAATCATGCTGTTTTACTCTACCTCGGCCAGGCTTGGCCGGACAGAAAGCGGAGGCGGATAGGTTTACTCAGCTGACTGTTCTACAGCTGAATGTGAGGTCCCTCGCCAAACATCACTTAGAGATACAGGCGCTTTTGCTTGAGGAAACCCCTGATGCCCTTTTTGTTTGTGAGACCTGGCTGCATGACACGGACACCAGCCTACCAAATCTCACTCTCCCTGATGGCTATCTGATCACATTAATTAACAGAGAGACACAAGGTGGTGGGATTGCTGTTATTTTCAAGGAGCAATACACATGCTCCTTTATTAGAGCCGACATTTGCGACTGCGAATGTGCCAGATTCCAGATAGCTTTTTGTCCCCAGTTTACGTTCTCTGGTCTTTATATCTATCGACCCCCAGGACCTGCCTCAAAATGTATCCAATCTTTAATAGAAGTAGTGAGCTCACTAGTAATTGGACCATCCAATTTTACTGTCTTAGGAGACTTAAATCTCCATTTTGACCAGAATCACGATGCTACTATCAGGAATCTCTTAAGTGACTTAATGGCCCTGCAACTGGAATCCTTTGTCCATACTCCCACACATGTGGCGGGGCACACACTTGACCCTCTTTTCTCTAATATTTTGGAGCTTAGAGTCGATACCCCTAAATCCATGGGATGGACGGATCACTTTCTGATCAAAGCTACCTTGCAGGTCAGGGAACCTTTTAAAACCATGGGGTTGAACCGGGTCCTAAAAAGACCGTGGCACAAACTAAAATCTGACTATCTCCAGACAACATTGGGGATGTTTCCCGGTGGGTGGAGAGGAGCCTGATGTTAACGCCGCACATTCCATCTTTCAGGACTGGATCGTGAAGGGATTGGATGACCTCGTCCCTGCCAAATGGACTAAAGGGCGAAGGTCACCATCCCACCCGTGGTACAATGATGCCCTCAGAGCCTGGAGGAAAGACTGTAAGAGAGCTGAACGCCTCTGGAGGCGTGAATATAGGGATGAGCATAAACGGATAAGGGCATCCCTAACCCCACTAAATGTCTGTTCAAACTTGTACAAGAACTTCAAAACAGTAGAACTCCATCCTCCAATATCACCTCGGCACAACAGTGTGAGGATCTGGCCACTTTCTTTGTTGAGAAAGTTAACGCCATATATAGCTCCTTTCCGCAGCACCCTTCTGAGCCCTGTACTTACACCTGCCCTAGTCCTAAGGGAGCGGTCTTGGCCTGTATTCCCGAGATCAATGCCGATGTACTGGCTATAATCTGTAAAAAAATTAAATCTGGGAGTCCGGCGGATCCTATGCGGCCTGTCCAATTTGTTGATTCCCCGAATTTCTTTCTTTTACCACTTAGATCTCTTCTTAACCTGTCCTTTTCTACAGCAACAGTTCCTGATGCTTGGAAACAGGCCTGGGTCTCCCCGATTATAAAAAAGCCGACCCTGGATCCATCCAGACCGGAGAACTTCAGGCCAATTTCCCTCCTCCCCTGGGTGGCTAAACTCGCTGAAGCCCATGCCAACTCTGTGCTTGAACAATTTGTGCACCAAAATGACATCCTGGACCCATCCCAAAATGGATTCAGACCGGGTCACAACACAGAGTCTGCCTTGTTGGCTACCACCGAACACCTTCGAGAGATCCTCGACGCCGGTCAGAGTGCAGCGCTGATCCTGCTTGATCTCAGCGCTGCCTTTGACACGGTGTCGCATGGGATCCTGATCCGCCGCCTGGAGGAATTTGGTATTAGGGAGTGTGCCCTGAAATGGTTTCGGTCATTCCTTCAGGACAGATCTTTTAGGGTTTCGGCCCCTCCCTTTCTATCCAAGTTCCACCATATTGGTCAAGGTGTCCCACAGGGCTCATCGCTTAGTCCGTCCCTTTTTAATCTTTATGTGCAGCCGCTTGCTGCGATTGCCAGAGAGTAGGGCTTGATGCTGGTATCGTACGCTGACGATACTCAGCTAGTCGTCACACTCTCTGAGAGTCCATCTGTCAATGCTACAAGATTTAGGGACGGAATAGCTGCAGTTGCGCACTGGATGACCAACAACTGTCTCCAGTTGAATGCCGGTAAAACGGAGATTCTGCTGTTGGGGAAGAATACGACCCTGTGGAACGAACATTGGTGGCCTCCCTCCTTAGGTCTGATGCCTGCTCCTAAGGCCTCAGTGAAAAACTTGGGTGTCTGGATGGATCCCTCTTTGGGCCTCGAGACCCACACCAAGAGAGTGGCAGCGACTTGTGTAGGCCTATTAAGGAGCCTTCGTCCCATCTTGGGGTTCTTTGAACCCGCTATGCGTCAGCTTGTGGTTCAAGCTATCATTCTGTCACGCTTAGACTATGCCAGTGTCCTCCTGTTAGGTGCCAACAAAACGGAAGTAGCCCGTTTTCAGAGAGTTCAGAACTCGGATGCGAGGACCCTGGTTGGCCTTCCCCGAAGATGCTCTGCCAGAGCTACGATCAAAAAACTGCACTGGCTCCCAATGGAATCTCGCATCAAATTTAAGGCACTTTGTCTGGCATTCAAAATCCTTAAACTTCAGAGCCCGGCCATTCTGAGCCCTCTTTTGACTCTGTATGTCCCGCAACGTAATTTAAGCTCCCTCGGTCAGCACCTTGCAATCATCCCTAAGAGCAGGCTCTGCCGTATGGGTGGACGCTCTTTTCGGGTGCTGGGAGCCAGGCTTTGGAATTCCCTTCCGGTTGCCATTCGTGGCACCGAGAACCTGCTTGCTTTTCGTAAAGCTGTAAAGACCTTTCTGTTCTCCTGCCCCTAAGGCTTTGCCCTTCTGGCCTGCTCCATCCACTCCGCCTCACCGCTCTCTAGCGCCGGGACGCCTCTTTGCTGGGGCAGCTGTTGCGCTTCAATAAACTAATAACATAACATAACATAACATAAGAGTGGGAAAATAATCCCTCTTGGAGGAGTGGGTCGAGGAGGACGACCAGAGGGTGATCTTTGTCTCCTATGATGTCCATGAGAAGCAGATCTATGTGGCAGAGACTTGTCCCTCTGGCGACCCCTGGATGGTGTTGTGGGTGATCGGTCAACTGCCTGCAAAAGCCGAGCCAGAGGGGATCTATGAAGAGGGCTTGAATAGTCCAAAGGCAGTTGAACCTGTGCTGAAGGATCTTCTGACAATGATGAACCGGCAGAAGCCACCTGGGAGAGAGATGAACAGAGTGAGATCTGTGCTCTTCCCCTCATTGCGTAGGTGGAGCCGTGATCTGCGGGGTGGATTTTTGTACCCGCCGTTCTCGAGACGGAGAAGATGAACTTCTCGACGTAGAGATGACTTGTGGGAATCCTGCAGCCGACACTGAAGGTTGCAAGTGGTCTTATGACGTGGAATGGTGTCTCCTTGAGGTCGAATGGTGTGACGACATTGATAATTGTGAATGTCTTGATGTTGAGCAACTATGTGCCATTAAGACCTGCGAGTCCAAAGAAGGAGACCTCTGCCTCGACGTCGGTAGTGTGTGTTTTGACGTCGACCAATGTCCCGTCGACTGAGACTTTGGAAAAGGAGTACCCAACGGAGTACCAAGTCTCAACATCGTACCTGGGGAATGTGATGACGAAATCCTTCTCGTCATCGACCCTCTCAACGCCGTCTATGTAGGCCTCGACGTTGAGCGCCGTCTCGTGGGCTGCAACGGAGGAATCCGCCTCGATGTCGGATCTCTTCTCGGCATCACAGATGATCTTGGCTTCGACGTTGAGCGTCTTGATGGAGGGATCTGCTTCAACTTCGAATCCTTTTTCGAAGTCATTGATGACCTAGGCCTCGACGTTGACCGCCACCTGGTTGACGGCAATGGAGGGCTACGCCTCAACGTCGATTGTCGTACCGATGGCGACGACAGAGAGCGGTGTCTCGACGTTGGCCTATCCCGCAGCAACGGAGAGCGACTCCTCGACGCCGACCGTCGCCTGGTTGACTGTGGGGGGAGGAATCGTCGCTGATGATGTACCTCTATGTTTGGAAGTCTTTAACGACTGATGTTCTCTCGACGCGAGCCTGCAGTCGTTGGGATAGTCGTTTACATTTTCTTTGCCGGTGGAGGCATTCTTGAGGCCGAGCCCGACGCCGATGAAGAACAGACAGGAATCTTGCTTCTAGAAGATGATCTGGGCCTCTTCTTCTTCTGTCTCACAGGAGACCTGCCTCAGAGGTAGAAGCTTTACCTTTTTCAGAGAGGCCATATAGGCGAATCCTCTCTCTGTCCTTTGGAGTCCGTCTTGATAAAGACTGGCAGTGTTGGCAAGCCACAGGATCATGAGAGTCCGGAAGGCACAGAATACAGACTGAGTGGGAGTCTGTTCTGGCCTTCTTTTCGCCAAAGCAAGGGCAAGGATCAAAAAGGGAAGGCATTTTAGAGAGATAAAAAATGCCAAACTCCTAAAGGAAAACTCTAACAGGTGTAAAATGTTGAAGTAAAAGGGTTTTAAGTGAAAAAGAAATATCTTTTTCTGACAGAAAAGTAAAATATCTGTGAAGTTGATTAACCAGGGTCCTGACTAAAGAAGCCGGAAATAATAACTGACCTAACTGTCACCCCTAATGCATGATTGGAAGCTAGGGATCATGGCTGCCTTAAAGGCACGGTGACAGTTTTTGATTCTCTACATTTGCTTTCAGTTTCTATGCTATTAAAGTTACAATGCAACCTATGGGCTAACAATGCCTATTTTTCTCTTTGCAGGACCACTTTTCTGCTGTTCGATAATAGCAGTTCAAATGCCTTTTGGTCTTCCTGGTTTATTTGTGGATGTGTAAAGACAAGATTTCACAGCATTGCTTAGACTGTTGGTGTCTGTAAGGCTGCATTGTTTGTTTTTTGCAGAAAAAATGCTATATATATAGCTCTGTATGTATATGTTTTCATACATAATTTTGATATATTTTCCATGGTCCCCGCGCATGGGCGGGAATATTCAAGTGCTTAGGACTTTGATGAGGATCCCCTGGAAGAGAATTATACTTTTGGTCTATCCTCTGGGTGAGAATATGAGCCCAAACAGGATCCTTAAATATGTCCTCCACATGAATTAGCATACCTTTAAGCATAGGGAGTGTGTGAGTGGATCTTTGGGAACTGCTGAAAAAGTGTTTAAAAAAGGAAATCCTCCTCTAGAGATTCGTTGTGTAATTAAACCCTGTGATAATTAGCAGCTCTGCTTAATAGTTCTACATAGCCTACGTTGTCATCTGGTGGAGAAGGTTTAGTAGGGTAAAGATCAAGATTGTTACCTGTGGGAGAATCTGTGTTGTAATCCTTCCAGGAATCTGCAGGTGCAGGATCATTGTCCCCAACCACATCATCCTGATCATCAGGTGTGAATGGTGGTGGTGAATTAGTAGAGGTAATTAACAAGTGTTGTGTTTCTGGGGAAGGAGGTGATGGAGGAGGAGAAGGATGTATACCCACATGTTTCTTCTTTAAAGGAATGTGATAGGCTACTTCTGAGTCAGATTTGCGTTTGAGTGACTATTTGGTCGCAATATGTCCAGTTTTTGGATTTATGTACAGTTCTTTTTGTTTCTGGTTTAAAGGCGAGGCATAGAAACGGGGCTCCTTGGATGGTATCGGAGCATCTTTATGTTTTGGCGCCAAAGTTTTCGGTGCCGGTGTCTTGGGGGCCAAGAATTTCGGCTCTAAAGATGATTATGGCATCGAAGGAGGTGGGCCCAGAGTGTGGATGACTTAGCCCTGAGCCGGAAGGTTTTGAAGAATGTGTTGGTTCCGAGCCCAAAGGCGGGGTGTTGGCAACATGTTCTCAGTGCCGACCAGGGCCCGAAGGCAGAGGTGGAACCTCTTTCTTTGGCTGAGTTGTACTTTGGGGCAACGGAGGATCAGTACTCACAATATGCTGACCATGCGGAATATCTTCGTCCACATCGGGCCGTACTTGGAGATGGAGACAGGGACCTCTTGTTCTTCCTCTGCCCCTATGCCATAGATGGCTTCTTGTTCGGAATCTTCTATGAAGAGGTCAGGAATGGAGCCGGTGTTCGGGCTCTGCATGTCCGGACGGCGAGCCCGAAGGTCCCGGAGCGTTTTCTTCAAGCGGAAATATTTACACGGGAAGCATTCTTGTTCGCTGTGCTCCGAAGATAAGCACAGGTTGCACACTTCGTGCGAGTCGGTGCGCTGGAACTTCACGTGGTACCGAGGGCAGAATTTCAATGGAGTCTGTTCCATCGACTGCAAGGCGGCCCGACGTGGGTAGGCCCGATGGCCTTCCATGAGTTTCCTGATCGAAAATAGTTTTTTTTATTAAGTACGATATGCGGAGAAAGGGAATACGCTATCAACGGTGTTGAACTGGAGTGCAGAAATTCACATCTGAACCTGATGAAGGAAAAAAATCAATCTAACAATGGAGTTGATGCCCATGCGCACTAGCACCGAAGGGTGGAGTTACCTACTTTGTGACTGGAAAGACTTCTTCAACAAGCATTTGCAATGCAATAGTTCTCCCAGTAATTAAGTTTGAGCTTTTGGCATTGCCGAAATATTGCCACACTAATTGCAATAAGAGTCAATAAATTGTAGGCCAGGGGGCGTGGCTAGCGTCCGACTGTGATGGCCGCAGCCTAAGAGAGCTCCGTGCACCTTAGAGCTTTCCCACGAAATCCGCGTACATATCCTGCCCAATAACAATAGTGCTGCAGCAGCTTTACAACCGGGGCATCCCCGGTGCGGGAAACGACTACCGGCGTCGCGGTGCTCCCTACCCTGGCCGAGCTGCACCGAGGTGGAGATTGCGGCCTGCTGGCGCCGCCGGAGCCGGGGGCTCAATTAGTGTGAAGGCCTGGAGGCCGGTGCGGTGAGGGCGGGCGCGAAACGGCGGAAGCGGCCGCTGGGCTGGCACGGCACATAAAGACTTCAAAGGACATCGGGCCGCCGTCGCGGTGCTCCCTGCCCTGCCTCGACCGTGCTGCGCCGCGGTGAAGGCTGCGGCCTGCTGGCGTCGCCGGAGCAGGGGACTGACTTGGAGTGAAGGCCCAGAGGCAAGTGAGGTGAAAAGAGCGCGAAACGGCGGTGGCGGCTGCGGGGGCGGCGCGGCACATCGGGACCCCAGATGACATCGGGCCCTGCGGAGGGAGAGCACCTGCCTCGGACACTGAAGTAAGCGGGTCAGTAATTCACAGCTGGAGCAGAGAGAGCGGGCTGTAGCACTCCCCGGGGTCCAGGCACAGCTACAGTAGTGGCCTGCACATAGTCCCGCGACCCACAGGCGGCTCATGCGGTGAAACACACCTGACAACAATTCCTGTAGGCCCTCATCAACAAGGGGTAGTCTGAGGAGCACAGGACTCCGTGATCTCGCAGCTATTTGACCCGGACGTGCCTACAGACCTACTACCACGCGGGCCCCACACGAACATTGGTGCCCAGGGGCCCAGCGGCAGTGGCCCGTGCAGACGTGGTGAGGTAGACGACAATACCGAGTGGCATAACGCTGCGGCTCAGCCCCAGGTAGACCAAACCCGGATACGCCTCAACAGGCAACCATGAGTGGCAGGGGGCCACGGGTGCAGCAGACTGCACGGCTGGAGAAATACGCATACAACAAGGATAGCGGAGACTCCGGGAAAGTGACCGCGCCGCAGCCATCCACCCAAGCACCACGCAGCCCAGGGGGCGCCAGTGAAATCACCCTCAAAGATGTCATGGCGACACTACAGACGATGCAGTCCTCCATGGGCACAATATCCACAGACATTTCGTTTATGCGCGCCGACCTAGCCAAAGTATCGGACCGCCTGGGAGAAGTGGAGAAAACGGCGACCGGGCTCGCGACGGACACGGCGGACCTGCAGGTCAGAGTGCGTACACTGGAGCAAGACAACACCATGCTGAAGGCTAAGCTGGATGAGCAAGAAGGCAGATCCCGATGCAATAACGTACGCCTGGTAGGCGTACCAGAGACGGCCGGGGGTCCGGCCCTTGACCTCTTCGTGGAGGACTTAGTACAGAATCAACTTCAGCCGAGAGGTCTCTCTAAATATTTTTCGGTGGAGCGAGCACATCGTGTCCCGGGAGGCAAACCGCGCACAGGTGCTCCTCCGCGCCCGATCCTGGCACGCATTTTTAACTTTCGAGACCAGGACGCAATATTGCAAGCCGCACGGATAGCCCCACCGATCAAAATTGACAACTCGGAGGTCACGTTCTACCCTGATTACACAGCAGCGGTGGCCCAGCAGCGGCGGAGCTTCACAGAGGTGAAGAAGGAACTCCGCGCCAGAGAAATCAAGTACTCCATGATTTTTCCAGCGAGGCTGCGAGTCGAATCCGAGGGGAAGGCATGGTTTCTGGAATCTCCGGAGGAGGCAAAGGATTGGCTGGAGGGCTGGAGACCGGCGCGAGGACCCAGGCGTCGAGGGAACGCTCGCAACGGCTCGGATGGCGGAGAACAGGGCGCAGAAAATGGACACTAAGGCATTGAAGCCAAAGTTGACTCCCGCACAGGCTACAGACAGTCGAGAATAACCGGAGGCATAGAGGACCTGTCATTCCCCAGACCCGCAGCACACGACTGGACTCCACGGAGGGAGGCGGGGGGGAGGGTGTTATAAACCAGCACAACGGAGACAGGTGGCAGCAGCAGCTGGTAAACACATGAAGACTGCAGCAGGTAGGAACTATCGAACCTAAATGCACTGATGGGACTTAGCTCCTATAAGGGACCTCATAGGGGGCACGGGGACTACCCCCACTTGGTTTTGGACCACACTAGGGATAAGAAGCACTCTGCTCAGTTGGCGAGGTGGATAGTTGTGGATCCGCCGGGCAGGGAGGCAGGGTGGGGGGCAGGGGTTTTCAGTATTGTTTTGTTTCTAAGAATTTCTTTTCAGGTTGAAGTTCCACAGTCACTCCACATCACGATACAGAAGAATACACAGACACTGAGTACAGACATGGGCAAATGGGCTGTCAGACAACGTCCCTCTAAGGATCACAATGCTGGGTAGCGAGACAGGGGGTCCGGAACCCCAGACTGCACGAATGGCCGCTCCTCTATTGTCCATTATATCCTGGAACGTGAACGGGTTGGGGCACAAAATAAAAAGGGGACTGGTCCTGCAATACCTAAAGAGAAAAGGCCCAACTGTGGTGTTGCTTCAGGAAACACATTTGACAGGGCTGGCCTGTAAGGCAATAAACCGCTGGGGCTTTCAGATGGCCGCTCATGCAGAATTCTCCTCCGGATCCAGGGGGGTGGGTATACTGATCCACAAAAGCTCCCCGCTGGTGATCACGAAAACCTGGGTGGATGAGCAGGGGCGTTTTGCCGCACTCACGTGTCAGTGGGAGGGACGCCGCTACAATTTGGTCTCAGTATACATTCCGCCGACGCTCCACCAGTCAGCGTTTCATGACCTTGGTAAACTCCTGTTAGACTTACCGGAGGGTGAACTGATCATAGGGGGGGGACTTCAATGCAGTAAGTGAGGCGGCCCTTGACCGCCACCCACCCAGAGAGGAGAACAGACCCAACCAGGCCCTCAGGGACTTCCTAGACGCCTTGGCCCTCACGGATATGTGGAGACTGAAGCATCCTACAGACCGCCAGTACACCTTTTATTCTGCAGCGCACAATAGTCTCTCACGTATCGACTACATACTTACGCTAGCGGTAACCCCGGAGAAGGTAACAGCAGTCGAACACTTAGCACGGGGAATCTCGGACCACTCCCCGATACACCTTACCTACACCACACAGCTCCCTAGGCGGCAAAGAATTTACCCTCTATATCCAGGCTACCTACAGAACCGTAAAATAGCGAAGGCCCTAGTGACGACCACAGAACACTACTTCACGGACAATATGGAGACGGTGGACTCACCATGCACACTTTGGGAGGCATACAAAGCAGTTATCCGGGGGCAAGCCATTTCCACCACCACCCACCACAAGCGGGAACACAGGCATACCATTGAAGCCCTAGAGGCGGCCGCGTTAGAGGCGGAAAGAACGCATGCCATAGACCCCAACGAGACCACAGCACGGACTCTTACCTTAGCTGTCAAGGAGTTCCGAGCTTACGCTGAAGATATGGCAAAGATAAGACACACAGACACCAAACACAGGATAAACGAAAAGGGGGACAAGGCGGGGAAAATGCTGGCGTGGCTGGAAAAGAAAGAAAGAGCAGATAGATGGATCGCCCAACTGACGCTGGTAGACGGTACACTCACGACTGAGCCTCAGCTGATTGTAGATGAATTAGCGACATACTACGAACGGGTATACACACCGCGGGGAGGGGTGACGGAAGAGGAATGCTCGCAATTCCTGAATGGGATACCGCTAGCCACTCTCTCTTCTAAGGAGGTGGACGCACTCGAAGCAGACTTATCGGGGGAGGAGGTGGGTAAGGCTCTAGCGGCACTGCACACGGGCAAAGCAATGGGGCCCAATGGCCTGCCAGTGGAGCTCTATAAGAGAGTAGCGAATAAGGTCCCCCCCATTTATTGAACATGTATAATGACTGTTACACACAGGGAACTCTACCGAGGGACCAAAGGTTGGCAACCATAGTGACGATACGTAAGCCAGGGAAACCACCGGAACAGCCCTCTTCCTACAGGCCTATATCACTAATAAACGCAGAAGCAAAGATACTGGCAAAAACACTAGCGTTACGTCTACAACCCCATCTTACGACACTGATCCATCCAGACCAATCGGGCTTTATGCCTGGACATAACACCGCCCTGAACTTAAGACGTCTTAATGGGGTTCTAGCCCGCACTTCCTTGCTCCACGAATATTAAGCAATTTAAATGTTACTGCATGCAGAATGATGAGGGAAAATACATGTACTGAAACATTGACCGTAGTAATTCCCACTAATTCCCCCACAGTGAGTTATCAGATGCTTTCATTACAAATCCAGATTGCACTTTAACTTCATTTTAAAACACATCAGCACTGCAATATGGTGGCTCGTGAACAGGTAGGTGTACAGTAGGCTTCCAGGAGTTGTGCTTTAAGGGGTAACGTTGGCGCCTCCTGGATCCAGCGGTCCCTGGACGGTGATGCGGGCCCTACAGTCATGTCAGAGGCACTGCAGGAGCAGATGGTTATTACATGAGGTCCGGGTAGCTGAGGTGACGAGCATGCCGCCTCTTGCACCACCGCGGCCTGCCTCGTCCTCTCAGAGGTCACCCGGAAAGCGGCCGAGCAGTCAAGAAAGACATCAGGTAAAGCTTTTGTTTCCGTTTGTTGTCACAGCAGAAGAAAATAAAGCGGTACACAAAAATATGGCAAATGGAGTCTGAGCCTCGGCTACATTCAGTACCCCCTAGTATTGCAGTCATTATGATATTTTCTCTACTCGAGGTGAGCAAGTGGCAGGCACACTGCGCAGGTTTTCTAACTGACCCTAATACAATAACTGACTTTGCTGACATTTGCAGAAACGTTCTTTTGTTTGCAGTGGTGCAGCGTGGACTTTCAATGAGAGGGGTGCACATCGGAGTCCTCGTTTCTTATTAACAGTACGATCAGTTTAGGAGGGCAGTAGGGCTTCAGGTTGCAGATATGTATGACTTCCCAGACTTTATTGCTTGATTTTGCTTCCGAAAAAGTATCACTCATAGCCGCTGAAATGTCACTCATAATTACACAAAAATTATGAAAACGTCACACATAGCAATCTGAAACCTTGGCAGCTATGAAGGTCTACGTGCTCTTTCGAGACAGTTAACCACTTTCCACAACACCCTATTTCTACCAGCCTCACCCCAAGCCGGGCCCCCTTTGCATGTTAACGGTGCGGCCTTACCTTGCTGTAGAGCTCAGAGGCGGACATCGCGGCCCCTCGTGCCCCCTCCTCGCAGGGTGCACCGGATGGACGGGACTGGAAGTGTCTAGGCCCGACTCCTCGCAGGTGGGCCTGTCCTGAACCCTAGTAAGCCCAGCTCCCCGCACTTAAGCCCACCCGAGCCCGGCACCCCGCCTGGCCCCGCTTTGGCGCTGCACATTGCCCGGGCCTGGCCTGGATGCGCCGGACACCTGCGGGCAATCCGTGATTAACAGGGGCCGCTTAGGGAAACAAGCAGGCGAAATTCATTAACAGGAAAAAACACATGCCCGCCCCAAATAGTGAAGAGCAACGAGGCACAAACGTCCACCGGACACGTCATGAGCGGGACCTCCTGCTCAGCGCGCAAACTGAAAGCGCTGTGAGAGCGAGACGACGTGAGCCTGCTCAATAGAGCGCGCGTTCACGTGCGCGTGGCCCGCTCCATTCCCCAGCGCGCGGCCAGCTCCTGTCCCCTCTCATGGGAGCAAGAGTCGCTCACTATAGGTCTCTGGCGAGACAGCGCTTTTCGCGCGGTTCAACGCTAGGAGACCTAAAAACAACTTGCAAACCTCCAGACCCAACACTCGATGGTGTTAGTATGCAAAGCATGTGACCTACAAGCTCACATGCCCCGAGAACATGTCCTTATTAGGTCTCGCCTCCGCAGCGCGCATGCGCTGCAGAGGAAAGAGACCTCTAGCCATCGGTCTCCCCCCCCCCCCGCTGCTATTGAATGCGGCGCGTGCTTGTTTGTTTTCTCATCTGTTTTCTGTGTCAGTCAGACCCTGTGCATGAGAGAGCTCTCTACACACTAGGCTTAGTATGCATTGCTCGAAAGCTCAGATGAGTGCCTAAATCAGATAACAGAACCAAAGTCTCGACCATCCTCTCAGATTGGGTGTGCTGGAAGGTGTGTGTCAAGTCTTGCACTCGTCCGTTACTCGTTTCCCTTCCGAACCACTTGCCGGATTTTCCTTGTGAAAAGAGTTTCCATCGACCACGTAGAAGGCTGCTGTAAACAGGAAGGGCCTCCGGAGAGGCCTCGGCGTGAAGTCCTTCCTACTTCTGCTCCACGAGGAAAGCGCCGCTCTCCTGTGCTATCAAGAGTGCGGACTGAGGGGAACCGGACGGGGCGCCGCACAGATACGCACCATCAGAGGGGCTGGAAACTCTCGGGCCACTGATCTGAACTCCAGTAGGAATGGCGCCCCTTCCTGTTATGAGAGCACAGCCCTGGCATGGCACATAGAAAGCAGGTGCAGGAATTGCAGAACTTCAGTTTATTCTAATTTCTCTTACATTTATCCACTGCGAGTCACATGAGAAATAGAGAGTTTTCTGTTGCCTGACACTTTCCCAGCCCAACTGCCCCAGCCCTTCTTTTCTAGATGTGGGCGAGCCGCTGAAAGCTCGGGCCAGGCTCGAGTCTGAAGCTTGGCTCAGCTTGAGGTCCTGTTGGAACCCCGAGTCCGTAACAAAACAAGCTTTCTTTTGGCTTCTACCTGCCTTCATGCCCGTACCCTTGATGTGGTGTTAGGGCCAGGGCAGCTGATTTTTGACCTGGGGAACCGGGTTCGAGTCTTGGCGTCTGCTCAACGTCCTTTGATTCTTGGCAAATCACTTTATTACACCACCCCATATAAACAATGCACCTTATGTAATGTAAGGCCGGCGTTTCTAAGTAAAGCACGAACTTCGCATAAGGAAAATCTCTATAGAAATATTGGCCATATACAGAACGGGCTTTAAATGGGATGAAAAAACTGTGGGGAGGTCTCTCAAAGGGGTGTGGCCAGATGTCCTTGAGTTCAGGTAAGGGGCACCGGCATAACACGTATGGCTACAAATTTAAAATATGTGCTTTTGAATTACGTTAAGGCTTTGATGTTATATAATGTAGTGCGTGTATTTCAAGATGCATAAATTAACAACAAAAAGTTTAGTTGATGTGTGCATCTGTAGAACGTCTACTAGAAATTGTGCTTGACGGGTAGGAAGCGCAGACTGTGCTTCCAGATCTACCAGTTGACCACAAAAGAGCAGTATAATAGTGCAGTTTCTGACTGCAAGATGCCCAACATTGCATCGTCAGGCACATAAGCGTTCAGTTTTTTTCAGTGGACACGAATAATGCATTAAGCAAGTTGTAGAACTTTTTTGTTTTAAATGTCTGTTAAAACCAACAGATGAGGGTTTTATAGTAGCGCTTTCCTTGGTTTGACTGTCCAGAGTAGCAGACGCATGATGTCCCCTGTAGGACATTTTGGATAACAACTGAAATAATATTGTCATGCGGATTGTATTGTCTTTATGTATAATGGAACACTTATCACAACTCCTGTACAGTGCTCTGCCTGGTAGGACTTGATCCGTGCTTTACAAAACGAACTGGGATTTCATAGCAGAAGTAGGGTTCAAAATGTCCTCTTAACTAAGTGTACAGCAGTGGTTTCTACTAGAAATGTTTGCACTTACGAGTGCATTTACAGTATCTTTTGTCTAGTTTGAATTGCTGCTCGGTTTTTGTTATGTTCCGGATTCTCCGTTTAGTTTCTTACTTTCTTTTTGAAGTAACCAATAGTTTTTAATTAAGCTGATAAGATAAATTGTGTGTTTAAGTTGGAGGGAAATGAAAACTTCTAGTATTTTAATTCCATCTGCAAAGTGATGTCTGCTTTGAATCAAACTCCCAAGTTATTGTGTTTTAAATTATACATTTTCTTATCCTCTTAGCATAATTACATTAATTTACTTTATTTTTATAGGCAATGCTGCAGAGTGTAATGCCCAGTTAATTTTCTTTTTTTTCCTTCAATGTTCTAAGGAAGAAGATTAGCCTGGAGCTATACAACTCTGCTTGGAATGTTAAAAGGCAGCCAGCACATTCAAACACTATAGTTGCATAAGGTAAGACCCTAACAGTTTCTCCAAGATTGTTCCACTTTTCAAACCGTGAATTATGCATGTTCTGTTTTCAAAATAGGATGTTCACTTTTGCGGAAAGCATATATTCACTACTGCAGTCTGATGTTCCAAAAAGCCCTGCTAAATACTAAATAAGCCAACGAAGAACTAAATGCTAAACAGTTTTTCAGTTTTAATGCTTCATGTTAGTTCCTGACAGTGTTGCCCTGCACATGTCTGTTGAGTTCCTTGGTGACGTGTGTGTCATCCCACTCCAGTAAACATGCAAGCGGCTAGACTTTATTTATTTAGCATGTGCTGTAGAGTGCAAAGTACACCCACAGGTATATTTTCCCTGAAACAGCACTCTCTAAGAGAAGATTCACCCCTCACTTTCCGTAACTTGAGGAAAGAAGAAGTCAGGTTTTAAGGCTTTTATACATTGTAATACATTTGGATCAGCTAGAATATTTGCTGTAGCCACTGAAAAGGCCTTGCCTCCCGTGCTGGGCACTTACCTTTGGGAACCTCCCACTAAACCTGATCAGCTGAGCGTAGAAATTGGTGGGGTTAGTGCCAGGTTAAGTGGTGGGAGAGAGGGGGTTTTCTTTGGCTGTTTAAGACTTTGTGGGACCAGACGGAGATTTTTTTTATTGATTTTCAAAGAACACAGAACTTGTCCCTGTTTACCTCTAGTGCGGGAAACTCACTACACACATCTTGTATCAATACATGTGGATTATATTCATTATACATCAAGTTAATATGCAGACAATCCATCTTTAATTTGCAACAGTATTTTTTCAGCCATATTGGTCATCTACACATTAAGACTATTCCCTTCGGTATGCTCCTCAGTAGTATCCCTTACCAAATTCCCTTATTCCATTTCAATTTCCACTGCATCTTACTCCAATGTTCCCCTTGGACCACCTGATCGGTATTGAAGTTTCTTGTATACGCCTCATTACGCTGCTACCTATTTGATCATCTCTCTCCCGTTGGTGCAACGTCAGGACTGTATTTTTTATTCATCATACTGCAATACACTTTTTCCAGACACAGGACCTAGCGCCACTCTTTTAGGCACCTCTTTCATATTTTTTACCCTTAAGTAAATGTTAGACGGCGACCTGGAGGGTCGGCCGAGCACACGGGGAGAGGCCTCCGGTGAGGGCCGTCCCCAGCGATCGTACAGACAAGTAACTTCCCCCCCCACAGATGGACACCACACGAAGATCAGATTAACACCTTTTATAGGCAGTTCTTGAAGTAAGGTAGTACGATACAATGAGGTCAGGACACGATGATCCTCTCAATTCTAGTCTCTATTAGGGAAGGGAGTAGCGGGACAGTCTTGGTACCCGTAGGTACGGCGGTGGGACGGTGATAGCTCACAATCCTCGAGCTCGGTGTTCGGACGGGTCAGACCGCGGCAGCGCCAGCAGGTCCCGAAGAGGTCGTAGGTGGCAACGGGCCGCGGCAGCGCCAGCAGGTCCCAACGAGGATGAAGGTTACAACGGGCCGCGGCAGCGCCAGCAGGTCCCACGAGGATGAAGGTTACAACGGGCCGCGGCAGCGCCAGCAGGTCCCACGAGGATGAAGGTTGCAGAAGGCCGCGGCAGCGCCAGCAGGCAGGACAATAGTTCACAAGGCAGGGCTGCGGCAGCGCCGGCAGTCCGTCAAGGATGAGTTTGTCGCGGTGTCTCTCGACTCCAGGATACAACTGCCTTCCTGTTCTGGGGCTGCCTCAGTTATAGGTCTGGCACTCTTTGATGTCCGGACCCTCGCTCTTGGAGGTCGGGAGGTCCGGGATGAGGGAGTCGAGACACCCAGCAGGGGGGTGGAGCCAGCGCCCGAGGAGGCTGGGGGTGATCGGCACCTGGCGGGAGAGAGCCATCGACACTTCTTACTCCCATTGACCTGCCAAGTGGTCCGTTCACCTCCTGGGTGGATGGTGGTGCCGGGATGTCGGGACCTGGCCAGGCCCGGGGTTGGGGTCGAGCTGAGGCCACGCGGCCTCGTGGCGCAGTGTCTAAGATGGCGGCTGGTCCGGGCAAGGGTGCTGACGGTGGCCCAGGCCAGGGACACAGGGATTCCCAGGAGCAGACGTCCCATGGGGGACGGGTTGGGGGTTGCTTCTGCGGGTAGTACCTGGAAGGCCGGTACCAGGGCCCTGTCATGCGGGGAGGGAGCGAGCCCTTCATGGGGCCTGTCCAACATGCGTCCCCCCCAGCTGAAGGCGGGGAGAGTCACCCATCCTCTTGGGGACTTTCCTCGTCGAGGCGGAAAAAGCGGGACAGGCCGTCCGCGTTGGTGTGGTCTTGACCAGGGCGATGCTCTACAGTGAAGTCCATCCCCTGCAGGGAGATGGACCATCGCAATAGTTTGGGGTTCTCCCCCCGCATTTGCATGAGCCATTGCAGGGGCCGATGATCTGTTTGTACCCGGAAGTGGGTTCCGAAGAGGTAAGGCCGGAGCTTCTTGAGGGCCTATACTACTGCGAAGGCCTCTCGCTCAATGGTGCTCCAGCGCTGTTCTCGGGGCAGTAGGCGCCTGCTGATGAAAGCCACTGGTTGGTCGACTCCTTCGGGGTTCAGTTGGGAGAGGACGGCCCCAATACCATGGTCGGAGGCATCGGTCTGAACGATGAACTCGCGGCTGTAGTCGGGGGCCTGGAGCACAGGAGCGGTGCACATGGCGGCCTTCAGCTTCTCGAAGGCCGCTTGACAGTCGGGAGTCCAGTTGACTCTTTTTGGGTGGTTCTTAGACGTGAGTTCCGTGAGGGGCCCCACAATGCTGCCATAGTCCTTCACGAACCGCCGGTAGTATCCGGTGAGCCCCAGGAAGGCTCGGACCTCGGTTTGCGTTTCGGGGGGTTGCCAGGACTGAATGGCAGCTACCTTGAGTTGGAGGGGGGCCACCAGACCGCTCCCCACTTGGTGTCCGAGGTAGGTCACGGACCCCTGGCCGATTTGGCACTTGCTGGCCTTTATGGTGAGGCCGGCCTGTTGGAGGGCCTGCAGGACCTCTCGGAGGTGGTGGAGGTGGTCTGTCCAGTGGCGGCTGTATACCGCGATGTCGTCCAGGTAGGCGGCGCTGAATTCCTCGAGGCCCGCCAATACCTGGTTCACCAGTCTTTGAAAAGTGGCTGGAGCGCTCTTCATGCCGAATGGCATCACTCTGAAATGGTAGTGCCCATCCGGGGTGGAGAAAGCGGAACGTTCTTGGGCCCTGGGGGTGAGGCCGATCTGCCAGTAGCCCGCTGTTAGGTCGAAGATGCTTAGGTAGCGGGCTGCCCCCATGCGGTCGACTAGTTCATCTGCTCGGGGGATAGGGTGAGCGTCGGTTCGGGTGACCGCGTTCAGACCCCGATAGTCGATGCAGAATCGGAGCTCAGGTGTGGTGCCCGGGGCCGCGGCCTTGGGGACCAGGACGACCGGGCTGGCCCAGGGACTGTCCGAAGGTTCGATGACCCCGAGGGCGAGCATCTTGGAGACTTCTTCTTGGATGCATGTACGTACCCGATCCGGTACTCGGTACGCCCGGTGTCGGACAGGAGGACTGTCCCCAGTGTCCACGTCGTGCAGGCACCAGGAGGTGACTCCGGGTGCGAGGGAGAACAGGTTTGCGAACAGCAGCAGGAGGGCCCGACAATCTTGACGCTGCTCTGGGGTCAGGGCCTCGGAGAGTCGGACCCCGTCCACCGAACCATCTCTTTCACGGGTCCTCAGTAGGTCAGGGAGGGGCTCGGAGTCTCCTTCTGCGCCACTGTCGGTAGCCATCAGCAGGCTGAGCTCTGAGCGCACGAAGTGGGGTTTGAGTCTGTTGGCGTGGAGAACCCGGAGGGGGTTCCGGGGGGACTCCAGGTCGATGAGATAGGTGACGGGACTCTTGCGCTCGATCACCTTGAAGGGCCCTGTCCATTTGTCCTGCAAGGCACACGGTTCGATGGGGGACATCACCCATACCTGCTGACCCGGTTCAAACTCGATGGAGGAGGCATGTTGATCGTACCACTTCTTCATGTCCTCTTGACTGGCCTCAAGATTGGCTTTGGCGATCTCCCTGAATTTTTGGGTCTGATTGCGGAGGGTCAGGAGGTACTTGTAGACGTCTGGAGGGGCTTTTAGGGGGGCCATTTCCCATTCCTCCTTCACTAGGCTGAGAGGCCCGCGAACGGGGTGTCCGTACAGGAGTTCGAAGGGGCTGAAGCCGAGGGACTTCTGGGGGACTTCTCGGTAGGCGAAGAGGAGGCACGGTAGTAGCACGTCCCACTGGCGGCGTAGGGGTTCTTCTAGCCCCATGATCATCCCCTTGAGAGTGCGGTTGAACCGCTCGACCAGTCTGTTTCCCTGGGGGTGATAGGGGGTTGTGAATCGGTAAGTGACCCCGCACTGCTGCCAGAGGGATTTCATATACTTTGAAATAAAGTTCGTACCCCTGTCGCTGACGACTTCCCGGGGAAAGCCCACTCGAGAAAAGATCCCCATTAAGGCTCGACCCACTACTGGGGCTGTTATAGTACGAAGGGGGACCACTTCAGGATAGCGGGTGGCGTGGTCCACCAGGACCAGGATGAAGCGATGCCCTTGTGCTGTTCGGGGGTCCAGGGGCCCCACAATGTCTATTCCCACCCTTTCGAACGGGGTGGTCACCACGGGGAATGGTTGTAGGGGTGCCTTGAGTTTGCGGCCGCTCTTCCTGCTGGCCTGGCAGGTCGGGCAGGACCGGCAGTGGTTGGAGACGTCATTCCTCATTTTGGGCCAAAAAAAGTGAGTCACCAGGCGGTGGTAGGTTTTGTCTTGCCCCAGGTGCCCAGCCAGGGGGACATCATGGGCCAAGTTCAACAGGAAGTCTCTGAAGTGGAGGGGCACCACCAGCACTCGACCGGCCCCCAGCTCTGCGATTTTCTGCTCGCTGTACAAGAGATCATTGTCCCAATAAACCCAGTGGGCCCCGGTGGTGTCTCCTTGGCCCTGGGCGAGCGCTTGCTGTCGCAGTCCCTCGAGGGAGGGACAGGTCTTTTGCTCCTGCCGGAATTGTTCTTGGGTGGGCCCCCCTTCTTGACGCCACTGAGCCAGGTCGGGAAGTTCGGGGGGCTGTGCGGACCCCTCTGGGGTTGGTTCCGGGTGGTCGGTATGGATGGAGTCGTCTTCGGGAGCGATCGGGGGAGGAGGTGCTGACCATTCGGGTTCTTCCGGTCTAGGGATGGTGCGGGTGGCCATGGACCGGGTGGTCACGCACGCCCAGTCCGGGAGGCCCAACATCCCCAGATGCTCTCTTCTTTCAACAGCTGCCCACGGGGAGCTCTCGAGATCGTTCCCCAGGAGGCAGTCCACGGGGGCATCGTCGCGGACAGTTACTTTTAGCATGCCGGACACTCCTCCCCATTCGAAGGGGACGCAGGCCATCCGACACAGGCTCTCCGAATTGTCTGCCGATCGGACGGGGCAAAGAACGTTTGGCAGGATTTGTTCTGGGGTCACCAGGTGACAGCGGACGGCCGTCACACTGGCCCCGGTGTCACGCAGGGCTTCGGCCTTGCGCCCATTTATGCTCACCCATTGGCTGTACTTCCGAGTGTTGGCTGGCAGGGGAGTCCGCGGGACCATGTCTCTTCCCCCTAGGCAGGCCAGGGTCATGGCGGCAGGTTCCCACTCGAACTGTTCCGACTCGTATGCTTCAGTGTCTTCGGAGACTTGTTCTTCTCCTAGGACGGCGGCCGCCACCTGGCGGGGCCCGGGAGCCGGGTTCTTCGGGCAGGTCGGGTCACTGGCGTAGTGGCCGACTCGCTGGCATCGGTGACACGTAACGTTGGCTCGGAACCCCGGTCGCATCGGGGGGTTTCCCCGGCCGGCTGGGGGCGGGGTGGTGTTAGCGGGAGTGACCGGGACAGCGTCTCTGCCCCGGCCCGGTCCTCCTCCTCCTCCTCCTCCTCCTCGGGGACGATGATGACCTTGGTTGGATCTGTTCTGCTCATTCGGCCCACTCCGGGCCACTCGGGTGCTCTCCCACCGGTCCGCCTTGGTGGCGAGCTGCCGTGGTTCAGTCAATTTACTGTCGAGGAGCTGCTGCCTGAGCTCGACGAAACAGTTGTTGGAGAGGTGCTCCCACACAATGAGATTGAAGAGTTGTTCGTAGGTGGTTACGTTGTTACCCTTGATCCACCCCTCGAAGGCTCGGCTGAAATAGTTTACGTACTCCAACCAAGTTGTACCTGGGATCCGGGTGCAGTTGCGGAACCTCTGGCGGTACATTTCGGGCGTAAGCCCATATCGGCTGAGGAGGGCGGCCTTCATGTGGTCATAGGACGTCATTTGATGGTCCGGAAGCTGCAGCAGGGCATCACGGCCCTCATTGACGAATCTTCCCCATAGCCCAGCTCCCCAGTCACTTCGAGCGATCCGGTGGGCCGTCATGGCGATCTCGTAGGCCTTGAACCACTGCTGTATGTCGTCGTTCCGGTGGTATTCTCGGACCACATCCTTGGGGATGTGGACCTTCTGTTCGGTAGTACCCGGGGAGCGCGGTGGCTCAGGCACCCCTAGGTTTGTGTTCAGTTTGCGTATTTCTATCTCTGCTAGTTTGCACTCGTGTTCGTATGCCAGTCTTTTTTCTTCGAGATCCCTCTGTCTCTGTTTTTCCTCTCGCTCTTCTCTGAGCCGTAAGTGTTCTAAGTTTATTTTCTGTTCCGCCAGCTTCAATTCTCCGTCTAATTTGAGCCGTGCCAAGTCTAGCTCGTGTAGTCTATTTTTTTCCCGCTCCTGGATCTCTTCTCGGGAGGGACCTGTTCTCAGTTCTTCCGTCAGGGTGGTGTTGACTTCCGGGGCTTCGAGGTCCCGGGGTGTGGCGGTATTCGTCTCTGTCCAGGCCTCTAGGGCGTTTTTGAAGTCTTCTTTTGTGCTTAGCCCGGTGGTAGCAATGCCTAAGTCCATGCAAAATTGTTTTAGCTCTCGGTGGCTGTATTCCTCCAGTTTTTCCATCTGGAACTTCTCTGCCGATCCGCTCTCTTTGGTCGTCATTGTGGTTTAGTCGTAGGGTGAGTTACTATCTGTACGGTACGCGTTGGTTCGGATCGCGCCGCTGGCCACCAATGTTAGACGGCGACCTGGAGGGTCGGCCGAGCACACGGGGAGAGGCCTCCGGTGAGGGCCGTCCCCAGCGATCGTACAGACAAGTAACTTCCCCCCCCACAGATGGACACCACACGAAGATCAGATTAACACCTTTTATAGGCAGTTCTTGAAGTAAGGTAGTACGATACAATGAGGTCAGGACACGTTGATCCTCTCAATTCTAGTCTCTATTAGGGAAGGGGGTAGCGGGACAGTCTTGGTACCCGTAGGTACGGCGGTGGGACGGTGATAGCTCACAATCCTCGAGCTCGGTGTTCGGACGGGTCAGACCGCGGCAGCGCCAGCAGGTCCCGAAGAGGTCGTAGGTGGCAACGGGCCGCGGCAGCGCCAGCAGGTCCCAACGAGGATGAAGGTTACAACGGGCCGCGGCAGCGCCAGCAGGTCCCACGAGGATGAAGGGTTACAACGGGCCGCGGCAGCGCCAGCAGGTCCCACGAGGATGAAGGTTACAACGGGCCGCGGCAGCGCCAGCAGGTCCCACGAGGATGAAGGTTGCAGAAGGCCGCGGCAGCGCCAGCAGGCAGGACAATAGTTCACAAGGCAGGGCTGCGGCAGCGCCGGCAGTCCGTCAAGGATGAGTTCGTCGCGGTGTCTCTCGACTCCAGGATACAACTGCCTTCCTGTTCTGGGGCTGCCTCAGTTATAGGTCTGGCACTCTTTGATGTCCGGACCCTCGCTCTTGGAGGTCGGGAGGTCCGGGATGAGGGAGTCCAGACACCCAGCAGGGGGGTGGAGCCAGCGCCCGAGGAGGCTGGGGGTGATCGGCACCTGGCGGGAGAGAGCCATCGACACTTCTTACTCCCATTGACCTGCCAAGTGGTCCGTTCACCTCCTGGGTGGATGGTGGTGCCGGGATGTCGGGACCTGGCCAGGCCCGGGGTTGGGGTCGAGCTGAGGCCACGCGGCCTCGTGGCGCAGTGTCTAAGATGGCGGCTGGTCCGGGCAAGGGTGCTGACGGTGGCCCAGGCCAGGGACACAGGGATTCCCAGGAGCAGACGTCCCATGGGGGACGGGTTGGGGGTTGCTTCTGCGGGTAGTACCTGGAAGGCCGGTACCAGGGCCCTGTCATGCGGGGAGGGAGCGAGCCCTTCATGGGGCCTGTCCAACAAGTACCAACCCAAATAAACACATTTGAATAGTCAACTGCTAGGTCATGTCTGTTAAAAAGCATCATTTCCAAATCAGTGCCTCCCAGAATTTGGCTATTCCTGGGCACTCCGCCACATTTGTATGTAAATGCCTACAGCTACTTAAAATTTATGGCAGGCATTAGAATTCCTGGGCTTCATTCTGTGCAACAGTTGTGGGGTGACCTATGTTCTGTGAATACACTTGTTGACCACTTTCACCCTAGATTTTCACATGACAGTCCTGCAATTCTGAAAGATTTCACAGCAGCGCCGCCTTCAGCTCTTCTCGCTGGTCCCTACTCTAATACTTTTTATTATTTTTCATTTTTTTTTTGTGTCGGAGCAGTGCCAAAATGTAATCTGGAATATAACTTTCAGCGCTCTGGAAGACATAGCAACACTTGATTTACAGTATGTATTGCTGGTCTTTGAGGGATATTAGGACATGTTACGGATGGCAGCTGCCTTTCTCAAATACATCGAGAAGTTCATGGTTTCAATCTCCCATATGTCACAAAAAGTGGCAAGCCCATTAATTTGCCCTCCTCCTACAAATCTTCCATGCTGTGGAGTTTTTCTCTTCACACCTCCCCCTTCAGAAACCTAGAAAGATACAGACACAGTATTGTTTGCAATGTTATCAGTTTTGTCATTCACATGTATATGACCCTCATGCTTGGTTGCTGTGTTCCAACCTGTTATTATTGTTCGCTGATGTGCGGGCATCTGTGTTCGGACTTTTACTGAAGCTAACAGGAGTGCAAGCAATTTCATGGGCTACATTATTGTTCGGGGCGTTTCACATACTGGGTCGGTTCTCGCCTCCTCCATCCATGCCACCATATATTGCAACTGTGACAGTGTTGTTTCATTACAGATTCTAAAATTCAGGGCAATCATGCCTTCTCCCTTGCAGGCTAATTCGGGTGTGTTTAGCGCTAAGCTCACTTTCCTATGTCCCAATGCAAGAGTTGCAATAACTAATCTAGTGTCCCGAAGCATAACTCTTGTATCTGCATTGGAATGTGTGCTACCACGTACATAACAGAGATCGATCCCATTTTACTGAGATCAATCCTCACAGTAAAGACACATTGGGAGATGCAACCATTTATTGATATTGTTATCAAGTCCTGTGAGCATCATTTCCACATATTTATATACCTGGATCTTTTCTGAACATAATTCCCATATACCTAAATGCAGTGGTTGGTATCTGCAATGGTACATCGGTTGCATCTCCCACTTCAGCATCAATCCTTGGATAAAAGATTAATTTATTGAGATTCAGAGCAAATCCATGCAGTCTCCCTACTTCATTAACAGTTTTCTCTGCTATGCTGCATGTCTCCACAGAGTCCTTTATCTTTACTAGGATGTTGTCGGTGTATAACAATGTTATTGTTTGTGTGGACGTAAGCAATGAGCAGTCATCTATGTGCTGTACTCTAATCAGTTATGCTAGTGATTCAATTATTAGTGCCCCTGATGTGTCCACGGCTGAAGGTCCCATTTACCCGATATCCTCTGACCTATACTCACCTCAGCTGTACTAACTTTGTATATTAGGGTCACCCATTTCACAAACACCTTTCCTAATACATCTATTTTGGGTGTTTTATGCATGAATGCCCAATTCACTGTATCACACGCTTTGTGGAGTCTTAACTAGCCACAGCACATTAAACGCTGGTCCGTTTCACATGTTCAAAGGTCACAAAAGCCTTTCTGATGTTATTAGTTGCTGTACACTGTGAGAAGTTAGCCTGGCATATGATGTCCACTAGTTCTGTTGGGCACCTTGCACCAGTCTAATCGACCCTTATTGATGGTGGTTGTAAAGTCAACCTTATAGAAAGCTATCCAAGTGGTAGCATGGACCAGCAGTCATCAGGCTAAGACTTCAGAGAGCGTATTAAGCAAGTTGTTTTACCAATTATAATCCCTTGAGTACCAAATGAAAGGACACCACACAAGGTATATATCAAATATATATGTATTTATTCTAAACATAACCCCTCTGCACTCTTTATGAGGTCAGAGGTAAAAGTATAATACAAGTTACTCAATTACTATACGATAAGTTGCACAGTATACGTTATGCCCTAGGGGCCTCACAAACCATATACTAAAATAGTGGTATAAGAACCACAAGAGAATTAGAAAGCAGGCCTGGGGCCTGTGGAATCGCGGGGGCTAACTCTAAACAACCAAAGGTTAGGAAGTAGGAGGCCCACAGGAGACGTGTGCAGTGTCTAAACATGACTTTCTATGGGAAACGTAGAAGTTACAAATATACAATTTAAGGACACTTCCGGATGGACTACGAGGGAACCCTTTTAAACTAGACCCATGGGAGCACCGGAGTACTCGTGTTACCTCACCCAGGGAAGCCGGGTGCATAGGTGTCTTTTCGTGTCGGGTTTCGTCGTCGTTTTCAATGGAGAGCTGCAAAGAAGTGCTGCAGGTGACCAGAGGAAAAGTGTCGGGGTGGATCCAATGGTGGATCGAAGATCTGTAGAACCTGAAAGCAGAAGGGACAGAATCTGGGTCACTTGCCAGTGACCAGGGCGGCGATAAAAAGATGCCACCAGATGTCGGGTGATTTCAGGTGAAGATGTGAAGTTTGTCTCTTCAGCCATGAGGACCAGGAGGCGTCCACGACGACCAGGACCTGGATTCGAGCTGTCCCACGAAGGATCTAGTTGACTGCGGTGTCGGTATCCGGACTGGACCCAACAAGCCTTGGCAAACGCAACCCACGCAGGATGTCGAGATTGGCTTCGGAGCAGACAAGCAAGTTCTGAGGAACTTCTCCTTTGCAGGGAAGTTGGAGCAAGCCTGGAGCAACCAGGAAAGCAAGTTAGAGTAAAAATGGAGTCTTCCAGGGGCTCATTAGCCAACGGACTAGGAACCGGGAAGACGCGTCGAGCTGAAATGCAAAAGCGGGGCCCACGGGTCACTCGTGGAGTGGGGGCCTCTGAGCTTCGGTGCAAATGGTGCTCGGGTCTGGGGCTTCAAGCACCCCAATGCATGACTTCGAGTTACCTCGTGAAGTGAGTGCAGCTTGCGAAATGCAGGATGTCAAGGAGTTACGGTCCCACGTCTCTCGTGCCCGCCACGGGTCTCAGCTTTGCTGCGAGCGAAGGTCAGGGTCAGAGATGTCTGGAAGTCCGTGTCCTGTGTCGCCGATTCATCGGGATCCAGCGGGAGCCTCGAAAATGCAGACCGGCAAAATTGCTGTTGGTGCCTGTTCGAACAGGGTGGTCACTCCTTGACCACAAGGGAGATGTCTTCCCTCTTCCAGTCGAAATGGAATGTCGAAGGTCCAAGATATATGTTTCAAAGTTTCGTCCAGGGTAATCTAAAGTCCTAGTGACTGGGCTCCTATACTTATACTAAGTTTAGGGGCTGGACTACCCTTAAGGTCCCTCCTATGGGTGAACCTTGGAAGGGGGTGGTTACACCCCTTCCCCTTTGTCCAGTTTCGCACCAGAGCTAGGGCAGAGTGCCCCAGCAATCGGTTTGAACTGGGAAATGCATGGAGCACCTAGTGTGCCCCAGGCAGTGTCTGGAAAGCATTCACTGAATGCAGCCCTCACTGCCCCAATACACTAAAGCCTGTCTGGGGAGATGCTGGCACCTCCCTGGACAGAAAACCAATTGTGGCAGCAGCATCCATTTTGTGATGCTGAGGCTCTGTTTAACTTTAACTGGGTAAACCAGTAACTACATGCCTTCTCCCTCTAGAAGGGGGGAATGCTACCCACCCTGCCAGGACGGACGGGGGAGGGGTGGGGGTGGGGGAGTATTCCAAAGTGTTTGACACCTTACAGGACATGTTTTGATGAAGCCAACCCAAAGCTAGCATTAACCACGCGGATTATAATGCACTTAAGAGTGTATGGTATGGCTACATCATAGAACAGCTATAAGGAGATGGTTCCGAAAGCTGCAGGGGGGCTCAGCTCATGCTAGGGCACCCTCTCACATAAAACCAAGCACTCTGCCTCCAGGATTGTTAAGGCCTGCCATAGGAGTGACTTATAGATGTATATGTGTCTATATGTATATATAGATATAGGTATACTATATCTAAGTAAGGGGGTGATTACACCACCTTACCCAGGCTGTGTGAACAGACCTGTGGTGTCAGTTTGGAAGGCAAACCAGGGGTGGCACAATACATGCTGCAGCCCCTGGTAGGCCTAGGGTGCACCTATGCCCTGGGTACCTATGGGTCACTATACAGGGGCTCACAAGGGTGACCCAGTAACCAATCTGGTATGTACCTAAAGCACATGGTATCAATTTAGAGAGAGAACAGCTGGGCTGTGGCCCTGATTAGCAGGGCCACAGCCACACTAAAGTCGAAAAACCAGAGAATCACAGCAAAAAGTGGGGGTAACGATAGGAAGAAGACCCTACTCTCCTACATGCACCCACCTACAGACCCTGCCTGGTCTGTGCCTATCAATGTCTCAGAAGCATTTGCCATTCTCTTAGCCAAGATCTTCCCCAGTATCTTCGCACCCATGTTTATCAAGGCCGATGGCCTATATGTCTCACACTCTAATAAATCTTTTCCAGCCTTTAGGAAAACTACTATCTGGGCTTTTTGCAATGTGTCCAGTAGCCCCCCAATAGTCGTTTCACATGTTTAATTGTGGTGGGGCCAGTATTTCCAAGTATTCTTACTCTGTAGGGAGTCCTTCACCTCTCAGTCTTTTCCCTGTCCTCATGTCCCGTATTGCCCATTTAATATCATCCATTCCTATTGGGACATTATGGTCTTCTCTGAGATAATCTGTCAATTTGGGAAGCTGGTCTTCTTCGAGTAGTGCATCTGTAGTATTGGCGTCTCTAGTCGGCTGCTTAGTGTATAATGCTGCATACAATTCCTCAAATGTTGGAGTGGAAAGTTCCTGGACTGTTACAACTTACTCCTGATCATTTTGTATTGCCACTATTGGTTTGTTGCCTATCTCTCTATTCACTAGACATTCCAAAAACCTGCTGTTGTTTCTGCCTTAAAGGGTACTGAAGGTGCCAATCATATCATTACAAGTCTTGCAGACAAAGTAAAACCAGTGTGCTACATACTTTCCCAGCCCTCTCCCCCTATTATCTATTATTTTTGTGGCTCAATTACACATTTCGATGTGGAAAACCTACAAGTGATTCGTGAAAAATAAAAGAAACTGAAAAATGTTCTTAGCACATTTCTGCATGATTAAGTTAATTTATTTTTCTGAACTATACTGGTACAACTGTAAGTGATAAATATTATAAAGGTATAGTGTTACTGTTTGTAATGTCCCTTCCTTGCAAATTAACTGTGCTAATTCAGTCCCCTACTGTTTTTCTTCGGCTGTATGCCTACTGATGACTTTGGTCTCAGTACATTTCGGTTAACTTTCCATATCCCAGGAAGCGTTTAGAAACCTGGTTTCATCCTGATTTCTTTTTTAGGTTGAAGCCTGCGATGGCTGCGCATGCGCAGTCTCGCTTGCGAGATCTAATGAGATTGAGGGAGATTCACTAGCGGGCTTTAAGCCCCGCCCCCTTTCCCATTGGCAGGCGTCACCGTTCATGCTAAACGGTGGCCGGCCATTGGGAAAAAGCTTTTTCCTACATAGACTTTTCTCTTTTACAGACGACCCACTTGGACGGGCTCGCCTGCATTACGTTTGTCGTAAAAGCTTTGTTATCTTTATGGGGCCATGGGTTTCAACACATGGCCCCATAACGACAAGCTCCAGCGTGATCTCCCCCTCCCCTTCTTTGCCTCTTCCACGCTCTCCTCCGTCCCGTCCCCTCTCCCCCCCACAGCCTCCTCCTACCCCCTCCCCCACCATGGGCACGTCCACACTGCGCAGCACGTCCACACTGCCCTCCCTCTTGGCATGCCCCGTAGCCACAATAATGTAGACATGCACGGTGTTTGTTTCCACAAGGGCAGACATTGGAGCCTTGGGGCTCAGATAGCACGCACAATGCGAGCTTTAAATTGTCAAACCCGGATCCCTTCATTGAAAATACGCCGCCAGTTGGCTGGGGAGTAAGGCTGCCGGGGTCCAGGGGCAGAGAACCCATCACCTGAACAGTTGCTGAATAGGGAACCCACCCCCTGCAGATCTTCTGTGACGGAGAGCGCACCAATTACACAGCTCCTGCGGCAGACAACCCAAGCATAGCACCCGGGGCATAGAACCAGCACGGCTCTTTCCACAGAAATCCTGACCCACCGGAGTCCCAGACCCTGGGCATTTGCATTCAGCTGCAGAGCACGGCGCACAGGACCTGAAGCAAAAGGTTCGTCCCCGCTCCCTCGCACATGCGTGAAACCATGAGCAGTGCGCCCAGAATCCGGGCACCCCGAACACACTGAACGGCTCTCGGGGAAGCCCGTGCACGCCTCCATGTGACGAAGTTTGAACTACAGTGTTACAGCAAAATCATGGAGCAGAGTCGGTTCTTGCAGCCTTAGCCTCCCTGCACAGCTCCTTGAAGCTAGGAGCACGGCACATGCCGAAGAAAGTAGGCGCTCTCATCCAGCGCCAACAGCTCAAACCTTCTCGCACAGCTCTCGGACCAAGAAGACACCCTCCCTACAACTGACTGCACGGCACTGTGGTGGGGGCTGCACCCACTGATATTTGCCCCTGAACAGCACTGGAGAACTCCGAGCAGGCAGTGCCAAGGTGTGAGCAAGCAGTGTTTACTGATAAGTTACAGCGTCCCAGGGTAGCGTTGAAGCCCCAGTGCAGTGCCCAAAACCTATGCTTGTGCCAGCACAGAAATACCTGTGCTTAGCAATTTTTCCACCCCATACGGAGTTTACACCCCATTGATGAGAATTACAGTTTGGAACTTCAGTCAAGTTTTTGACATCACTACGGAGACAGCAAAAGTTTGGAGTGGACTCGGCACAGTTTCAACAGTGCATGATATACTTTAAGGAACAGTGACTGACTTATGAATAGTTGATATTTGTGGGATATATTGTTTTCCATATTAATATTTGTTACTTTTTCACAGGGATTGCACTTTCGGAATAATGCAAATAGGTTTTTTATTGTTGTGATTATATAATGCTGTTTATTTTACTTTTATATACTATGAAGTTTTCTTTGCCATTAATGGGTGCTGGCGTAGGGTGGGGAGAGTAAGGGAGACGTGGGTTTTGTCGCGCATAATGGTTGCTTATTTTGCCTGTGCTAGTTCACTCGTGGGTTTAGTTTGGTTTAGCCATGGATTGATTTTGCTGAGTGCAATATGGGAGCTGAATTTTTAGTTATCATACTGGTCATCGAGGCACAGCTGAGGAGTGTTGAGCCATGGGTGGGAGGATTGAGGATGATTGGTTACACAGAGGTGAGAGCTCAGTTAAAAATACGGGAACGAACAGCAGCATGACAGTATGATTACCAAAATTACTGAAAGAGGTGAACGCGGAAGTTAGGCTGCTGGCAGTGGCTTCAGCATGGTAACTCACTTTAAATTGTTGGATGTGGGGGAAGATGGGATTTTGTTTGGTTGGTGTTTGGAGGTTTTGATGTTTAGAGAGAGGAGTGATTTTGAAAGGATGTAGTGGTTTATGAGCATTCACAGTTTTTTGTTCCTTTTTGGTTTTGACAAACGCATGCATTATAGCATGATGCGGCGGGAGGCAGGGTGTTGAATAATGGATAGGGGTTTGGTATGATTCATTCATTCATGATTTTTGTAAGGGTGGGTATGGGAGTGGATGGGTTTGAGCAAAATAATGTCATAATATTTGATATTAGGGAAGGTCAGCAGTAAAAAGTCAGTTTAATTGTTTTTTAATATATTGTAGTGACCCCTGAAGAAGAGTCTTAACCCCTCCCGTGCGGGGCTGTTTCCCCCGCTGTGCTGGGGGCGGGCGCGTACAGCGCCCCCATGCTCATGACAAGGTCAGCTCGTCATGAGCTACGGCGCTCCGGTGCTCATGACGCGCTGAGCTCGTCATGGCCACACCCGTTCCAATGGAACGCTCAGCACTGCAGGGGAATCAGCCCAGCATGCGAGCGTTCCACGGAACGGGCGAGGTCATGACGAGCTCAGCTCGTCATGAGCACCGGAGCGCCGTAGCTCATGACGAGCTGACCTCGTCATGAGCACTCAAAGGGTTAATAGACTCGAAATGCATTGGGCAAGATATGATGAGCCTACGTTGATGTACGTTCCACTTTTTGGATATACGTGTTGCTGTGAAAAGCCTGGATGGGCACTCAGTATTCATTTGAAGATTTGAAAATAAATACAAAAGGTGGCATGACGCTGTCTCTGCAGTGACTTATTAAGTTTGGAGGAGTTTTGCAAGGACATTTTGGATTACTATGGGCTTCCAAAGAGAAAGAAAATTGATTAAATAGGAATACATGGTTTAAAGACGGGGAAAGGTTCTCTACTACGCAGTGCGACAGATGGGGCGCTAGATGTGTGCCTTAAGTTATACTTAAAGCACAGAAATACTGGCACGGTGTGAGTAAACCAAGGTAGATGCAGCGATCCAGCACAGCTTACAGTGTTCACTACATGAGTAGTGAGAGTGTTCATTACTGAGGTGCAGTGCCCGTGTGCAGTGTGTAGGTTTCCTGCTGTGAGCAGTCATTTTATTCACTTACAAGATGTAGAGTTCCACTGCAGTGTGCCAGGCCAGTGTGGTCACTGCAAAGAAAGATGCGTTACCCAGTACACTATAAACAGGCAATGATGGCTGCAGTGCTCCAGTGCTGTGTGCAGTTCTCATGATGGGAGCAGGAAGTGTCTTCACTGTTTCGATGAAGCGCCTTGTGCAAGTCTCATGGTGTGTGTAAAGAGCGCTAGTCCAAGTGCTACCGGTGCAGTGTTCATGTACCATAATATATTCTGGCATTGAGTTTAGTGATAAGATGCAGTGCCCCCAGAGAAGTATGCAAGCTTCATACTGTGACTATGTGATGTAAGATGCAGTGACCACTTGTACTGTGTATGTCAAATACAGTGAGCATGCAGTGCTCTATACATATTTCGCAAATTCGATATGCAAGTCTATTGATGTCAGCAAGCTGAGCTCATATAAATCCCTATTGTAGTGCAGACTTGCAGCCGATGTGTATTATGATGTAAGCATGCAGTGTAGGTTGAAGTGTTCCAGTGCAGCTGACATGTATGCGATGCAAGCAGGTAGTGTAAAAGGCAGGCCCCCGTACAGTGAACATATACTGTGCTGCAAGCTGACAGTGTAAGATGCACTGCCCGTGTTCAGTCGGGAAGTCTCCAGTTGTGAACAGTGTGTTCACTATTAAGATGCGGAGCTTCTGTGCATGTCTCATGATGCAAGAAGTACCACGCTGCATCAAGACTTTGGAAGATACAGTGCAGTGCCGGGTCTCAGTCCATGACCACGCAGCATACAAAGCAGCGCTCTCTTTCAGTGTGCCCGTGTTGTTCTGCTCACAAGTATGTGCTGAATCCGGCGTTTTCACGACAGTGTTTAAGTCTCATGCTGTGCACAGACAATATTTAGCACTTTCCGTGTCACAGGCCGGTCTCATGTTGTGAGCAAGTAGTGGCTTCGTGCAGTGACCCAGTGTAGTGCTATTGATGTTTGATATGTATTTACACGATATAGCTCCCAAATGGCCATTAATTAGTAAGTGAGCGTCCGATGCAGTGCGTAGGCAGTAGAAGGTGCACACCCTGCCTGGTGAGACAGTGGGGTGAGCGCATAACTAGTGAATGACATCATACACTGCCATCTTAACGTGTGAGGCTTGCACAGCCGTGGGCGCTGCATCTTACACTGCATGTGCACTCCATTACACCACCTTGCCCTGTGCAGCCTCCAGTGCACTGCTCATAACTAATGCCGTCAGCAGAGAGTAGGTTAAATGACAAGTTGCAGTGTGATCCCCACTGTAGCGTGACCATCTCAAGCACTTGATCTGGCATCTAAAAATGCAGTGCCATGTGCAGTTTGCACGTCTGTTCTCGTGACCAAGCAGCGTTGGGTGCGATGCCTCTTCAGAAGTATGCTGTAAGTTTGCACTGTAAGATGCAGTGCCTGTGTCCAAGGTAATGCACAGCTTTCCAGCGGTGAGCACGCACAGCAAGATACAGCGCCAAAAGTGCAATTTGCCCCTCTCGTGCGCTAAGCATGCAGTGTAAGATGCTGCCTTTGCACCCCTCCCTCACTGTGAGCAGGGTAGGCAGTGCAAGTTGCAGGGCAAACAAACGCCCGTCAATGTGAGAAGGAAGTGTTAGAGGCAGTGCCTATTACCTATCCTATGAGTAGGCAGCATAAACTACTACGCAGTGCGACAGATGGGGCGCTAGATGTGTGCCTTAAGTTATACTTAAAGCACAGAAATACTGGCACGGTGTGAGTAAACCAAGGTAGATGCAGCGATCCAGCACAGCTTGCAGTGTTCACTACATGAGTAGTGAGAGTGTTCATTACTGAGGTGCAGTGCCCGTGTGCAGTGTGTAGGTTTCCTGCTGTGAGCAGTCATTTTATTCACTTATAAGATGTAGAGTCCCACTGCAATGTGCCAGGCCAGTGTGGTCACTGCAAAGAAAGATGCGTTACCCAGTACACTATAAACAGGCAATGATGGCTGCAGTGCTCCAGTGCTGTGTGCAGTTCTCATGATGGGAGCAGGAAGTGTCTTCACTGTTTCGATGAAGCGCCTTGTGCAAGTCTCATGGTGTGTGTAAAGAGCGCTAGTCCAAGTGCTACCGGTGCAGTGTTCATGTACCATAATATATTCTGGCATTGAGTTTAGTGATAAGATGCAGTGCCCCCAGAGAAGTATGCAAGCTTCATACTGTGACTATGTGATGTAAGATGCACTGACCACTTGTACTGTGTATGTCCAATACAGTGAGAATGCAGTGCTCTATACATATTTCGCAAATTCGATATGCAAGTCTATTGATGTCAGCAAGCTGAGCTCATATAAATCCCTATTGTTACCTTGGTTAGAGGCAGTGCCTATTACCTATCCTATGAGTAGGCAGCGTAAAACAAGCATTCGCAATGCAATAGGTATCGCATTTTTGCGAGTTTGACCTATTGGCATAGTACATGACAATGGCTTTTATTCATGTTTCAAAAACCAAAACATAAATAAAAGGCAATGTCATTTACAATAAAAATAGCTCAAACTCTCGCAAATGCGAGACCTATTGCATTGCAAATGCGTGTTACGTTTGCAGAAAGTGGGAAGTAGAATCAATCCTTGAGAAAATCTTGAAGAAGGTAATAGCTGGCCATTACCACACTTGAATCGATGGCGAATGGTCCAGTCAGTCCAGTCAGTTGACCTGATGCGCTCTGATTTTAACATAGCCCGTGCCTTGTTTTTAGGATCGGATCACCTGAAAACCAGAGAATTGGAGAGGAAATGGACTAAACACTAGCTATGTTCTATAACAAACTATTAGACTAATTAAAAACATCTTCCCAAATCCTTGACTCCTTTCTCCATCCAAAGTGCACTGCTAATACTATGCCTGTTACTTAGGAAAGTTAGAATGACATACAAAAGAGGGCTCCTGTGACCTTTACAAAGTAGAATGTACTGAGCTGTCTGGATGATTTGCTAAATAAAAATCTAAAGTTGAGTAAATCAAAAAAAGATTAATAAAATGGGTGAATTAGTGTATGGCTTAAGGTACGGGTAAGTGCCAACAAATACAATTTCTCCTCTCTGCTGGGTAAGGTGCCCAACGCAAGGAAATTGCCATTTTATTGGCCTCCCTGGGGAGTTATGTGACCAAGAAGAACCACTCCGGTAGATACAACCTCTGTTTCTAAACATGAAAGAGCAGTTAAAAAGGAGGACTGCAAGAAGTATGCCATCAACCTGCTTAGGAACATCCTAAAGGAAGACGATTCATTCGGCACGTTCATTGCGAGGGCAGATCGGGTGGGAAGGATGAGGCAAGTAAAAATTAAATCTTCAGCACAAAAATGGGATTCTGCATGAAGCAAGAAGGGGCGAACCCCACGTTTTCTTGGATCTGAGGTGTAAATATGCCACAGACCAGACTGTCACACCATGATGCCGACTAAGTGAAAGACATTCAGGGATCTGTGGAATCTAGCTCTCAAAATGACATTGTTTGTAGCACTCAGCGCTCGCCAATGAAAAGGGGTTAGAGGCAGAAGGAGCAAAGGTCAGAGATCACCAAGTTATTTGCATATGTGAAATGGTGGTTGCGTACCAGCGCATATAGGATTGAGAATTGTTGCTTTCAGAACTCAATCTTTTTCAAAACACGAACTACTTTTGGTGGTAAGTAAGCTTAGGAGATGTTTTCTATATTAAGTATTTCATGTGGGTTAGAGAAAGCCACTACCCACTGGTGGCTATCTCATCTATAGTACCAGGGGAGTTTTAATTTCCTAACATTAATATTTTCTATATTTGCTTTTGTTCTGCTTTTCTATATGTTCTGGTTTGATATTTTTCTATGGGGTGTGAGGAAGATTACCCCACATAGAGAATGCACTAGGCCAATAATTCAAATTTGCCTGGTACCTGTGGCACTCAAAAAGAGGTTTTTCAATCTGACTTACATGTATGCCCAATGGTTATGGTAGTAACCTAAAATATGTGGGACTCAAAGCACACGTGAAATGCCTAAAGCTGTGAAGGCCATCTTGGGGATATGCCAAACACACTTTGCTTGCAGATCATTCACCTACTGCGTACAAACACATAATTTCCAACATAAGTTTTACCCACTGTATTCTTTTCATCTGAAAGTTCTAACAGCAGTGGTATACTCGCTGTTATACACCGGGGCACCCTCTTCAACTTGGTGGATGTAGTAACTTATTGGGTTGATGACAAAACATCTCCTATTAAGCAGTAGGGTTAGTGCGAAAATTGTGACTACTCTAAGACTATGCCCCACAATGCTAAGTAGTAGAGGTGTTTCTCTTCTGCAGGGCAAGACAGAGGTGATGTGGTTCGGTGATTTCAATGTGTTAAAGGTTACATCAATAAAAAGGCCCTTGTGTAGTAGATTTATGAGTGGGGAGATGTCCGATTGAATTGATGAGAGGAAACAGGTTAAGGCTTTGAGGACACACAGATAGTCTTTCACCATGCTAAATTGGCAACAGGCTAGGCAGCAGCTGTTAAAGAAGCCAAACTTTTCAAAATTATTTTCAAAGTGTATGAATTATCAAGGTTTTTCATTTATGTACTATATAAAATAGTGAGGTATGCACATCCTTTTTTGAAATGACCTTACTAGACCCAGTGGGAAAGGTTCCTGGCCTAGGGCATAAGCTATCCCAGTGGTGACAATATAAGAAAGCACTTTCCGAGGGGCAATAAATGTGTTAGCACAAGACTTTTTACATAAGCTCTATATAAGTTCATAATTGTCTTGTACCTTACTCCTAGACTCAAAGTATTAGGCACAGACATTAATGGTAGATGCTATCTGTAATTTGGCATGGAGTGTGATAAGCATTCTGAAAAGAGATAATGGGCCACTTCAAGATACTACTGAGCTATGCTGTACTGAAGACCCAGGGTAGTTGCTCATGGGCGTTAGGAATACAACATGGGAGGGGAAATCTAAGCCTCCCTGAATCCTGACGGCTCATATGCTGTTATCTCTAGGACCATGAAATACTAATCACATGCAATTAGCAAGTATCGAAGTAACCAAGCAAGTGGAAATGAGAAGCTAAAATGGGGGCAACCCTCCGCCTCCCTGAATATGTTCAATAAATACACAAGAGAGGGTTAACCTAACTAGTACTGAACGTTTAACATCTAAGAGGTCAGTTGACTCAACACAATATATCTCACGATTGTAGAGGATCTTCACCCTGGTAAATTGGTGCATCCCTGGCATCTCATGGATATATTAGTAGGATCCTCACCCACAGGTACCACCAGTGGCATGCTTCATCATCGGATCGTCACCCACTACACCTAGTGTGAGTGGGTGGGCTCAATGAAGTGTGTAAGCGGAGCTCTTTCTAAAGGATAACAGGTGCAAATTAAAATCGCCTTCAGGATCATAAGTCCTGTTGACTAGCAAGGTCCTTTGACGAGAAAAAAAACTGTGGCATGTTCAATGGGTATAATGACCCATAACATCGATGGGTCAAAAGGTTGATATGTTTCAGACTATCTAGTGCCACCAAGGGTCAGCAGGCTTTCTCCAGGATCTACTGTGCATGTAGAATCCCTACAAAATATAACTAATAGGTACCAACTCTTGGTAGTAGATCCACAAACATTAATTTCATGAAGCATGCAAACATATCGCTCATACTGGACTTTTTCCTTTAATGGTCCATAACCCCTGTTTAACATGGCTTCATGAGGTAGTGGGGGTGGGCGATCCCTGTAGTCACACTTTCATCAAGGGACACTGTCCTCCCTAACACCTACTTGGGTCCCCGCACTCCTCTGATGTTTCATGAAAATTCTGAAAAGAGATGATGGGCCACTTCAAATGCTACTGGGTTATGCTGTGCTGGAAGACCAAAAGATAGTTGCTCAGCGGCATTAGGAACACAACATAGGAGGGGAAATATAGGCCTCACAGAATCTCCATGGCTCATTATCGCTAAGACCATGAAATACTGATCACATGCAATTAGCATCAAAACTGCATACAGGTGGAGAAACTTGGCCACACAACTTTGGTTTCCTGGCCACACCGTTTTTACAGTGTTATGTCAATGGAGATTTTAACTCACTCACTGCATGATGATAAATGTTGTTCTTTCTGGCAACCAATGCTGAACTTCTTGAGAACATTCTCCTAGGACATTTAGGACCCTGGCGCTCTCCTGGAATAATTAAAATTCGAAGCAACACTTATCAGGGAATTGATGTGACTACCAAATGTGATAAGGTTAATGATACTGGTGGCCTCCTAATATTTGGCGAAATATAATCAATATTGTGTTTTTCTCCCATGTTTGTGGGCTGCAGGGGATTACGCCTGCTTACTGTATGGTACACCAGTGGTTACATATATGGGACATGTACACTCTACACTCAAGGAGGTATCCTAGTGTTTTTATTTTCTAAATTTATGCTACCCTTTTTCAAGATCTCCTAGTGAGACTCAAAAAGGTGTTTACATTTTCCACCATGGTATTCCTCTATAAATGAACAGAGCCACCTTTAAATCCTATGCACAAGGACAACCACCTAGGAAATCTGTCTACTTTGTAACTATTTCATCATTTAGACGTGCGAGTGAACTTCAACATCTTTGTATTATGTAAGACCATATGTTCTTTAATTACAATATGGTCTCACCAAGGACTTGTCAACCCAAAACAATTTTCGGTTTCTCTTCTATCAAATAGATTTTTATACGCTGGTGGGCAGGGCTTAGCCATCAACCCTGTTTGCATAACGATTACTTCTATGCTCTTTGTTCCCTGCTGAGTAAAGATTAGTGTTTTATTCTGATGCTTATTAATATCACGAGAACATCCCATGATGGAAAATAAAAAGTTATTATAGCAACTCCTCGTTGTTCCTCTCTATGAATTTATAAACTTTAAAGGTGCACTACAAGGGTGGTGTTTTTTAGTCACCTCCAGTATACTCTATGAATGATTTGTCTAATTCAATAAGCGTATAAAGAGAATACAACAGTAGCATGGGACCCTTCCCCAATTGGTGCATAACCTACCATTAATGATCTCAGAAATAATTAATCCTCTGACGGGCTGATTGTCTGAGAGAATTGCATTAACTCTTCAGTGAAAAGCTAATTGGTAGAAACATCTTCTAAAATAAATGTTAATGCTGATAGCTTCTTAGATGAAGAGAGACAAAAGTCAAAATGAAAATATTCATGCTGAACTGAGCACATCTTTGGGAACATAAATTCAACATCACCTGGCAAAAACTATGCACTATATGTCAAATGACAAATGAAAAATAAAATGAAAGTAAAAGTGTAATGAAAAGAGTAACTGTGCAATAAATTAATAACACAAATGTATTTGAATATATAGTGGTTGCTACTGTAGTTTAGCAGTTCAATAATGCCGTGAACAAAATACAATAGTTTACATGAATAGCCGTATACTGACATCAGAAAAATGAAGGGCTGAGTAGCTCAAGCAATGATTCAAATAGTTTATGGTAAGTCACAAAGTTATCTCATCGGTGTACCTCTTTCTGGCAGATATCCTTCGAACAAAGGACATTCATGACAATCTGTATGAACTAATGTGGATCTTGTGTCTGATCTTTTGAAATTCTATGTCAGGACCGGAGGCTCCGATTATGCTATATTCTTGATTCGCTTTATTCCTTACATAAAACACAGCAGCCAAAAAACATGTTATCTTGATCTTTTTCCAAAACAATCAGGAAAAAACGATCATTTGTGCCAAAGAAACAAACACAAGTCCATGTTAAAACTTCAACTCCCATCAGGCCATAGAGGGTTGCCACATCCTTAGTCCTTTAACAGTGTCCATGGTATGTAGATAGTCCCTCCATCTTGTCTGACCCGCCTCTCTTTGTTTCTCTTGAGATTGTATTGTTCTGGTATATTATTATTGTATATTTTAGGAACCGGAGTGGGTTACTAATCTTTGGGGGTACTGTTGTGTCCTTGTTGGTGTTTCTGCTTTCTCAACAGATGCCCCTTGGCTGCGGGAGCGTCTGCTCCTTTCGCGACGTTTTTTCCCCAACTTTACCGCGGTGTTTAGCCGCTAGGGGGAGCTCGCCCGTCTTGCGAAACGGTCTCCTCAGTTGAGGAGCCGCGCTGCGAGACACGGTCGGACCGCGAGCCTTGTCCATTTTGCCACCACACCTTGCCGTCCTACGGGGTTGTATTTGCCCGTTACATCAGAACACCACGTCCCGCTAGGGTGACCAACTGACATGGGTGCAAATTCAGGACGGTGAGTGTAAAAATTCAGGACAAAGGGTCAAAATTCAGGACAAAATTCAGGACAGGAGGTCAGAATTCAGGACAAAACTTTGGGACAAAAGGTAAGTTTTACAGACACATCGTAGGAGGTCGCGCAATAGAATATAATTAAGCCCATCCATATCCAAACATATTCAATCATTTGCAAACCTATCCATCATGTATCCTATCCATCATTTCACTCATCCATCCATTATCCATCCATCCATCCTTTCACCCTATTCATCAGTACACTCATCCATCCACTCTTCCACCCATCCATTCACTCATCCATCCAGCCTTTTATCCTTTCCCCCATCCAGCCATCCTTTCACTCACTCATTCTTCCGCCCATTCACCCTTTCAGTCATCAATCCATCCTCCCTTTCTCTCTCCATCGACCCTTTCATTTAGCCATCCTTTCTTCCACCCATCCATCTACTCATCCACTCATCCACTCATGAATCCATCCATTGAGGCATTGACCCTATCAGTCATCCATCCACCCTTTCACTCATCTATCCATCCATTTGTCCATCTACCCTCCCTTTCACTCCTTCATCCATCCTTACATCCACACGCTCACTCATCTGTTCAGCCATTCACCCTTGTACTTATCAATTTATCAATCCATCCATCATTTTACCCATCCATCCACCCATTAACTCACCCATCACCTACCTGTTCACTCTTCCATCCATCCTTTCACTCATCCATCCACCCTTTTACCCATCGATCTACCCTTCTACCCATACATACATACATCTTTTTACCGTTTCTCTCATCCATCCTTCCACTCACTCATCCATACATCCTTTCTCTCATTATCCATCCATTCACCCTTTCATTCATCCATTCACCCTTTCAGTAATCTTCAGCCATCCACCCATCCCTTCATTTACTCACTCGCCCACCTTTTCATATTAATTATGAGTTGAGCCTTTGTCTACAGAATGGCAGACAGAAGAGGCCCATCAAGAATTTCACCCATGCTGTAGTTCCTAAAGCAATGGGTGGGGTTAGGGTTCCCTATGCCCCTGCACATAGGAAATCTGAAAACATGAAATTCATGGGTCATGCATGATGCACAGTGCCAGGCCCTGAGGTGACTGTGAGATGGTGTTGCGTCCAGGGCTTTAAGTGGGATGAAAATACCCTGGGGTTTCTCCGAAGGAGGTGTTCGATGTAATTAAGGGCGTGGCTTAAAACACAGAAGCTAAAAATCTGTGCTTAATATAGTATGCTGCCTGACTGGTATTTTGCCTCTTCTGTCAATGTATCCAGATATATAACAACAAGTAATGTTACACCTGCAACAAGCCAGAACTATTGGCTTTGTCAATGGTTGTTAGTTGCATAAAATAAAAAAAGTAGCAATCTGGCTTCCTTGAATATAATATTGAAAATGCATCAGTTCTAAAATGAAGAGACTGTGAGAGAACTCTAGCCACTTCTTTTTAACTTCTTTCACCACCTCCTTTTGTTGAGCTGGATTCTCATGTAGCAACATTGGCTTTTTTGCACATTTCTTCTGTCTGACAGAATGCCCTGCCCTAGACAGAGCCTGTGGGAGGCCAGCACATGCATTAACACCCTAGACTGGACCCTTGTCATTTTGTATTTTGAATGACAATGGGCAGGTGGGGCTGCTTTTGTGCTCCAAGGAGGAGTGCGAGGCGTCCCCATTAGGGAGTTGAGGCTTCATGCAGGGAACAGTGCTATTTTTTGCAATGCCCAAAATAGCGGACATAAGGCGTCCGTAAAAGGGATCCTCATGGACAACGGACGTGAGACCCAAATTACGGACGGACCATGAAATTTATGGATGGTTAGTCACCCTACATCATACATAATCACATAAAGATGCACACTCACATACACTCAAAGACCATCACGCACACATGCCACATCATATGCACAGAGTAGGAACTCGCATAAATCCAATGACATCACAAGTTGCTAAAATAACACAAACACGCATACCTCTCACCGTCGCAAACCATAAATTAAAATCAGAAATGCTGGTGCGACATAGTAGAAGTATCTACTGATAAATATTTGACATCTTACATTAATACCTTTGGACGCCTTCATTTATCACTAGTTTCTGAACAAAAGTAGAATGCCATGAGCACCTATTACATTACACAAGGTCACATTAGTTTGCAGGCACTGGAGATTAAGGGATTTGCCACAATAACACGATGTTTAAACCTGAATTTATTTTTTATTTCATTGTGTGTATGTTACTTTTTTGTGTTCGTAACTGCATATGAAATAAAGGCTTACATAATAGTTTTTTCTTCTCTGCCACCACTCCAAATGACCCTAGCCCCCATTGCACGATTTGTATATTTTACACTTCAAGTCTGTAAATGAAAACCGCCTGGAATTACGCCAATAAAGAAGGCCACACTTCCAGGTCGTCTTCATTTACACTTCTTTGCTATGGCATGTGCAACCCCTGGGAATGCAGTCACAGACCCTGAGGGGGGCGCTCGCCACTGTATGAAGACTTCTGGCAGGAGGAGGCCCAGCAAATGCTGTATCTCTACAGAGGGGCCCCATTATCATTCTGTGTTTGATAATCAGGCAGACAACAGAATGATAATGGCCGATGGCAATCTGTGCCGCGAGGGGCTGCTGCAGGCCTTTCAGTTCACAGAAGTGCGAGCTGGCCCCTGCAGTGAGAGTTAGAGAACTATCAGACTGCTTGCAGGGGGGACAGCTTGCACCAATCAACGCCCAGAATTACGGACAAAAGGCGTCCGTGAAAGACTTCCTGACGGACAACGGACAAGAGGCCAAAATAACGGGCAGTCCGTGAAATTTACGGACGGTTGGTCACCCTACGTCCCGCTGGGGGTCCGTATTGCGGCTCTGCCGCTGTAAATTCCTACGGGTACGTTGTGCACACTAGTTGCTGTGAGGCCTGACGGCCGTTATTCTTAAGTGTGCGCTGGGTGGCAGCCCCGGTCTATTCTAGAGGGACTGAGTGCACAGGAGGTTGGTGCCACCTCAGTAAGCGCTTCTCAGAAACGCCTGGAAAATCTGCAGACCTCTGGCCTGCCCATATTTGCTCTGTCACTGGCAGACTGCCTGAATCTGTAGGTTACCCACCTGTACTTTAGGATCCTGTTTTTTCTTGATTAGTGTCTGTCATGGATCAAAGGGAGTATTATGAGGAGGAGGTGCAGCAGTACCTACCTTTAGATGATGCCTTTTTTGACGCGGTGGACGACTTCATTTACAGGTGTGTAAATGGGGTAGTTGGTCTTACAGAAGAGCGTCTTTCCAATCGTATTATTGCAGAGTGCGCCAAAATTGCTCAGGGAAACTTAGGAACCCCACCCTCTACTGTTGCCCCAACACCTGGGGAGAGCCCCCCTGCCCTGAAGAAACCCTGCATGGAGGGGGGACCAGAAGGGGCGCAAGGGGTAGACAAAGACGCCTTTGAGTGGCCAAAGAGCGCTTTTTTGGCGAAAATAGTGACACTTGTTCCTGCTCCCCTTCTGGCCTCGGAACCTGTGGCATCTCCTTCGTTGCCCCCGCCGTCCCCTGATGGGGGTACACCGGAGGACACAGATGATGAAGATGGGTCTGTGCGGTCTTGGCGCCAGTCCACCTCTTCGACCGCGTTGCCGCAGGACAGCACGGGCATGCTAGACCCGGATGAGATCATTCATCCGCGGTCAGCAGCCTAGGCACAAGGTGGTCAAGTTTGTGGCGGGCCGCCTCCACAAGCCCCTGGAGAAGGAGGCCCGGGGATGTCTGTGAGCTGAGTGTCCTCGCCCCATGCTTGACGGGAAAGTAGGACTGACCCCAGAACTAGATTCCAAGATGGCCACTTTCTTGGCCAAGTACATGAAGGACCCCTGTAAGGGTATTGATCGTTCCTGGTGCTCCTGTCAGGATAAACTCCTTGACACAATAGGGCCCCTGACAAAAATCCTAGATATGGCGGAGGAGGCCAAAGCGACAGGCTCCGCCATATCCCCCGAATTTCTCTCAAACTGGGCGCAAAGGGCGGTTATATTTTTAGGGAATGCTAATTGTGCCCTATCAACAGAGCGTCGGCGCTCCCTTTTAATTAAGCTCGACCCGAAATTGGGAGACCTGGCCTCTTCGGAGGCGGGAGCAGTGGCGCAAGGGGGCCTCTTTGGCGACCCCTTCGTCAAGGAGTTGGGGAAGTTTGTGGCAACCTTCACCTCGCTAGATAAGGCCCAGTCTAGTATTAAAAGGGTCTTCCAGTCACGTTTCTCCCAAAGGGCCGGTCGCGGTAGGGGCCGCGCGACTGGACGTAGTGGTCAACAGAATTCTGGCAAGGGACAAGGCTCCGGGAGGGGGCAATATCATACCACCGCAAACCCAAACATTTTTTTTTTCTACCAGAGGACAGCGCTTTCAAGGACGCGGCGGCTTCAGAAACAATGCAGGCGGCAACGGACCCACCGGTAAGTGTTATTCCTGCAGACCATGTGTGTGTCGGGGGCCATCTGGGGCGTTTTCAGGAAGCATGGGCTCAGGTCACGTCAGACGCGTGGGTTTTGAGAACGGTGCGGGCTTTCCACATAGAGTTTTACGAATCTCCCTGGCAAACCAGTTACCCACGCCCCATCGCCTTTTCAGAAGCAGATGTGCAGCTGGTCGACGACGAGGTGGCCGCATTATTGCGAACGGGGGCCATTTGTCGGACGGTTTTGCACCTCAACGGTTTCCTTAGCAATGTTTTTCTGGTGGACAAAACTGATGGGGGAAAGCGTCCAGTGATAAATCTCAAAGAATTAATGGCTCGAGTATCAACACTTCAAGATGGAGGGGCTCCATCTTCTCCGGGGCATTCTACACCCGGGCGATTGGATTGTCCGCCTGGATTTGAAGGATGCCTATTTGGTAATTCCCATTCACCCTCCACATCGGCGGTTCCTCCAGTTTACGAGTGTACGAGTGTACGAGGTGTACGAGTTTACCTCCCTTCCGTTCGGACTTTCCTTAGGACCTTGGTGCTTCACCAATGTGCTTCACCCGGCAGTGGAACTCCTCAGGAGCAAGGGTATTCGGATGATCGTCTACCTGGATGACATCTTGCTGATGGCGCAATGTCCCACAACTCTAACGCGACAACTACGGCAGACGGTCTCCCTTCTGCAGGGACTCGGGTTTGTCATCAACGGGGACAAGTCAGTTTTCTCCCCAACGCAGAGTATAGTGTTCCTCGGGTTTGTGGTGGATTCTGTCCACTCCTCTTTGAGTCTCCAGTAGTACGATGCTGGACCAGAGACAGGGTCACCTTTTGTGTCCTTTTAAAGATGGACAATGTCTCGGTAGTTCGCCATGTGAATCATCTGAGAGACCCTCGCTCCCGGGCCCTAGCGAACTTGGCGAAGGAGTTTTGGGACTACTGTCTGAGTCATCAGGTGTCCGTTTCGGCGGAATACCTGCCGGGCCAAGCCAATCAGGTGGCAGATTGGCATTCCAGACATCTGAGGCATTCCAGTCTGTGGAAGTTGGACACGCAAACCTTCCAGTGGTTGCACAGTCTTTGGGGCCCGTTCTCGGTGGATCTGTTTGCCTCACGGTTGGACCACCAACTCCCGTGTTTTTTCAGTGGGAGGCCGGACCCTCTAGCGGAAGCGATGGATGCTTTCCTGCAAGACTGGAGTCAGGAGACGGGTTACGCGTTCCCCCCATTCTCCATGGAGGTGACGGCAGCCCAGATCCGGCGACAGAGGGCGGAAGTGGTTGTGGTGACCCCGTTTTGGCGGTCCCAAGTATGGTTTCCAGATCTTCTGGAACTTTCCTAGGATTTTCCATTCCTACTCCCCCCGCTTCCACACCTCCTCCTGCATCCGAATGGGGAATGTCACCATGTCGTCACAGAGGGGACTCTCCGCCTCATGGCATGGCGGCTTTCAGGAGTCGCTAGTCGTTCCAAGGCCTTTCGGGATCGGCTAAGATGCTCCTCTCTAAAGCCTGGGCAGACAGTACCTCGAAGCGCTACCGGTCAGCTTGGTCTAAGTGGATGCGTTGGTGTCTTCGACGAAACATGGATCCCATGGTTGCAGGCGTCGTACCAGTTTTGAATTGTTGAGCAGAATTGGCGAATGAGGGCCTAGCATACCGGTCTATCAACGCAATATGATCTGCTATTTCAGCGGGCCACTGCCCCATTAAAGGCACTCCGATCGGGGAGCACGTTTTTATTTGCAGGCTTCTCAGGGGTATTTGTCTGTCGTTACCTCCGGAGCCGCGATATTCAGTATTATGGGACGTCAATCTAGTGCTGAATCTCTTCCTGTCTTGGCAACCCAATAAGTACCTGTCACTGAAGGAAATTTCTGCCAAGCTAACAATGTTACTTTGCCTTGTCTCCTGCCGCAGAGTGTCGAATGTGCGGGCACTGGTCATTTCTGCCAGGGTTTTTTCCCCTGAAGGGGTTACCTTTACCATAGGTCGTCGCACTAAGTCATTGTCACGGACGATCTCTTACCCAGCTTTTGCTGACATGCCAAAACTGTGTGTGGTGAATTGCTTAAAGGTATACGAGGATATGACACTTGAATTACGCCCTCCGGGAGAACAGCAACTGTTAATTGCTTTAAGAAAACCCCACAAAGCGGTATACTCCCCCACCATAGCCAGGTGGGTGCGGTGGACCATGCAAGAGGCGGAGATTGATACGAAACAGTTCGGAGCTCATTCAGCCAGGGGTGCAATGGCTTCTAAAGCTTTTCCCCTGGGGGCCCGTTTAGACAATCTCATGCGGGCGTCGGATTGGTCATCGGATTCCACTTTTAAACAGTTCTATTTCAAACCAGTCGTGGATGTGGCTCAATTAGTGGTAAGTAAGCTTTGAACTAGCATAATCGGAGCCTCCTGTCCTGACATAGAATCAAAATTTGCCTTGCATACGTAACGGTAAGTTTCAATTCTATAAAGGGCACGGAGGCGTGGTTTATCCCTCCCGTTGCACGTCAGTGCAAACCCTCCCGTAATGGTGTAAGTAAGTTACAAATTATTTTTTATACACTTCCCTTGACAGATTGTGCAATGTAAATACAGTTTTGTCAGGTCAAGTTATGGTTTCTGCTTCAGACTCATCATCACTTTATCATGTGGTATCACCCGTCTCTTTGTGTTCCAGGAAATGACGGCTCAAAACAGGATCAGTGATTTTGGCGTGACTCGCGCGAAGAAAGAGGAGGGTCAGACAAGATGGAGGGACTATCTACGTAGCATGGACACTGTTAAAGGTCTAAGGATGTGGCAACCCTCTATGGCCTGATGGGAGTTGAAGTTTTAACATGGACTTGTGTTTGTTTCTTTGGCACAAATGTAAATGTAAATGTAAATGTAGTATACTTGTAAAGCGCACAGCTGCCCCAGCAACGGAGCGTCCCGGCGCTGTATAACTCTGGGGAACCCGTCCTGGCTTTCCCTGTGGGATGGTCCCTTGCTGGGAGTCCCCAAGGTGGAGCCAGGCATCCCCGGAATTGGTGGGGCCGTTGTGGAGATTAGGCAAGCTAATGCCCAGAGTTGCCGAGTGGAACCCCTGATTAGAGTAAGCACCGAAGCGAGAATTATCGAGTCCGCTGACCAAGGTCCACGAACCTGCCGCGTCGGGAATTGAACCCTGGTCCCAGGCTGACTTCTGCTCTCAGGCCTGCCGCCTCTAACCAGTGAGCCACACTAATACCTCTCTCAGTGGTGTCAGTAAGAGGATAAACATACCGTTTGAAAAAAAGCTGTTCTTTGAAAATCTATGCTTGACCCCTAGCAGCAATGGCATGAGTAACAAACAATTCAGAGAAAGTAGCATCAAACAATATTAAAGAGCAAAACATAACAACATTCCAAAATCGATTTAGATAAATCAACAAGCATTAAAAGAATCGATATGTAAAATGACAAAAATGATTACATTCGATATGCGAAACTGATGATATTGGTTGTTGAAGTTTAATGGCTAAAAGTACCAAGAAAATACAAAGCACCAATTGAAAGTCACAGTGGTTGCCTTTAACCTTTTTGCATTTTCAAGCAAACGTCTTTGGCACAGGAGTCATTTAAGGTGAGTGGGTCAAAAAGATTAAGTTTTCAAGTTCAGACTTACAAGATTTTTGGGTTCTCAAAGTCCTTCAGTGCTCCTCAAGACCAGGTCTTTTGTCATCTAGCTGCACAAAGCCTTCGGTTTTGGGTCCACAAGCTCAAAGGAGGATTATGTAGCCTCTGGGGTCGCTTCACTGCTGATTACATTTGCCGCCTCTCCCCAGTTCAAGGATTTATCTTCTGACTAATTCACATTTTTGACAATTGAAATCCTTCAAGGTGGGCACCTGTCTTTCAAGGGAGAACCCATCTTAGGGCAGCTACAGCACCTAGAGCTAGATGTAGGTAGCTAAATACCGGTCCGTAACAGCCGAAAATCGGGGATTTTCCCGTTACCAACCGGTATTTAGCCCTTTCTAATGTAGGAGGCTGGTTTTAAGGATTCGGTAATTTACAGATTCCTTATTTTAAGGAATCGGTAAATTACTGAATCCTTAAAACCTATGTAGATAGCACACAAGTGAGTGCATTTTTGCTTTAAGGATTCGTTATTTACCACCAACTACAAGTTGGTGGTAAATACCAAATACCTCTAAAAAAGCAATAATTTTTCAAGGTGCCATGTGGCAGACATACATGCACTTAGGGCATGTATGTGCACCACATGTGCACACATGCACGATTCAATGTGCTCCTGCTTTTACCGATTCGGTAAATACCGAATTGGTAATAGTGAATGGCTTCCCATTCATTCCTATGGGCCTCAAGGCTCATAGGAATGAATGAGAAGGTATTTCTTATTACCGAATCGGTAATAAGAAATATTACCGAATCTGTAAATTTTACCGATTTATCACCTACATCATATTTACCGAATCGGTAGAATGAGATTACCTACATCTAGCCCCTAGCTGCAGTCTTCCGCAAATGGAAAAAGTGACTGAAGTTCACAAAGTTATTTTCACTGAGAAAACTCCTCCTGGTCACTACCGTTATACTTCACATCCTCAGATCAGGTTTTTAGGCAAATGCCTCTTCAACTAGGGCTCTCTTAGGGTCCAGTCTACAGATGCCAACTAGGCCTTGTTCAAATCAGGGAGACCTTTGCCTTGCAGCAAAAAAGAAGACCAATAATTTCACCATTGGAGAGTAGTTCCAGTCTCTACATACCAGAGTCCGCAATCCTCGATTCGTAATTTTTTTCCACCAGTTATGGAGAGTTTTCTTTCTTCAGATATTTTTGCCCAGGTTCAGAAATATTTTGAAGAGGTGGTGATGAGGGTTCAGTGACTGGATAAAGTCCTACACCCAATCGTAGACGCTTTCCTTACAAAACCCAAACTTCTTTTTCAGCACTTCCTTTCTCAGTTTACTACAAACCTTCCAAGAACCCATCAACAAACGTTTCCCTTGCAGGGGCCTTGTACATCAGCCTAGAAGAGGTGTACTGCCCTCTCCAAGTGCTGGAAGTGCCTGCACCTTTTGCTGAGCTGAAACACTGTGGACATGGATTGCTTCAGTTTCTGTGATCTTTATTCAGAATCTTCACTTCAAAAGCAAGAGCTGTGAAAGCTGTCATTTGTGAAATCTGTCCAATGTTCCTGACCTTCTCCCATCGAGCTAGGCCTTGTTAAGAGGCCACTGTTACCAACACTTCAGTCTTACTGCATCCAGGGGCACGGCCACTGCCCTTTTAACCACTGTTAGTATGTGTATTGAGTCTTTGGCACAATGCTCCTGGGAAAACCTTTTCCAAAACAGTTTGCTCTCTGGCAGTGCATAGCTATTTTTCCACTAACTTTATAAACAACCTACTATGAATTAGATTTTTATGAGCAAGTGGAAATAACTTAGATTGAATGTTCTAGCATTTTCCTAAGCATACTTACAGAAAAGAGCCTATTTTTATTGCAATGCTTTTGGCAAATGCAACCTTACCTACACAGTGAACAGCAGCTTTTTATAACTGTTCATCGCACTGACAAACATTTCCACAACATCTAACATGCTCCACTTTTATATATTAAGCACCCCACCATGTGGACTTAAAAGGTACACCACTGTAGGCTTAGCTTGGGTGAACTATTAAAAGTAATTGTTCCTACATGGCAAAGCACATTTGCTTACCATGTTACACTGGAGTGTTTTTAAACTGCTTTCTAGCCGGGCAAACTGGTGTTCTCTTTTCACTAAGTTGGTCATATATGCAAGTGGTGTCAATACACATTGCATTAGACATATGCCACAATTTACACACCACAGGAACAACATCTGCACCAACTTACCATAGACTTACTGAACAGTTAAATATACCAATTGGAAGTAGCCATTTTAAAAGTACAGTTTTATGGACAGAATGCACTGTGTGATTCCAGAGCCACAGAGTCATAAAACTAGCAAAAAAGAGGCCCGTAAAAGTTGAAGGAGTAATTTCTTACCTGTAACTCTAGTTCCTATGTAGGGGTATTTTTGTGAAAGTCATAATCATGTGAATAGTCCCACCCATGTGCTTGGACCCCAGAGCACTTCATTAGATATATCTTCTAAGTTGTCATCTACTGCCTTTCTTCAGGAAGGCCTGCATAGACACTTAAGAGATAAAAAGACAATAATGCAGCCTAACCAACAAGGCTACACTGGCCATTACTTCATCTTGAAGTGAAAAAAGATAGCCAGTTTAACTGTTAAATTTAGCAATTTTACTGAGTTTCACACACAGAAAACTCCCCTTCACAAAACTCCTTTTTTCATGATAGAGATGAAAAGGGTTGGACTGAGAAGCCCCCATAGGCTGCCATTATGTGTCTGCAAATGAATACTGTGCCTTTAACAGTCTCCAGAAACCCCCGGTATCCCATGATGCACAGCCAGCGGCAGTTACTTTCAGTTCTTTTTGGTGGCCTAAAGAAGCAGTGCCTGCTGAGTCTTAGGTACGTCTGTGTCTGTCACCAGAGAGGCTGGCGGGTTGCTTATGACTATCACGGAAATACCCCTACAAGAGAACTGGCGTTATAGGTAAGAAACTACTCCTTCTCTTGTAGGGGCTTTCCGTGTATAGTCATAATCATGTGAATAGACTTGCAAGCCCATCCCAAAACAACTCTCCAGCGGTGGAAGAAACAGAGAACAACCGCACTATTATGCATATAGATTCCGAAGAGAAGCCTGCCAAACTTGAGCATCTGTTCTAGCATCAGTGTCTAGGCAGTAGTGCTTAGTAAATGTATGGACTGACTTCCAAGTGTCAGATTTCTGAAATAGGTATGTTACGAAGAAAAGCCGCAGTAGCTGCTTTACCTCTGGTAGAGTGAGCCCTAGGCTTAATAACAAGAGTCTTGTTGACTTTCTGATAACACAGCTGAATACAGGAAACAATCCACCTAGAAATGGATTGTTTGGGGTAGCTAGACCAGTTCGGACCGAGCCATAGTTTACAAATAACTGGTCTGATAAACGGATATCCTCAGTCTTACCCAAATAGAACTTCAAGACCCTCCTGACATCAAGGGAATGAAGCGACCTCTCAGCAGGATAAGAGGGATTCTGAAAGAATGTAGGCAATGTAATAGTTTGATTCACATGAAACTACTTTAGGGAGGAACTTAGGCTGAGTCCTCAAAACTATCTTAGAGGAATGAAAAACTGTTTATGGCTCTTTACAACATAATGCCTGAAGTTCGCTAACCCTGTGGGCAGAAGTTATGGCAACAAGGAAAGCAGTCTTCCAAGACAGATGCTGAAGAATAGCCTTGTGAATGGGTTCAAACGGTTCCCACATCAGTCGAGAAAGAAGCACATTGAGCTCCCAAGGAGGCGAAGGACGCCAAATGGGAGGAAACACTTTTTTCAATCCTTCAAGAATTTCTCTGATGACTGGGATTTAAAAAAAGGAAGTTTGTGAAGGACATTTCCTATAAGCAGTTAAAGCTGCCAGGTGAACTTTAATCGAATGAAACTGAAGGCCAGATTGAGCCAGGTGTAGCAAGTAAGGAAGAATGACATCTTCCTTGCAGGAGGTAGGATCCACATTCTGAGATGCACACCAGATGCAAAATCTCTTCCATTTATATGCATAGGACATGCGTGTTGATGGTTGTTTGGCCTCCTTCAATAGCTCCATACAGTCCTGAGGGAGATTCAAATGTCCATACTGTACTAACTCAGGAGCCATGCCGCCAAATTCAACGACGAGAGATTGGGGTGCACCATTTGTCTGCCGAACTTTGTTAGAAGGTCCAGCCGGCATGGAGTACGGAGATGTGGCAGGAGAGACCAGTGGAGTAGGTCTGTGAACCACCACTGACGGGGCCACTCTGGAGCAATGAGGATCATCTTGGCCCGTGCTTGTGAGAGCTTGATCAGTACTGTCGGGATCAGGGGAATTGGGGGAAAAACGTAGAGAACGCCGTCTGACCAGCTGATCCACAGTGCATTCCCCAGAGTTCCTGGTTGGTAAAACCTGGAGGCGAAGTTGCGGCATTTTCTGTTTTCCGCGGTAGCGAGCTGATCGACCTCTGGAGTACCCCATCTTCCAAAGATGTCTCGCACCACTTCGTCGTTTTAAGACCCATTCATTCATGATTTTCTTGAATGAGTCTGCTGAGTGCTTCTGCCTGAGCACTTTTAACACCTGGGAGGTGAGTTGCTGTGCTGGTCAGGTTCCAGATGGCCTGGGCTTCCCAAGATAACGCTCGAGATCTCGAACTCCCCTGCTTGTTGAGGTAGAACATTGTGGTTGTATTGTCCGTCTGGACAAGCAAGGAACTGGAGTCAAACGACGGCTGGAAGGCTTTCAGCTCCAGATGGACTGCTCGAAGTTCCAGGAAGTTGATGTGGTACTTGGTCTCTTTCCGGGACCACATGCGCTGCATCTGAAGGTGGTCGGAATGTGCACCCAAGCCGTGGAGAGAAGCATCCGTCACCATGGTTTGCCTCGGTATCTCCTTGTGGAAGGGAATCCCCCAGAGGAGAATGCGTGGAGAACACCACCACCCGATGGACTGGAGAGCCTGCTGCAACAGCAGATTCCTGTCTTCCCAATCACCCAGTTTCTGGTCCCACTGATCCTCCAGACATTCTTGCAGGGGTCCCATATGGAGGCATGCGTTTGGAGTGAGGAAGATACAAGAGGCCATGGAGCCTAGGAGAGAAGACACCTTCCGCACCGTCAGGGAGGGCATGGTCATGAGAGCCTGAGCCTTCTGAAGGATCGATAAGCGTCTTTCCTCCGAAGGACACATCTTTGCCGTGTGTGTATCAATGGTGGCTCCCAGGTACTGTAGACATTGGACAGGAGGCAAGACAGACTTCGTGAAGTTGATGTGGAGGCCCAAACTAAGTAGGAGATTGGAAGTCCGATTGAAATGTAGTAGCGCTTCCTGAGACGTAGCTGCCTTGATCAGCCAGTCATCTAGATACGGGTAGACGAAAACCTTGTTCTTCCTTAGATGTGCAGCAACTATGGCCATGTATTTAGAAAATGTCCAGGGCGCTGACTTCAGGCCGAAAGGAAGCACGGAGCATTGACAGTGGTTGTTGCCTACAGTGAATAGCAGGAACTTGCAATGTTTCCTCTCCATGGGCATGTGCAAATATGGGTCTTGCAGATCTATTGCGCATAGCCAGTCTCTCTGATGAAGTGGAGGGTAGATTTGATGCAAGGACAACATCCGAAACTTTTCTCTGCAAACCCATTTGTTTGCCTGTCCAAAGTAAAGGATGGGTCTTAACTTGTTCTTGTCTTTCTTGCGGACTAGTAAGAACCGAGAATACAGTCCTGTTCCACTCTGTGCCAGAGGAACAGGTTCTATTGCCCTTTTCTGCAAGAGGATGTTGGCCTCCCTCTGTAACTCGCATAGCATGTAGCTTTAGAGAGTTGGAGGAATCGACAGAGGAGGGCTTGTAAAACATAGCGAGTATCCACTGCAAACAATATTCAGCACCCAATTTGTCCCGAGTTATTTTCTGCTACTCTGCCAGATAATTTTGAATGCTTCCCCCCCACCAGAGTGGGTAACGGACGAGGGGGAAGGAACCCTTCAGGTCTTGGAACCAGCAGGGGCCTTGTTCCCTTGTGCAGACTGCTGGTTGGACCGTCCTCGCCACTGGCGTTTCTGAAACGGCTGAAAAGATAGCTGAAACTGCTGTTGTTGGTTGGACTGATGGCCTTGAGATCGTTGGAACCTCTGGGAGGAATAACGCCGTTGGAAGGGGCAGAAGGTTTTTCGCTGTTCTTTAGGTTTCTCTAGACCTACAGCCTTCAAAGTCTCCATTTCAGTCTTCATGCGGGCCATCTCGTCATCCGCATGGGAGCCAAAGAGAGTCGTGCCAGAGAACGGTAGATTAGAAATGCGCTGTTGCCCCTACGGCTTCAGTGAGGTAAGACAAAGCCAGGAATATCTCCAGAGAGCAACTCCGTGGCAATACCAGTGGGCTGACAGGAGTGAAATATCCGCTGCAGCGCTGATGACTTGATTCGAAACCATCAAACCCTTGTTCACTATCTCCTAACAATCTTCCCGCTTGTGTCTGGGCAGGAGGTCCACAAATTGTTAAAGCGACTCCCACAGGGACCTGTCATACTAGCCCAGCAAGGCAGTAGAGCTGGCCGCCTTCATGGATGTAGCTGCGGTGTTGCAAACTTTTCTCCCCACCGAATCTTCTGTTACCTGGAAGGTGCAGATTTTATAGAAGATGTTGTCAAGAATAGCTCCATAGCCGGTTCCACTAAGCCAGGCTCCAATGGGAGCAATGGATGAGATGTTTGTCTCTGCTGGAGAGTTTCAAATATCAGTGATGTTGACGGCACAGAAGTAGACAAGGGAATGTTAAGCTTTGACGCCCCTTGGACCAGAACCTCCTGAAAGGTGGAGATATCAGCAACGGAAGACACTCTCTGAGGAAGGTTATCCGTTAAGAGTAGGTTTCGACCGAGTAGCCCCCCAGAGGTCGAAGCATGGGTTTTGGTAGAGGACTTACCCTCTCCTTGCCCAGGGGCTGTAAATGCTGCCTTCTGTCTTCTCTGCTCCAAGCCTTGGGGCAGAATCTTCTCCCTGTCAAGCAGGCTGAACCTAGAAAAGGTCTTGCAAATAGAACAGGTGCCAGGGATATGAGAGGCAGGCAAACATAGAATGCAGACTCTGTGTGCAGCAGACTTGGCCATCCTACCACAGTCAGGACACTTGTCAAACAGAGAAGGCATTTTGACAAGAAAACTGTAGAAATTCTGCCAAAAAAGTACAGCAGAAGGTAGATAAAGGCCAAAGACATCGAGTGAAGCTGCAAAAATCCAAATACTCAATTACATTTTTAATGGAATACCAAAAAAGGTAGAGTTCAATGCTCCAGGGTCCTGCTAGCAGGAGCCGCAAAAAAGAATTGAAAGTAACTGCCTCTGGCTGTGCATCATGGGATACCGGGGTCTCTGGAGACTCAAAGGCTTTTGCAGACACATAATGGCAGCCTATGGGGGCTTCTCTGTCCAACCCTTTTCATCTCTATCATGATAAAAAGGAGTTTTGTGAAGGGGAGTTTTCTATGTGTGTAACTCAGTAAAACTGCTAAATGTAACAGTTAAACTGGCTATTTTTTTCACTTCAAGATGAAGTATTGGCCAGTGTAGCCTTGTTGGTTAGGCTGCATTATTGTCTTTTTATCTCAGTGTCTATGCAAGCCTTCCTGAAGAAAGGCAGAAGATGACAACTTAGGAAGATATATCTAATGAAGTGCTCCGGGGTCAAACGCACATGGGCGGGACTATTCACATGATAATGACTATACACGGAAATCCCCTACAAGAGAATGTCTAGGACTAAGCGCCACCGCTTGAAGGCAAATTTGCGTGGTCTGAGGTAGTATGTGCCACTCTTGGTTTCTTTAGTAGTAATTTTCTTCACCAAAGGGCATTTACAACTTCTTCCTTTCACCCTGTGTATTACTGGGATGGACCACTAGGCAGAGTTTTCTATAATTAGGAATACTCAGATCGAGTCCATTCAATTTTGAGTAAATCATGAATACTCCAAGTGCAAGTGCTAGCTAGTCACACACAAATCTTTGTCAATTGGACTAATAAAGCATTCAATTCTGCACTTACTTTCTGGTGTTCTCATTCTTCAACAGAGACTTGGCCTGCTGTTCGCTGATGATTGTCGCTTTCACCTGTGGTGGGTTCATGTGCACATTTAATTTTCCGCCAACCAATAAACGCACTGTGGCCACAAACTTAGTCTGCGTCTTCAAGACTTGAGGCGGCTGCTTCTCTATGATAAAAGTGCTACAAACAAGTCAACAATTTGTTAACATCCAAAAGGAAAATCACCTATAAGTTAAACTAAGCATGCATCACTGGCCTATGTCTACGCATTACAATTTGATATCTATATTGTGCCCCTGCTACTTTCAATCTGCTCTCATCACAGACATATTATCATGCAGCACATTTTTTCACCAGCTCAGTCTCAGTTTGAAAACTCCACCTGTGCACACTGAAGTCTTTGTAGTCAATTAGAATTTGCCTTACTTTCCCTCCTCGCTCTCCCTTATGAATGAACACAGGCATCGGGATAACAGTTTCTGAATCTACTTTCATTAGGTATTTCCTTCTTCAGCTATTTGTAAACCTCAGCTTTTGAGTCAACATAAAAATGCCACTAATGATGATGCAATTGGATCTCTCCTTCACAAAGATGCTTGGAGAGACAAATAATTCATAGTGTAGTCAGACACTACATTAAGTCTTTTACTGACACTGCTTTTTAAAAATATATGTACAGTAACTCCAAGCGTGACCAATTTTCTATTGTAAAATACACTCACAAGAGAACAAATGAATGGAAAGAGCTAACAAGCATACCTTGACATTGGAATTTGTGATTTAGGATGGAGCGATCATTCTATAACATTCACAGAAACATCATGTGACTGAACGCATGTTATTAAGGGTGCCACAAAAGATTACATTTAGGAAAAATTATCTGTCTATTTGTATTTTTGGGTGGGACCACATAGGTCAGTTTGTGTGCCATGATTCCATATGAAGAACTGGAACAGGCCTATGATTTGGGGCAACTTACCAAAACAACATTGGTCTATAGCAACCATAGATTTTGTGGCGTACGCCTAGTCCTTGTCCTCCATAAGTACTACAGTGGAGAAGACACTAGATGCGCATAGTAGAAATGTACAGATGCACACAAATTTTACTTTGCTTTTTTTTCTCCAAAGGAAAAACGTGCACCCTCTTGGACAAAGCCATTATCTCACATGCCAATTAAATATTTTTCCACCCCAGAAAGGCAATTATTCCGTAAAAGAGTGGAACACCCAACAACTTAAAGAGTTTCCAGATGTTCACTGCATTTTGCAAAAGGCCTACTTTTTCACTCCTGTCTGCGCTATTATGACAGCGGACAATCTGCCATGCATCTGCTTATGTAAGGACAGGTCGCTTTGAGTGCGCAATCATCTGCTTGTCCACAATTTGTGAGTTAGGATTGGGTATTCGAAAGATTACTATTTTGCGCACTTAAGATTCACTTTTGTGAGCACATTTTGTGAATTGGACAATTATATCTATGAAAGGGCATGCTGCCTTCTCCATCTTGCAGAAGCACTCTTAAGTGATCCAAGAATTTTGCATAGTCAAAGAGAGAAAGGAGAGAGGCCATGGGTGGTGTCAAAGTATATTGTAAAATTGAGATGCTTCTTCTACTCATGATTGGAGGGGTCATGTTTAAATAATGACTATCCATTTCTTCAAGCTGACTTGTGAAAGTAAGGATCTGTCATTTGAAAGATGCTCTCTGAGAAAAGATAATTTTAAATACATTTGACAATTCTGGGCTTGAATAAATGACCAGATGTTGTGTATTTGGGTTGTAGAGCGGTCTCCCACAGCTGCTGCACACTTACACAAGCAAAGTGCCTATATTTTCTGCCAGAGCAGCTGCACACCCACAAACAGACTTCAAATGCAATGCTCTTTAAAGAGAGCCCAAGGGCATAATGCCAAGGTCTTACGGTTTATATACACATCCATAGCTGGGAAACAACCTAGTGATGAGATTTGTACCTTGTAACAAGTGCTGATATGATGTCGGTGATTGTCGCATTGAGTTCTGCAAGCAGCTCTTCCACCGGGCCAGGGATGGGGAGTTGTTGGCAGAGATGCTCAGCACGGCGGATCTGCTGACGATTCTGCCAAATTAGTTCAGCCAACTTTTCGCACCTGCCAAGAAAGAAAAAAAGGGTGAACCAAAGATATAACAAAATATTAAAGTTGTTAATTTTACAACTGAGAATTTTTTTTTAACTTTTTAATGCAATGCACACATGTACAAGAGACATCCCTCATAGAACTGGATGGACTCTGTTGCACATAAAATCCACATCTGAAAATGTGCCTTAATGGGGATTCATATGTTCTTGATCTAGCTCTTTCTCTTTGCCGACCTTATAGAAACCCCAGCAGCAAGCAAGTCAGTGAGTGTAACTGCTGCAGTGCTGTGCATTCATATGTTTGAGAAGCTGAGCACCCAGACAAAACTGCTTGGCGTTAGTGATCATCACTCATTTTGTTTTTCACAATCCCATCCATGGTGGTGTTCAATCAATCAATCAATCAATTAAAGTACTTGTAAATCGCGCTACTTACCCGTGAGGGCCTCAAGGCGCTGAGGGGAGGGGGTGCCGCTACTGCTCGAAGAGCCAGGTCTTGAGGAGTCTTCTGAAGGCAAGCAGATCCTGGGTCTGCCGTAGGTGGGTAGGGAGGGTGTTCCAGGTCTTGGCGGCGAGGTAGGAGAAGGATCTGCCACCAGAGGTTGTTCGTTGGATGCGGGGGACAGCGGCGAGGGTGAGGCTGGCAGAGCGGAGCTGGCGGGTGGGGGTGTAGAAGCTGAGTCTGCTGTTAGGTAGGCTGGTCCGGCGTTGTGGAGTGCTTTGTGTGCGTGGGTGAGGAGCTTGAAGGTGATCCTCTTGTCGACGGGGAGCCAGTGTAGGTCTCTCAGGCTGGGGGTGATGTGGCTGCGGCAGGAGACGTTGACGATCAGTCGGGCGGAGGCGTTTTGGATGCGTTGTAGTCGTCGTATGTGATTGGCTGGGATTCCTGCGTACAGTGCGTTGCCGTAGTCCAGTCTGCTGCTGACGAGGGCCTGTGTCACCGTTCTTCTTGTTTTGGTCGGGATACACTTGTAGATCCCGCGGAGCATCCGGAGGGTGTTGTAGCAGGAGGAAGAGGAGATGGTGCCGCCTGTTTAGACATGGAGAGGGGGGAGTCGAGGATGAATCCCAGGTTGCGTGCATGGTCGGTGGGTGTCGGTGCTGTTCCCAGTGTGGTCGGCCACCAGGAGTCGTCCCAGGCTGAGCGGGTGAGTCCGAGGATGAGTACCTCCCTCTTGTCAGAGTTTAGCTTCAGTCGGCGACTGCCTTCATTCCCTCGTGGAGGTTGGTTTTGGTGGTGTGCGGGTCCTTGGTGAGGGAGAGGATGAGCTGGGTGTCGTCGGCGTAGGAGATGATGTTGAAGTCGTGCTGGTGGGCCACTTGTGAGAGGGCGGCCATGTAGACGTTGAACAGCGTCGGGCTGAGGGATGAGCCCTGGGGGACGCAGCAGATGATGTCTGTGGCCTCGGATCGGAAGGGCGGGAGGCGGACGTTCTGGGTTCTGCCGGAGAGAGGCGTGCCTTTAGAGTGCAATGGCAGACCGTGTCGAAGGCGGCTGACAGTTCCAGGAGGATGAGGGCTGATGTTTCGCCGCTGTCTAGTTGGCGCCTGTTGTCGTCTGTGGCGGCGATGAGGGCTGTCTCGGTGCTGTGGTTGCGTCTGAATCCTGACTGGGACGGGTCTAAGATGTTGTTGTCTTCCAGGTGGCGAGCCAGTTGCATGTTGATGATTTTCTCGATGACCTTCCCCGGGAATGGGAGCAGGGAGATGGGCCGGAAGTTCTTGAGGTCCTTGGGGTCCGCCATGGGCTTCTTGAGGAGGGAGTTGATTTCGGCGTGTTTCCAGCTTTCCGGAAATGTTGCTGTTTTTCGAAGGAGATGTTGATGACCTTCCGTAGTTCGGGTGCGATGGCAGCGTCTGCTTTGTTGAATACGTGGTGTGGGCATGGGTCTGATGGAGATCCTGAGTGGATGGAGTTCATGACCTTGCCTGTCTCGTCGTCGTTGGACTAGGAGGTCAGGCAGTTGGGGCTGGTGGCGTTCACAGGGGAGGTGGGGTCTGGCGTAGTCGGGACGGTCATGGTGTTGAAGCGGTCATGGATGTCAGTGATCTTGTAGTGGAAGAAGATGGCTAGTGAGTTGCACAGTTCTTGTGAGGGCGGTATGTCATTGGCGTTGGAGAGATCCTTTACGATGCTGAAGAACTCTTTGCTGACGTGTGCGTTGTTGTCCCGGCGGTCTTTGAAGGACGATCTCTTGGCTAATCTGATGAGGTGGTGATGTCTGCGAGTAACATCATTGTGGGCTGCGTGGTTGTCCGGAGTGCGTTCGTGGAGCCATATCTTCTCCAGTTTCCAGCATGCGCGTTTGGAGGCCTGCAACTCGTCGGTGAGCCAGTTGGCTCTCTTGCAGCCGTGGATGTTGGAGGGTGGGTGGGTGCGGTGACGAGTTGTCTGAGGCCGAGGTTGGCGATTAGGGTGGTGGAGTTAGCATCGTCGTTGTTCTCGAGGTGGAAATTCAGGTCCCTGAGGAGGATGTAGTCCGTGGAGGCGAGTGCGTGGGTGCTGGCGAGGTCGGCAATGGAATCGCTGAATTGAGCTCGGGGTCCGGGTGGTATGTAGATGAGTTTTCCTCAGAGGGTGGTGTTGGGGTTGGTGTGGATCCGGAAGTGCAGGTGTTCGACGGTGTTGAGGGTGTCGTCTGCGTGGGTGGCGACCTTGAGGGTGGACTTGTGGACGATGGCTATTCCTCCTCCGATTCCGTTGGCACGATCCCTGCGGGTGATCTTGTAGCCGTCCGGGATGGCTATGGCGATGTCGGGCGCCGTGGAGTCGATCCAACAGGTCTCGGTCAGGAAGGCCACGTCTGGGGCGGATGTGTCGAGCAGATCCCAGAGCTTGACGGCGTGTTTGCGTTCGGAGCGGGTGTTGAGGAGTAGGCAGCAGAGGTGGTTGGGTCCAGTCATTGGGGGTTTGGTGGTTCTGTCGCAGGTGAAGCTGAAGGTGTGGCAGGAGAAAGGTCCGTGAGTCTGTTTCGGGGCGGCTTGGAAACAAGTGTAGTTGAATGCGTGGAGGGTGCTGGCGTTGTAGCGGAGTCTGGTGTTGTGGCGTTCGCGGGGTACAGGGGTTCTAGCACTGGGCGCGGTCTAGGCTTGCCTTTGTCGCGCCTTCGGCGCGCGGGCGCTGCGCGGCCTCCATAAGAGGGGTATATGGACATATGCTAGTGTGGTTGGGTACAAGGACTAAGAATACTTGAATTGTTAGGAGGGTAACTTTGCATCACTTCTGTGTCCTCGTTTTTCCCTTTCTCTAACCTGTGTGCATAGATTTCACAGAATGATACACTCAGAAGCTGACAATATACACATATTCAGGACTGGCGCATATCAGAAATATCATGCCAAAAAGAAGAACTACACTTGACGAAATGCTGAGCCCTTATGATCTCCTTATGTCAAGAGAAGCACTTGTGATTGCCCAACATTAGTCAGAAAATGGTGTTAGCTGCTATGAAAATAGCATAAATTATTTCATGAACAGGAACCCTTTAGAAAAAAGTGCAAGACGGAAACTCTCTTTGATTTTTATTGCTCAGGATAAGAGTACCCTAACCAACAAAAGGATGGTGAGAGCTTCTAAAAGATCTAATAAAGAAACTTAAAGAACTATTGCCACTTCGAAACAATTTAAGGCATAGCCTCCAATAGTACTTTAAAGACCTATGCTACAAATTGAGAAACTATTTATTGATAACGATGAAAACCTAATAACCACAGCAAAACAAAACAAGGAGCACCTACAAACTGTAAAACCATATCTCCGTGAAAAACATTGAAAGGCTCTTTAAAGGACTAGGTCGCAAACAAAATGGAAGACCCACTTAGGTTCCAGAAATGGAGTATGCAAAAGCAATACCCCAAAATGGTGGTGTTTCGCAGTCATGTTTCTGTAGGTTTGTTAATGTACGTAACAAAAATAAAAAAGTCATATTTGCAAGAATGGAGTTCGATACCAGTCCCAACGATGTAAAAAAATAAAGGAAAGGAAACTGCAAAAGATAAAAATAATATCCATTTATTCTCTCGTCCAAGCAAAGAGGCATATTTTCAGCTCTACCTAGATCTACATTGACTCCTGGAAGAATACCATCTTGCTGCACTAAAGACTTCAATTTGGCTTCTAAAAGTTTCATGTAAGAAGAAATTGTACTTGTACAATACAGATCTGCAGGTTGAAGCGTCATTCTCTTCTGAAATAGGCAGTGGCTATTACTATATAAAGTTGCAGGACTGCAGAAGAATGTCTGAGAAGCAATGAGGATAAGGCCATAATGGGCGATCAAAATCAGAGTGGAATGAAGGAAGAACCCATCATTTCAGTAAGGTTTTACAGAATCACGTTAGGAGAGTAAGAGAAAAAGGTTTCCCATGCCCTGCTGAATAGAACGGTGATCCAACATCATTACAAAACATTATTACATAGGCAATTTCTGGGGCTACATGTTATCTCATAGTTAACATGCTGAAATTCCAAATTAGAAACTAAGGTTCTAGTCCCATTTTTGGCACTTGACCCAATATTGTGTGACTGTGAGCAAATCACTACGTCTCTTTGTGCCAAATTTCACATGCACAAAGAAGTGTATATGTATCAATATATTAAGGGTAAAAGCCATATAATGTACTGTCATTGTATAGTCTCCATAACCAATAACCTTCTTCACTTTAGTTCTGGAACTGTGCCATCAATGATCTAGTACTACCTTTTTACTAAATTCAGTGTCTATGGTAGAACTGTTTTGTTTTTAAATCAATGATCTAGTACTACCTTGTTACTACATTCGGTGTCTATGGTAGAACTGTTTTAGTTTCAAATAATATATATATTCACAAAAGACTCAACTCCCGGTGAGGGAGAGAGAGGGGGTCACAGGGAGAATGTTTAAAGACCCATCTAGTTTTAATCCCCAATTCTAATCATAAACAACACATGAAAACTGGTGGTCTGGTGAGGAAATATAAAAGATAGTCACAGAACAATGGTAGAAGCAGGACCCAAAACAAATCACTTGCCTATATGGCAACTAGTGGTAGTAGAAAATTCTGACACAAGTACAACTCCATGACAGAAGAAACCCTGAGGAGGGGAAAAAAAGGGTAAGGATTTCCATCAACTGCCCTTCGTGGCCAGTGTCATCATTTGGAACTCCAAAGATACCCCTGTCACCTCAGTTCTTCTGGCAGCAAGCCAAAAGCTGGTGGACGAGGCGTGTTATGAGACCAACGATACAAGAAGGAAAAATGACAGGCTGAGTATCTCAAAGGTATACTGACCAAACGAGTCAAAGATGCAGTGCAAAGACAGAAGTGTGAGTGTAAGTGAGTTAAAAAAGATACAGCAGTGGTCCAGAACACATTTATTGGTGACCACTGATGAACTTACTAAAAAACACAGTGTCGGCTTTGAAATTAATCTACCGAAAAAAATGGTCTACTAGTTTCAGCCGTAATAGGCAAGAGGACCCCGGGCTTTCTTCAGGACCTAGTTGTAATAGCTACTGTATTAAGTGCAATTTTGAAAACAGTAGGAACAAAAAAGCAAAATGAAATAAACTTAAGAATCATCACCATGTTATTACATGTGACCAATCACAGTACCTCTATGCAGGAGGGATGGTTATTCATACCTATCCTGTGTGAGGTAACCAGCCTCACCTCACCTGGCTCTGACTCAGGTCAAGGGAGGCACAGCCCTCTCCGTCGATACCTCTGGTGGTGTCCTGAGGCAGGGGGAGGTGTTTTAGTTTCAAATAAACCTATTTTCATTTAAAAAGAAATCAGGAAGGTGGTGGTGGTGACGGGGGTAGGGGATTCCTTTCATGACCAAAGATGGATGTGGAACACCTGACTCTTTACCCAATTTCCTGCCAATTTGTGTTGCCTAGGGTGTTGTGAGACAGCTGTTAAAAGTTATGGAGCTGTACAAATGGGACGCCACTCAAGACTTTTGAGAGCTGATGCCCAGTGGAGGTTATTTCTGCTCAGACCCTAGACCTCCTAATGTTCAGACTGGGGCTGAAAATGTGGGACTTTCCTTGCTGTTGCACGTCCCGCAGAGGAGGTACGAGAAGCAGAGTGGGTGGGTGGACCTGGTTTTGGCAGTCATATGAGGGCTGCAGTATAACCAGAACCGCATTGGTTGTAAAGGGCTAGTGCAGATGTGAAGAAAGGCAAGTTAGGTGGTCATGCTCGAGGATTACCACATTTATCCTGCAGCTGCAGAGCACCTACCTTACGCCATTACTTTCACGACCTCTGCCATAATGCCACGCTATGTGCTCAGCTCTGCTTGTGCCTCCTTGAAAGAATTATCCGTTGGTCCTGAGGCTTCGCTGCATCGGACAAAGAGGGGCCCTCGGTGAATGTACTCAACCAATGGAAGGAATATTTAAGACCTGCACATACCAGGCTGCATTTCAACATGGCACGGTGGGAAAAGGAAAATAAGATTTTTTTCTGCCATGAGGACCCGGACCAAAGAGGTGGCAGGAAGAACCAATGGCAATGGCACTGACCGTGGGAGAGCTGACTTCCTTGTAATCCTTAACCACTTTTCACATAGAATTTGGGGAAAAATTCACTGTGGTGTTCTCAGCTGCAAAACTTGTGGGGGAACAATTGGAGCATACTGTCATTAAAGTACAATAGGCTGAAGGACATGTTGAGTTCAACTGAGGCTGCAGTGGGGGCACTGGAGGGGAAAGTCACAGGTCTGTAAAATGCAGGATGTGCAACCTTATAAAGAATCTACATTGAGAGCTAGGAAAACCAGAAATGCTTAACAATATGCAGAACGGATCTCAGCTCTGTGTGCTCGGGGTCCGACGGTGTAAACTGATGGTTTTGACTGACTTCTTGACCATACAATTTACAGAGAAGGACATAATGGTGACGAAATCCTATAGACTGTCTACCAGGAAGACGACTGTGGGCAGAAGGGTAGATAGATAAGAGGCTGGTAATCTCTCTCTCGGAGGAGTGGAAGGAGCACATTTTTCAGGCCATCCACTAGAAGGTGTCGATGGGGAACAGCAGCTGCTGTTTTTTCATGACCTGCGGCCTGCTACATTGTCCAGGAAAACAGACCTCCTGTACGTCAAGCAACAGTTGGTGACAAAGGGGCTTACGGTCTCCACAGTCTTTTCTGTTAAACTGCGTTCTTATATGTCGAGTCAGTGTGGGTCTTTTTGGGCAACGTGAGCCCAGATTAGCATCAACTGACTAAGCAGTAATGTATCGGAGACTGGGATGAGTCTACGATGTAAGATGTGTTAGTCTCTTAAGAGTAGCCAGTCCAAGGGTTGCTTTTCTAGAGAGAGCATGAGATTTGTAGGGTTGCCATTGACTAAGAAAACAGAAATCCTTTTTGTCTGTCCATTGTGCCTGTTCTATGTATGCCTCTTAAAAGCTACAGCAGTTTACCATTTTGTAGATTTCGGTCTTTGGAGACGTGGTTCAGTTACAAAGTTTGCTCACCTTTTGTGTAACTGCACTGAGATTTGCAGAAATACCACTTTTGGTCTCTATATTAAAAACATGTTGGCAGTAAATAAATACAGCTAATCCTAGAATGTCTTCGGATGGGACATAGGTTCACTTGGGAATACCCTCACTGGAGAATGTGTTACAAAATATGAAAACGGCAAGAAATAGAGCAGTTGTAAATGAACACAGACTGGCATGAAATAGGTAATTATAACTGTACCCAGAGACTAAGTTCAATCTTTTATTTCAAATCACACGTACCTCAAACTAAATAGCTCGAAAAAGTAGTCATTAAGATAGTAAACAACTGGTGGGAGCGTGGCCAGCCATCCAAACATGGCGGACGCAAGTCTTTAGGGTGCCCCTCGAGAACCCCAAATTATCCTGCTAATCCTAGATTATTCCCCACCATCCGGGCGCAATCCAGCCACAGATTCGAGCCTGCACCATGGCGAATCATCCATATGCCCTGTTTCAAGTGGACGGACCGCTGCTGACTGGGCGGTGGACACTACGGGCCTCGCTGGTGAGACGTCATCTGGGCGGCGCGGCGCAGCGCAGCGGCTGCAAACACGGCCTCCGAATTGCTGACCTGTGTTGCCGGGCCTTTCCGCTGAAGTGCAATATTGAACACCACGTTGGTGCGGCTGCTGCAAGTGGGAGAAAACGGCTGATCTTGGCCAGAGGAGGCGGAGTATCCTGGCCCCTCTGCCATGCAGCCAGTAAGCGGGTGAAGCCTTCTGGAGGTGATGTGCTGAGGCCTACAGGCAAGAGTTGCGTGCCCACGTCCCTGAAAGGTACCGTACACTGGGGTTGCCGGTCCCTGCTGAGCCCGCCAAGATCACGATCGCCAACTGTGAGACATTGGGACCTGCCAGCGCAGCCCATCAACTGCCGGCCCAGCTGGAAACCACACACCTCGGCCGAAGAGACAGAGCAACCCAATGGACAGCACAGCAGTTGCCGCCACGGTAGAGGTGAGGGTGTCGGTTGCGGACCAGGGTCGTTGACACCCTTGTAAGCCCGCTAGGGCCCACAAGACATTCCTAGACTGCAGCGCGCCTCGGCCTACTGCCGTCCCCCCGAGGTTCCCTAGGGTGGCAAAATTGCGGCCGCTGTCATAAAAGCCCAAGACATTCTGTTCTAACAGGGACGACAGCCTCAGTTGCGGGTGAGTGGAAGGCCTCAGAGGGCTGGTGGACCATTGCTGGGGGGGGGGGGGGGGGCTCCCAGCGGTCGTCGATCCCACGAGAAGAGAAGAAACCCCCCCACCCGGACTGATCTTACAGGCGTGGGGAAGGGGGAATCCACCGCCATCATTTAAGCGGCGATGGTACACGTCGCCTGACACTGAGGGAGCGCAGCGCTGCCTTGCCTTGAATCGGGTCCGGGGGCCGGATCGGGCCTAGGCCGTGCCTGGACGATCAGCGCAGCCGGAGACTTCACCTCCTACCCACAAGACGCGCCTAAATGAAGTCGAGCAGCCACTACGCCCTTCGGAGAACTTTTGCAGCTCCTGCCTGCCACCTCCCCTCATCATTGCTCTGATTTAAAGGGGGCCGCCTCACTCTGCTTTATCGACCCCTCCTCTCTGGCTGTTAATGATGTGCTGGGGGAGACTCCCCTCCCGACCTCCTCACTGCTCGACTCGCTGTGGGGGAACACCCTCGACAGCCTGCAGTAAGTCAAAGGAAGCCGAGTACGCGCTTGGGCAGCAGACCTGCACCGGATGGTGATTGGAGACCATACCAGGTCTACACAGCCAGTTAATACATCTGCGAGGAGCAGAAGAGGGTAATTTTGCCTGATACCACAATACAGGAGAGGCTCTCAAAAGACAGACAACTGGCGCGATTAGGAGTGCGCGCCCATTCTGGCGGTTGGCCTCCCGCCGCCTGTCGCCACGCGGTGGATCAATATGAGGAAGGCCCTCTCCACCTTTCCAGAGCCCCAATCACAGATCAAACACCTGGTGCCACACTTCCAGCCTTCTGCGAAACGGCAACACAGGAGGAGTCACACAACAGAGCCACAACAGGAGGCAACTGCATAAACACTGAGGCACGCACCTCGCCCGTGACTCTCCTCTCCCCTCCCCTCCACCTGGACTGGTACAGCTGGGGTGAAGCCAATCGCACCAGGTGCTGGGCACCCTTGCTCAATAGAACAGACCTGCCCATCTCCCCGGTCTCCCCTCTGCTTGCCAAGTCAACTGCTGTAAGCGGGTTGCTGGGAAGGGATTGCCTGATCACCTTTGGCTGTGCCTAAACTGCAAGGTAGCAAAGATCTGAACGCACTCGGTCCACCGGGGACCAACTGGGGACATGCGCGAAAATGAGAGAACACCGAGATCCACAGCAGAAGATACCGGGCACTACCAAAAGGACACAAACGTGAAACGCCAGAAATCTGGACCTGTCCTCGCAGCCAAGTGCCGGATGCTATCGGCGCAACAACTGGTGATGGGTCGCCTACGCACCACTCAGCACCTTAATGCACGCAGTAGCAGTGCAGACCAGTCAATGGCACAAGGAGGAATGGCTACTGAAATGCCACACGCAACATAAGCCACCAAACTAGACTCAGTACTGGCCGCAGTAGAAAAGATAGGATCCTCACTGGACCAGACTCGCACCTCACTTGAATTGATAAAAGTCACATCAGTCTTTAATTTGCTGCGTGCCGACCACCAAAAACTTGGAGATAGTGTGTTCTCGCAGGAACTGTTGATTGCGGAACTGAAGTCAATCACTCAAAGTCATGCGGCCGCCTTACAGGACCTTATAGACCGCATATGTGACCTGGAAGACAAAGTGGAGGATGCGGAAGGGCGCTCCCGCCGCAACAACATCCGTGTGGTGGAGCTGCCGGAGGTCAAAGAGGGACGACGCCTGGAAGTATTCACCGAACGCTGGATCAAAGAGCTTCTCCCGGATGGTGCACTATCTGCCCACTTTGTAATCGAAAGAGCTCACCGAATCCCAGCACAAAAACCACTGCAGGGCGCCCGCCCACGCCCCCTCCTATTCAAAGTCCTCAACTACAGGGACAGAGACTCAATCCTTAGGGAGACCCGCAAGCTGGCAGATATAACCGTGGAGAACAGCCACATCATGTTATTCCCAGACTTGACAACACAGGTGCAACGCCGCAGAAGCGTGTACACTGCGGTGAAGAAACAACTGCGTGAACTAGGCCCCAACTACTCATTGCTATTTCCGGCCAAACTGCGGGTGGTTACGAACGGAGCAACGCACTTCTTTGCTTCCCCCTCTGATACTTGGGTTTGGTTAGAGGAATCGGGCCTACTGTCTGAGCCAAGGCCACCTTGGGCAGTAGACCTAAGGGCATCCGGGTTGGTAACCCACTCGCCGGTATTGTGGTGCTGTTTCCGACAAACAAGCTGAACGACGTGCATTCCGGTTGTCATGTATCCTTCATGTGACAGTGGGTTACTTATGCCCTTCCTTTGAACGATAAGAACATTGGGCCCACTACGTTACCGACACTAGAATCGTCCGATTTCTAAGGAGAACTTCTTAACATTTCCAAGTGTTCACTAAAATATAGAGGTACATATAACTAGTCTATGCTCTATTGGAACCCTCTCTGACTCTGGAGAAATAAGGTTGCCTATATACAAATCTGCATGAAATCAGCATGAATGAAGGAATAGTAGTAGATAGGCTTTATTCGATAAAAATTTATCATAAAAGCATTTTACAAGATAAAAAGATTATAAAACTCAGTTTAAAACACAGCTAAAAATTCAACACAGATAATAAAATGTCATATACAGTGGACGAATCATAAAAATGACACATAGAAACACCCATCTGTACCAAGAAGATGGACGAGTTATTACAGCACTTAGTGAAAGGGCAGGAGCAATTGAGATGGGCTGTCGAACAGCAGCTAACTTCTGCACAAGCAGATAGAGAAACTTTTAGGTCCACCATTACTGCCCAAATAGAAGGACTACAAAAGATGATAACCGAACCTCAGCAGAGCCCCTACCGGGAACCCCGAAACCCCCACCCTTCCGGGGTATCCCTGCAAAAATATGTACCAGGGGAAGATCCCTACGCGTTCTTATTGAACTTTGAAAGAGAGGCTCATGCTTGTGGACGGCCCCTGGAGAAGTGGCCTTTTTTTCTTGCACCACTTTTATCTGCCGAAGCCCAGGCAGCATACCAAGTAGCCAACGCTTCTGGAAACGTCCCCTACGCTACCATTAAAACCGTCATACTTGACCACTTGGGCCTAGACTCTGAAGCATATCGAGTAAGGTTTAGGAAAGAGCAAGGTATTCCCGGGGAAAACTGTACTTTTGCCTACAAATGGCCGCCCACAAGTGGCTCAATCCTGCAGTATCCTCCAAAAAGGTGATAACAGTGAATTAACGATTAGGGAAGCTGACAAGGGGGGCAATATGGTGATCATGAGGACTAGTGACTATGAAACAGAAATACTCTCACAACTTGCAAACCCCGAATGCTATGAACAATTACAAGGCAACCCATATGGAAGCTCACGGACTATATAAACATACACCTTAAAAAATGGCATGGAACAGGTCTCCTTGATGATAATGAACTCACCTATCTCAGAGTAGACCGCCCAAGGTACCCATGCATTTATACTCTACCAAAGGTACACAAGACCAACACATTTCCCCCAGGCAGACCAATCATATCGGGCATTGGTGGACCTACAGAGAGGATATCGGCATATGTGGACATTTTCTTAAAGCCACTAGTTTTAAATCTCCCATCCTACATCAGGGATACAAAACACATTTTGGGCATTATGGCTGACTTGACCTGGGAAGATACCATGATACTAGTCACCTTAGATGTGGTATCTTTGTACACTTGCATCAAAAGAGAAATTGGTTTAACTGTAATTAAAAAGATGCTCAGTAAAAGGACTGCCAGCTCATGGTTGCATACTGAATTGATTGTGGAAATGATAGAACTTATATTGGACAACAATGTGTTCTTACACAAGGACAATTGGTACAGACAAAAACAGGGTGTGGCTATGGGCTCCAGATTCTCACCCTCGTACGCAAACCTAGTGATGGGTTGGTTCGAGGAGTTGCGGATCTGGGGCCCATCAGGTACAGAATGGAATGACTCAATCCTTTTTTGGGGAAGATACATTGATGACTGTATCATGATTTGGACAGGAACTTCTGAAAAACTACTAAACTTCTTTACATATCTGAACAGTAATGAGTTCAACATCAAATTCACTATGGAATTCAGCAAAACGAAAATACCATTCTTAGATGTAGAATTATTCACTGACAATCACAAAATCCAAAGCAGACTTTATCGAAAACCAACAGCATGCAATTCACTTTTACACGCCTCTAGTTCTCATCCGGCCCATCAAATAAGAGCGATCCCATATGGAGAACTCATACGAACACGACGCAACTGCAGTACAGACGTAGATTTTGATGAGAATAAAAAAGGGGTTCTCAACAGGTTTGAAAATCGTGGATATAGCAAAAACATCCTGAAGAAAGCAGAACTAAGAATAGACAAGGTCCAACGTGCGGACACTTTGAAGGAACAACAGAAGAAAAGGGAAAAGGATGACAAAATAAGACTAGTGACTGGCTATAACAATTGGTCTGGGATACTAATGAAAAGCCTAACTAAGCATTGGCATCTTCTAAAGACAGACACCCTATTGAGGAGGCACATATCTGAGAAACCTACGCTCACATACAGAAAGGGAAAGACAATCAGAAACATATTGAGCCCAAGCTATCCGAATAAGAAGACCAATACAACTTGGTGGGACAAACAAACAACAGGCTTTTATTGCTGTAATAACTGCAGTGCATGCAAATGGGCTTACAAAAAAGTAACGGAATTTGTAGGTCCATATGGGAGAAAGTACCGCATACACACCAACATCAACTGTATGACGAAATTTGTAATTTATGCTTTAGTCCGCAAATGTGGTAAGAAATATATAGGCAGCACAATACGGACACTTAGGGAAAGAATCAATGAACATATTAGGGCAGTCAAACAGGGTGACATGCGATACCCAGTTGCTGCCCATATGTCAATTTGCCCTGCACAAACAACACATCGAATGTTTGAATTCTTTGGAGTAGAACACACACCTAGACACCCTAGGGGAGGCAATAGAGAGCTGGCATTAAGACAGAGAGAAGCTCTATGGATTATGAAAATGCGAAGCGTGGAACAGGGGTTAAACATTGACCATGAGCTACACTACTTCCTAGGGAGGTAGTTGACAAAATAGACAACTTACGCTCACATGTAGACACACCAAAATGTATTATAACTCTAGAATGAAGTTTACATATGAATGTATAAATAATGTATTCCATGAACGGGCTCATAAAGTGTGTTTTGATAAAATACATGCGTTTCAAGATGTTAGTACCATGATCATGTACTGATCCTTCATGATGGAGAGACCACTAGATCACTAACGATTTGAGAAGTTCACTCTCTCACTTACTTAAGATACACTATATACTCTGACTACTACTACAGTAAATGGCAACTGATATACAACACCAGTAAGGAATGACCATTCACTGATTTCACCTCAATGAAATACACAACGTTGCCACAAATCCTGTTACATTAGTTTCACTCACGGTATATATGGAATAAATACACTAAACGATGAAGCTCTTTTATATACGACTCATAGCTTAGGCGCGAAATAAAGATCACCATAATTAATGATAAACCATTTATCTTGCCTAAGTTATAATAATCTTGACTCTAAAACTATTCTTTTAAAAAATAAAAAATTATGGATTGTTACTGTAACACAGATATAGGAAACGGAGAACACACTTCAAACAAATATTATAGATGGTGCTTTTAAATAACAAAAACAATAAAAATGGTACTTGAGTACTATCAAAAATGAAACGATGTTACCAGACACTAACATTGTTAAAACTAGACCGTGTATAAATTTTAAAAGTAGTAAATAAAGTGATGTATTACTATAACTGAATATTTTATACGCCAATAATGAACTACATCCCGAGTATTTTTGATCATGTGCCACTATAAGTCGATAATTTTGACGACATGGGACGAAAATCTAAAAAATAGATCAATATTAACCACTGGGTAAATGTTCCAAGATGGCGATCGTTTTGTTCTAACAAAACTAGAACACCTGAACAGTGCTCACGTGCCTTTCTTAGCCCAATGGCTAACACAACAATGATGCGTAGATCACGTGGTTTAGAAAACCCTATCGCAAACACTCCTAGAATGCGGAAGTGTTTGTATTAAATACGCGGTAGATTCAGAGACGACAGTCGAGCGGACACGCTGATTGTGAACGGGGAGTCCATTACGTGCAAGAAATTTAATGGCGAAAGGTAAGAGGAACACTAACCCGAAACTTAGGGTTATATGTGTGGAGGACTAGACCTTAAATTTTGAATAATATATCCATAACGATAAAAACATTATTAATAGAATAAATATGTTTGACCTCATGATGCTAGATGGGGTAATATGGGAAGAATACTAGGCTGATCGTTATGCCTTATGCATTTCTCTTGGAAATGGTGACTGTGTAACGGATAATTCCAATTTTTATAAATAATATAAAAACGGATAATTTTAGAACGTAGACCAAAACTTGCTACATCGTATGCGATGTGAACATAAAACAAAATAGTGAAAGAATGCTAATAGAAAATAGACAGTATGTGAAGAATTCTGGGGATTTACTGACATCACCTTACTGACAATATAATCTTAATGAGTAAACAATACCTTTTAGTCCACACAGTATCAAAGAGAAATAACCAATTTATAAGAGCTCTAACAATAACGTTCCTTTCAGCCTGCCAGTACAACTGATACTTGGAGCCAGGTGGATAATATATGCTGAATATTAGACAGCAGAAGACCCCCGTAGAACCCCTTTGCGGGTTGGAAATATCATCGCATACTAAGTAAGTTTGCAGTTTTAAAAAATGTACTAAAACATAATTGTGTGATAAACGCTAAACCGAAACAATGAGAAGTACTCAAAAATCTCTTTTACTAACTACTTCTACAGCAAAAAGAATACAGATCTGGAAATAGGTATTTATGAATATGCATCAACTACGGATTATAATACTAACGATGCATGAACCATTTGCACTTTAAAAGAATTTGAGCACTATAGACTAATATATTTTTAGAAAAAACCTTGACACGTGGTGCTGATTTAGGGTGTATTGATAAGAAAACATGCACTATGATCACAATGAACACGATATTATATCACGCCTTAATAAGACTATCTGAGTACTGGATCTCTCCATTTCATACAGGTTCATAGACCTCTGTAAGAAACAGAGGTACATTCTGTGTTATATATTAATGGAATCATTTCTGATTGTATTGCAACTGTTTGATTGCGAACAATGTAGAACATCAACTATATACTGTGACAGCTTATCAAGGTGTAGATAACTTCTTCTAACTGAGAGGAAATGATGTACAATATGTTCTTTGTTGCTTGCTCACTAATAATACAGAATATTATACCTTATCACGGTGAGGGCCACATTTACAAACTTAAAAAGTAAATAGAAGAACTATTACAATTGAAAACAATGATTCTGAGTACAAAGACATATGGCAATATATCTATGTTTCTTTTGTTTGTAAACTCTGCAGCCTTGAAAAAGTCGTGGGTTACATTCCCAATCACGACGAAACACGTGTCGGCTGTGTGAAAATTTCCAGTGAACAGGAATAAACACAAACTGATGTACCAATGAAAACTACGTATTATGATTGTATCAGAATGTGGAAACACCTGTATATATAACATAACTTTGACATACGTGTGCTAAGGAGTGTTGTAGCTTGTTTGAGGCGTAAGCCGCGTTTGGAAGGATTAAAGTGGTTCCTTCTACCTTATAGCACCGTCAGATACAACCGCTAGATCTAATCAACTGTGAGACTCTCTAAGTGGCGCCAGACAACCTATACCAAACCACTGCTTGTGCTTAATCCTCCAAAAAGGAGATAGTGGACAAGATATTATTGGAGCAATTCTTGGAGGCGCTACCTTACGCCACTCAGAAATGGCTAAGGCAGCACCACGGCCTTACTACCGAGCAAGCACATGGCCGTAACATTCGCCAGAGCTCAACCCCGGTTACCCTCCTGGGAACCCGACAAACCCCCTCGAGTAACCGCACCACGAACGGAAAAGAAACCCAGAACAAATAGTGAGACTCTCCAACCTCGACCCCACAAACCTGAGATTTCCAGCTTTCGGGGACCACAATGCTTCGAATGTGGGACTTGGGGCCACATCGCCAGACTGTGCCCACAAAGAAAAACGCCAGAAGAGCCAATGGAAGTGGGATACCTCCCCAAGACCATGCTGTACTCAGCGGAGCCTATCACGTGAGACTAAGGGCGAATGGGGAAGAAGTGAGGGCCCTCTTAGATTCGGGCTGTAAACAATCTGTCATAAAAGGGGTATTCGTTAAAGCTGGCCAGATCCTCCCAAACTCCTGGGTGTTTATCAAATGTGTCCATGGGGATATAAAAGAGTACCCTGTAGCCCATGTAACACTGGAAATAATGGGGAAGGCACATACAGTAAAGGTGGGGGTTCTTGAGACCCTGCCTGAAGAAATAACAATTGGAACAGACAACCCCAATTTCCTTGAATTGTTCACTCGCACCCTTCGCCTTTCCTCTCAGAAAAACCAAAAAGTAAACTCTGACCCCCCACTCGGTTCCGGCCTTGCTATCCCCCGAACCCTGGGCTACTGACAAAAGTTTTAAATTTGCACAGGCTAATGATAGAAACCTGTTCAATGCCTGGGAACAGGTTCATGCGACACCGAACGACACTGAGCACAAGTTTCCCCGTTTCATTATCAAGGAACGGCTTCAATACAGTCAAGCCGATAAGGAAGCACCTCATCAGCTTATTGTTCCTGTTTGCTTCGGAGAACAGATTATGTTCTATGCACATACACAACTGTTAGCTGGCCACATAGGAAGCGAAAAGACAACCCAAAACATATTGAGGCATTTTTATTGGCCAGGAATTTATAAAGACATCAAGGTTCATTGCCAATCCTGCAAAGTATGTCCAAGAAACACCCACCGCCCAACTGCAGTGCCCTTACAACCCCTCCCGATCATAGGCACCCCATTCGGAAGGGTAGGGATGGGTTTAAAAGGATCCCTTCCTAGAACTAAAAAGGGCAATCTCTACGCCCTAGTAATTGTTGACTATGCCACCCGCTTCCCTGAAGCTTTCCCCTTGAAAACGCCAACATCAAAAGTCATAGCAGAGAAACTGGTCGAACTATTCTCTAGGGTAGGGTTCCCTAGAGAAATATTAACTGACCAGGGAACGCCCTTCGTCTCCAGATTAATGAGGGAAGTGTGTAAAATGTTAGACCTACATCACATTAAAACATCAGCATACCACCGGCAAACCAACGGACTGGTCGAGCGATACAACGGAACCCTCAAGACCATCTTAAAAAAAATGCTTTCAGTGAACGGAAAGGAGTGGGACCGCATACTACCTTTGGCCCTTTATGTCATCAGAGGACAGACACAAAGTAGCCTCGGATGTTCCTCGTTCGAATTACTGTATGGGCGACAACCAAGAACACTTCTGGAAATGACCAAAGAAGCGTGGGAAACCGAGGAAGCCGGAGAAGAACGTTCGATCCTTGAATTTGGTCAGAACCTAAAAAACCAACTGCATAAAATAAGCGAGCTGGCCTAATCCAGCTTGGCGAAATCCCAGGAAAAACAAAAAAACATATACGACAAAGGGAAACGGTGGAGAAAACTAGAAGGCGGCGATCGGGCACTTGTTTTATTGCCCTCTAGTACAAAAAAGTTCCAGGCGGAGTGTATGGGACCTTATAAGGTGACCGGAACCATAGGAAAAACGAGCTATAAGATCCAACTCTCCCACCATAAAACACAGATATACCACATCAACTCCCTAAAAAAATGGATCGGCCCAATACCACAGAGCTCTCATCTCGTCCTGCCCACCAAATGTCCCTCTACGACCACTCTAGAGATGTTAGAGATCAACGACGATCTAAGAAGAGAAGAACAAGAAGAGTTACAGAACACCCTACTCTCTTTTTCCACTATTTTATCAGATCTGCCAGGGAGAACCCCCTTAATTGAACATCGGATAGAGACCCCGATGGGGACCGTGGTCAAACAGAAGCCCTATCGGATAGCCGCCGCCAAAAGAGAGGACATACGTCGAGAAGTACGGGAGATGATGCGCCTGGGGGTGATAAGGCCATCCAGGAGTGAGTGGTCCTCACCAATAGTGATGGTCCCGAAACCTGACGGAAGTACCAGGTTTTGTATGGATGTTAGGGCCTTGAACCAGATATCATCATTTGACGCGTACCCGATCACCCGCATCGACGAACTCATAGAGAAACTCGGAGAAACCAAATATATAAGTACTTTGGACCTAACTAAAGGCTACTGGCTAGTGCCATTGAAAGAAGAGGATCGGAAGAAGACTGCATTCATAACTCTGGACGGACTCTACAAGTTCAATGTACTCCTATTCGGTCTTCACGGGACACCAGCCACATTTCAGCGCCTCATGAACGAGGTGCTGCGTGACCACCAAGCTTTCCGCTCGGCTTATTTAGATGATATTATCATCTTCAGTCCATCCTGGGAGAGTCACCTTAAGCACCTGCAAACCGTGCTGGAGTCCTTGAGAAAAGCAGGACTACAAGTCAACTCCAAGAAATCACGTGTCGGCTATCAGAAGGTGAAATACCTGGGATAAATCTTAGGGCATGGGATCATCGAACCACAGATACAAAAGTTACGGGCCATTGCCGAAACTCCTTTTCCCCAGACAAAAAAGAAATGAGGGCTTTCTTAGGCCTCATCGGCTATTATCGCCGATTCATCCCAGCCTTTTCAGAAATAGCTGCCCCCCTAACAGACACCCTGAAAAAAGAAGCCAAAAATACCGTATACCACTCCCCTACCACATCCATGAGAACTGCTTTTAACACCCTTAAAAGAGCAATTACTACCAGTCCAGTCTTAGCCTCTCCAGATTTTACACGTCCATTTCTACTACACACCGATGCATCAGAGTATGGGGTGGGGGCAGTCCTGTCCCAGATAACAGCAGAGGGGGTAGAACATCCTATACTTTACATAAGCAGGAAGTTGTTTCCGCGGGGAGCTAAAATATCCCACGGTCGAGAAAGAATGTCTCGCGATCAAGTGGGCGGTGGACAAACTTAGATATTATTTGGAAGGACACCCTTTTACCCTTTACACAGATCACGCCCCCCTTAAGTGGATGAGCCAGAATATCTCACAGAATCCCTGAGTAATGAGATGGTTCTTTTCATTACAACCCTTTTCCTTCACTGTATGCCATCGAAAGGGAACGGAAAATGCAAATGCCAACTATCTCTCTAGGTTTCCTCTTCCCAATCGGGAAAATCCAGGGGGGGTGGTGTGTCACGGGGCCGAACAGAACGGGACCATGGATGACTCTAAAATCTTGTATAGAAGTAGACCAGTCTCACCTCTTTATCAACAGCAACCCGAAATATGGAAACTAGCGGAAACGGCATTTTTTAGAGACCAAGAGGAAGCAGGACCCTGTTTCTTTAATTGGGCCGAGTTTGAGGAAAACCCCGCCCCCTCCGGCGTCACAGAGTCAGATGCTGAAAATCCCGGAAGAGCAGAGAAGGAGGGACCCCTGGGAGCAGCGGAGGAACGAGAACACGGAGAAGCGAAGGAGCGAGTCGAAGGAGAGACCCTGGAGAAAGCCAGAGGAGAGGAGTCCATACTGCGTGCTACGGAGCCAGGAGGCCAACGTTTCCACGTTTCGCCCAGCCACTCGTCTGGAGACGAGTGGCTCACCCAGGTACGGGCGCGTGTCTCGGGGTGGGCGGGGAGGAAGGGATTTAAGCTTCCGTAATCACCCGGCTTTATCCTCGCACTACCCCTTCCCTCAGCACTATCGGCACCCTGTCTAAACTGTTTGATAAAGTGCACCGTGTGCTCCCTCACTCCCCGACCCCCTACTACAGTTGAAGAAACGTTAGACTGAAACCAAGTCTATTTTTCTTTCCCTTTCATTTCTTTTGAATTCCGGACCTGTGGCTGTCCCGTTAAAACACTGGAGTGGAGGAAGAAAGGAAGGCCCTTTCTGAAAGGACATCCATCACCCGATAAAGACTATGAAACCACACTACCCTACTATAGAACAAGCCCCAGAAAGAAGAAATTGTTAAAACCAATAAAACCCTGTTTGAAATCTATACCTGTTTCCGCGAATCCATCCGACCCGCTAACAAGTACATGGCAGTCAAATGGTCTGTGCGGACTAAGACAGCTTTGTCCGATATGTGCTTTTGGAATACTTTTAGGGCTAGAAAAATGGCTAGTAACTCCAGGTGGTTGATGTGGAGTAGTTTTTGTTGCGGTGTCCACCTTCCCTGCATGGTGTGCTGCAGCAGGTGGGCTCCCCAGCCAGAGAGTGATGCGTCTGCTGTCATGCCTATTGGGGGAACTGGCTCTAGGAACGGTCGGCCCTTGGAAATGTTTTTGGTGTTCCACCATTGCAGAGAGTGGTGTGTTCAACCGTCTACCAAAACTAGGTCTGTTAATTGACCTTGGTTCCATTGTCTTGCTAGGCACTCTTGAAGAGGACACATCTGTAGTCTTGCATGAGGCACTATGAATATGCAAGAGGCCATCATTCCTATGAGTTGCATGAACACTCGAGCTAGAAGAGTGTGTTGCAGTTGGAATTTGGTTAGAAGAGCTTGTACATTTGTTATCCTGGCAGGAGAGGGATAAGCTAGCGCTGTCGAGGTGTTTACTGTGGCACCTAGATATTGTACGTGGGACGGTTGCAGGTGGGACTTGGTGTGGTTTTATATGAACCCCAAGTCGTGGAGTAATTGGATGGTGGTGTGAGTGTGTTGTACACATGACTGTATGAGTTGGCTTTTATGAGCCAGTAGTCGAGATATGGGAAGACGTGAATGTGCTGTTTTCTTAAGTACGCTGCCACTACTGTGAGGCACTTGGTAAACACTCTTGGTGCTGTTGTGACCCCGAATGGGAGTACTTTGAATTGATAGTGCTGAAGGTACAAATCTGGGGTACTTTCTGTGAGCTGTGTGAATGGGAATGTGGAAAATGGTTGTCCTTGAGATCTATAGTGGCAAGGACGTCGTTTTGTAAAAGGAGAGGAAGAACCTGCTGAAGTGTGACCATATGGAAGTGGTCCGATTGTATGTACAGGTTTAGTGGTATGAGGTCGAGAATAGGCCTTAGAGAGCCGTCCTTTTTTGGGATAAGAAAGTATAGGGAGTAAACTTCCTTGTTTTGTTGATGCAGTGGAACTGGTTCTATTGCGCTTTTTTGAAGGAGGGATATTACCTCCTGCCTGAGCAATACCAAATGTTCTTGTGACATTGGGTGTTGTTTCGGTGGTATGTTTGGGGGGGTGGATGATAGTTCAAGGCAGTAACCTGCTTGAATTATTTGTCGCACCCACCTGTCTGATGTGATGTCGTTCCAGACAGGAAGGAATTGTTGTAGTTTTCCCCCAAGTGGAGTGGAATGTGGTGGGGGAAGTGGAGGGAAGTCATTGGGCAGGGGTGGAGGCAGAGCGGGAGTTGTTCGTTTTGCCTCTGCCTTTATTGTTGTTGCCCTAGTAACCCCCTCTTTGGTAGTCTCTACTGTAGGTGGATTGGGTAGGGACTTTGTAAAAAGTAGAGGGGCTATCTGAGGAGTAGCCTCTATTGGTATCTCTATAGGATGAGCGACTACAAGGCTCCCATAGATTTAGCTGTGTCGGTATCCTTTTTCATTTTTTAAAGGGATACGTCCACATTAGGTCCAATAAATGTTGCTCATCAAAGGGTTGATTGAGTATGGCACTTTGTACTTCAGGTTTAAAACCTGAAATGCGTAGCCAGGCATGTCTACGCAAAAGGACACCGGTATTAATTGTTCTTGAAGCAGTATCTGCTGCATCTAGGGCACAACGAATAGAGGTGTTGGTGATGGTTTACCTTCTTGTATAAGCTCATTGGCCCTATTCTTGTACTTATCAGGAAGGTGATGCAATATGGATTCTAACTCGTCATAATGTGCCCTGTCGTACCTTGCTAATAGTGCCTGAGTATTAGCAATCCGCCAAATTTTTGCTGCCTGTGACACTGTTCTTTTGCTTGAGGCGTCTAGAAGTTTAGACTCTTTATCTGGTGGGGGGAGCCTCGCCTGATGTTTGGGAATTGGCTCTTTTGCGTGCATTGGAGACTACCATAGAGTCTAGTGGTGCAGGCCCTTTTATGTAGGCTGGGTCTGAGGGGGCAGCCTTATACTTCTTTTCAATTTGGGGGTTGATGATCCAAGCCCTGACTGGATCTTTGAAGACCTCTGGCGCATGCTTAAAGCATGGGTAAAATTGAGGTGGACCTTTGTGTGGTATCAAAGGTATCCTCCTCTACTGGGTCAGTATGTAAGTCAACCCCATGATATTGGGCGACTCTATGGACAAGTTGATTAAATCCCATAGTGTCCTCTGGTGGGGAGGGCCTGGAGGGGTATACGACATCTTGTGGGACTTTAGGGACGTCTGGGGGACTATAATCATCCCAAGGGTCAGGTGAGCCAGGAGGACTAGGATTATCTAGTGGCTCATTATCTGCACCACCCCCTGTGTCATCAGAGGTGTTATGCCCGTCATCATCATCTTCTACTGGAGATAGGGATGGTGTAGGGGAGTGATGTGGTTTGGGAGGAGGAGGGGGAGGGGGAGGGGGAGGAGAAGGTATCCTTAGAGGAGAGGTTGCAATGTCCTTCTTCTTAGGATGAGGAGCTGGTGCAGGCTTCTCTAATGGTCGTTTTTTAGAACTGAGAGTCAATCGACCAGTTTTGGGATCTTTAACAAGAGTATTTTGTGTAGGATCTGGATGGAACAGTTCGTCTGTGGGAGGTAGATCCTTCGGTGCCGAGGTTTTTGGTTCCATAGGCTTTTTCGGGACCAAAGTGATCAAATCTTTTGGCTTTGTAGTGACTTTGGCTCCGAAGCATGGGAATCGGGTGCTTTCGGTGTAAATTTCTTGCTCGGCTCCGAGTGAGGTTTTGGTGCCGAGGAGCCGGCGCCAGTCTTCGGCGCCAAATGCTTAGATGTGGAAGCAGCTGGCGTGGAAGAAGATAGTTTCTTTTTCGGTGCCGGTAGTGTACCAGGAATAGGCTGACTCGAGCCCGAGTCGCCTACAGGATTATTAGGCTTCTTTGCCGAGCTTGAAAGCGGGGCATGGGAAGCAGTCTGTCGGTGTGCACCCGGGCTCGAAGGCAAGGGTGTGACCAAAGCCTTTTTGGAGGGTGTCGAGAAGGGTCGGGGTAGACGTGTGTACTTACAACCCTCTGTGCCGGAGTGATGTCCTCGGCGTCTGAGTCGTTGGCCTCGGAGTCGCTGTCGAAGCCATGTTCTTGCACGTCAACGCCCTCTTGGAAAATGTCATCTGGGATCGAAGAAGATGGACGAGCCATGGTTCTCCGAGCTCGTCGGTCCCGAATCGTCTTTTTGGAGCGGAAAGAGGCACAAGCGGAAAAGTCTCTGGCCTTGTGCTCCGGTGAGAGGCAAAGGTTGCACACCTCATGTAGATCGGTGTGGGGAAAACTTCGACCCACATTGAGGACACTTCTTATATGGCGTCCTTTCCATGAGCCAGAGAGTAAGGCCCAGATAGGCCCGTAGGCCTTCGTTGACGACCGGAATCGAAGACTTCGAAGTCGTGAAGAGTCACGTCGATTGGAAGCGCGATCGAGACAATACCGTCAAACTGGGTGAGGATTGCACGCCGAAGGAAAATCGGTTCCAAACCGGAGTGTAGGAAACACAGCCGAGTCCGATGGCGGAAAAAAACAATCTAAGGATGGAGCCGATGCCCATGCGCACTATTGTCTAAAGGAGGAGTCACCTATCCTGTGACTTCCAAAGACTTTTCAGGACAAAAACAACTGCAAACATCCGGGCCCAACACTAAGTGGCGATCTAATGCACAGTGTGTAATCTGCAGCTCATATGCCTCGAACATTACGTTTTAGTATTTAGTACAATTTTTAAGGAATATTTCTAGTTCGCAAAAATCGACACAGAAGAAATTTCTGAGAAAAACAGTCAATGGTTTCCTATGGAAGAAAATTCAAGTTACTGGTAAGTACAGTTAGGATTACTTTTGCGGTTCAGTACTGGCTAACAGGTACAGTACTGGCTTCTCTCCTGATCACAGGTGAGTATTTCGGAATTCGTTATTTGGCTGATTTTAGATGAATATTTTAAAGTTTCAAAACTCCACACTTAAAAGAAATTTCAGTGAAAACCAGTCAATGATAGCCCATGGAAGGAAAGTGAGTTATCGGCTTTCAGGAGAGTACTCGACTGGTGAAGTTAAGGTTCTGGGCATAGACTCAGGGGTCTCCCAGGGTCGGAAAAGTACAGTTGTTACACCCTCAGCGGCACAGGGGCAGCCGGGTGCAGAGAGAGTAGGCCCAATGCAATCCAATGGAGGGTAGGGGGCCTTTGGTTGGTGGCTGCAGGCAGGCCACGCGGCTGTGGGAGCTGAGCTCCTGGTCACTTACTCAGGGCAAGTGGGGAAGTAGAGTAGGGTAGTAGTTGCACTTCCAGCGGCACTCGGGCGGCTGGGTGCAGGGGGCTTTTGAGCCGTCGGGCGCTCAAGTTATCCAATGGGAAAGTTACAAAGTGAACAAAGGCTGCAGGCTCGGGGACGGAGATTCTTCAGGTGCGACCACCACTTCGAGAGGTAAGGCGGGATCTTGGAGAAGAGGTAGGTACCCCAAAGGAGGGCACAGGGGGCCGTGGGGCGTCGAGTGCAGGGGTGTCTTTTGGTGTTGGGAAATCTTACCCTCGGCTGGTCGCGGTAGGAGGGGTCCCTGGTTCTGAGGCTGCAGGCGTTGTCTGGGTCATCGAGGACGGTCTTTGGGCAATGGACTTTGATTCCCAGTCGCCGGGGGGACGTCCTCGTGGTCTTTGATCACTCATGCACAGGCCGGGCTTGTCGGGTGCTGAGTGGGCTGGATTGGCGGTTCCTGGCTGGCACCAGGGGTATTACTGTTGGAGCAGAACCAGTGCTCATGGGAGTCCTAGTCCTGTGGAAGGTTCAAAGCAGGCAGGTCCTCCGGGGCTATTGAGGTTGCTGTCCGCGAGAGACGCCAGAGTTTCGCAGGAGCAGGTTCAAGGAACAACAGGCCTGTAGGATTCTGGGGCCAAGTCAGTGGGCGTCGTCCTTTTGTTAGCAGCTGCACGGCAGGTCTTCATGTTTCTTGGTCTTCTTGTTGTTGCAAATCGGGATCTCCGGAAGGAAGGTTCAGGGTGCCACTAAATACTACATTTATGGGGGTTACAGATAGGGCAAGGGTAGGGACCAATGGGTCCCTTTCCCGGGGTAGGTACACCCCCTAGCCTGCTCCTCTCCTGTGGGAGGGGGGCAGGAGCCTAGCTGTGATTGGGCAGGGCTCCCCATCTTTAAGATGGCCGGGCCCGGTGTCGTGCTTCACCTCGCCTCTCCCACCTGAGGGGTGGAGTTGGCACAGGTTGGCATACCCCCCTTCCTGGCGTAGGGTTTCCCAACAGTCTTCCCGCCAGAGTGGGAGTCAGAACCGGTGGGGGCCAGTTGCTGAGTACAGCAAATGGTCTGGAGAAGCTCAGAAGGGCGGAATGCCTTTGAAGCTCCCCCTGCCCATCCTGGGGAAGGAGGCTTGGCACCTCGTCCCAGGATGTGCATTGTAGCAGGCACAGGAGAGCAAGGGCTCTACACCCAGGGATCCAGCAACATGTCTGCTGCGTGGCAGCCTAGGCAGCCCCACTCAAGACGTGGATTGTAGGTTAGGTTTCAGGGGGCATCTCTAAGATGCCCTCTGTAGTGCATTGTACATTAAATCCCACATTGGCATCAGTGTGGGTTTAATGTGCTGAGAAGTTTGAATCAAACTTGTTAGTCTTCAGTGTAGCCACCAGGGTGCTGTGGAGATCATAATGACAACCTCCCATCACCATATACTCTTAATGGCATCACTGCACTTACAGTGCCCAGGAATGGCCCTGGGTACTGTAGGGGCACAGGGCTCATGCATCTGTGCCCACACCACTGGTATAGGGCACCCAGCTAGAGGGGTGACTGAGGTATGCCAGGGCAGTGGGTTTTGTGGGCATGGCACACAGGGATGTGTGCCATGTCGACTCTTTGTTTAGTTCTGTACTTGGACACTCAGCCTGCAAAGGCAGTGTGTGGGTGTCAGGGTGCAGGGCCCCTAAGGCACAATAAGTGCTGCAGCCCTTCGGGATCTTCTCTGGTCACCATGCCCTGGGTACCTAGGGTACCAATTACTAGGGGCTGACAGGTAGCCAGAGATGCCAACTGGGTTTTAATTTCAACACAGTTTTTAGGGAAGGAATACAGGCTCTGGGCACTTGGTTGGCAGGAACCCAGGGCACACTCAGTCAAAGCTAATCAGCAATTCAGCAAAAAGTGGGGGCATACCAATGCAAGGAAGATGGCACTTTGTCTCACCACTGGCATGAGGCTGGGATACAGACCCTAGGCGATCTCTATCATGAGGGCTCACTTGTTCCTTATGCAACACTAGCAGCAAACGAAGAGCTTCCCGCAGGACAATTCCTGCTACACTGCTCACTGGTAGTCACACTCACAGAGAAATGGGGAGACCTAGGCACTTAACCACTAATCCACATCACCTTCCAATATCTACATGTCATGGGACTTGGCAGACACCCGACACGTTGGTTCGCCGCTACACTGCGCCAGCACGCAGCAATCAACCTAGACCCTCTAAGAAACAAATGGGAACATGACTTGGGGCGCCAACTTTTGGATAAAACCTGGGCACAGATACTGGCCAGCCCGGTTGTATCCCTCAAAATATGCGATTCAGGCAAATACAATACTTTATTACACAATGTGCATACTTAACAGCTAATCACACAAAGATTGAAAGCGTCAGATCCCCTCAGGTGCAGGATTGGAGGCGTTCCACTCTTGCATGGGCTAGAGCAGAGGGCATAGCGATCAAACGGGAGGAACTAGTAGGCCTCAGGAAAGTACCTATAGCTGAATATTGGAAGACGATCCTGGCTATGCTGCAAAAATCCACAGACCTGCCAACCCAGTCCCTACAGGCATCTGCCCTAAACAACCAACACCGTGCACATGACAGCGTCCATAGAACACACCTTCGTAACTGATCATGCGCCAAAAGCTAAGCACCACTATTTCAATGCACTTACGCACCATAACCTTACGGCACTGGCGTCGCTAATGGGCGCCTTTGGAGGTATACATACAGCTTTATACACACTTAATCCTAAGAGAGCATTCCAACCCTATCCCAAGTTCAAAACCCTATATACACAGTTATCATCACATGAACTGCTTTACTAATCTACCTGCACCGAATTGACTCTTAAGCATAGCATACTTTCCAAAAGGAACAAATATTTCAGGAGTATTAGTTATGGAATATGTAATATAAGCAAGCATGTGTTAAACTACTGAAATCTCAATTTTGTAATCAAATATATTGCTGTCCAGTGGCGCACAACATCTACTGTCGCTGCATGCTGCAGCAACGATGAATCAACTGTTCATGTAAATGTCTGCTTAAAAACAGATACAAAAAATAAAATAATTAGATAGTAAGCAATGAGAAGTGATACTGGTGCAAAAAATGAGATTAGAAAACACAGAAAAAAAGCATTGGCAAAATGTATAGATATCGCTTTGCATCATCTGGAAAAAGTAAAATGCTTTTGCAATCCTATATGACATCAGGGAAAGAAGTAAGAAAATTGAACTAAAAAAACGTTGAGGACATGGCTGCTGCCTGTGGTCGCCTCTTGGCGCTAGTGTGTGCATGAACGATGATGTATGTACAAGCACGTGTCACTAAGCATGCATGTGCTGCTAACATCATGACACAGGCTCCATTTTCTTTACATTTTTTAATATTCGATCTAAGGAGGTGGACATCACATGGAATAGTACAATACATTTTTTTGTGTGAAAACGCATAATGCACTGTGGAGATGCCTTGCAGTAAAAAGCAGCCACCATACCCTACCGAAAATAAATAAATAAATAATGGAAAAAGGTAATACTTCTGCAAAGGTTTAGGGGGGCCAGTGAAGAGTGGGAGGTGGTAAATGTATTAAAACTAAAAGTCGGCGGGGGTAGAGGGGGCAAAAGAAGCACACAAGGGAGAGAACAACACAGAGCAAGCGGGAGAGTGCAATATGGACTACAGAGGGAGCAAGGGGTGGGAGAAACAAAGGGGTACCGAGGAGAAGAGAAACACGCGAGAGAGACAGCTGGAAAATATATGCACTACCATGGAGTTATCAAACACAAAGAAACAAAAGGTCCCTAACAGTGAGCAGAGGAAGGGCAGAAGCCAGCCAGTCAAAGAGAAGGTAAAGAGGCTATATTTTAGAAGAGGGACAAAAATAAGATGGATAGGCTGGGACAATAAAGCTATGGAAGAAGTGAGTAAATGAGAGTGACAATAAAGCCAACCAATAGCAAGAAAGGTCAGTCTGTGAGCCCCTGTAAATTCTTGGTAAACTCCCAGTAAGATTTCACAAGTCTTGTAGGCTTGACCTAACAAAAAAATAAGAGGGGATTACAGTACATAAAAGTGAAGGACATGGGGGAGCGTGGCTTGAGGCGTCAAGATGGCGGTCGCACTCTAAGAGTGCTCCGGACCCCCTCCTTCATCCGCCTCGTATCCGCCTGCTTCCAGCTGCCATCGGTCCCTGTTAACGGCCACTGCGGCTCCGCCGCTCGCCTGCCTTGCCCCGGTTCCTTTGTGGGGCTGCCCGGTCCCTCCACAGCCCTCGCTGGACGCCTTCTCCCCCGAGGCCAAACACACCTAAGATGGCGGCCCCCTCATCACCTCGACTCGGGGCCTGAGACTCCAGCCTGGACGGCCCGGCGTGCTGTGTGCCCTCACTGCCTGTAACTCTCCGGCGGCTGGGGACTGAGTGGCGGCTGGGGACTGAGTGGCACCTGGGGGCCTGCGCTGTTGGGATCGTCCTGCTCCCGTGGTTGTAACTTGAGCAACGCCAGGGGCCGGTGCTGCCCACCGCGCTACGGGAGCTGCCCGGGGCCCGGCGCTGCCCGGGGCCTCTGGATGGGACTGCGGCCTGGACCCCCGCCAGCGACGTCTGCCCAGTGAGTGCGGGCCTCCGATCACCGTTCCTGCTGCCGGAGGGGTTGGGCTTCCCTCCGGCCTCTGCTAGATGCCTCCCTCGATTCCCGGGTGGCGAGCTGCCTGGAGCGCTGTGGTTGCTGGGCGCGGGGAGGCGCGGCCTCCAGCCCCTGGGTTGATGTCCGGATCGTTAGGGGCCCTGAGGTGGTGTGCCTGCCTGCTCCGGTCCGCGTTGGTCCTTCTGCGCTGCCTGCCTCGAGTTGGGGGCGGACCCTTGCTCCTCAGCTGGTTCCGAGGGCCTCCGACGGTGGGCAGACAGGGTACATCTGGCCGCCTCTCCCCGACCCTGTGGATCGCTGCGAGCCCCATCCTGTGGTGCCCTGGGGTGTCGTCGGCCGCCCCCGGGGGCACTGATGCTGTAGCCTGTCTCCTTGTCTGGAAGGCGGGGGCCGCGCCGGGGCTCGGCGCGAAGGGACTAACCGGCCATACTATCGGGTGATCCGAGCCCAACCCCCCACCGGTCACTCTGGGGGGTTGTCGATGTGGCCCCCGGTCGTGGATGTGCCGGTTTTGCTCAGAGAGCTGCCATTGAGACTATCTGATACGACCTGCTGAGGGTCTTTTCCTTCCTAGGGGCTTTGGACGCCTCCTCTCTGCTGGATGGTGGTGGACGTCCGGGGCCCGTTGCTTGCCTTCTGACATCTGTCTGTGCACCCGCCATTCCTGTGCCCCAGAGGCTGGGGACAAACCGGGTTGCCCATCTGAAGACTCGTGCCCCCGGTTGCCCCCCCCCCCCCGGGCCTATCGGACATGGAGGGCCCTCTCTGCTGCTTCATCTGCTTCTGGAGTCCCACGGATCGGCTGCCCCACGGGCCTCTGTTCTGCTCCCGGGTGGACTTGACCTGAGTGGACTAGGGCACCTGTTGCCCTCCTGGAGCTGACCCGTGGAGTGACTTGGAGGTGAGGTGGACCGTGGGGTGCGCGGCAGGGCAGAGTCGTGTCCGGGGGAGAGGCTCCCTCTCCCTGGAACCGGTGTGAGGTGAGTGAGGTGTGATCGGCCACTACATCGGGTAGCGGGGTTGTGGCAACGGCGTCGGCCTGCCCTTCCCCCCTCCGGACGCATCGGATCGAACTACCCGAGAGCATGGGCAGGACCCGTACCACTCAGACCCCCATTCCTCCGTCCCAAACCAAAATGGACCAGTTCACTACCTCGGACCGGGACCCGATGGAGAGGCGGTGGCAGCGCCAGGAACCGCCGGGGAGACCTATCCACCATTCTACAGGCGATAAGTACATCGCAGGCCTCTGTGGAGAGCAAGATCGGGGAGGTGCGGGTGGATGTGGCCCTAATGCGTCAGGACCTGCGCAATGCCACGGCGCGCATCTCGCAGGCTGAATCCCGTATCTCCACTGTGGAGGACGGAGTTAGTACCCTCAAATCCCAGGTGGCCCATCTCCAGACACAGACCTCGGAGCTACATCGCAGGGCCGAAGATGCCGAAAATAGGGCGCGAAGAAACAACTTGTGCCTCCTGGGTTTTCCGGAGGGAGTGGAGAAGGGGCGCACAGACACTTTCATTGAGACCTGGATTCTCTCCTGGATGCCCAAGGAGAAATTTTCCCCCTGGTTTGTGGTGGAGCAAGCCCACCGTTCTCTCGCTCCCAAGCCTCCACCCGGAGCTCCTGCTCGTCCTATCATCCTCAGAATCTTCAACTTCTGAGACAGGGACGCTATCCTAGGAGCGGCCATGGATATGGGGCCGCTGCAGTTCCAAAATTTCAGAATCACATGGTCTTCCCGGACTACTCCAGGGAGGTCCAGACTCAGCGCCGATCCTGGCTCAAGGTGATCTTCCAAGAAAAGACCTTCTTCTTCGACACCCCTCAGGCGGCATGGACCTGGCTAACGGAGGAGAGGCCCCTCCTGCCTGGGACGGACCTTTCTCCGGCCCGGAGGGCCCCGGCTTAGCCGACCCATGATGCGCCCAAGTCCCAACGGCGCCGGACAGGGTCTCAGAGGAGCGGCAATCGTCGGGTGGGGCCCTCCTGCTCACCAGCTGCGCAGTTCCGGCACTCTGGCCCGGACTCTGGCTCGGGATTCCGCCTCCCCAACCTGGCTACCTCCCTAATTGATATAGGCAGTATCCCCGGTCCCAGTACAACTCTGGGACGGGCCATATCAGACTCGGACCTGTCCGGAAGTCCTGTGGTCCGTGGGCCGAGAGGAGATGATGGTGTCTGATCGGCACCAGGTGCTGAGTGATTTACACTTCGCCCTTCGGGACTCTCTGCAACGTGACTGCTCCTGACCCCGCGAACCTGGACTCACCTGGCTCTACTGAAGGGACTGGGCGAGGTCCGGAGCTTCATAATAGTCCCCTGGACTGATGCCTACTACTGGCTTCACACTTACTAACTCTTGTTTCAGCTGTTAGCATTCAATCCGAATACATGGGAGGGGGTCCAACTCAGCCATGTTCCTGATTGCTTGTTAGCTAACCGTTTTAGATTAGCAGTCGCCTCACAGTGAGGTAGTTCTTGGTTGGGGTTGGTTCGGGGCGACATATGCTTCCACTTCCGAAGTATAGGGTGGGGGGAGTTGGGGGGGGGGGGGGGCGACCGTTGTCTCCCGACAGTTTGTTGTTTTTAGCTGCCTACGGGCCGCTGTGTTCTGTACCCATTGGTAGCCAAGCGTTCCTTGCTGCTCCCGCTGACAACAGGCAGATCATTGCACCTCGCGCAATCACTTCGGGGCCCGGAGGGGGAGGGGGGGGTCTATTTCCCTGTGGTTGCTGCCAGCACTGCACAACCACACCCGCTCTTCCACATGCCACCCCTACACCCTCAATAGGCCTCTCCACATCCTCTCCTGGAATGTTAACGGCCTCCTCGATCGAATCAAGCGCACAGCTGTGCTGTTCTCCGCACCGCCCATCGCCACATGCCTGACATTCTGTTTCTCCAGGAAACGCACCTCTTGGGCTACAAATGCAATTTCCTAGCCCGCTACGGGTTTGACAGGGTCTGGCACTCTGGTTTCGCGCGGGGGTCGCCATTCTACTTAGGAAGGGACTTCCCTTCACCCTGGCTAGAGCCGAGACTGATGCGCAGGGCACATATGTGGCTGTGTCAGGCATGATTGAAGGACACACTCTGAACCTTCTGTGCACTTACGTTCCCCCCGCTCCCCTGGCCTCCACCCTCTGTCGCCTCACGCTGGTGCTCTCCTCCCATCCGCAGGGCATAACTGTTGTTGGGAGGACTTTAACGCCGTTCTGCAGCCTTCACGTGACGCGACGGGCCCCCCGTCGGCACAACGTCTTGCCTCGGCAGGGAGTCTGTCTGGTTGGTCATCGGCTCTGGTCCTTTGTGATGTCTGGAGGGTATGGAACCTCCGCAGGGAACAGTATACCCACACCTCAGCGGCACATCATACCCACTCCCGTATAGACCTACTCCTGATGCCCGCGACTGATTGCCAATTGGTGTCCGGGGCTGCGATATTGCCCAGGGACTTCTCGGATCACTCCCCTGTCTCCCTTCGTATCGGAACTTCCACTGTTGGTCCACGGGCGACTTGGCGTCTGAATGCATGGTTCCTACAGGACTCTGCGCTGGTGGAATCCCTTGGGCAGGAACTGCGTCACTACTTCTCAACAAATGCGGGATCTGTTCCCTCACCAGGGACGTTGTGGGAGGCCGGCAAGGCGGTCATTCGGGGAGTGGCCAGGGGGCTGGTCCACGCGAAACGTGTGGAGCAGGCCGCCCAGCTAGTGCAGCTGGAAGCTCAGGCAGCAAGGTTGGAGAGACTCCAACTGACCACCGGCAGCGATGACTCCTCTTGACAACTTGTAATGGTTTGCGACGAGATCCGGCAGATCTCGTTGCAATAGGCAAAAATGCTTTGGCACTCTTCGGTGGTGCGTATTTATTGGTGGGGTGATAAGAATGGCAAACTACTCCACAATCTAGTGTCCTACTCCAGAATCAACCGCATTGTTCCCGAGATTCGGACGGAATCCGGGGCCCACTGGGTAACCTCCACCGCCATTGCGCAAACTTTCGCCAGCTACTATGCGTCCTTATATGCCGCTCGTCCCCGTGTACTCCCCTGGCTGCCTTGCTGGAAGAGACTGGTACTCGGTTGCCGTGTCTCCCCCAGGAGGTCGCTGAGACCTTGGATCACCCCTTCACCTCAGAAGAAATACATGGGGAGATCTCAGCGCTGCACCCAGGCAAGACGCCCAGGCCTGATGGCTGCCCTCAGGAATACTACACGCCTTTCCGCAACTAATTGGTTCCTCACCTACTGGAGCTATTTAACCACGTGGTGGAGGAGGGGTCTTTCCCGCCAGAAACTGACATGGCCACTATCGTAGTCATCCCAAAGACATAACCGCCATCCTTGGATTGCGCGGACTACCACCCGATCTCGTTGATTAACATGGAGATCAAGATCTTTGCCACGGCGATAGCCCAGCGGCTCCGTCCACTCCTACAGGACTTGGTCCATCCTGATCAGGGTAGGTTTATGCCCGCCAGGGGCACCCGTCACTGCATTCGTCTCCTCTATCTGGCTCTGGCACATAGTCATCACCTGACCCCGTATCTGGCGCTCCTATTAATCGACTTTGAAAAAGCCTTTTGATACGGTGGATTGGAGTTAACTAGATGGTGTGCTGGAACGGATGGGCTTTGGTCTTCCCTTCCGCCGTCTGATCAGAGTCCTCAATAATAATCCTAGGGCCCGTGTCCTCATCAACGGCGAGCTTCCTGAGGCGTTCCCGATCCGTAGGGGTACCCGCCAGGGGTGTCCGCTCTCGCCACACCTATTCGCGTTGGCGATGAAGCCCCTGGCGGCACTCATCCGCCAAGATCCTCACATCCGGGGCTGGGCCCGGGACCATAGTCAGACTTATAAGATAGCCCTCTACGTGGACGTTGTCCTGCTTTTTCTGGCGGACCCGGATCGTTCCGGCTCCAGATGCCTGGAGGCCCTGGCTGCTTTCGAGCGGGTTTCAGGGCTGAGACTTAACCCGGCAAAGTCAACCCAGGTCCCCTTGCACCCTTCCTGGGCGTGTTTTGACTGGCAGGCGACTATCCCCCTTTGAGGGCACTCATTCAAATACTTAGGGATCTGGGTTACCCTCCTGCCAGAGCTTGAATGGGCCCTGAACGTCACACCCTTGGTCACTAGGATGGAGGCAGACCTCAAGAAATGGCAGACCCTTCCCCTTAACCCCTTCAGCAGGAGTGCGCTCTTTAAAATGATGGTCCTTCCCCGCTTTCTTTACATTTTACAAAATATCGCCATCCACCTCCCTGGTAGCTGGTTCCGGGATTTAGACTGCGCTTTCACCCGGTTTTTATGGGGCGGTCCCGAATTTCCCTGGCACACTGCCGTATCCCCCCTTCGATGGAGGCATGGGGGTGACCAATCTCCACCTCTACTATTTGGCCACCAAACTTATTGTGATCCACGACTGGTTTGCGGGAGGCTGGTCCGACCCAGCATACCGGATGGAGCTCAGGGTAATGGACCTCACGCAGATCCAGGCATTTCTATACGGTAGTCCGGTGCCAAAAGACCTACCCCCTGTCACTAGGACGGTGCTCATGGCCTGGCGCACTGCCCTTCGACATGTGCAATGGGACCGGAGGCTCACCAGACAGACGCCGCTGTGGACTGGGGCATGGCTGTGGGAGGTTTAGTCCCTGCACGATTTTCGTCGTTGGGACCTAGTGGGAATCTCACTGCTTGGGGACCTGTGGGTTGCAGACCATATGCGATCCTTTGCGGACCTACAGCAAAGTCACGCCCTTCTTCCTTCCCAATTCTATAAATACCTCCAACTCCGACAAGCCCTCCGAACTCACATTCCATCCCCCACTTCTCTCCCGGAATTCAGCCCCTTGGAGGCCCAGGTGATGATGGGGAACCTGGGGAGGGAGTGTGGGGGGGATTGGGTCTCCCAGATATACCGGTAACTGGTAAACAACGCTTGAGCGTCCCTAGACCAGCTCCGGGCTCGTTGGGAGGGATGGGTGGGTCCCCTGGAGGAGACGGACTAGCAGGACGCCCTTATGGCTGCTAAACCCTTGACAACATCCGCAAGTTACGCCTAGTCCAACTTTACTACCTCCATGCAGCATACCTCACTCCGGCACGCCTTTTCCGGACCCGTATGTGACCCTCCCCTACCTGCACGCGCTGCGAATCTGCCCCAGCAGATTTCTATCACATGGTATGGCAGTGCTCGGCCTTGGCGCCGTTCTGGAGAGGGGTGGAAAGGGAGCTTACACAGGCCCTGGGGAGGTTCCCCACGACCCGAAGTGCTTGCTGTTGGGAGTGTTTGATGGCCTTGATGGCTCCGGGGCGGATAAACGTTTCCTGGGGACAGCTCTGGCGGTGGCGAAAAGGGATATAGCTGCGCTCTGGTCTCAGGCTAAAGCACCCACCGTGCGGAAATGGAGGCGGCAGGTGGATTGGTGTGGAGCGCAGGAAGAGCCCCTCTTCGAGGCTAGGGGGTGCCCCGAACTATTCAGTAAAGTGTGGGGTAAATGGTTCAATTTGCTACCTGTGTGAGAGTTTGAGTGATCTTCTCTGTCTACTATGTGGTGGGATGGTCACATCTGATCCAGCTGAGCCAACTGTATCCTGTCAAACGTATGCGATGTAATTTCTTCAATCATAATGCTTGATCTGCTACCAATGAATTTCTTCGTTTTTGTTTTTAAAAATCAATAAAGTTGATTATCAAAAAAAAGTGAAGGGCAAACGGAAAGGGCATAAGAAGAGGTATGTGTATGTAGGGTGCCAGAAGATGGTAAAGGTCAGTGCTTAATGTGACCCTGTGGTTGTACGTGGGGTACACCGGCACACACTTAAGGTGACTGGCAATTATTTTCCACATCTGACTTTGACCCAGAGCAAGAGAGCGAAAAACACAGAAGTGGAAAAGAGGAGGAAGAAAAAGAAGGAAAACCAGTGTAAGAGGGAGAAAGCAAGAGTGAGCTAAAAGGGGCAAGTAGTGTCTGCTGGCTAATTAAAGAGACGCGAGGTGGAACCAATACAACACAGACTTTATATGTGGCACGCCGACATTCAGTGCGATGGCAGAGGGCTTGTGAGGAAATCTTTGGGTCGCAGCACTTACTCTTTTACAGATTAAGCACTGGTCAGGGTGATAGCTGTTACAAGAGAGAGGAGGAAAGGATGAGGGGACGAGTGTACGGAAAGCAGGTAAAAAGATGACAGCAAACATACCAGAAGGATGTGAAATGGTTGTATGAGTGGAAAGAAGAATGCCCTCAATTCTCACAGAATACTTTTTAACCAAATAATCACCAGAACCAGTATTGCTTTTTCAAACCATCTGCATGTGAACATGAAATAAGGCATAACATGCAGAAGTGGTATGTGTTGCGCCAACTCTTATATGATTTGCCCCGTTTTTCGGGCCTCTCCTGCTTGCACCCCTTCAAACGTTGGTAGCTTTGACCTGCTGGAACCTGTCAGACGAAAACAGTGGCGGTAAAATAATAATTTAACTACTTGAAACACCAATCCCTGTGTCAACTGTAGCTGTATAGGGATGGGACGGAAATAATGTTACTATTTCTCAACTCAATGCGTCCTTTCCCACCGTGAGAGACGATTTAAATAAAACTGAGAACTGCTGCTGAGCAGTGTTTCCCGATTATGGCCAGCTGTGGCATAGTTTGCGCATTTGACTCGAGATTAGCCATCATTGGTGCAGTAGCACCGGGGTTCAGGAATGTGAGGGGTCTACTTAACCTCATTACACCTATTTTACTAGCCGACACAGGGACATAAACTACTGCCCTGGCGAGCATCAGAGACCTGGGCACCCTTGCCCTTGGCGCCAATGTCTTGACGTGTGGTGTCAGCGCACCGCTCCAGGCGTAAACCTGCTGTAGCCTGTCATGGTACGAACTAGGAGTGATTCACTGAGGCGGGATTGAGAAATCAAGCGGTTTAGAGTGGCCTCCCTGTTAATAGTCAGTGCGGTCTACGGCTGGGGGTCAGAGGCAGACTCGACCACTGACTGCTTCTGTTCGCCTCTGAGTGGCTGCTTCGCCTGAAGTGGCAGGCCAAGAACCCCAGACTGACCCCCTGCGCTCCCTTATATGGTTATGCAGATGCATGGGCGTCCGCAGACATTTTTCCGGGGGGCGCAAATTGTTAACGTCATCACCATCCTCTGACATGATGTGTGCCAGGGTGGGTCACAAGAAACACTGGGGCGCATAACTGGGATAGACTCAATTAAATGCCAGGAATCCAGGACATGTGACTGACCCTGCCACAGGCCAAAAACAAGGTGCTTTATCTCTGTCTGCTAGGTGTGCAGACTTCTGGGTCCTCGATCCAACACCAATCAGAATACTTTAAAACAGCCTATGATTAAAGCACCAGATTAAATATACTGTATGCACAGTGTATGTTAGGGATTATTTGTAGCACACATATTTACCAATATTGGCTTCTTGATGCTAGAATTCATGATAACTTTTATCCAACTTTAAAGCACAACGTCAAAGTTAGTAATAAATAATGCATCAATCACACACGCTAGTGATTTGCCACTGGGTGCTCCCTTTACTAGAATTTCCCGGGCATTGCTAAATTTTACACACATTCAAATATTTTATACAAAATAAAATGTATAGGTCCAAATGTTAGCTATATTTTTAAAAAGAAACTTAGAGTTCCTCTACGTGTAGTCAATGTCAAACTGACAACGTGCGCACGTTTAGGGATACAATAATGGCCAGCTCCCATATGCGGAAGCCCGGCACCGTAAATGTGTGGCACATGCGGCGCCCGCAGCGGCGGCACATCACAGGTCCAGGGATGCTGAGCCTTACACAGTGGTCAAAGTGGGCGGGGGGGAGGGGGGGGGGGGGGGGAAGGAGGGGAACAGTGGGCGGAGAATCGGAGGGCGGGAATAACCCAAGGATTGGATCTGTGGGTGGAGCCAGAGGTGTGGCCAGAATGCACAGACATCCCAATTTTTTTTATTTGTTTTGCATTTCACTGCCCAGTTTAATCAACCAATGAATACACATGATGATTTAAGGTGATAATGAGTTATTGACATTAAAATATATTCACAAAGTGGGATATGCTTCTAATCACAGAATTTACCAAATACGATAAAATGTGGAAACACAAGCCATTTGTCTCCGAGCCATGGAGTTTCTGTCATCAGCACTACTCCCTTTTTCCACAACAGCAGTTCAAACCTGAATGGCAAAATATCCTAGTTTGCAAATGTTTTCTCTAAAATGATGGCTCTGCCATATTTGCCTCATAATGCAAGATCTGCTGCATGATCTGACCATTTAAACTAATAAATTGTTTGTAGCTCAAACATATCAAAAGTTAATAAAAAATGTGACTTATGTTGCTGCGGAGTGGATGGCCTATTGTAAAGGTTGACTGGTCACCTTTCTCACTGCTGCGTTTGTATGTTACACTGGTACTAATAAGGCAAAATCTTTCCAGAGAATGTTAGCATGTGTACGCACGTCAAAATAATAAAATATCTGAAAATATACTGCATTACGCTGCAGCCTTTTTTTTAATGCATAATTTAGTCAACACTACGGCATAATGTTGTCATCCTTTGCTGCATAATTAATTCCAGTGGCCCCACAGCAGGCAGCACATGTTAAAAGTGTTTGTGAATGAAGCAGGGAGACTGTAAAGTTTGCGAACTTAGTTTGGTGTGCGTGCAAATCCTGCATTGCCAATCACTGGTGAGTTGTAGCTACTACTGCTGAAACAAGGCCAATGGAGATGCCCCGTGTATCTAACTAAAGGTCAAACACACAAACCGAGAGCCATTAGGAGCACTGAAATGCTTCTAGTGGCTGCTGCCAGGAGACACTGATAAGTCTGCAGTGTTGCTAAGAGACATCGCCATTAAAACCTCTCCGGGTCAGAAACAGCTGATAACAGCTTGAGAAACGCAGATGGTGAACTAATGGCGGCGGCGCCGCCGCCCATACAAGCATTCAGAACGGACTGCTATCGAGGTGCAGTGCTGGCCAACGGAATTTGGGGGACGCGGACAAAAAAGGGTACTGTATAAGAATGCAGCACACGGATTTGGGAACATGACCAAAAGAGGGCATGTCCCCCAAATTCCGTAGGCCAGCGCTGCACATTTTACAAATTAAGCACTGGGTGACTTGACCTTTCTAAGCCTTTTCCAACCACAAAGACCACAACTGAAGGAAGGGGTGTTGGGGAGAGCTGAACAGGGAGGGGCGGTGAGAGTTGGTAGGGGTAATGGTAGGGGGTATGTGGTGGAGGGTGGTTGGTGTAGAATGATTCCTGCTTCACATTTTCGAGAGCCATGTCACCAACTCAGTCAGACTTAAGCAGGATCGACCTGGATCAGAAATTAGCTCCGGGCACCAAAAATAAAAGCAGGCCCATTAGTGAATTAAATTCCCCAAAAAGGGGCCCATATTTGCAAACTGGGGTAGTTTTGAACTTTTAAAGACACGCTGTAGAAGTGATTTCCAAGGTATGGATGACTGCATGGATTTCAACTTGCTACAGGAAATGTTTGTTTAAACATCAGAAAAAGTAATAGTAACAAGTATTTGCAATGCAATAGCTCTCACTTTAGCAAGAGTTTGAGCTAATGGCATTGTAATGACAATGCCTTTTATTTATCTGATTTGATGATTAACACATAAATAAAAGACATTGGGCCATATGTATCAAAAAAGAGTTTTGCAATTAGAGAATCGCAAAATGCAATGTATGTAGGATTAGCTAAAAATTTTGCGAATCCTACATATTCCTTAATTGCGAATCGCAAATTGAGATTCGCAATTAAGAATACCTTCCCATTCATTCCTATGGGCTAGGAGGCCTATAGGAATGAATGGGAAGACATTCTCAATTTGCGATTACCAATTAGAGAATCGCAAATTGAGAATGCAATTTCAAGGTTGCAAGGGTGCCAAAAGGATACCCTGTTGCACCCCTGAAATATGCGTGTGTGCACATTTTGCACACATACATGCCATAAGGGCATGTATGTGCGACATATGGCACTTTTACATTTTTTTTTAAAAAGTGCTTTTTTCAAGAAAATCGCAAATTACCACCAAATTGAAGTAGGTGGTAATTTGCAATTCCTTAAGGCCGAGCAAATTTTTGGTGCTTGCAGAATTGCATGTAAGGAATCGCAATTTGCAAATCATTACTTGCATTCGCAAAACAGAGAATTGCAAATTTTGCAATTCTCTATTTTGCGATGGTCTTTTTGGAATGATACATCCCAAAAGGCTTTTTCCAATTCGCAAACGGGCCGATTCTGAGAATCTGCCAGTTTGCAAACGGGAAAAAAGCTTGATACATATGGCCCATTGTCATTTACGATGCCAATAGCTGAAGCTCTTGTAAATGCAAGACCTATTTCATTGTAACAACTTTTTTCCTTCAGTGCATTACATTTGAAATCTAATCTATTTCACGCAGTTGTATTATTAATCCTGACGTCAATAATGCCTCGCATCCTTTTAATGTATTACACAGCCATGGAATTTTGAGGCGATTGTTTTGTAACCACCCGGGTGCACATTTATGTCATCATTTTCTGGACCTCACCCTGCAATTTTCTTAACATAATGATGATGATTAATAATTAACATACTAAGATACTAGCAGATAACAATTACGATATGATGGGTTGCTCCTGCAAGTAACCGAATGGTAAGGAGAGCTCCTTTCTGCTATGGTACTTTTAATAGCGTGATTACACCACTAATAAGAGATAGTAACAGACCTAGTAATATCAATAGTACAATTAGAAGTATAGTAGCCACTACAAGATGGCGTCTATACTCAGGTGCGTTCACTGGCAACTTCCTGGGTATTACTTTTTTCAGCCTATCAATGGGCGTACTCTTAAAATGCAAATATAAACTAAGATATCCTTTTGATTTGAAGATACTTTGCATGCATCTCACAATAACACGGTAGTTTTATTACATTATTCGATTTACGATTGCGCGTATGCTTTAATGCACAAACGGATGTCATAATCTGACGTTCGTGCCGATGGCGAAGTTACTTGCGGCTTGATAGCATATGATCGAAGTGAGACTATGAATTGATGGATTGATTTACTGATACTACGAGCCTATTTGACATAAGCTCGTTAGTTAAGCGCATATTCCACTACAAGATGGCGCCCATATTCTATTACGATAAAAAGCCATTCCAATATGGCGACCGTGCTGAACGCCGAGATTTACCGCAGACTGACAGTAAGATATAGAGGTGAGCTCCGGGACCGGAGGGTGTCTTGCGGGGGTATGCATTGATGTCGGTATTGTTGCTTACATGCAACTTTATTTAGCTTTAGAACACGAACACGTGGCAAAGATATCGAATACGATTTAAGCGGAGATACGAACTGTGGAGAATATCGAGGTGAGAATTAAGAAGTGTGGTTACTGTACTTACTCATAGAGATTTGAGGGGGACATAATATGTGAGCAGGTACATCTTTTTATCCCTACCGGAGTACGAGGACGGTGCAACAGGTACAAGGCAGGCTCAAAAAGCTGGTCAACCCCTTATCGCTTCACTCCTGGAAGCATTGGCTGCAAAATCTAAGCGCATATATGAGAAGGGAATCCCCCCTCTCACACTTCGAGAAACACCTTAGTGAATGCAACACATAGCCTGGATTACACTCCTTTTTAACCTGCACTACACTCTATTTTAAAAAGGTCCAGAGGAAAGCCAGATTTAGTTTAAGGCACTGGCTGAAACATGTCGACCAACTGATGGATGTAGGAGGTAGTAACTCGCCTCCCTTAAACATCCCAAGCCTTATTTTAACCGCTGAAGGGGGCCCAGTTATTAAAATTTAATTTACCCTCGGGTACTGGGACCCTCGCCAAGCCGTTTTAACTCACACTTCATTTTACACCTCACGCTGCACTCTCAGTAAAATACCAGCTCCGCTGTAATCAGACGTCGCAGCACACCCGGGACACATTAGGTGTCACTGGGTGGGCCCGATGATGAAGCATGCCACCAACCAGGTTGGTGGGTGAGGGCTTCATGAACTCACCAACGAGGTGCCCATGACAAATCTAATCAGAGTCCTAACAATATTGGTCATATTTAAGCTAGTCTCTTTTGATAACACACATCTTTTTATTTTCCTTTAGATTTGTGGAGTCGAATTGAATTATTACAAGAAGATGAGATGATATTCTCATACCTTCTATTTTGGCGAGTTGCCTTTCAGGTGATTAATAGTATTGGTGGGCGACTTGATGATGTTAGATTTAGCTTAAGGATATTTACTATTTAATACTGTAGCTGATTATGACAGAGTCTTTGGATTAATATTGCTTCTAGATTTTATGGTGATTGAAGAACCGCTGATTCATATGGATTATCAAGTAAAAAGTGTATATTATGGAAGAGAATAATAAGGATGGTAGGTGGTTGTTGCCTCCTAACTGCTTTGATTTACTATCTTCTGTATAACAACTCTAATTTGAATTTCTAACATTACTTCCATACTTGGCATATTTGGTTTTACGCCTGTTACACATACTTTTGGTGATTTTAGTTGGAATTTGGTCTTGGTTGCTTCTTTCCTATACTGTGTAACTCTCTTCTAATGACACCGGGTGGTGTGAGCGTGTATCCCTTAATTTTAGATAATTAGTAAATGATACTACATTACGTTGTGATATCTTAATGATGGTTTTACTTTGGCTTCTATATTGTCATTTGGGTTGCAACCCTGAAGAAGTCGTAAGTCAACGTACTGACTAGACGAAACACGTGTTGGCTGCAGTTTCTATGTGAATCGGATTTTGATCTATTGAAGAAAAATTAAACTTGGACATTGTCAATTGAAACACAAAGACTGGAGAACTGCTGTTCTTAAAGTACTACTTGGAGTGCTCGGAAGAACCTCTTTTTGTTATATTTTAAATCACCAGTTGGTGGTTTAAGTTTGGGGTTGTGGTAACCGACCCGGTTTCCTCCTGCAGCACCATTCAAGATTTGTGATATTGTGACTTACCTATATTTGCTGTGCGCTCTTTTCAAACTGTTACCCATAGTCTTGGAAACTAAATAGATGCTTCATGTTAACAAGATCTACCCAACATAGCGAGGTACTCACAAGTGCTGCACCAGTGAGTAAGAGGGTATGGCCATGAATAAAAGTAAGAGACTGTTATCTCATAGACATGTTGACACAATCTGTCAATATCCCAGTGTAAGAGCTTCTCTCATCACAGCAAGCCACTGCCTCGGACGTTGGATCAGACGAGCTAGCGCTACTAGATAGAGCATTCGGGAGAGGAGTTGGCCTAATGGCTGAGTCTCGGCCATAACGCTGAACATCCTGTGATTGTGGGCAAATTACTTAATCTCCCTGTGCCTAACATAAATTAATGTGTCCATCTGTAATGCAACTGGTGCTATGTAAAGCGCTCTGATACCCATCGGGTCAAGTTCGCGCTATATAAAACTCTGTAAAATATTTTTTTTTAAAAAGGCTTGGTAGGTGAAGAGTATTACATGGCTTTAATCATACCCTAGTATTGTGTATGTCTGCTTATTTTTGTGTGTCTGCCTGTTTTTGTAAGAAAAAAGTCAGAGAAAGGGAATCCAGACACTCTCAGGAGGTATTTTAAAGAAAATGGGTGGCACTTTGTACATGTCTGCTCAGCGACAAAGATTAATAAATAACGTAAAAGGGAGGGTGGGTGGATCTGTGGGTTAGTGAGTGGATGAGTGAGTGGATGGATGTGTGAGCAAGGGTGGATGTATAGCTGGATGGAAGGATGAATAGATGGAAGGATGAAAAGATGGATGGATAAAAGCATGCATGGGTGAAAGAGGGTGGATGATTGGATAAAAGGGCGGATGATGAGTGGATAAGTGAAGGATTGGATGAATGAAAAGTAGAGAGGAAGGATGAAAGAGGGATGGATGAGTGAAAGGAGGGATTGAGTGAATGGGGGAATGGAATAAAGGAGTGAAAGGGTTGATGGATGTATGAGCGAAAGAGTTGATGGATGAGGGAAAGGGTGAATAAAGAGATGAATGAGTGATAGGACGAATGGATAGATTTGGAGATGGATAGGTTTGCATATGAAGGGTGGATAGACAGAATAGTGAAAAACTGAATGATTGACAAAAGACTGAATAAAGGATAGAATGTAAAGGTTAAATGGTGGACATCAGCAGGTAAATGGTAGGATGAAAGGATGAATGGATAGATCGATGGAAGAGACAAGAGATATCTTCTGGGGAGGGTCATAAGGAGTTGCTTCATTTGCTTGGTGCCATAAGAGCTTTGGTTCAACGTGGGGGTATTTTCTGTTTCTTTTACTCACGTGCTCAAAAATATATAGTATTGTGCTAAACAGTAATTAACAGTATGACTTTAAGAAGGTGCAACTATTGCAAAAAAAGTAAATGTTAACATATCACATTTCTCTTTCGTTTTGTGTAATGAGTTAACCTGCTTTGTTTATATAAACACATTTCTCATGTGTTTTGGTATGTGCTGCAGGTAATATAGAAGTTGTTAAGTATCATCATGTCTTGCCCTTAACTCCGCCCCTAGCCCCGCCCCCCCATTACACCTCTAGCTCATTTTAATGAGTACCTGCACTTATTTTTTCCCATTTAAAGCACGGGGGAGGGGGCACCCCATCCCCCAGCCACTATGGCCCTACAGAATCCATCCCCAGGGCTTTTTCCTTTCTTAAGGGGAGGAGGGGGCTAATTGTACATTACATATTCCCCTTCTCTTCATTGCACTGTATTCATTTTATAGAAATGTTTCACTACACTTTTTGACCGCATTCACTGATACACCTGTTCCCCTATTCCCACTATGAAAGAGAGGATTGATGTGTCCAACAGTGCATTCATGCAGGAGTTAATGGGTCACTATTTCATTTGATACATCTATGGTACCAAAGGACCTCTGGTCACTTCCCACGCCTCCTCCCGGTTGCCCGTGACTGCCCCACTGCTGCTGCTGCTGCTGAGGGCTCGCCGCTGGTGTGCCCCTGGTACCTGTTATTGCTGCCCTTTTTCCCCCCATTCCTGGCTGTTTATTTTTGTCTTATTGTTCCTTCTGGTACTGTATTGTTGCTCAGTTTCTTCCCCATTCCTGGCTGTTTATTTTTGTTTTACTGTTCCTCTGATTGCCGTTCCTTTTGCGCCCTTGCCCCCCCTCCGCCGCTGCTCCCCTGCGGCCCCGCCCCCCCATTTGCCTTCTGTGCCCCGTGCCCTCGTCCATTGGTCGCCCCACTCCCACCTCCCAGCTGCTCCTCCCTCCCACTTCGCCTCTTATGGAGGGCGCCGCGCGGAAGCCTGGGACGTCTCCTGGTGGCCCACGTCGCTAGGCACACCCCAGGAACCCACCGACCACGCACGCCACCTGGGCTCCTCCCTCTCCATGACCAAGTAAGTCAACGCCGTCTCTGCATCCTGCTTCAACACCCTCCGAATGCTCCACAGGATTTTCAAGTGGATCCCTCCAGACACGAGAAAAAAGTCATCTCAGGAACAACAGCCAAGCTCCTGAGACGACTACAACGAATCCAGAACGCCTCAGCACGACTGATCCTCGAGGTCCCCCGGTGCAGCCACATCACACCCCACCTGAGAGGCCTGCACTGGCTCCCAGTCAACAAGAGGATCACCTTCAAACTCCTCATCCTCGCACACAAAGCGCTACACAACATTGAACCATCATACCTCAACAACCGACTCAGCTTCCACACCCCCACCCGCAACCTCCGCTCTGCCACCCTCGCCCTCGCCACAGTTCCTCGTGTCCTGAAAACCACCGCCGGCAGCAGATCCTTCTCCTACTTTGCCGCCAAGACCTGGAACGATCTCCCTGCCAGCCTACGACAGACCCACGACCTGCTGGCCTTCAGAAGACTTCTCAAGAACTGGCTCTTCGATCAGTAGCAGCCCCCCCACTCCCCAGCCTTGAGACCCTCATGGGTATATAGCGCGCTTTATAAATGCATGATTGATCTATAATTTTTATTCACCAAGGTTTTTATCTAGTAGCGTTTATGTTAACGTGGGGTACATTACCCTTGATTGGTAGTGACAACACTTATGTAATTATATGAACAAAACTTACAACAACCAGCTATTGGGGTACATTCCCCGTGACGTGTATCCGATTAGGGGCAATGTGACCATATTAATCATGCTGGTAATCTGTGCTCAATTGCGTAATGAGATGAGATCGTGTGATCCTCTTATGAATATATATTGAAAATGCAATCTGGGTAATACTGTCACTTCTTTTCATGAAATAATATTTGGATAACATTGCCTTTTTGGATCTCAGTTTCACTTGAATTTCTGTTGGGAATCACTGTGTAAATCCCGCTATTTAGAGGAGAATTATTTGAGTATACATGGCTATGCGGCAGTTCCGTGATTGGCAGTCCGCTGGTCTATGTGTTTTTTCTATGTCGACTTGGAACGCAGACAATGCCCATTTTATTTTTACTCTTATTGTGCAAATATAAATCCAGTAATGACATGATAATAATAGAATGTATATACATGTTTTGTATACCTGATTTAATGAATTTAAATGTAAATATATTACGAGTGATGAAATGCAGTTTGTCTTTTGTTTTCATGCACCTTGACCCGTATTTTTATGGGAAGTTGGTCATCAAATTTGAAAAAGGCATTGCCGAAACGCTTTGTGGGCACAAAAAAGTTTAATTGTGCTATCCTTTGGAGTTTTGGAATCATAACGATCTTTGAAAAAAAACACACTCTCTCTCTCTCTCCCTCTCTATCCCTCTCTCCCCCCTTCCCTCCACCCCCGCTCTCTCTCTCTCTCTCATTCACTCCTCAAAAAGGTATCCTACCACCCATAATACTCCATTTAGACCGGTTTCTTCAGGAAAAAGAACAAACTAAAGAACAAGTTACTTACCTTCGGTAACGCTTTTTCTGGTGGATACAGTATCTGCCTGTGGATTCCTCACCTTGTGAATATCCCCCTGCGTCAGCAACATTCGGAAATTCTTTTTATAGCTTTGCGCCGACGTGGAACGACGTTACAGAAGCACGGCATCGTGCGCGGCTCCGCTGACATCACCGACACCATAATAGACCCACGTCGGCGTGATAACATCAGTTCCGCCCTTTTTTCCATGCCTTCAAGGCACACGGACGGATCAACAACAGTAGATATACAGACAATATACACAGTACCAAATAATCAAAATAACACACACACACAGTGTGCAACCAAAGCAGGAATGCAAAACATTAATACATTTCCTTTAACAATAAAATATCTACAATACAGTAAACCAGGTATAGAAGAGTGGACAACGGGGAGGAGGGTGGGTCAGTGAGGAATCCACATGCAGATACTGTATCCACCTGAAAAAGAGTTACCGAAGGTAAGTAACCTGTTCTTCTGATAAATACATCTGCCAGTGGATTCCTCACCTTGTGAATAGAGTCCCACAGCAGTCCCCACTTCCGGAGGAGGGTGTCCACTCTCCTAAACCAGAAAATCCTGGAGGACAGAACGCGCAAAGTGGCCGTCCCTCCTCACTTCGGTATCTAAGCAGTAATGCTTTGCGAAAGTGTGGATGGAGGCCCAAGTCGCAGCTCTACAAATGTCCTCAACAGGTACACCCCTAGACAAAGCAGATGTAGCAGACCTTGCTCTAGTAGAGTGAGCTCCTAAACCTTCAGGAGGCTCCTTATGCGCCAGAGAGTAGCATATCTTGATGCACAAGTTCAGGTTGCCCAGTTAAATCTCCAGGCATGAAGGTGTAAGGTCTGGAGGTGGGGGTGTAGAACCTGCCCCTACATCTGAGAGAGGAGATCTGCCCTGAGAGGGAGACGGAGGGCCGGGCACGAGGAGAGGTGGAGAAGATCTGTGTACCACACCCTTCTTGGCCAATCGGGGTGATCAATATGACTTGAGCCTGGTCTTGACGTATCTTCCTCAGAACCCGAGGAATAAAGAATATGGGAGGAAACTCGTAAAGGAGTCTTGAGTCCCAACTGAACTGAAATGCGCCCCCCAAAGCTCCCTGCATCGGATACTGGAGACTGCAGAATGACGGGCAGTGAGCATTCTCGTGAGTGGCAAACAGGTCCACCCAAGGAGTCTCCCCACGTCCGATAGACGTGAGGAACCACCTCCGGATGAAGCCTCCACTCGTGATCGGCTGAAAACTGCCGACTGAGACGGTCTGCACGCACGTTCAGAACCTCGGCCAGATGATTTGCCATCAGACAGATCTGGTGGTCCTGAACCCAAGACCAGAGACGCAGAGCTTCTCTGCAAAGGCACTGCGACCCCACTCCTCCCTGCTTGTTAACATACCACATCGCGGTCGTGTTGTCCGTCAGGACCTGAACCAACTGACCACGAAGGGAAGGCCTTGAGCGTTAAACGTATCGCCCGCAATTCTAGAAGGTTGATGTGAAGCAATCTTTCCTCTGGAGACCAAAGACCCTTGACCTCCAGATCCCCCAGATGAGCATCCCACCCTAGAGTGGATGCATCCGTTATGACTGTGGCCACCGATGGAGGCAGCTGAAAAGGCTGTCCTTGAGACAGATTGCCTTCCACGCCCCACCAAGTCAGATCCGCCGCAGCTTCTCTGGAGATCCTCACAGACTCCCTGAGATCTCCGTTGTTCTGATACCACTGCCTGCGGAGGCATCACTGGAGTGCCCTCATGTGCCAGCGTGCATGGTTGACCAACAGAATGCATGTAGCCATCAGACCGAGCAGACGGAGGACCTTCAGGACTGGAACGACCGCTCCATTGTAAAATAAAGGAATCATTTCCTGTATGTCGCGAATCCTTTGAAGAGGAGGGAATGCCCGACACACAGTTGTATCCAGTACAGCACCTATGAACAGGTTGCGCTGGGAGGGCACCAGGTGAGATTTGGGCACATTTATCGAAAAACCCAACCTGTACAACAGTTGAGTTGTGCATTGCAGATGATGGAGCACCTTCTCTGGAGATTCCGCTTTGATCATCCAATCGTCCAGATAAGGGAATACTGGAATCCCTGACTTTCTGAGATGGACCGCCACCACCGCCATCACCTTGGTGAAGACTCGAGACGCAGTAGTAAGACCAAACGGAAGGACCGCAAACTAGTAGTGTTGCGAACCCACCGTGAAACGGAGATACTTCCTGTGCGATTTCAGGATGGGGATGTGGAAATAAGCATCCTGTAAGTCGATTGACACCATCCAATCTTCTTCCAGCAGCGCCTGAAGAACTTGCGCAAGGGTGAGCATTTTGAACTTCTCCTGTTTCAGATACAAATTCAAGATCCTGAGGTCCAGGATTGGACGAAGCCTGCCATCCTTCTTAGGAATCAGGAAATATCAGGAGTAGCATCCCTGGCCCCATTCCTGCTCCGGAACCACCTCTATGGCGCCTTTTCTCAGCAAAGCCAGAACTTCCTCCTGCAGGAGAAGTAGGTGGTCCTCGGAACAAAAACCTTGACAAGGAGGGTAGTTTGGAGGGAACTCCCGAAAGGGAAGAGCATACCCCTTCTCCACGAGATTGAGAACCCAAAGGTCCGATGTGACCGATTCCCAATCTCGTAGAAAATAGGTAAGTTGAGACCCCACAGGACCTGCATGATCTGGAATGGCGGATCTAGGGCTGCTTTGCTGATGTTGGAGGGGGGTGGGAAGAGGAGGAAGTTGAGGAGGAGGAAGCTTGACGTCCTCGAGGACGAGCTCTCGGTCTACCCCTGTAGGATTTGTATAGTGGATTTTGCTGTTGCTGCTGCTGTTGCGGCTGTTTGTAGGCACGAAAGGAGGACCTTCCGAATCCCCTATATCTCTTGCCTACAGTTCCCCTGGATTGCAAACACAAGGACCAGGCCGTAGCTCTGCTGTCCTTGAATCTCTCCAATGCAGTATCAGCCTTTTTACCAAAAAGGCCCGAACCATCGAAGGGTAGATCCATTAAGGCCGCCTGGACATCTGCTGAAAATTCGGAGGACTTCAACCAGGCCGCTCTTCTGGTGGCAACCGAAGATCCCATCACTCTCGCCACCGAGTCAGCAGTGTCTAACCCACTCTGGATAACCTGCCGAGCAGCAGCCTGAGTATTAACCAGCACCTCATTGACATTTTTTCTATCCTCCTCCGGAATCTTAGGAGCCAGCTGTTTGAGAGAATCCATCAAAGCATGGATATAGCGTCCCAGCAGACATGTTGCATTTGTCGATTTGAGAGCCATACTCAGCTTGGTCCTGCTTTTTTGACTCCTTGTCCCCAGGCACTTGAGGAAAAGCACCTGCAGATTTTTTGGAGCAGGCAGTCTGCACAACCAAGCTCTCTGGCAAAGGGTGTGAAGATAAAAAGTCTGGGTCACCAGGAGCCACCCTATACATTCTAGCAACAGCCTTTGAAACAGCAGGAGCTGTAGGAGGTCTTTTCCACACTTCTAAAATTTGCTCCGCCAAAGCATCATTGAAAGGAAGCATGGGCTCCACAATAGAGGTTGGCTAATGGAGAACTTCTGTCAAAATGATCGACTTGAACTCTGCAGTTGGAAGAGTTAAATTCATTAAATCCGCCGCATTGCTGAGACTGCTCCAGTCCACTAGCCTCCCTTAGATCGTCAAAGAAGTCCTCTGAATCCTGCAGCTCACCCTCTTCCATTTCAGCCTCTCGGTACCTTTGCTCCTCCAGGAGTCACTGGGCTTCACGCCTCGACCTCTCCTTCGGGAATGGAGTCGGCGGATCCGGAATCGACTCCGACAGAGCCGGCGTCGAGTTCGGAGCCGGAGGACCAGGCCGTTGTTCTCAAGGTCGGGCCGCATTCGGAGCCGGTGAAGAGGGCATCGGCGTCGAAGGCTTCAACGACGAAGGCTTCTGCGGCGCGGAGAAATGCCAAGGCGGCGTCGGAGCCGGCATAAATGGCATGAAGGGCGCAGGAGTATAGGTCTGGTGAACCCCAGATTAAAAGCCATTGGACCCATGGGACCAACTGGTGCTCCAGAGGGGTACATAGCTCTGGAATAGACTCCATACATCGCGTTCAAAAACTGAGTAGGGTCTTGTCCTGGAGCTGGAAAAGGAGGGTAAGAACCCACAGGCTGCTCTCGAGGAACCGGAGTCATCTCGACCTCTACCACGGGTTGGTGCTCCGGGGTCGCCGAACCCTCTGGCAACGAGCCTCTTCTTCCTCCCGAGCCGGTGAATGAGAAGGAACCGGAGAAGGATTCGACACCGGAGCCGGTGAATGCTCCGGCGACTCCACAGGCGAAGCCTCGCCCTCCGGATCCTGAACTTCTGGAGAAGGAGAAATTTCATCTTTACAATGTCTTCTCACCGGCGACTTCGGCCTCGAATCCGACTCCTTACCAGAATGATGTTGTTACCCATGCTTTCTTTTCTTGTGCTTCTTCTTAGCTGATCTTGAAGCATGCCCCGAAGACGACCTCAAGTGCGACTTCGAACCAGACCTCGACCGTCGAGACCGCGACCTCGAGCTCTTCCCGTCCTTCTTGTTTTTCAGCTTAGCAACCAGGAGCTTCGGCTCTCTCACGAAGGGCCTTGGGATTCATCTTCTTACAAGAAGAACACCCTTGAACATCATGGTCCGAGCTCAGGCACCAAACGCAGTCCTCATGCGGGTCAGTAATCAACATCATCTTACCGCATTCACCACACAGCTTGAATCCAGTCTTTTTCGAAGACATGTCGACTGTAAAGAACATGAAACTCGATAACCAACAAACAGTAACAAAGTTACTATCAAGCTACAGAGGATCCCTCGAAAACCGTTAGCGTCGACGACGCGGAAAAAAGGGAACTGATGTCATCACGCCGACATGGGCCTATTATGTGTTCGGTGACGTCAACGGAGCCGCGCGTGATGCCTTGCTTCTGTGACGTCGGCGCAAAGCTACAAAAAAATTCCGAATGTTGCTGACACAGGGGGATATTCCCAAGGTGAGGAATCCACTGGCAGATGTATCCATCAGAAAGTGTTGATTATGCACCGTCACACACCCTATTGGTGTCATGCTTCAACAATCCGGTATCACCTTGTCCCTATAAACCGGGCAGGACTCTTTAAAGAGCACTGGTAGGGGAATTATGGAGCGCACCTTCCAGGAGCATTGACTAATAAATGAGCGCCTCATGTTGCCCACTTATTATTATTTTTTCCCCCTCATTTAAAAATGTATGTGTTTACCCAGGGCACCCACATTACAATTTTTTTATCGGGGGTCCATGGGGTGTGAGAGTGAGGGCCCCTAGGGCACCTGTGGCTCCTGGCGAACACCGAGCCGGCAATTAATTATAAAAAAAGAATGTTGGTAGGGAGGCGTGTGGCTCTCCTCCTCTGGGGCCATGGTCATTTATTTACTCAATCTGGCAGAAGCATTTTTAAAGCTCCTGCTATGGGAGCAGACAAATGTTTGTTTGTGCTCTAGCGGGCAGGGAAAAAGTGTCCGAGGGTGGAAACCCCAGGACACCTCAGTGAAGCCGGCCCTGGGGGATGGGGTCCCTGTGGCTTTTCAAAGCTCGGGAAAGGGATGCTGCGCGCTCCCCTTGCCCCTTAAAATGACAGTGGATGGGGCCCCAGGGCATTTCAATATATTATGTTGTTCATACTAATAACTTCTAACTTCCACCAATGCGAGTGTGGAAATCAATCATGTTTTTAATTTTTGTAAGTATTTCCCATTTTTTGACTCTGCTGTAAAGAAGCAACATATTATAGGTTTAGGTATCAACTCCTTTTCACAAACAGAAAAATTACAGATGGACAAAGAACTCTCAGAAACATAGTTGGGGAACTGTCTTGTTTGCCTTCAAGCTTAACATTTAACTACTTTTGTATATTTTATTAACCTATACACCCAGCTCCTTGCCCAGATTTTCTTAAAGTGCCTTAAAATAGTGGAAAATGTTGCATACTTCAACGTACTGAAAATCATTTTCAAAAAGCCCCAAAAACACATTAATCCAGTATTACATTTATAGCCGTCATAACATCACGGTTGTGGTTTTTCAAGTCCTAAGGAAATAAAACAGTAATGGTTTTGCAGTAACCACAATATTCAGAAACATCCTACCATTACGTGTGAAATGTAAATAGAGAAATAACACTTGTCCATAAGTAGTTGAAACTTAGGTTACAAAATGCATGGCCAAAATTGTAACTTCTAGTAAACACATACCAAGATTGAAGCACGTCCAAGCTTCCTTCTGGAGGTCCACCATTCCCTGCGAGCTGCTGACGCCGTTTCCATTGGATCAGCTCATCGTCTGAGATTATAGTCTGTTGTTTTCGTAGGAGCTGTAACGTCTTCTGGTGCTTTTCTGATAAGTCCTGAAAAAACCACCACAGTTAATGACCAATCAACTTTAGCTAGTCCTTCAAGATTTTTATGATTATCAATGGCCAACAATGGTAATCTTGTAAAACAGAGCATGTTCAGACGGGAGAATGTGCTTATTAAAGTGTATGTATTTAAAATGCGTAAAATGTTTATGAAAAGAAGCAACAAGTCAGACATATTCCACAATGCATTCCTTTCCAACATGCAAGGCTAATATTGGAAATTACAGACACATCATAATCACCAGATATTACCATAACACTGTGCAATACCGAACTTTATTACCCAAGTGTATATTCTCAATTCCTACAGTCATGTCCATCTCACAATATTGCCAGTCTATAATTAGAATCGCATATGGATCTTTAAATTCTGCTCATGTCTGTTTACAATGTAAAATCTGCAAATTAATTAATGGAAAATACTGGAGATGGATGGTGTTTTTCTATCGATGAAGTGTGAATCAATGAAGTACACTGTAGAGATAACTACTGAGTATACAACAGCCTTTTCAGCAAAAAAGCAGGCCAAGAAATTTCGGATAGGGACCACTGTGGACTAAGGACTTATTCCTCACAATTTGAGGGGACATATACCTCCTGGATGAAGACCATGACATGGTTCTCATCCTCTCTGAGATATTGGCAGCTTTCATAGATATAAACCATCAATTCATCCTAAACTGTGCCTAAACAACTGCAAATACATTTAACCTTCAAGGGGCTCATACTTTGCGTAAGGCACAGAGCAACCAAGGCACTTCAAAAGTATCTGCAAGGACCCAAATTTCCATCCGAATTTAGACCATATTAAAACAGACACAGGTTCTACCACCAGCAAATTAGACAAAGCAAAAACCATCACCAATTACCACTTGGCCGTTCAACAAGTCAACAAAACTACTGAGAAACCTTTACAAAATATTTGAGCTAAAAAACAGTCCCAGAAATGTATCCTTCACACAGTGAGACATCACATTCTACTGTTAAACAAATCTCTATCAACACACACAACATCTAGTAAAGATATTTGAATACCCAGGACCAATGCTAGGCATCAATGCAAAAGTCGCACACCAGATGCTAATACCGGATCGTCAGCATTTCGAATGTTCTACTCAAGGATGCATGACAGTACAGATGTCAACACCCCGGTCTGTACAGCACACATGGTTTGTATAGTAGAGAGGATGAAGGGATTTTATTCCACCAACATGATGAGCCAATGTCTCTTTCTTCAGAAAAAAGTGTCACTGGGAGTATTAGAGAACAAGCATTAGCAATGCAATCGGTCTCGCCTTTGGGACATTATATGTATTTAGCTATTCAGCACATAGACACCACAGAGACACCATCCGCATCACGACCAACACCGACGACACCCTAACCACCGCCGAACACCTGCACTTCCAGATCCACACCGACCCGAGGACCACCATCAGAGGCACCCTGATCTACCGACCCCCGGGACCACGCACACGATTCAGCAAGGACATCGCCGACTTCATCAGCCCGCATGCCCTCCCCTCCGCCGACTACATCCTCCTGGGGGACCTCAACTTCCACCTGGAGAACAACAGCGACCGCAACACCATCACCCTGCTCGACAACCTCGCCAACCTCGGACTCAAGCAGCTGGTGTCCACCCCCACCCACCTCGCCGGACACACACTCGACGCCGTCTTCTCATCCAGCAAAGACATCGCCTTCAGCCACGCAACAGGACTCCACTGGACGGACCACAGCTGCGTCCACTTCACCTTCAAAAGAACGACGATCCACCACCACCAGCAACAGGTTGCCCGAAGAAGCTGGAACAAGATCACAGCCGACCAAGCTCGCCGCCTCCCTGAGCCAGCACCCCCCTGCCGGCTCAGCGAACCCCAGCCAGGCCGCCGACAACCTCACGAAGTGGATCAGCAACTGCGCGGACGAACTCGCCCCTCTGAGGACCCCGCCCAGCAGACCCGGCAGCAGAAAAACCCCATGGTTCACCGACGAACTCAAGAGCTCCAAGAAGAACTGCAGAGCCCTCGTGAAAGTATGGAGAAGGGAACCAACAATGGACAACATGACCACCCTCAAGCTCGCCACCCGGAAACACCACCAACTGATCCGCGCCACCAAGAAAAATGCATACAAGGACCGGTTGGACAACAACGCACACAACTGCAAGGAACTCTTCAACATCGTGAAAGAGCTCTCCAACCCCAACGCCGGAAACAACGACATCACCCCGTCGCAAGACCTCTGCAACTCCCTCGCCTCCTACTTCCACAACAAGATCGCGGACATACACAACAGCTTCAGCATCCAACCGACGCACGCCACGACCGCAGCAACGCCACCCACCACCACCCTCCGCGCCTGGACTCCGATCAGCACCGAAGACACCATCTGCACAATGAACTCCGTCCACTCCGGATCTCCGACCGACCCCTGCCCTCACCACGTCTTCAACAAGGCCGACGCTGTCATCGCACCCCACCTGCGGGACATTATCAACACCTCCTTCGACACCGCCACCTTCCCGGAGAGCTGGAAGCACGCAGAACTCAGCGCTCTACTCAAGAAACCTACAGCGGACCCCACCGAACTCAAGAATTACCGTCCCATCTCGCTCCTCCCGTTCCCAGCCAAAGTCATCGAAAAGACCGTCAACAAACAGCTGGCCGCCTTCCTCGAGACAAATGGATCCCTCGACCCCTCACAGTCTGGCTTCCGAGCCAACCACAGCACCGAGACCGCCCTCATCGCTGCCACCGATGACATCCGAGCCCTGATGGACAACGGAGAAACAGCGGCCCTCATCCTCCTAGACCTCTCCGCGGCATTCGACACTGTCTGCCACCGCACCCTAGTGCAGCGCCTCGGCAACATCGGAATCCAGGAGAAGGCGCTGGAATGGATCACCTCCTTCCTCGACGGAAGAACACAGAGAGTCCGCCTACCACCGTACAAGTCAGAGGCCACCGAAGTCATCTGTGGCGTCCCTCAAGGATCCTCGTTGAGTCCCACCCTCTTCAACGTCTACATGAGCCCCCTCGCGGCCATCGCACGCCAACACAACCTCAACATAATCTCCTACGCCGACGACACCCAGCTGATCCTCTCCCTCACCAACGACCCCGCCGCCGCCAGAGCCAACCTGCACGAAGGGATGAGAGATGTAGCCGAGTGGATGACGACCAGCCGCCTGAAACTGAACTCAGACAAGACGGAGGTCCTCATCCTGGGCTCCTCGCCCTCCGCCTGGGACGACTCCTGGTGGCCCCCCGCCCTGGGCTCCGCACCCAAACCGACAGACCACGCTCGCAACCTGGGCTTCATCCTGGACTCTTCCCTCTCCATGACCAGACAAGTCAACGCCGTCTCCTCGTCATGCTTCAACATCCTACGCATGCTACGGAAGATCTTCTGGTGGATCCCCACCGAGACCAGGAAGACTGTCACCCAGGCCCTCGTCACCAGCCGACTGGACTACGGCAACGCCCTCTACGCCGGAACCACCGCCAAGCTCCAGAAGAGACTCCAGCGGATCCAGAACGCTTCAGCCAGACTCATCCTCGACATCCCACGAAACAGCCACATCTCCGGACATCTGAGAGACCTGCACTGGCTCCCCGTCAACAAAAGAATCACCTTCCGGCTCCTCACCCACGCACACAATGCCCTACACGACCAAGGCCCGAGCTACCTCAACAACCGAGTCAACTTCTACGCTCCCAAGCGCCACCTCAGATCAACCAGCCACGCCCTCGCCGCCGTCCCACGCATCCGAAGAGCGACAACAGGAGGAAGGTCCTTCTCCTACCTGGCCGCCAAGACCTGGAACTCCCTCCCGACCGACCTGCGCCTGACCCAAGACCACCTCTCCTTCAGGAAGAAGCTCAAGCCCTGGCTGTTCGAGCAGTAACGGCACCCCCCTCCTAGCGCCTTGAGACCCTACGGGTGAGTAGTGCGCTCTATAAATGCCTTGATTGATTGATTGATTAGCCTGGGCGCTGAAGCATCTACTGTTCTTTAACATGGAGGGAAAGTAAGCACCAAACTGCATTTCTCACCAGGTATGGGAACACATGGAGAGAAATATTGCCTTTCAGCGGGAAGTGGTATAGTCCAAAGCTCTATTTTTAATATAAAATCAGGGCCTTCGGTGGTCATATCACTGAAAATACAAGAATTGAAAAAAGATTATGTCTATGGGTACTCGTGGAAGACAATTTCTATGGACTGAAATCTAGAGAATGCTTAAGTGTTTCTGGTATCTTACTGAGCTCTGATGGTAATTTTCTATCAAGAAAGTTAAATAGAGCCAGTTACCAGAAAAATTAAAAAAAAGAAAGTCACTCAGCAGAAAGCAATTCTGGTATTTTACTGACCTCTACTGGTCGTTTTATATCAAGACAGTTATATTGAGGTAGTTGCCCAGAAAAAAAATCCCTTAGCGGAAGCAGACAAGTCCTAAGGCTGATCTCCAGAGCCCACAAAGTACATACACATATATGTATATACTAAAATATATACAAGAGGTCTTGAATGCTGGACCTAAAAAGAGATGGGCCAACTTCATATACAAAGAGCCAATACATCCATTAGCAAAAGAAAGGCAAAAGATACAGCGTGAGTATGATGCATGGAGGCAAACATACACCCTAAAGAGAGTCAACTAAAAAATATTAAACATTAAACCATTAAAAATGTACGAATAACAAAAGAAAAAAAGAACTACAAATAAAATTGGGAAGAAAATGAGATAAATTGGAACTAAGAAATGGTGAGAGAAAGTGACAAGAAAATGAAGTGAATGAAGAATTACATTTACTTATTTATTTGAAAGTTTTATAGAGCGCGAACAAGACCCTTGCGGGTATCGGAGCGCTTTATAGTAAATTAGATTGGTTATGTCGAACATAAAAGATATGAAGGACCAAGATACATGGACATTATAGTGAAAACAAAAAGCGAATCAAACAGGATGCAGCTCAGGAGAGGCCTGGTGAGTCATGATAGTACAATAAGGATAAGTAAATCAAATACATAAACATAAACTGAACAGACAAAGAGCAGCGCAATGAGGTACGTGTAAGACATCAATTGTGCAGACAAAAAGCGAAGCAATAAAGTACGTAGCAGGGGCGGAATTGTGGAGCATGGCAATGTCCATTGTCTTAGTTAGATTGGTAAGTTTGCTGAAGGGAATGTAAGATCTCGCGGAAACATGGCACTTTGTGTTTAGGTGAATTTAGCCATCAGGATGTTTTTACTTCCAGTTTGAAGGATGAGGTGGAGAGGTTCAGTCTTGTTTCCGGGGGAGGGCATTCCAAATCCTGAGTGCCATTCCTGAAAAGGAACGTTTGTACATTTTTCTCTTGCTGAATTTTTGTGGCTTTAGGAGGAGGTTTTCCGCACTTCTTGTGGACCTTATCCTACCTGATATTGTGAGTTTTTGTGTGAGATAGCTGGGTGCATTATGATTTAAGGCCTTATGCGTCATGCATGCTATTTTCAGGTGAATTCTGGCCTCAAAGGGCAGCCAGTTTAGAGATTTTAGGTCAGGGGAGATGGGGGACCTTCTTTTCGAGCCGGTGATGAGTCTTGCTGCCGCGTTGGTAGAGGCTCTTAGTGGAGCTGTAGTGGCTTTGGGGAGACCGCATAGCGAGACACTACCATAGTCCAGCCGAGGTAGGATTAGAGCTTAAACCGCCATCTTGAAGTCATTGGCAGGTAGGAAAGGTTTCAGCTTCCTTAGTGTATTAATCTCAAAGTTTGCTCCCCTCGTTGCATTACTAATGTGTTTTTGCATATTGAGGTTGCAATCAAGAGTTATGCCCAATGATTTCGCAGAATCCACAATGGTTGGTTGGACGTTGAATGCTGTAAGGTGTTTGATCCAATTGTGCATTATGGGGACTTTGGCGGGTGGGGCAATAGGAGGAATTCAGTTTTTAAAGCATTCAATTTGAGGTGATTCTCTGCCAACCATGTTTGGGTGGTCTTAAGAGTGGTGTTAAGCGAGTTTATGTCATCAAGGGTGTTGATCTTAAGTTACAGTTGGGTATCGTCAGCGTACATATGAAATTGCACGGTGGACGATTGTAGCAGATCGGTGAGTGAATAAATTAAAAAGTGTTGGGGATAGCGAGGAACCTTGTGGGACTCCTAGTGTAACTGGAACGGGTTTGGACAGGGTGTTGATCTTGAATTTTTTAGTCCGGTTTTGCAGAAAAGAGGTAAACCAGTTAAGCACTGATCCTGAAAGACCCATTCTGTGATTCAAGAGATCTATCAAGTTCTCATGTTTGAGTGTATCGAACGCAGAGGAGAGGTCTAGTAGGATAAGCAGGCAAGTTCCGTTTTGATCAAGTATTTGTAGTGTATCATCAATTATATGTGTCATGGTTGATTCCGTGCTGTGATTTGCCCGGAAGCCGGATTGGTGTTTGGTAAGAAGGTTGAAGTGGTCAATATGTTTTGTCAGTTGGTGGCGAACACATTTTTCCAGAAGTTTGGCCAGGGTGGGAATATTGGAGATAGGACGGTAGTTGTTTAGGTCCGTGGGGTCAGCTGTGGGTTTTTTAAGGATGGGAGAGACCTGCCCCACCTTTAGGGAGTCAGGGATGCAACCTTGAAGAAGTGAACTGTTGATGATTTTGGTACAGAGAGGTAGAAGCAATGGGGTGAGTTCTTTAACCACATTTGCGGGGAGAGGGTCGGTGAGGTGATTGGCAGGCTTCAGGGCATTGAGAAATTTGCCTATAGCGTCTTCAGAATAGGTGTAAAAGGATGACCATGCCGCGTTGTTTTAAAAAAAAAACTTTGACTGGATTTGATGTGATGCACTTGGGGGTAGAGGGGAGGTTTTGGTGAGAGGGTAGGAGTGAGAAATTTGCTCAATGAGGAGATCTTTCTTGATGTTCTCAGACTTTAGATGAAAGTAGTTAGAAAAAGTTTCACATGTGGGTTGTGGGTAAGTTAGTTCTTGTGGACACGATTTCTTGCCTGGTCAAGTTGGTGGCTGAAGAAGTATGCTTTGGTGCGCTTGACCTTTCGATAGTAGGCATTTCTCTTTCTTTTTAGAGTCATGAGAAGCTTGGCAGAAGGGGCCGATCTCCAGTTGCATTCAGCAGTTCTGAGAGACCGTCTATCCTCGTTAAGAGGACCGTTGAACCATTGTTTAGAGTCTTTAGTGGAGACTCTCTTTAGTAACAGGGGAGCAAATTCGTTAATTATCGAGGTCATAGATTTGAAGTAGTGGTTGGTGAGATCATGTACGTTGGAAGACCCAACAGAAGGTAGAAGTAGATTGTGGCTTGAATCTGGTAACGTGCTAGGTTTGAGCTTTTTTAAGTCTCTTTTCCATACTTTAGGCTTTGTGTATTGGACCGAATTAAGTTTGAGTGTTTCCTCGATAAAGAAGGTAATGATATGATGGTCTGACCAGACACAGGGGGTGATCGACTCCAAAAGAGTGGAATCACAGTTAGAGATTATTAAATCCAGGGTTGCGCCTTTATCGTGTGTAGGGCTGTTGCAAATTTGGTTGAGGTCTAAGGGGTTGAGGACGTTTTTGAGACTGTTGACCACTGTATCGTTAGGGTCGTTCCAGTGGAGGTTAAAGTCACCAAGGAAAATGTGGGTGTTTTATCGACCTGTGTATGTTGTGACCATGTCCATGAGGTGTTCTGTGAAGAGGAGGTTGTCACCAGGTGGGTGATAGATGATGTGTAGCGAACAGACAGGTTTTCCATCACTGTTGATGTCGAGGCTTATGTATTCACAGGAAGGGAGTACCGAGGATATGGCTCTGTTTACGGTGATGTTGCTCCGGTGTATGCATGCAATACCTCCTCCTATCTTACCAGACCTGTCTAGTCTGATCATGTCATAGTTAGGGGGTACTAGGATGTCGATGAGAGGCGAGGAAGATTCTGTAAGCCATGTTTCAGTGAGAAATATCAGGTCCAGATCAGGAGAGGTAATGAGGTCCGCTATGTCAGTGGCGTGTTTTGAGGCCGATCTACAATTCAGGAGTGAGCATTTGAGCCGGGGTGTAGCGAGGGAAGTGGTGTGTTCCTGTATGATTGGGACTTTACAGAGATTGTTATCTATGATTCCTCTATTGTTGAGAGTAGAGGGCCTATGAGGGTTGGGGAGGATAGGAGGGATGGGCATGTGTGTGAGTGGAACGGGGGTCATAGAGACGGGTTCGTAGGAGAGCGAAGATCAATCTCAGAAATAGGGTTGTCGGTTCGCATAGAGCGAGAGAATATATTACGGGAGGGTACTGATTTCCAGAAGGGGGAGCTAGGGAGGTGAGTTGTGGGCTTGCTGGGAAAACTGGTTCTGTAGGATCTGGGGAGACCTGATTGTCTCGATAGCATCACTTTAAAAGCGTGGAGATCCTCTTTGATTAAGTGAAGCGTGGACATGATCTCATCTAATCTAGTGTCGTTATGATTGGGGTAGGAGGTGGTGAGATGAGTCTGTGTGTCTGCGGTGTGGGCTAGTTTGGTGTATGGGCTGGTGTAGGGGTGCGTGGGTTAATTTGTGCAGATGTGTGTGTGTGTGTGTGTGGGAGGGATGTTGATGTTGAAGGCTGCGTAATGGGTTGACATGCTGGTGGGCAGGGGTGTGAGGAGAGATATGAAGCGGTGGGCGTTCAGAGGGTGTGCTGATGTGTGAGAGATCACAGGGTGATCCATAAAGTGTAAGCGACTGAGCTGTGGGGGATTGTTTAGTATGTGTGAAGTCATTGCTAGGTGAGTAATGGCGAGTGGGGTAAGAGGTAGGGGGAGAGAGGAATTGGTGGGGGTTATGTTAGCGGGGTGGGGAGCTATGATGGTTTCCATAGTGGGTTCAATTGCTAAAGGGGTGCGGAAGTAGAATGGATCTTGCTATATGGGGATTGATTGGTCTGTGGGGTGTTCGGTTGAGTGTGTTATTGAGAGGGTGGGGTGGAGGGGGAGTTGGTTGCGGGAGGGGTTATGTGGGCGGTGTGAGGAGTTATGGTCATACCTGCTGGTGGGGGTGCATGTGTAGTTTTGGTCATGGTAGGGGGCGATAGGTTGAACTGGGAGGAGTCAGTGTTGGGTGTAGTATTGTGAGGGGTGGCTAGGGTTGGGGGAGAGATGATGCGGGAAGGGGTTGTATAGGAGGGGAGAGGAGCTGTGGTCATGCCTTGAGTGATTTCAGTTGCAGTGGGGGGAGCGGATGTGATCACGGCCATGATGGGCAGAGGAAGCGTGTGGTGCTTCAGTGAGGTGCTGCTAGGAGTAATAGCAGGAATAGTCTTCGGGGGAGTAGGGGTGGAGGAAGCGGTTGGGTCTGATAGGGGGGTTAGGGCGGTAGCATCTCGAGTCAAGGAGGTGGGGGAGTATTGGGAGGCAGCTTGGGGATTGTCTACTTGATCTTTAATGATGGGGAAGATGTTATCTAGGAGCTTTAAACTATGATCCGTGGCTTGGAAGAGGATAGTACCATTGTTATAAATAGTGATTGTAGCTGTTGCTTGGAGGAGTTGGGAAGGGGCAATGTAAATAGCTAGACCATGTGCAGATTCGTAAATATGGCTAGAAGTACTTTCCTCCATTGTGCTCTCCTTTCGTATGGAAGATGATGTCTATGGTTGTGTGCCCGTTGCGTGGGGAGAAGTAGGGATCAGCGAAGAGAGTTCCAGGGTGTGATTTGATAAAATTGTGTTTGAACCGTTTGGCCGAACTTTTTGTGAGGCCAGGGGGATAGATGATGTGTGTGTGAGTGCCTGTGAGTTCCATGTTATGCGTGGTCCGAAAGATGTGGATGAGAGGGTGCCAGGAGGGAAAGGGTGGCTGGGACCAGGATGAGTCCAGTTAGGGGGAACAAGGGGTAAGAGGTAGGTTAGATGAGTAGCAGTCAGAAATATGAATGTGAAAAGTTTCGAATGGGCTAGGGGACAAGGGGGTAGGATCTAAGATGATCTGAAATATGTACCTAGGGGGTGGGGTAGGTCGGGAAGGCAGAGGGGTCTTAGGTAAGAAGATAGTAAACAAGAGTAAGAAGATGATACATTTCAGTAAGTTTCAAAAGGGCTAAGGGGAACAAGGGGGTAGGATCTAAGATGACATGAAATTAAATATGCTCCTAGGGCGTCAGGTGGGTGGGGGGGTCGGGAAGGCAGAGGGGTCTAAGGTAAGACGATAATGAACAATGGTAGGAAGATAATAAACTAAGGTAAGAAGCTAATAGACAAAGAGTAGAGAAAAGAGAGGAGGGAGATGGCCGAGTGGGGTGAAAATTTGGGCAGATAGGAAGGGGGGGGGGGGGCGGTAGTCAATTAAGGGTTAAGGTATCCAGAGGCCAGAGCAATGAGGGGAGGTCAGGCTAAAATGGCTGAACTCCTAGGTAGAGAAGTACCTGAGTAGGTATGTGGTCCTCTGTTAGTTTCCATTGATGAGGAAAAAGTTAGTATAGTCCTACTTTGCTGTTAGTTATATTGTATGGAGGGCAAAGGGGGCGTACTCCTATTTTCTTGTGCATTAGATCAGGACACGGTCTATGGTCCTATTTCAGTTGTGATGAAGTTCACAAAAAGTGAATGCTGTAAAGGAGATTGAGCAGAGAGATGATGGGGGGGAAATCCTTTGCACTACGGGCCAGCGTCCATTTTCTTTTTTTGGGGGGGGAAGTGAGAATACCACTGGTTTGCTAGTGGGCAAGTAGTCGGGGGTGGAGATGTGGAGGAAGGTCAGAAAACGCCATAAACAGAGTAATGTAGACAAGAATATTTAAAGTCAGAGTAGTAAGAGTCAATAAAAGTCAATAGCACATATGTACAAAATGTAATTAATCAACTGGGAGGGATGAGGAATCTGCGTGTCCGTTTCTTTCCCCAAAGTATTCGATTAGCAATCAGCAAAAAAGGACACTTGTAACACTGCTCGACTTTCGGTTCAGTGCAAATAAGGAAACCCTCAGAGAGGTCAATGTATACTTGCGAGTAGCGGTATATTAGCTTCATCCGCCCCACATTGACACTCATGCAGTTATCATCGGGTTTTTCCTCTTGGTGTTTACTGCTAGCCTCATCCAGAGGCACCTCAAGTCTCGAGTGCAGTGTCCAGAGACAAAAGGACTTTCCCAAAAGGATTGAATAAAAATGAAAAAGAGTACCCAGAAAAATTTTTAATATTGGGAAAACTTACATTATTAAAAATTGTGAATACTCATTGGTAGACCAAGTTACGGGACTATATGGTATTACTAAAGTGGTTTTGTCGACATGTTTCAGCTCTATTGGGCCAGGCGGTCTGTAGAGCTTTCGTCAGGACTAACAGGGGGTGATACAAACAAACATATATAAAACTACTCACACGAATTGTGCGGTAATCCCACAAACTCAATACATTGTTTTGAGTATTGTATTCCTCTCAATCTAGGAAGAAATGTACACATAGAGCTATGTTAAACTTAATGCTGTGAGGCCTAGAGGGGGGTAAGTGCAGTAACATGCATAGTGCTAATATTAACACTCTTGAAAGAATCATGAGAATTTTATCATGAAAAAGAGCGTTTGTGTTTCAGGTAATAAATTGCTTTACACTGGAAAACGCTCGTGAACAAAATGGAAAGGTAAGTAGCCTGGGCTATAGATGCTTTTTTCAGGATGAGTGCAGACGCTAATAGATTTAGTGGCTCGATAGAGTCTAACACTGGTTGTCACAAGTGCTCTCGCAACCACGCATCGTTTGTCATATTACATGGTCATTCATACAATAAAAAGGTTGCCATTTCATTCGTTTTGAATATTTGCTCAGAAAAACAAATCGATATTGATAGCGTTCTCGCCAAAGTGGCGCCTTGTCTCACATTAATGTTATGGTTTCAAGGGGGTCGCTCTACGTCTAAGTATAATAGACGGCGGAGTTGAGCAAACACAGAGCGGCTGTCGCAGCATTGCAAAGTTCTTACCTGTCGTTATTACGACTTCTACTTCCTGCGGGGGTCCTTCAGACGCTACAGAGCTGGAGCGGAGACAGGGACCTCGATCAGGACCAGATAGATTAGAAAAGCTTACCTAGAAAGGAGGTCTCGAGAATATAATAAACTCCGCCATTACCCGCATGGAGTCCTTCCTCCTGCCTTGTGCTGACTCTGCCCCCGGAGTACTGGGAGCCGGGTTGTAGTTTCTTTTTATGGGAAATAGGCACTTCAGAATACATGCATTATAGACGTGTCATGGTGGCTCGCTACTGAAGGGATTGTAATTGCCGTTTTTTTTGTTGAGACAATTGCGCCTTGGTTGTTTTGAAAGTTCAGATAATGGGATACATATCCCCATGGGTAGAGGCATAGGTAATATCTGTAGGGTAAATGCCACATTCGGTAGGTGAATCCATTAATCCTGAAAGGCAGACATTCTTGGGTAACAGAGAGGGGGATGTTAGATCCTGTTACACTGGTAGAAATTTTGGTAATTTTTACTTCGCAAAGTGATGCCAAGCCACATTGTCATTTAATCCAGTGTCAAAAGTGCGTAAACGGTCCACCCATCTTTGCTCCTTTTCATAAAGGATCTTTTCAGCATTGCCGGATCTGTTGGTCAGCATTTCTATAACTGTCCATTGCATTTCTTCATGTGTGTGACCCCTTTCAGTGAAATGAGCGCACAGTTTAGTAGTATTCCTTTTCAATTTTATGTTGCTCCTGTGCTCTCCTATCCGGAGTTTAACTTTGCGGCAGGTCATCCCGATGTATCTCTTTTGACACGGGCACTGGATCATGTAAATCACATGAGATGAGTTACAGTTAGTAAACTGTTTCTGGGTCCAAACAAAATCCTCTCCCATTTTCAGGCTTTTTGTAGCTGTTGTTGTTTTGCAGGCTACGCACGTTCCACACGGGAAGTGTCCTGAGAGCGGGGTCATGTGAACGCTGTTGGTTATAGGTGTTGTAGCTACAGACCTGGGGCGTGTGTGTACCAGGGTGTCTTTAAGATTCTTAGTCCTTCTATTCGCGAATCTTGGTCTGGGCCAGTCGAACTTTCCAGTGTTAACTATATGCCAGTTCTTCTTAATAAGTTTTTGGACAGCATATGTAGCTGGGTTATAAGTGGTCACACACGTAGTTAGATCCTTTACTGGTTCTTTTGGGAATGTTTGCAAAAGGCACTCTCGTGGTTGGTTATCAGCCCTCTTCTTACATCTTTTGATGACTTTCTCAGTATAGTCTCGCATTTTTAGTTTCTTGCTCAATTCAACTGCTTGTGTTTGATAATCACAATTTTTGCTGCAATTCCTCTTCAAGCGCAGGAATTGACTAAAAGGCAAATTGTCTCGTAGAGGTTTGGGGTGATGACTCTTGTGGGACAACAAACTATTTTTCGCAGTTGGCTTCGTGAAAGTTTTGGTTTGCAGGGTGCTGTTGTCATTGAAAATTGTTAGGTCCAAAAAATCAAGATGGCTATTGCTGGAAGTATATGTAAATTTCAGCCATGGGTCCAAAGAATTAAGCCATGTCATGAATCCAGGGAGGTCTTGTTGGGTGTTCCATATTAGGAAAATATCGTCAATGTATCTCTTCCAGTATATTATACTGGAAGAGAAAGTGTTATTTTCATTGAAAACCAACTCTGTTTCGAAATGGCTGACGTATAGTCCTGCCACCGACGGCGCGAAGGCGCTGCCCATGGAGGTACCATGGCATTGAAGGTACAGTTGGTCGTTGTACCTGAAGAAATTTTCTTTTAGTGCCAATTTGCAACACTCCAGTACGAAGTGTCTGGGTGTATTGTACTGCCATGTTGATGAATAAAGGACATCCTCTAGCATCTGTAGGGTGGAATCTTCACCAGCCTACCCCAAGATTCCACTCTACAGATGCTAGAGGATGTCCTTTATTCATCAACATGGCAGTACAGTGACAGCCATTTCGAAACAGAGTTGGTTTTCAATGAAAATAACACTTTCTCTTCCAGTATAATATACTGGAAGAGATACATTGACGATATTTTCCTAATATGGAACACCCAACAAGACCTCCCTGGATTCATGACATGGCTTAATTCTTTGGACCCATGGCTGAAATTTACATATACTTCCAGCAATAGCCATCTTGATTTTTTGGACCTAACAATTTTCAATGACAACAGCACCCTGCAAACCAAAACTTTCACGAAGCCAACTGCGAAAAATAGTTTGTTGTCCCACAAGAGTCATCACCCCAAACCTCTACGAGACAATTTGCCTTTTAGTCAATTCCTGCGCTTGAAGAGGAATTGCAGCAAAAATTGTGATTATCAAACACAAGCAGTTGAATTGAGCAAGAAACTAAAAATGCGAGACTATACTGAGAAAGTCATCAAAAGATGTAAGAAGAGGGCTGATAACCAACCACGAGAGTGCCTTTTGCAAACATTCCCAAAAGAACCAGTAAAGGATCTAACTACGTGTGTGACCACTTATAACCCAGCTACATATGCTGTCCAAAAACTTATTAAGAAGAACTGGCATATAGTTAACACTGGAAAGTTCGACTGGCCCAGACCAAGATTCGCGAATAGAAGGACTAAGAATCTTAAAGACACCCTGGTACACACACGCCCCAGGTCTGTAGCTACAACACCTATAACCAACAGCGTTCACATGACCCCGCTCTCAGGACACTTCCCGTGTGGAACGTGCGTAGCCTGCAAAACAACAACAGCTACAAAAAGCCTGAAAATGGGAGAGGATTTTGTTTGGACCCAGAAACAGTTTACTAACTGTAACTCATCTCATGTGATTTACATGATCCAGTGCCCGTGTCAAAAGAGATACATCGGGATGACCTGCCGCAAAGTTAAACTCCGGATAGGAGAGCACAGGAGCAACATAAAATTGAAAAGGAATACTACTAAACTGTGCGCTCATTTCACTGAAAGGGGTCACACACATGAAGAAATGCAATGGACAGTTATAGAAATGCTGACCAACAGATCCGGCAATGCTGAAAAGATCCTTTATGAAAAGGAGCAAAGATGGGTGGACCGTTTACGCACTTTTGACACTGGATTAAATGACAATGTGGCTTGGCATCACTTTGCGAAGTAAAAATTACCAAAATTTCTACCAGTGTAACAGGATCTAACATCCCCCTCTCTGTTACCCAAGAATGTCTGCCTCTCAGGATTAATGGATTCACCTACCGAATGTGGCATTTACCCTACAGATATTACCTATGCCTCTACCCATGGGGATATGTATCCCATTATCTGAACTTTCAAAACAACCAAGGCGCAATTGTCTCAACAAAAAAAACGGCAATTACAATCCCTTCAGTAGCGAGCCACCATGACACGTCTATAATTCATGTATTCTGAAGTGCCTATTTCCCATAAAAAGAAACTACAACCCGGCTCCCAGTACTCCGGGGGCAGAGTCAGCACAAGGCAGGAGGAAGGACTCCATGCGGGTAATGGCGGAGTTTATTATATTCTCGAGACCTCCTTTCTAGGTAAGCTTTTCTAATCTATCTGGTCCTGATCGAGGTCCCTGTCTCCGCTCCAGCTCTGTAGCGTCTGAAGGACCCCCGCAGGAAGTAGAAGTCGTAATAACGACAGGTAAGAACTTTGCAATGCTGCGACAGCCGCTCTGTGTTTGCTCAACTCCGCCGTCTATTATACTTAGACGTAGAGCGACCCCCTTGAAACCATAACATTAATGTGAGACAAGGCGCCACTTTGGCGAGAACGCTATCAATATCGATTTGTTTTTCTGAGCAAATATTCAAAACGAATGAAATGGCAACCTTTTTATTGTATGAATGACCATGTAATATGACAAACGATGCGTGGTTGCGAGAGCACTTGTGACAACCAGTGTTAGACTCTATCGAGCCACTAAATCTATTAGCGCCTGCACTCATCCTGAAAAAAGCATCTATAGCCCAGGCTACTTACCTTTCCATTTTGTTCACGAGCGTTTTCCAGTGTAAAGCAATTTATTACCTGAAACACAAACGCTCTTTTTCATGATAAAATTCTCATGATTCTTTCAAGAGTGTTAATATTAGCACTATGCATGTTACTGCACTTACCCCCCTCTAGGCCTCACAGCATTAAGTTTAACATAGCTCTATGTGTACATTTCTTCCTAGATTGAGAGGAATACAATACTCAAAACAATGTATTGAGTTTGTGGGATTACCGCACAATTCGTGTGAGTAGTTTTATATATGTTTGTTTGTATCACCCCCTGTTAGTCCTGACGAAAGCTCTACAGACCGCCTGGCCCAATAGAGCTGAAACATGTCGACAAAACCACTTTAGTAATACCATATAGTCCCGTAACTTGGTCTACCAATGAGTATTCACAATTTTTAATAATGTAAGTTTTCCCAATATTAAAATTTTTTCTGGGTACTCTTTTTCATTTTTATTCAATCCTTTTGGGAAAGTCCTTTTGTCTCTGGACACTGCACTCGAGACTTGAGGTGCCTCTGGATGAGGCTAGCAGTACACACCAAGAGGAAAAACACGATGATAACTGCATGAGTGTCAATGTGGGGCGGATGAAGCTAATATACCGCTACTCGCAAGTATACATTGACCTCGCTGAGGGTTTCCTTATTTGCACTGAACCGAAAGTCGAGCAGTGTTACAAGTGTCCTTTTTTGCTGATTGCTAATCATATGTACAAAATACCTTGAGTTGTAGCGTCAGGAGCCCTGATTTCGTGTGTTGGAGGGGGCCGATACCCAGTGCTTTCCGTTAATCAATCTCTTCCTTGTCGGGTGGGACATCTGGCTCCAACAAAACAAGTTATCCACGTAATTAAGAGTCTTCCCCTGGGGGTGGGTCGTCTCAATGATCATATGTGCAGGGTCCGTTCGTGTTGTCTCCCATATGTGAGGCTCCCGCGTGGTGGCTCTGTTGCTATAATTGTGTCGTCGGGGTGTGCAGCACCATAGCCGGCAGACCGGCAGCCAGATCGCGGGGGAGGGTTAGGGTGATCAGTTTCAACCCGCGCGTATGCTTTGTTGGTCGTGCGGGGAGGGTTCGCTCCTTTGCATGCAGACAGGCAGGCACATCGCGGGGGGAGCAGGGCGATCACTCAAGCCCGGTGCGAATGTCTCATCGGTGGCGCAGGGGTAGTTTGCCCCCTCAGCGCGAGCGGTGTGCCTTGTTGTTGGCCTGGGTCATTAACGTTGTGGGCCTCGCTGTGGACCTCAGACTAGCGGCAGGCCCAGCCCCAGGGCCCGAAGTCGGGCCTCGAAGGCAGACCGTAGCCGGAATACAGGTGCCGTGCCGTGCCGCCCCGCACAGGGGACACAGGGGCTAAACCGCCCTGCTCTGGAGACCGCTGTCGCCACAATCGAGTCCAGCTACTCTCCGGTCGTCATCCTGAAGAGCAGCAGCAGCCGTCGTCCTCCGCTTTCCCGCAGCAACAGCCCGTGGGACACGAGAGACCGCAAAGGGGCATCCATTAGCATCAGCCCTCCGAGCGGGAAATCCCACAGTAATCAAGCCTCAACCATCGAGCGTCACTACATTCCGGGTGTCGCCATCTTGATGGTCCGCAGCAGCCACTGCCCTCCTCTATTCCGCAGCAACGGCCTGAGGGAAGCCAGGGACCGCAAAGTGTGTATACAGGCAGCAACCCTCCGGCGGGAAACCCTGCAGTCTTCCTGGATCACGGTGGAGGAGTCCCCCCTGCAGTGGTCAGAGCAACGTCCAAACCGGGGCACACAGGCAGGTAAGCTTTGGCGGTAGCTTGTAATTCAGTAATTGTGTGAAATGAAAGTTTGTTGATTCCAGATTCTGCTGTCAAAACCAGTTACTCTTAATGTGTCGGTTTCAGTCAGTGGTTGCAGTCGATGCTTGCCGCTGACAGGGATATTTCCAAATCGGTGATCCCAAGCCGATGGAGCTCATTCGGGGAGCTCCCACTCGCCGGCCATCTTGCCGACAAACAAACAAAGAAAAAGGCAAACAAGAAATGTGATGAAGAGAATGGGAAAAAAAGAAAGAAAGAAAGACAGGAAAAATTATCCCAAGTCAAAATTTAAAGGTGCTGGTGAAACTATGATCATGAAAAATGTTGGTTTGCTACACTTCGCAGTGAATCGGTTTCCCATTTTTGTAACACTTTAGTTGTTTGGCTTTCAGCACCCATTTCACTTCATTGACTTCAACGGGAGTCGGCTTTATGTTCGTGATTGCAGAACTTCTTCAGCACATTTTCGAATTTGCATAACATGTCGTCGTTATCAAAACATTTTGTGAAAAGTCTAAAGAACAAATAGCTGGATTTGCAACCTGGATGCTTTCAGTGCAATGCTTTCCTTTGTGCTCTGGGCATCCTCAGTCCTTGCACAACAAATACTTTGCTAAACCTTTGCTGTGTAAATGAGTTCATCGAGGCCCAAACCATCTGCTTTTTTAATATTAATAAGGCAAGAACAAGTTCTGTGCCTCATTGTGCACAGTAGCGAATAGGACAGCAGTAGCAGTGTCAGTATAAAGAATGCAATGTTCTTGAATTGCGATCTCCGCCAAGTGACAGGAGTCACAAATAATGTCACAGAAGGCGTCACATTCTGAAATGGACCTACGGGAGACCACCAGTTCCTTCTGGGACATATAGGCCCATGTGTATTTGTAGGACGCCAGCATCCTACATATACAACGCGTAAACTGCCAGAAATTGGCACCTAACAGCAACAAGTAACCATTCCATGATTTGACACCACAAGATCTTTTGCAAAGCATTAATGTATAACGTTGTGTCCCAAAGAGTAAGAAAGGCCCCTTTGCTGCCCTCTTTTCCTTGAGACTACCAAGGGTTTACAATGTGTGCACTTGCAACCAAATGCCACCAGAGATTTTGGCCTTTGAAAGACCAGTGTTGAGAGACGTGTTGGACCTTAAAACCACTCCACGATTCATCCCCTACAATTTACCCATGATTGAGAAAAATGCTCTCCACTCACTTAAAAACAACAGTGAAATCATAATCAAACCCGCCGATAAGGGCGGCGGGATTGTCGTAATGGACACCACTCAGTATGATCTAGAAATCAAACGGCAACTTTCAAACGCGGATCATTACCGTCCACTCACCAAAGATCCGCTGAATGACATCAGATCCAAAATACTACAGGTGACTAATACGGCAAAGGAACTTGGCATCATCACAAAGAAAGAGCATGCATATTTGAACAACCCCCATCCTAGGACCCCTGTCCTGTATGTCCTACCGAAAATCCACAAGGATGCGGTCAATCCTCCGGGTCGCCCCATTGTGTCCGGAATGCGGTTCGATTCTTGAACCCTTGGGTAAATTTATCGACACAATCATCAAATAATTTGTCCCATTAACTGGCACTTATATACGAGATACTATGGACCTCATAACCACCATTGAGGACAAGGCCTTTGACACCGCTACACAACTCATGGGGAGTTTGGATATAGAATCTCTATATACCAATATACCCCACCGCGAGGGTCTACAAGTGATTAACGACCTGCTAGTATCCAGGCCTCAACCTACCAAAATTCCAACAGAGTTTATCATGGACCTACTACGCATTGCGTTACAAAATAATTACTTCTTGTACCGAGAGACATACTACCTACAGATCAAGGGTGTCTCCATGGGGGCTTGCTTTGCTCCGAACTTTGCGATCCTCTTTGTCCATGACCTCGAGAAATCACTCATCCTCAACCCAGTCAATCCATACCTAGAACACGTTGATCTTTGGCGACGCTATATCGACGACGTTCTCCTCATCTGGCATGGCACCACCAACAATCTGGACCCTTTCATTGAGTGGCTGAACAACACCAAGAACACCTGAAATTTACAAGTGAATGCAAAACTAACGATCTACCCTTCCTTGATATAACAATTCATGCAGAAGATGGTTCTCTGGGCACAGTACTATACCGTAAGCCAACAGAACGAAACACATTGCTTCAATACTCTAGCCACCACCCTAGAGGCCTAAGAGATGGATTGCCATACGGACAATTTCTACGCATCCGTCGGAACTGCAAATGGCGCAAGGATTATTTTCGTGAGGCTGACATCCTTGTAAACAAGTTGATACACAGAGGCTATCTACGACGCCTGGTCACCAGAGCCAAGAAACGCGCTTGTACAACCACCGCGAACACCTGCTCACCCCTAACATTAAAAAGACAATGACTAGGATTCCATTTGTCTCAACCTTCAGTCCTGACAGCAATAAAATAAGTACCATCATCAAAAATAACTGGTCCGTGCTACGTTCTCACAAACAGTTCCATGATCCCCCCTTGTTCTCTTATCAACGAGGAAACAACATAGCCAGTCACCTGGTCCATGCCATTACGTGGCAGAATCCTCCTAAAGACAAACACACCATAACCTCTGTTTGGGGTCTGGAACCAGTACTTGGACACTATAAATGCCAGAGCTGCAGCGTGTGTGACCTAACCTTGAACACCAAAGAATTCCTCTACAATGGACAAAGCCATAAACTAAATAGTCACACCAATTGTAAAACCCCCAATGTGATCTACGCCATTCGCTGTCCCTGCGACCTTCTGTACATCGTCCAAACCACCCAAATGATCAAACAGCGTATAATTCAGCATAAGAGCAGGATAAACTATCAGGTCCTTTCGGCACCGTTGGTGTCACACTTTATTGAACACAAACATCGGGATACAGACCAACAGTGGTAGATTATTGAGAATCTCAAACTACCAATTAGAGGAGGCAATATCACCAGCCTACTAAACCGAGCAGAGAGTAAATGGATTTCCCTTGTTGATTCTGTCAATCACGGTCTGAACACACTCGATGAGTGGAACAGTACAGTTACCTCCGGATTCCTTTCATACACCCCTGCTTCCCTGCCCACTGTATTTAACTGTCTCTAATCCCATTGAGCCTACTACCACTGACTACATGACACGGCAAGCCAGACCGGTTATGTTCATGTTAATATAGCCATGCCAGTTTTACCCAAGGGATCCCGGGTGTATAGGTGCATCATGATGTAATAATGACATTTTCTCGATAACTCGACCATGAACAATTATGCCCCTATATTGATTCACATATTAATTCTGTTATTACATTTTTGTACATGTTTGTAAATTTCGAGTGTATATAATTGTTTGTTTATTTCATGTATGTATAATTATTCATCCTTCAAATTGCTCCTCGTTTTCCTCCCGATTGTAGGCATCTCCATGGTTACGCGCAGTTACCCTTCCCTCCTTTTCTTTCCATGCCCTCCACTAGACCATCCCACCCCCTGTACTATACCGTAAGCCAACAGAACGAAACACATTGCTTCAATACTCTAGCCACCACCCTAGAGGCCTAAGAGATGGATTGCCATACGGACAATTTCTACGCATCCGTCGGAACTGCAAATGGCGCAAGGATTATTTTCGTGAGGCTGACATCCTTGTAAACAAGTTGATACACAGAGGCTATCTACGACGCCTGGTCACCAGAGCCAAGAAACGCGCTTGTACAACCACCGCGAACACCTGCTCACCCCTAACATTAAAAAGACAATGACTAGGATTCCATTTGTCTCAACCTTCAGTCCTGACAGCAATAAAATAAGTACCATCATCAAAAATAACTGGTCCGTGCTACGTTCTCACAAACAGTTCCATGATCCCCCCTTGTTCTCTTATCAACGAGGAAACAACATAGCCAGTCACCTGGTCCATGCCATTACGTGGCAGAATCCTCCTAAAGATAAACACACCATAACATCTGTTTGGGGTCTGGAACCAGTACTGGGACACTATAAATGCCAGAGCTGCAGCGTGTGTGACCTAACCTTGAACACCAAAGAATTCCTCTACAATGGACAAAGCCATAAACTAAATAGTCACACCAATTGTAAAACCCCCAATGTGATCTACGCCATTCGCTGTCCCTGCGACCTTCTGTACATCGTCCAAACCACCCAAATGATCAAACAGCGTATAATTCAGCATAAGAGCAGGATAAACTATCAGGTCCTTTCGGCACCGTTGGTGTCACACTTTATTGAACACAAACATCGGGATACAGACCAACAGTGGTAGATTATTGAGAATCTCAAACTACCAATTAGAGGAGGCAATATCACCAGCCTACTAAACCGAGCAGAGAGTAAATGGATTTCCCTTGTTGATTCTGTCAATCACGGTCTGAACACACTCGATGAGTGGAACAGTACAGTTACCTCCGGATTCCTTTCATACACCCCTGCTTCCCTGCCCACTGTATTTAACTGTCTCTAATCCCATTGAGCCTACTACCACTGACTACATGACACGGCAAGCCAGACCCGTTATGTTCATGTTAATATAGCCATGCCAGTTTTACCCAATGGATCCCGGGTGTATAGGTGCATCATGATGTAATAATGACATTTTCTCGATAACTCGACCATGAACAATTATGCACCTATATTTATTCACATATTAATTCTGTTATTACATTTTTGTACATGTTTGTAAATTTCGAGTGTATATAATTGTTTGTTTATTTCATGTATGTATAATTATTCATCCTTCAAATTGCTCCTCGTTTTCCTCCCGATTGTAGGCATCTCCATGGTTACGCGCAGTTACCCTTCCCTCCTTTTCTTTCCATGCCCTCCACTAGACCATCCCGCCCCCTGCGCCATGTCATCCGCCCACTCCGCACTCCCGTTGGTTAATTTAGTACGAGGCCATTCTTCCGGTCTGCAGGTTTTCTCGCGGCAAGTTGGAACTACATCGTGTGATTCAGGTCCCCGCAGCAGCTCAGATTTATTCAGGTACATAGTCCCGACTTTCTTCCCCCAGCCATTACTATTCTGCCTAGGCGTCTCCCGATTATTCATACTTATTTCAGACGCTGCTGCTCGTCCTTTCCGGCACGGACGCCCTTTCATTTCAACCCAGGTAATACATGTCTTCCCAGGCACCCGCCCCTCTTCCGCGCCTCCCTCGCATTCTCCACGCATATGGTGAGACCCTTATATTCATTTGGTCTCTCTCTTATCTCAAGATACGCCGACTCTGAGGCGGTATCGAGTCTTCGGATATCCACGCAGTTTACAATTTCAATTGTAAGTCTTGCCCTTCGTTCGCCCTCTCTTCACCATCCCTCATTACCCGCCCCCCTAATTCTTCCCTGTCTCCTCCACCAGTATCCATGGAGTTTATCGCGCCTTGACGCCCTTGGTACACTCTGGACCAGCGTCCTTCCAAGCCTCAGGTACACTTGGCCAATTGCTCCAATTGTCTACTGCCTTTCCTAACCCCTCCCTGCCCCTTGTAAACTACACTTGGACGCTCCTTTATTTTCACGCGCCATGCAATGCATGAACCTACCACTTAAATCTCACGATCTCCGTCCACTAGTCCTCCTTCCCTATCCAACTGGCTCCCCCTGGCTTAACATCCTGGCGCCTACCGCGTTTCTAGTAGTTTCCACACGGCTCACTTCTCCGTGTAGGCTTTCCTTCCCTTCCCTTTCTCCCGTCCCTCATACCGACTTTTTGTGCCCCCGCAGCACTATACCAACTCGTCAACCCTGTCCTGAAGAAGATCCCAAACTATTGTGGAACGAAACGCCGTCGACACTACAGCGCAATTGTTTGGCGCACTATAGCGTTTGGCTCATAACTATGATCTAATGTGTTATAAAGGACTAAAACTTATTAATCATTGAGCCACCATTGTACATAACTTTGTCACCTTGCGCCGCTCACGCTGTTCACCTCTATCACTTGCGTCGTCACTTTTCACTTGTATATATCACTTTGTCACCAAGTGCCTTTGGGTTGTCACATGAACTTTCTTGTACAGTGCTGCTTCCAACTGTATTCCCATGTGTAAATATTTCAACAAATTGGTGAATTACAAGCCATGCACTAACCATTTGAGCCTCCTTGTTTCCTTCTAATGTAATGCTCTTTGCATACATAACTAAACTGCCTTTCAATTGTTACCTGTTGGGACATTGTTTTTTCTATATATCAGTGAAGGGCTGACATAGTCTGTGGAAGCCATAATACCATGTAGTAAGTCAAAAACACTTTACGAATTAAAGTATACTCACAGTACGGGCTTAGCACATTTATATATAGTGCCTACTAGAAACTGAATTGTCTAGTTTTGATGTTTTAAATATCTATATTGTATTGCCCAGCTCAAAAGCATTCAAACTGACATAACAATGATGACTTGGTGTGGAATAATTTGGCCAGATGACACGCAGGTTACACAAACCTCTGCAGCAGGCACTCAACACACTGAGCATTTCTGACATTTTACAATGTGACAATAGAGCTCAATAGATACTGATACATTTATGGATAGATATGTTCAAGAAGCCTCCCTTCTATAGCTGGTGCAGACCTGCTCAATAAAGGCTAGGGGTGTGAAGCGGGTCTGTCACCTACAAAGATACTTCAAGGTGTTACGTATATGTAGATAGTTTCTGAGATACACCTAGAGCCGACTGACAACGCGTCAAGAGTTGAGGTATGAGAGAATGGGCTTGCCAAGGACCATAATAACACAATGTAAGATGTATTTGTAAAGCGACAGAAAGGCTTCTTAGAGATAAACATTTCTTTATTGCTACTCAGGTCCGTGGTTCTCATTTGATGAACCACTTATCCTCTGGGAGTCAATGTTGTGACCTTGGGGTCAAACACAGATTCCTGTGGTACTGTGTGGATATGGTCTATGAGCAATATGCACAGGACTCTCTTTTGTAGCACAAACTTTCCGCTACATGGATACTAGGCACGTACTTGCATTGCGTTTCAAAAGCATCTACGGGCAACAATATTTCTGTAACGCGGCTAGGCGCAGGTTTTCAGCGTCACGCCTTGACGTAACTGTAGTGCCAAGAGAGCTGCATTTCAGCACCATGAAAAGCGCAATGCCTTGAAGGGCTATCGAGCGAGTAATTGCTTTCTGCAAAGTGTAAAGGACCAACATTTCATCTTCACGCGCAGAGTAAAGGCTATTGCACCGTGACTAATTAATACCTTTCAGAAACTGTCTTTTGGGGTCTTGACAGGGACACGAAGTGGTAGAAGAATCTGGCAATACAATGCAAAGCATATTACACAGTCTTTCAGCACATCATATATATAGTGCACTCACAATGTGACACTACACACTTTGACAAGAAACACCCTGCAGCTCACCCCTTCCTCCCATCCCATAACAAGACAAGCGTGGCCCGTCATGGGACGGACAGAAGATGTGCATGTGGGGACTGCCTTTACTGGCGGCGAAAAAAAAGTCCCCAGTGTATCACGCCGCCAGTAAAGCATCCAAACCCCGCGAGCACATCTTCTGTCTCGTTTGTCTCCCCGCGTGCACGCTGGAATCTTATCGATTCCAAAAGTCCTCTGCATGGCAGAGCAGCGCATGCGCTGCTTTTGCCAGGCCGAGACCTAAAAATAGAATGACAGTCAGGTAGTGTTTTCAGAAATCAATCAAGATTAGTGTTTCAGTCAAAGATGTAATCAATTATAAGACCACATTGAGAGGATTCAGGTTCACATCTAAAATCCAATATTAGAATTCATGCACAATTCTAATAATGTATGAACATTTTCTTCTGAACTGCACAAATGGGTATGAGTTAACCAGGTTCTCAACTTAAGCAATGGTAAGAAAGGGCGAATAAACATCACCAAAGTATTATCAATACTTCAGAGTGGCAGAGGTAGAATTTTCAAGCATCAAAACTGGCAAGAAATATTATAGGGCATGCAGTTTCACCTTAAAATTGGAGGAAAATGGTATTTCTGCAGAAGCCCTCGTAAAAGGAATCAAAGGAAAGGCGTAAAGACATTTTACAGAATAGTTGAGATGGAGAACACCCACAAAGGATCCCTGTCTCTACCATAAACCTGCTAAGAGTGTACGCCTGGAAGTTAATTTCCAGGCAAAATGGTAAGACATAGGGAAGATGTTGCACTGAACAATCCAATCCCATAGCATACTCAATGGCTGATACATAGGATAAGGCAACATTCTATGAGGTTTGTTCAAATATGTCTAAGAGGTCTTTAACGATGTGAGCAGTTTGTGAACAGAATGACTTTGGCTCTACTTCTTAAGGCGCTTTCCCTATCACTCCCCGGATATGGAATCGAAGAGGCTGCACTAATTTGGGAAGATGTTTTCTTCTGCCAGCATGGTCCATGAACACCACATGCCTTTTGGGCCATTATTCCCACTCTTTCTGGGATCCAGTTGCGCATGTGCTAAGGCCTAGGCTGTACTTTCTCAAGCTGTCACCGACGGGAGAGAGGCAGCAAACTTCATGATTTGCTGTGGACTTGACACAACTGACTTGCTAGGCAGTTCAGTTACCACAACACTGGCCCTTTGGCGCCACGCCTGGCTGAGAATGACTGGCTTCTCGGGGCATGTCCAGGTTTCCCTCATGGACATGCCCTTCGAGGGCATCCGTCTCTTCGGATACAAGCTCGATTCGACGCTCGAGCGCTTTAAGGATTCTCTTTCTACTGCAGTGTCCTTTAGCCTTTTTACGGCCCCACATCCACCCCATTTCTGCCTTTTGCTCATTTTGTGGCTACGGAGGGGGGCTTCCAGCGGTGCCAATTTTAGCCCAGCCAACGTGTCGCACCGGCTTCCTAGCGTCTACATCTGCCTCCAAACCCTCCTAGCCTGCCCCTTGACACGTAGGTAATAGCGCATATGCCGTGCGGGCATTCATCCTCACTCCTTACCTGAACCCATCAACCCCAAGTGAGAGACGATATAATGCTACACACAAATCAACACACAACGAGGTGGAGCGGACGTTTGGACTGCTGAAGAGCAAGCTCCACTGCCTTCACAAAAGCGGAGGCGCCCGTCAGTACCGACCCATCATCTGCTGCAAGATCATCGCTACATGTGCTATACTGCATAACGTGGCAACTAAAAAAGGGACAGCAGTCGATTTGACCGACTCTGAGGACGATGACGATGACTGTCCACAGCCAGACCCAGCGCAGCAGGAGGGCACCAGATGGGAGACAAAGATGGGCTGAGATTACACGTAACTATTTCTAGGTAAGTAAAGAGACACAGCCAGTAATTGTGTGTGAGTGACGTAGTTTAATAGCATGTCACTACGCCACATCATGAAGGGCTTAACATAGCAGTCCCAATTCCAAACAGCCTACAAAGCCGTCATGGGTTAATTCACCCATGTATCAAAAACAAGTGTGCCTGGCATTACCTCCTGCGCCCAGGCACAACATTGCGGCTTCCTCTGTGTACACTGTCTTCACTGGCAATCTGTCCTGTGCCACCACTTTGCCGTCCGCTGCGCCTCCCGGACTCTGTAACAGGGGGCGTTTCACTACTGCGTCTATTTGTCTCCTCACTGTCCGCCACATCACCTGCACCAGTATTGGCAGTCTGATTATTTTGTAGCACTTCAAACGCAGTGGTCGCTGTCACCAGCCCCCTTGCCACATCCCAGCTGCAGTGTGCCATCTCCTCCTGCATGGCCACCGAGCGCCTGCAGAGCAGAGAAGTGGCAGTGGAGTGGCGGTTCACCGCCTTGGTGTAGTTCTCCATTTTATGCCTCTCCCTGCGCTTTGCCATTCTGTCATCATCCATCTTGCTGCACAGCAGCCTCACTGAGTCGGACATGTCCCTCATGCCCTTAGCCATGTCCCCGATTCCCTCAGCCAGTATTGTGTTCATTGTACAGATGACCTTCTCTATGCACTGCAAGTGTGCTGTCATGTGCCCCATCTGCCGCTGAACTGATCTGATTGCCTTTCCTTGCAGGCGCTGCACCTTTAACATGTTTACCTCCAGGCCTGCATAGACACTCTGATCCTCGCCCTGCGAAGGTGGACTGTGTGCCCTAGCCCTCCGGCGTCTGGCACCTGTATGTGGTCGCTCCGTGGGGGACTGTGTACCGGCATTATTGCCATCGTCTGGCACCGTTGGCTGTTCTTCCCCCCTGCAGTCCTCATCAGACAACTCCATCTGGTGGAGGCTGGCAACTGCATGCCTCCTGGGTCTTGAAGATTATGGTGTTGGTGACGCTGCTGGTGATGCCGGTCGTGATGCCGGTGGTGGTGGTGTTGATGGTGGTGGTGTTAACGGTGGTGGTGTTGACGGTGGTGGTGGTGTGGTGTGGCCCGCAAACGAAATGACATCCTCCTCTTCCGCTCTATCTCTCCGGGGTGCCTTTCCTGCCTTGCCTGGCGCAGCCCTGCGCGATGTCTCGCCTTTGGAGACAGATTGTATATTAGTTCACTTGTCTGGCAGCATTTGCATACAAATAAATTTCATGTCTGCCAATAAATCTGACTGGCCTCTGCTTGCTTATCGCTGATGTGCGTCACATGCTATTGGGTTCAGTGGGCTAACTGTTATGATTGGTGTTACACTGACTACACCTCCCGTAATTCATTGCTGGTGTTTAGTAAAATGTGTACTGGAGTGGGATTCACACTGCCTCATCGGGGAATGGGGTTAGGGAGTGGGGGGCGCAGCTTGGTGTGCATGCATCTTACCTTGTTTGGTTGCAGCTCTGGCTGAGCTGTGTGCATCCCTGATGCCGCTTACACTCTCAGGCGCAATGGTGGACTCTACAAGCAGTTCCAGGGCAGTCGGTGCAGGTGCTATATTTTTTCCTCCTCCGGTCAGGTTTGCTTGCTTTTTCCTTTCAGACATCCTTTTCTTCGCCATACTCCTGAGGTCATACCACCTCTTTTTTAGGTCATCCGCATCACGGTGGGTCACACCCATGAAATTAATGAGGTCCTGGATTCCAATCCATGTTTTTCTTTTTTGTGACTCAGGCACTTGTAGTGATATTTTACCAAATAGCTTGGTGTGTTCCTTTGCCACCTCCTCAATTAAGATCTCAAGCTCCCTCTCACTAAATGTAAGTTTTCTTTTCCTTTCTGCACCATCAGTTTCCCTGTCCTGGCTGTCCATTCTGGTGTTTGATGTCAGGTAGTAAAGTTGCTCCTGTTTGTCTTTTTCTGCTGCCTGCCTCTCCAATAGCTTCTGGTTCAGTGCAGCTGCTTGGGTGTGGCCACTTCCTTGTTGGGAGTAAATAAGATGCACAGGATTGGCTGATTCCTCAATTGCAGGAATTTTGAATTACCAATTCGGTATTTACCGATTCAGTAATTAAGAGTCTGTAATACCGATCGGTATTAAGGATTCGGTATTCTTTTTCTGAATTTTACAGATTCGGTAAAAATTATCGAATTTTTACCTACATCGGAAATACCTATTTCTTAATACCGGATCGGTAAAATTCGGTATTAAAAAATCGGTATTTCACAATTACCTACATCTGGCCCATAGTCTCTATCCAAAAGTAATTAACTTGCTCTTCCAGAGTCATAGTCATTCTGTTCACAAACTGCTCACATCGTTAAAGACCGTTTTGTAGACATATTTGAAAAAACAGCCTAGGATGTTTCCTCATCCTATGCATCAACCATTGAGAATTCTGTGGGACTGGATCTTTTAATACATCTTCCATATAGCTTATCATTTTGCCTCAGGGTAGGGTGTTGGGTAAGGAAATTTGAGTACCCAGGTGCGGGCACTGGCATCAAGCAATTGTCCTATTCACAGGAGTTCCTGTTTTGGGGGTAGACCAGGTACCCAAAAGGACGTGAGTGAGGGCATTATTAAACAAGAGTTAGGGTCCCGACGTACAAGTTACTTACCTTCGGTAACAATGTATCTGGTAGAGACAATTCTAGCCGCAGATTCCTTAAAGTAGAATTATCCCCAGGCGTGAGACTGGATCAGGAAAACTTTTTGCCACAGCATCCCTGCATGCCAGGGGGACGGCAACACGTGACTCCGCCCTGACGTCATCTGCTTCCATGATATCAGCAAGGATACATAAGTCCCACCCCGGCGCGCCTACGTCAGTTTTCTTCGGAGATCTTTTCCGCACCACAACGCGGAGCCATCACAAATAAAAACTGTGAGAATACTCGAACAGTGTGCAAAGAAATTAGCTAAACAAAAAGGGAAAAACAAATGGTGAAGAACGACACCATCCAGAATAGTGCCAGGCACTATGGCACCAAAAGCCATGGAGGGAAAGAACAGAGCACAGCCACTACAGGGCAAGCCTGCAAACATATACAACAGCCTCCTTGGGGGCAGAAAGCATGTGAAAAATTCCACAGCAGATGAAGAAGTCTGCAACCACAGCCCAGAACAGAGAAGGGCACCAAGGCCAGAACGGAAGAGTAACGACAATTCACCCCCAGACAACACCAGCAATGAGAGACATCTCCCAAAAGAGCAAAGGGTCGAGACCCGGCCAAGGGACCTCAACCCTAAGGACTGCAAAGGAACCAGAAGTGCAAGCAACGAAAGGAAGACGGACACAAGCAAACCCCACACTGGAGACCAGGGTACAGGGGCGCAGAAGTACTCATGAACCCATCAACTAATCACCAGAAAGGGACGAATGGAGCAAACAAGACTAGCATCCCCCTAGGGAGGGATTAAGACAAGGAACTCGCAGGAGACAACCACCCGAAGGCGGGCGAGTACAGAAGACCAAGGAAGGGTCCTCGCAGAACGGGGAGGAAGGGCAGGTCGTGAAGGAATCGGCGGCTGGAATAGTCTCCAACAGATACATTGTTACCGAAGGTAAGTGACTCGTACATCTGATAGAGACTACTAGCCGCAGATTCCTTAACGTAGAATAGATACCCTAGCCATATCTCAGGGGGAAGGAGGGTCTGCGAGAGGACCTCCCCAGCCTGAACAACACAGTGCCCCCAAGGGGAGGAGTCACCGGGACAGGGCGAATAGCCCAGTCCCCCTCCAAGCAGAAAAGACTTCGCCATCCTGGAGGAACATCGATCCCACAGTGGATGTGTTAAGAAGACAAGAGAGGCAGCCCAGCCCCCACCATGCAGGAGGAGGAATGGACAAGGTACAAGAGACCCCCGCCAGACGCCCCAGAGGTACATGCAGTGCAGAGGAGTACCGGGGAAGAGAGCTACCCCAAGACTGCAAGGAATAGAGGTAGAAACGAAGGCAAAAACTTTCACTGGAAAACACATACAGTTAAGAGGGCAGCCAAACCTATCATAGCTTGAAGTAGAAAGCCAAGACAGAACGGCTCAGTCAATGAGGGTAGGCGCGAAAGAAAGAAAGACGTTGTCTCACAAGGCTCCAGCAGAGCAAGAAGCAGTAGCGCCAGGGCCCACGCCAAGGCCCCCGTCCGCAGACTAGAAGAGCAGGTAGATGCAGCAAGCCGCTGATAAGCATCACCAAACTGAACACCTAGACTACGCCGAGCTCAAACAAGGGCAAGGCTAGAAAAAATCCCGAAGGACCCCAAGAAGGAGACCGCTCCGGACAGAACCGATCCACGGAGAAGTGCGCTGGAAAATAAGAGGAGAAACAAGTAAGATGGGCCAAGCCATCAACACAGGAAAGAATCCCTTCTGGAACACCACACAGAGGGCCAAACCAAACAGCGGACAAAAGGGCAAAAACACCGCAGCACAATGCCGGAGATGGCAAAGCCACGACCAAGAAGCCGCACCATACAGCAACACCAGGAAGGGCGAAGAACCCGCAAAGAGGAGTCCACACCCTCCCAGCGAAAGGAAGAGCTATACAATAGCTACAAGTACCCTACGTAGGGTATGACACGTCCCAAAGAAAGTATGGGAACCACTCTTAGGGAAGAAGATCCCGCATCAGAGAACAAAACCAAAAAACCTGCGGCAGAAACCACACAAGGCTTAGTAATCAGACAAAAAGTGGACTGCTGCAAAAAAAGGGGGCTGAACCAGCAGCCATCTGAAGAGAAGGGCCAACCAAGGGACCCTGAGGGCACAGCAAACCACACAGAAATGTAACGGTCACTCCAAAGACCAGTTCCCAGGAGCAATAGGATAACACCTCCCACCAAGTCCCGAAGAATCAACAAACCCGCGTACTGAGAAGGAGGAGGAGGAGGAGGAGAACGGAGTCCTGTAAGAAGACGTTGAATGGCGGAGTCCGTATGAGTGTTAAACAGGAGGACCCTGTCAAAGGGCAGGTCAACCAGACGCTCCCTAATATTTTCAGGAAAAACAGCATCATATAGCCAAGCATGGCGACGGAGAGCCACAGAAGTGGCCATAGCATGCCTTAGAGCTTTGGCAAAATCCAAGGCCGCACGAAGGATAAACGCGGTCAACTCCCTACCATCCAACACATGGCTCAGCAGATCAGCACGGGCACCCTCATGGGAGACATGAGAAAGAAAGGACTCCACAGAGTCCCAAAGGCTGGAAGTAGCCCTAGCCAATACACACAGAGTATTGAGCACCCGCAAGGCAGCACTGGAAGAAGCGAAGACATTACGCCCCCATGAATCCAACCACTGGGCCTCCCAAGACAGAGGAAACAACACCACAAGCAAGGACGGAAAAGCCGTCCGTAGAAGAGAACCTTGAGTAGAAGGGTGGAAGGAAAGGCAGACAGGGTCATGCGGAGCCGGACGGTGGCGATGCAAGAGCGACTGAGGCACCGGATCACCCGTGGCAGGGTGCCCCAACGTCCCTAGAAGAGAATTATGGAATGAGGCATCAAAAGGAAGGAACAACTCCTGTCCACCAGAGCCCTGGTGGAGAACTTCCAAAAGGTTATCTGTAGGAAATGGTGTGACAGGTTCACCCATCCGTAGAATACCAGCGGCTGTGGAAACAGCCCAAACAAAGGCAACACTGGCCTCAGTAGGGCGTCGCAGAGGAGAAAGTAATTCCTCCATGTGCGACGGCTGCAGACCGGGCTGACTGTCCCCAAGTCCAGGGGGAAGCAGCCAGCCCCAGGAATAGTGAGGGATCCACAGATGAATAGGGGGCCTGAGGGGCCCCAGGGGAAGACGGAGAGGCCGGTGGAAAAGCCAGCCGCGAGCCAAAGAAAGAAGGGTTCGAGGATTTAGGCCATGGGGACGGCGAGGAGCACTCCTTGGAAGATGCCGGTGAAAAGGCAACCATGCGGCACTCTGTCTCTAGGGAAGAAGATACCAACAGATGACAGACCTCTGGAGAGGAAGGAACCTCAGGAGACGAATCAAGAACCCGACGCCAGCATGACTCCGTGGAGTCCGCCACAGGTGCCTGATCAACGTTCATTGGCACCGGAGTGGGGATTTGCGGCGCCGCATCGACCTCTGCCACAACGTGCTCCCCAGGAGAATGGGTCGGGGTCGACGCCAGGACGGCGAAGGAGCGGTGCCATAAAGGCATCGGCTCGGCCTCAGAAAGGGCTGCCGTCCGCGTCGAGGACCAAGAGGGACTTGGGAAAGCACCCCAGGTCTCAGCCTTCACCCGTGACTCCACCGGAGCCGGGGAGGAAGGCTCCCGGCGCCGAAACGGCCTCTGGCAAGGCAGCCGCCTGCTCAGAGGACCGAGGGGACTCAGGGACAAGCCCGGAGGCAGGGCGACCTCCTGGGACACCACAGGGTGTCCCGTAGGTATTTGTGGCGAGGCAGGGATGCCAGGCGCCAAAGAGGGGAGCCCCGAAGGACCACACCTCAGCGACATCACCACCCTATGACCGGAAGCCAAAACCTTCGGCGCCGGAGCCACCGACGACTCCGCGGAAGTCTCTGCACGAGGCAAGGGATCTGCAGACGTCTCAGGAGGTGGAGAAGGGGACAAAGTAGCCTACAGAGCCACAGCGTAGGCTGTCATTCGGGCCCTAGTCGCCCCCGCGGGGAAAGGGCGGGGGCGCACGCCACGAGGGAAGGCGGCTCCCAATGCCGAAGGGGGACAAGGCCTCGGAGACAAGCTGAAAGACCTACCAGCCGGCAAACAACACCTTTGGGGCTGTGGCGAGGGACGATGCCGCAGATGGAACCGGCGGCTCCTTGCTTCCGAGGTAGGGGACGGACGCTGAGACGAACCCGACCTGGACAAGCAGGCCAACAGCAATTTCATCCGAAGCTCCTGCAGTGACTTACGAGTTAAGGTGCTGATAGGCCTCGCAACACGTTGAATCGTGGTGCTCGCCCAGGCACCACATGCAAATCAGGTGAGTGTCCGTCGCCGACATGGGGCGTGCACAAGAGGAACACGTCTTGAATCCCGAAGGCATTCGCACACTGTTCCACTAATGCCAAACCGTGAAAAAGAAAGGGAGGCCTGAAAACAGGCCAGGACACAATCCGGATTCGCGTTGCACGTGGAAATGAGAAAAAACTGACGTTGGCACGCCGGGGTGGGACTTATGTATCCTCGCTGACATCACGGACGCAAAAGAAGTCAGGGCGGAGTCACGTGGTGCCATCCCCCGGCGCGCAGGGATGCTGTGGCAAAAAGTTTTCCGGATCCAGTCTCACGCCTGGGGATAATTCTACGTTAAGGAATCTGCGGCTAGTAGTCTCAATCAGATGTGGAGACTACAGGCTGCAGCACCTCCATCAAAAAATTAGTCTTGAATGCCACTGTGGGCAACTTAAGGTCAAGGACTTCAGCCGCCCTACGCACCAGCATTGTGTAATTTGCCCCCTCCTCCAAGTATCCAGGCCCCTGGCCTCACCCAGGTCTTCACACCAGTCCACATTCTTTTCAACATAGGGCTGGTATTCTCGAGGGTCCAGCGACCCCTCCCAGTCTTCCCCAAAGCCCAGCCAATAAAAATAAGGCTCAGGTTCCGATCTGGAAGGCAGGGCTCCCATCGACGTCTGAGCCAGCATTGGGCGACGCCCCTCTGGCTCTGTGTCGGATTCGGAGGATGACAATGGGAATGGGATTGGCACCGGCATCGCGACTCGAGCAGGGCTAGTTCGCGATTGCTCGACCAGCGATGGTCTGAATCCAGCAATGGATCTGTAGGGCCAGAGCAGTCAGCACGGAACCAGAACGGGCTCCCTCCAACCCCATGGAGCCTGAAAGTGTATCGTCGGGGTTGGGCCACCCAAAAATGAGGTGCATGGTCTCACAGAACTCCCTTAACTGAGTGGTGGTTGCTCAGTCTTTCACAAATTCAGGAAGGCACTGAGTCGGCCCAGGCGCAGGCTCCAAAGAATGAGGCCTGGAGCTCCGAGGCTCCCTCGTCTCATCAACTGACAGATGAGGAAAAGTCTAAGAACCATTCGACTTCCTACTCTTCTTCCTATGGCTTCCTACCTGAATGCCTTAACCACTTTGAGTTGGACAAAGGAGACTTAGGGCTCTGCGAACGATCTCGGACCATCCCTTCGACCGGGATCTCGACTGCTGCAGAACCACATGCAGGGCTGCTAGCAGCTTCAGGGACTGCTCCCTCAAAGACATGGCCCAGCAATAGGAGCACACCGTGGTCACGCTCCAAATACCAATGGCACACGAGGTGCGGGACCTACATCGGCTGGTGACAGGCACTGCAGGGCTTAATACCCGACTTGCAAGAGGACATCCTTGGCAAAAAAGGTAAACCTCAAAAGAAGTTAATAAAATGTAAAAAAAAAAAGGCCTGTCAAAAAGTGACAAAGGGGTAGATCGTCTCCGAAACAGTGCTGGCTGGTGCAGAAAGAAAAGATCTGATATCAGCGCGCCTCGGTGGTGCCTATATAGGTATGCCATGTTATTTCCAGCGCGGACGACACACATGATGGACGCAGAGCCCATAGACGCCACCTACCAGGAGCGCAGAGGTACTGCTCCCGAAAAAAATTCTGGTTAGGACGCTGCCGGTAGAATTTTCTATCAGACATGTTGGTTTTCGAGATGGCTGATGTGGAGAGTCCTTTTATGAGTAGACAACATCCCTTGTATATTTAGATTCTGGCAGGGACATTCCCAGACATGCTGGTGCATGGTGTGTGTAAGATGCTGTAATTGACATTTGAAATATGGCATTCAAAAGACCACAATTAAAGAGACTCTAAAATCTCTTTTGCATACTGAAAGACATACAGACTGACTGATGATATGCGATTATTCCAGTTTTCACATTGGTTTCATGTTCTTTTTTGTGGGGTAGTGTTGCTGGGAATCATACTCACACAAACACTGATCACAACATGGGGGGGACACTACATATGGGGTGTCACCGATGCCCGGCAGCAGAAAGCTTAGATATCAAAGTTTGATATACATGGCAGTTCCTGGCTCCCTATACAGCTGTAATATATACCCGTTACAAATGGGATTTCTGGTAGGCTAGGGCATATGTCAAAGCCAGGCAGAAACAACCACTCTAGTCAGGATAAGGGAGTTACACTCCTAAAATAACCCCTGTTCACCCCCTTGGTAGCTTGGCACGAGCAATCAGGCTTATCTTAGAGGCAGTGTGTAAAGCATTTGCACATAACCAACAGTAATACAGTGTAAGCATTACAAAAGGACACTATACCAGTTTAGAAAAATATCTAACATTTGTATATACTTGAGCTAAGACCAAAAATGATAAAAATCAACAATACAGTACTTAAAAATCTTCAGTTATCAAAATATGCTTGAAAAACAGTTCCTTGATGTCGATAGCTCAGTTCGGGGCTACCACGGCATCGGGAGCAAACAAATTCAAACAGTTCTGGCTGACTCCGGCATCGCGGGCCAGCTACGATATCGGGAAGACCCCCAAACAGTACCTTTTAGAACCGCAGGGCTTCGGCGACCTCTCGTTGAGCTTCCAAAAGCACGGCGTCCGCAGGCATTGGTTCCGGAGGTCGGTGCACGAGTTGTCGGGCCCTTGAAGTCACAAGCGTGGCAGATCAAACTCCTCTCTGTTGAAGTAAGGAGTGCTGGTGTCGGCAAGCGTCAGGTGCTGCGGTGCGAAGTGCAGCGTGCGGTGCCCTCAGGTCGCGGTACGGGCAGCGGCTCAGTGGCAGCGTCAGATGGTGTCATCAGTGAGACCAGGGTCGCAGTGCGAAGTGAATGCGTTGTTCATCGCGGTGCTGGCAGGTTGTCGTCGTTGTTGAAGGACTGTCGTCGGCTGACGAACTGGAGTCGATGGCGCCGGCGTCGGTAGGCCAAGGCTGCGGTGCGGGATGAGGGCGGTGCGTCGAGTAACTTTACGAGTGGTGCCCCTGAACCACGGTGGAAACAGAGGCATAGATTTCGGCGTGGAGCGGCAGCGTCGGGGATACCAAGGCGTTGTCCTGAAGCAAGGCAGTGCGGCGTGCGTTGTCCAAAGGTCGTGGTGCAAGTAGCGGCTTGGTGTCAGCATCATCAGGGGTCGTCGGTGAGACCAGGGTCGCGGTGCGGCGTTGCGGCAGTGCCTTGTCGGTGTCTCAGGACACGGAGTTGGCAGCGGCGTCGTAGACGTCGTCGGGTTGCTCTTCTTCTGTTGCAGCACAAAACACACAGTCCCCAGTGCTGAAGGCAGAAGAGCTTGAAGTCTTTGCTGTTCCTGAGACTTCTTGGACAGGGGGCAAGCTCTATCTTAAGCCCTTGGAGAAACTCACAAAAGTAGATTGGAGAAAGTTCAGTCCTGTCCTTTCACTGCCCAAGACAGAAGCAGCCACTGCAGGCCAACACAACAAAGCACACAGCAATGTGGTAGTTCCTCCTCACAGCTTCTCCAGCTCTTCTAATTGGCAGTCTTCTTGGTCCAAAAGAGTTCTAAAGTTCAGGGGTCTGGGCCCCAATATTTATATCCAAACATCCTTTGATCTCTTAGGCAGAGAGTGTCTATGCCCAGCCAGAACCAGTTCTGCCTTCTCTGGTGTGACTTCCTGGCAGGAGGTGGAGACGGCATGGTCAGAGGCAGACCAGGCCCTTTGAGGTGCAAGGAAATCTCCTCCCCTTCCCCAATTGCAGCTCAGGTCTATTCAGCCCTTTCCTGACCCACCTAGACTATCTGGAGCCACTCCTGCTCCCCAGCCTTCTGTCATCCAAAACCCAGACAGGCAATCCACATTCCAACAGAGGCACACAGGATGACTGAGCAAGAAAATACCTACATTCTTAAAGTGGTATTTTCAAACACAGAACTTAAAAATCACCTTCACTAAAAGATGCATCTTTAGATTCTGAGTTCAGGCATACTAAACTTTAGTTTCCTACCTAGTTCCCAGGGCCAGTTATGTTAATAAGATGTTATAAACAAACTCCCTATTCTGTCCTATGGGGAACAGGTAGCCTTGCAATAGCAAAAAACAAAATTGGCTGTAATTGGATATGCCACATACACCAGGGCATGTCCTACCTTTCACATACACTGCACCCAGCCCACAGGGGTACCTTGGGCCTACCTTAGGGGTGGCTGACATGTAAGAAAAAGTAAGGCGAGGGACTGGCAAGTGTGTGCACTGGCCAAATCAACATGGCAGTTGCAAACTGTGCGCAGAATCCGCAACGGCGGGTCTGAGTTACCTTTTCAGGGCTACTCACGTGGGTGGCACAATCAGTGTTGCAGGCCCACTAGTAGCATTTGATTCATACGCCCTGGCACACTCAGTGCACTTTACAAGATACTAACAAGTAAATCAAATATCCGTTCATGGAAACACCAATCCAGAACACAATTTACCACTGGAGCACTTGCACTTTACCACTGATCAGCAGTGAGAAAAGTGCACAGAAAAACTACGCCAGCAAAAACCAGGAGGTCAGAAAGCAAACACGCAGAGGAAACACGCCAAGTCTAATACATGTCCCCTCCAGCTGAAAGTAGGGAGAACTACCAGTGAGAGGACCATGCATTAGTCATTTCACAGCTTGACTATGCAAACAGTCTGTACCTGGGTATGCCAGATTACGTAATTAGTAAATTGCAGACTGTGAGAAGTTGGCCTGATGTGCAGTGCTCACTATTCTAGTGATCACTATATATCAGTCCAAACAACCCTTATTGATGATTGGTTGTAAGTCAACCTTATAGACCAGCTATCCTAGTAGCATGGATACGAGCAGTCTAAGGCTAAGACTCTAGAGGGCGTGTTAAGCCAGCTGTTTTACCATCACATTACCCCTTGAACACCCAGTGAAAGGACACCACACAAGTGTTATGAAAATAAACAATGTATTTATTAGAATCACAACAACCCTGTACTCTTTATGAGGACAGGGTGCTAAGCACACAACAAAACTCTTACGAAAATACTTTTAAGTTAGCACGTTACACAAATGCCCGAGGGGCACGAAAAACCATATACGCTAAAAGTGGAATGCGAATTACTAGCAGGTAAGTAACGATTCTCAGAGGCTTTGGGATCGCTAGGACTGGACTACTGAACCTTTAGATTACTAGCAGGAGGCCTAGGGAACTCGGGTGCAGAGTGTGCACTCTCACGCGGGATGCGGGACAAAGTCTATGGAAGCTAGAATTCACAAAGTTAGTGTTCACGGGCGAACCCGACCTGGTGGGAAGAAAACGACAGTGGATCCTGACCCTAGGATAGTGAGGCTATGCTGGGACACCGGAGTGCCGAAGTTACCTAGCCCAGGGGCTGCAGCTGCATAGGTCTGAAAAGACGTCGGGGATCTCGTTGCCGGACCAGGAGCCTGGAAGAAGGAAGTTGCTGGCAGGCGACCAGTGAAGGAAAGTTCGTTGGATCCAAGCCTGGATCGAGGAAGAAGAAAACCTGAAAGCAGAGGGGACCAAGTTCTTGAATCACTAGCCAGTGATTAAGTGGGCACCAGGATGGCACCGGGCGAAGTCACCGCAGTCAGGTGAGTGGGCGCTGCTGGGCTCTGCAGTCTCTCGGACCAGGAGGCGTTGTCGGCGACCAGGATGGAGGTGCGAGCTGTCCCACGAAGGATGAAGTCGTTGGCGTCGAAGTTACCCAGGATTGGGCAACAAGCCTTGGCTAATTCAAGCCCACGCGGTGGACTCAAAATGGCGTCTTGAGTGGACCAGGAGGGTCCAGGGTGCTCCTCTTCGGGAAGGGAGCAAGGGCCAGTCTGGAGCAACCAGACCAGCAGCAGAAATGTCGTCGGGCGTCGTTAGGAAGGCCACAAGCCAACGGGCTAGTAGCCAAACAACGCGGTGAGCAGCGGAAAGCAGGAGGGCCCCACGCAGATCGTGGAGATGCTGGGGGGCTGCACTTCGGAGCTGGAGCTGCTCAGAGTCGGGGCTTCTCGGACCCCAAAGCACTCACCAGTAGATTACTCGGCGGGCTTGCTGGAAAGAAGTCGTGCAGTCTTGCAGATGGCCGGTCCCTTGAGGTCTCGTCGCACCCACGGTTCTCAGCTGGGCTGTAGAGGTGGGTAGAGGTCAGAGGTGCCAGGGAAGCCGGTTCTCGTCGAGCTGGGCAGTCGGATTCCGGAGGAAGGACTTACAGCAGACCGCAGTGTTCTTAGATGGTGCCTGCGGATGCAGGGTGACTACTCCTTAGTCACAAGGGAGAAATCTTAGGAAGAAGTCTTGAGTTCCTTTCGCAGAAAGTAGTTTCAGGATTCAAAGATGATCTGATTTGGAAGGGGGCCAGTCTCTACCTTTATCCTGTAAAAAGGGGCTGGCACGCGACTAAGTCCTGCCCTATGGGTGGGACTAGGAGGGGGGTGGTTACACCCACTTCCTTGGCGGGCTTTTCCCCAGCACAGGGTCTGGAGTGACCCTGGAACTGGTTCAAGCCGGCCTATGCATAGTGAGCACCGGGGTGCTACTTGCAGTCACCTTCCTCTAAAGCCCTGCCTACCTACAATACACAAAACCCTGTCTGGGACGGTGCTGGCACCGCCCCTGGCAGGAAACCCTTTGTCCTTATCTCCTGCTCTGGGAGGACTCCCAGCAGCAGGAGGGCAGACTTGTGTCTCGGTGGCAGCATCCATTTTGTGGATGCTAAGGCTCTGTCTGACTTTTAACCGGGTTATAGTCTACAGGCATGTCGTGTCCCTCTAGAAGGGTGGAATGCTAACCCCGTCGCCAGAATTGGCGAGGGGTTAGTATTCCAATTCGTATGACACCTTACTCGACATGTTTTGATAAAGCGATACCAGAGTTGGCACATAACCGCGAGGATTATAATGCACTTAAGAGTATATGGTATGCGATATCATGGAAACGGCTAAGGGATGGATCCCGAAAGCCGCAGACAGGCTCAGCTCATGCTAGAGCACCATCTCACACGATTCCAAGCACTCTGCCTTCAGGATTGTTAAGGCCTGCTATAGGAGTGACTGATAGGAGATCTGTGTGTCCATTTTAGGGTTAGATATAGGTATACTATATCTAAAGCAAAGGGTGAGTACACCACCTTGCCCCAGCTGTCGTGCAGCCAGTTGTGTCAGTTTTAGTTAGTCAATCCAGGGGTGGCACAATACATGCTTCAGCCCCTGGGAGACTTCTGGGTGCACCTCAGCCCTGGGTACAGGGACTTGGAGAGGGCCCAGTGCCAATTCAGTACCTGAGTACAATTTGGATAGAGAGAACAGCTAGGCTGTGGGTCTGATTAGCAGGCCCACAGCCAGGGAAAGTCGTAAACCAGTGCAGCAAAAAGCAAAAATCTGGGTGATCATAGGATTGCAGACCCTACTCTCCTACATGACCCCCCCCCAAACTTTGGGACAATAAACTAACCTTGACCAGGTGAGTCTTCTTGCTCTAAGTGGAAATACCTGGAGAGCCCATCAGCATTGCTGTGATCAGTCCCAGGTCTATGCTCCACTGTAAAATCCATCCCCTGTAGGGAAATGGACCACCTAAGCAGTTTGGGGTTTTCACCCTTCATCTGATTTAGCCACAAGAGGGGCTTATGGTCTGTCTGAATGGTGAAGTGAGTGCCAAACAAGTAGGCCCTCAGCTTCTTCAGGGCCCAGACCACAGCAAAGGCCTCCCTCTCAATAGCTGACCAATTTTTCTCTCTGGGTGTCAGCCTCCTACTAATGAAAGCAATAGGCTGATCATTACCATCAAAATTCAGTTGAGACAGAACAGCTCCCACACCCAACTCAGAAGCATCTGTTTGGACAATGAATGGCTTGGAGTAATCTGGACTCTTGAGGATAGGTGCTGTGCACATGGCCTGCTTTAGGTCATTGAATGCTTTCTGACAGCTTGCTGTCCACTGAACTTTCTTTGGCATCTTCTTGCTTGTCAGGTCATTAAGGGGGGTCACTATGGACCCATAATTTCTGACAAACTTCCTATAGTACCCAGTCAGGCCCAAGAAAGCTCGAACCTGAGTCTGGGTGATTGGAGGAGTCCAGTCCTTGATGGCCTGTATCTTACTCTCCAGTGGCTGAACCTGGCCTCCACCTACAAGGTGGCCCAGGTATACAACCTGTGACTGCCCTATCTGGCACTTTGTGGCCTTGATAGTGAGGCCTGCCTTTTGCAGGGCCTCCAACACTTTCCTCAGGTGGACCAGGTGATCCTCCCAGGTGGAGCTAAAGACAGCAATATCGTCAAGATAAGCTGCACAGAAGTCATCCAGCCCAGTGAGGACTTGATTCACCAACCTTTGGAAGGTGGCAGGTGCATTTTTCAGTCCAAAGGGCATTACCACAAATTGATAATGCCCTCCAGGGGTAGAAAATGCTGTCTTAGGTTTGGCTTCCTCAGCTAACCTGATTTGCCAATACCCAGCTGTCAAATCAAATGTGCTTAAGAAGTTGGCAGAAGCCAATCTATCTATAAGCTCATCTGCTCTTGGTATTGGGTGGGCATCAGTCTTAGTGACTGCATTGAGGCCTCTGTAGTCTACGCAAAACCTCATCTCTCTCTTACCACCCTGGGTGTGAGGCTTTGGCACTAGAACTACTGGGCTAGCCCAAGGGCTATCTGAGGGCTCAATGACTCCCAGTTCCAACATTTTCTGCACTTCAGTTTTTATGCAGTCTCTAACATGATCAGGCTGTCTGTAGATTTTACTCTTGACAGGCAGACTGTCTCCAGTGTCAACATCATGGGTACACCAATCAGTTTGGCTGGGTGTCAGAGAGAACATATGTCGAAAGGATTGCAGAACTTGCCTGCAATCCTGTTGCTGATGTTCAGTGAGGCTGCCACAAAAGACAACACCATCAACTGACCCATCATCAGGATTCTGAGTGAGCAGGTCTGGGAGAGGGTCACTCTCTTCCTCCTGTCCCTCATCTGTGGCCATGAGCAAGCTCATGTCCTTCCTGTCAACATATGCTTTGAGCCTGTTAACATGGAGCACTCTGAGAGGGCTCCTGGGAGTTCCAAGGTCCACCAAGTAGGTAACCTCTCCCTTTTGCTCAATGATGGTGTGGGGCCCAGACCATTTGTCTTTCAGAGCTGCTGGGGCCACTGGCTCCAGCACCCACACCTTCTGCCCTGGCTGGTACACAGTCAGTACAGCCTTTTGGTCATGCCAAGCTTTTTGAAGTTCCTGGCTGGCCTCAAGGTTTTTAGATGCCTTTTCCATATACTCAGCCATCCTGGAGCGGAGACCAAGTACATAGTCCACTATGTTGGTTGCAGGCTTTTTGAGAGGTCTCTCCCATCCTTCCTTCACCAAACACAGGGGTCCTCTTACAGGATGCCCATACAGAAGCTCAAAAGGGCTGTAGCCAACCCCCTTCTGTGGGACCTCTCTGTAAGCAAACAAGAGGCAGGGGATCAGGACATCCCATCTTCTCCTAAGAGGTTCAGGTAGTCCATGAATCATCCCTTTCAGGGTCCTGTTGAATCTCTCAACAAGCCCATTGCATTGTGGATGATAGGGTGTGGTGAACTTGTAGTTCACACCACACTCTTTCCACATGGCAGTCAGATATCCTGACATGAAGTTTGTACCTCTGTCAGAAACGACCTCCTTAGGGAAACCCACTCTGGAGAACACTCCAACTAGGGCTCTTGCCACTACAGGGGCTGTAGTGGTCCTAAGGGGAATAGCCTCAGGATACCTGGTGGCATGGTCCACCACCACCAGTATAAACTTGTGTCCTGATGCTGTCTGGGGTTCCATTGGACCAACAATGTCAATCCCCACTCTTTCAAAGGGAACCCCCACCACAGGTAGTGGTATGAGGGGGGCCTTTGTTGTGCCACCTGACTTACCACTGGCTTGGCAAGTGACACATGAGCGACAAAACTCCTTGGTATTCTCATTCATATGGGGCCAGTGAAAGTGTGAGACAAGCCTGTCCCAAGTCTTTGTCTGACCTAAATGACCTGCAAGGGGAATCTCATGGGCCAAGGTGAGAAGGAAACCTCTCAGAGACAAGGGGATGACCAGCCTCCTGGTTGCACCAGGCTTGGGGTCTCTTGACTCAGAGTACAGGAGTCCATCTTCCCAGTATACCCTGTGGGCACCTGTGGCATTCCCTGCAGCCTCAGCAGCAGCCTGCTGTCTGAGGGGTTCAAGGGAAGGGCAGCTCAACTGTTCCTTCCCCAGGTCTGCTCTGGAGGGTCCCCCTGAGCCCAGAAACTCAACTTGATCAAGTTCAAGCTCTTTAGGCTCAGTTTCCCTCAGCTCTTCTAGATCAGCCTCCTCAGAGACTTGATCCTCAACCTGGGGCAAGGGGGAAGGCAAAGCCTTACCCTTACTGCTCTTCTTCTTGGGAGGTGTCTGGTCCATAATTTCAGGATCCAGCACCTGTTCAGTGGGGCATCTTCTGGCCTGTGACCTAGTCACAGCAAGCACATGTGCTGGCAAGCCTAACATCTCCATGTGAGTCCTCTGCTCCACTTCTGACCATTGTGATGACTCCAAATCATTGCCCAACAAACAATCAACTGGGAGGTCTGAACTGACTACAACTTTCTTTTGTCCCTTCACTCCACCCCAGGAGAAAGCTACAATTGCCACACTATGACTAGTAGTGACATTGCTGGCATTGGTCACCAGGAAATCAGTACCTGGCATGATCTGTCCAGGGTCCACAAAGTTAGGTGTCACCATGGTGACACTGGCACAAGTGTCCCTATAGGCCTGAGCCATTTTGCCATTAATCAAAGGTGTCTGCCTGTATTTGCCCAAAGTATTGGGACTTATTTCAGGGGACATATCCACATCCCCTGTACAGACAAGGACAGCCTGAGTGAGTGTGCCAACTAAGTTGTCAGACCCCTCAGTACCCAAGGTTAACCCAACTAATGCCTTGGGAGTGACACTACCACTACTGACTGTACTAGGGGGTGCAGTTGCTTTAGGAGCTGTAGTGGTAGGAGTTTGTCCTCCTCCTCTTTTGGTGCACTCACTAAACCAGTGAGATTTACTTTTGCAGTACTGGCACCACCTTTTGGACTGGCCTTCTTGAGTCTTCTTCTTCTGGGAAGCCTGACCCCCACCCTCTTTGGTTTGTTGGGGACCTGGTGAAGACTTCTGGTCATTTTGCTCATTCTTGACATTACCCTTCTGGTCTGCTTTCTTCTGACCACCCTGGTTCTGGTTCTGGTTCTGCTTGATCCTTGTCCTGACCCATTTGTCTGCCTTCTTTCCCAATTCTTGGGGAGAGGTCAGATCTGAATCAACAAGGTGCTGGTGCAGCAACTGGTTCTGACAATTGTTCAAAATTTGTTCTCTCATCATTAGATTATACAATCCTGTGTAATCTGTAACCTTGCTACCCAGCAACCAGCCCTCCAAAGCCTTAGTGGCACAATCCACAAAATCAGACCAGTCCTGAGACTGAGTTTTCTGGGTGTCTCTGAACAGCAACCTGTACTGCTCAGTGGTTAAACCAAACCCATCAACCAGTGTATTCTTCAGGACCTGGTAATTGTTAGCATCCTCCACTCTTGTAGTGAGGAGCTTATCTCTACCTTTACCATCAAAGGAGAGCCACAGTATAGCTGCCCACTGACTCTGGGGAATGTTCTGCACAGTGCAGGCCCTCTCCAGAGCAGCCATCCATTTCTGGATGTCATCCCCTTGCTTAAAGGGGGGCACTATTTTAGTCAGGTGTTTAGTATCTAAACCCTTCTCTCTATCTCTTGGGAGATTGCTGCCACCAGTGGGAGCTAGCCCACTCATCTGCTGCTCTCTTGCCAGGGCAAGCTTCTCTTTGGCCAGGGCAATTTCTTCCCTTTCAATCCTCAGTTCAGCTTGTCTCATCCTAGCCTCATGCTCCTTTCTCTGAGGGGAAGTAAATCTCCTCTGTGGAGGATTCCTTCTCCCCTGAGAAGAGGCATTAGAGTGCAGAGATCTATTGGAGTCCCTAGAAAGAGATCTATCTCTCCTAACTCCAAGGTTAGGCCCACTTCGGGTTAGTACTGGGGGGCCCCCAGATCCTAGCCCAAGTAAGTCTAAGTTGGTCCTAGTTAGCCTTCTGACTACCTCAAGACCCTTGTCTACCTCATCCCCAGAGAGTACCTCCTCATCCTCCTCCTCAACTGCTGAATCAGTGTTGGGGAGGTCTGGATCCCCAGAGGTTCCCTCTAAGGCTGGCATGCTCTCATGTAACTGAGAGAGCTTTCTGGCATCATATGTCTCTAAGAGACCTATCAGAAAGGGAAGGGTGGGGTTAGACCCCTGCTTCAGTTTCCTGGAGACACAGAGTTGTCTCATCTCCTGAAAATTGAGAGCTGCATATCTTGAAGTGACCTGTGGAGGGTCAACACTGACCAGGGGAGTCTCAGTAGAGTCCCCCTGAGTCGACATGCTTTTCTAGTGAGGTGTAAGTGGTGCACTTACCTACACTATATGTTTGCCTACTGATCCCTTGCTAGAGTTGTAGTTTAGGGTGTGCTAGGCCCTAGGAGCTACAACAGCTGGTTCAGTAGAACTCAGAGTATTCTAAGCTAAGTTATATGTACCTTTAGTACTTATGTGATCTTTCACAAGATATTCTTAGGGCATGTGTGGTAAAACAACAGCAAGCTAAAATCCCAACCGCTGCTCACCAATGTGAGAAGTTGGCCTGATGTGCAGTGCTCACTATTCTAGTGATCACTATATATCAGTCCAAACAACCCTTATTGATGATTGGTTGTAAGTCAACCTTATAGACCAGCTATCCTAGTAGCATGGATACGAGCAGTCTAAGGCTAAGACTCTAGAGGGCGTGTTAAGCCAGCTGTTTTACCATCACATTACCCCTTGAACACCCAGTGAAAGGACACCACACAAGTGTTATGAAAATAAACAATGTATTTATTAGAATCACAACAACCCTGTACTCTTTATGAGGACAGGGTGCTAAGCACACAACAAAACTCTTACGAAAATACTTTTAAGTTAGCACGTTACACAAATGCCCGAGGGGCACGAAAAACCATATACGCTAAAAGTGGAATGCGAATTACTAGCAGGTAAGTAACGATTCTCAGAGGCTTTGGGATCGCTAGGACTGGACTACTGAACCTTTAGATTACTAGCAGGAGGCCTAGGGAACTCGGGTGCAGAGTGTGCACTCTCACGCGGGATGCGGGACAAAGTCTATGGAAGCTAGAATTCACAAAGTTAGTGTTCACGGGCGAACCCGACCTGGTGGGAAGAAAACGACAGTGGATCCTGACCCTAGGATAGTGAGGCTATGCTGGGACACCGGAGTGCCGAAGTTACCTAGCCCAGGGGCTGCAGCTGCATAGGTCTGAAAAGACGTCGGGGATCTCGTTGCCGGACCAGGAGCCTGGAAGAAGGAAGTTGCTGGCAGGCGACCAGTGAAGGAAAGTTCGTTGGATCCAAGCCTGGATCGAGGAAGAAGAAAACCTGAAAGCAGAGGGGACCAAGTTCTTGAATCACTAGCCAGTGATTAAGTGGGCACCAGGATGGCACCGGGCGAAGTCACCGCAGTCAGGTGAGTGGGCGCTGCTGGGCTCTGCAGTCTCTCGGACCAGGAGGCGTTGTCGGCGACCAGGATGGAGGTGCGAGCTGTCCCACGAAGGATGAAGTCGTTGGCGTCGAAGTTACCCAGGATTGGGCAACAAGCCTTGGCTAATTCAAGCCCACGCGGTGGACTCAAAATGGCGTCTTGAGTGGACCAGGAGGGTCCAGGGTGCTCCTCTTCGGGAAGGGAGCAAGGGCCAGTCTGGAGCAACCAGACCAGCAGCAGAAATGTCGTCGGGCGTCGTTAGGAAGGCCACAAGCCAACGGGCTAGTAGCCAAACAACGCGGTGAGCAGCGGAAAGCAGGAGGGCCCCACGCAGATCGTGGAGATGCTGGGGGGCTGCACTTCGGAGCTGGAGCTGCTCAGAGTCGGGGCTTCTCGGACCCCAAAGCACTCACCAGTAGATTACTCGGCGGGCTTGCTGGAAAGAAGTCGTGCAGTCTTGCAGATGGCCGGTCCCTTGAGGTCTCGTCGCACCCACGGTTCTCAGCTGGGCTGTAGAGGTGGGTAGAGGTCAGAGGTGCCAGGGAAGCCGGTTCTCGTCGAGCTGGGCAGTCGGATTCCGGAGGAAGGACTTACAGCAGACCGCAGTGTTCTTAGATGGTGCCTGCGGATGCAGGGTGACTACTCCTTAGTCACAAGGGAGAAATCTTAGGAAGAAGTCTTGAGTTCCTTTCGCAGAAAGTAGTTTCAGGATTCAAAGATGATCTGATTTGGAAGGGGGCCAGTCTCTACCTTTATCCTGTAAAAAGGGGCTGGCACGCGACTAAGTCCTGCCCTATGGGTGGGACTAGGAGGGGGGTGGTTACACCCACTTCCTTGGCGGGCTTTTCCCCAGCACAGGGTCTGGAGTGACCCTGGAACTGGTTCAAGCCGGCCTATGCATAGTGAGCACCGGGGTGCTACTTGCAGTCACCTTCCTCTAAAGCCCTGCCTACCTACAATACACAAAACCCTGTCTGGGACTGTGCTGGCACCGCCCCTGGCAGGAAACCCTTTGTCCTTATCTCCTGCTCTGGGAGGACTCCCAGCAGCAGGAGGGCAGACTTGTGTCTCGGTGGCAGCATCCATTTTGTGGATGCTAAGGCTCTGTCTGACTTTTAACCGGGTTATAGGCTACAGGCATGTCGTGTCCCTCTAGAAGGGTGGAATGCTAACCCCGTCGCCAGAATTGGCGAGGGGTTAGTATTCCAATTCGTATGACACCTTACTCGACATGTTTTGATAAAGCGATACCAGAGTTGGCACATAACCGCGAGGATTATAATGCACTTAAGAGTATATGGTATGCGATATCATGGAAACGGCTAAGGGATGGATCCCGAAAGCCGCAGACAGGCTCAGCTCATGCTAGAGCACCATCTCACACGATTCCAAGCACTCTGCCTTCAGGATTGTTAAGGCCTGCTATAGGAGTGACTGATAGGAGATCTGTGTGTCCATTTTAGGGTTAGATATAGGTATACTATATCTAAAGCAAAGGGTGAGTACACCACCTTGCCCCAGCTGTCGTGCAGCCAGTTGTGTCAGTTTTAGTTAGTCAATCCAGGGGTGGCACAATACATGCTTCAGCCCCTGGGAGACTTCTGGGTGCACCTCAGCCCTGGGTACAGGGACTTGGAGAGGGCCCAGTGCCAATTCAGTACCTGAGTACAATTTGGATAGAGAGAACAGCTAGGCTGTGGGTCTGATTAGCAGGCCCACAGCCAGGGAAAGTCGTAAACCAGTGCAGCAAAAAGCAAAAATCTGGGTGATCATAGGATTGCAGACCCTACTCTCCTACACAGACTATACAAAATGCGGCAGCAAGTCTTATTAGGAACGTGCCTTTTTGCCGCCATTTCGCCGCCATTTCGCCGCCATATCTCCCCCATCTCCGGAGCCTACACTGGTTGCTGGTCAAGAGACTAATAGAGTTTAAGGCGTTGACCGTGGCTTACAGAGCAACTAGAGGTTCTGGTCCACAATAACTCAAGCAAAAACTCCGGAAATACCATCAAACAAGGGCTCTACGGTCAAACCATCAAGAGTTATTGGTGACTCCACGCTTCAGAAAAGCTTGGATTGGTGGCAGGGCTTTTTCTGTAAGAGCAGCCTTGCTATGGAATTCTATGCCGGAACACCTTCGGAAGGCCAAGTCGGAACGCATGTTCAGGAAAGCACTGAAGACATGGTTGTTTGACTTGATCCAAAGCCCTCTTAGTCTTCTGTTCGTGCCGCTGCTTCTGCTGCTAGCGCCGGGACACCTCGGTTGCTGTGCACATGGAGGCCTTCAGGGCATCAAAAGCCTTCTGGCAGGACTCAGTCCAGAACACCTTCTTGGGTTGCTTCCTGGAAGTCAGCTCTGTTAAGGGGGGCAACAATGGTGCCAAACCACTCAACAAACCTCCTGTAGTACCCGGTGAGTCCTAAGAAGGCCCTCACCTCTGTCTGGGTCTTGGGGGGGCTGGCTCCAAAGCCAGAATGGTGTCAATCTTAAGTTGAAGCGTCGCCAACTGGCCACTTCCTACCTGGTGTCCCAAGTACACCACCGAACCCTCCCCGATCTGGCACTTACTGGCCTTGATCACGAGGCCTCCCCTCTGCAGCATCTTCAACACTTCACAGAGGTGCTGCAAGTGTTCTTCCCAGCTGGAACTAAACACTGTGATGTCATCCACGTAGGCGGCACTGAAATCCTCCAGCCCAGCCAACACCTGGTTGACCAACTTCTGAAAGATGGCAGGGGCATTCTGCAACCCAAAGGCCATCACCCAGAAGTGGTAATGTCCTCTGGGGTTGAAAATGCTAACCTCCTTGGCCACATCGGTTAAGGCAATCTGCCAGTACCCAGACGTTAAATCAAACGTGCTGAGGAACTTGGCAGCTCCCAACCGATCAATGAGCTTATCAGCTCTGGCGATGGGGTGTGCGTCAGTTCTGGTGACGGGATTGAGCCAACGGTAGTCCACACAAAACCACAGTTCTGGAGTGGCACCGGGTTCAGCAGCCTTTGGGACCAAGACCACTGGGCTGGGCAAAGGACTGTTGGAAGGCTCAATCACCCGTAACGCCAACATCTTAGAGACCTCCTCCTTAATGCTGGCCTTGACCCGGTCAGGCAACCTGAAAATCTTGTGCTTCACAGGAGGGCTGTCACTGGTGTCCACGTCATGGGTACACCAGTGAGTAACACCTGGGCTCAGGGAGAACAGTGGGGCAAAACAGCCCAACAACTGGTGACAGTTGATCTGCTGCTCTGGAGCCAGTGTAGGGGAGAGGATCACACCTTCCACTGACCCATCGCGCTCCTTGGTAGACAGGAGGTCAGGGAGAGGTTCACTCTCCTCTTCCACCCCATCATCTGTCGCCAAAAGCATGCTCACAGCGGACCTCTCGAAGTGGGGCTTGAAGCGGTTCACGTGGAGGACCCTCAAAGGGTTCCTTGAGCCCAAAAATCCACCAGGTAGATCACTTTTGCGCTTCAAATGGCCCAGTCCACTTGTCCTGCAAGTCACAAGGTTTCACTGGGGCCATGACACACACTTTTTGTCCAGGTTGAAATTCGATCAGAGTGGCATTCTGGTCTTACCACTACCTAATTTTTTCCTGGCTTGCTTCTAGGTTCACCTGAGCGAGTTTCCTGAAGCGGGCAGTTTGGGTCTGAAGGCCAGCATGTAACTGAACAAATCCTAGGGAATTTTCCTGGGAGCTGCCTCCCAGCCTTCCTTCATCAAACTCAGAGGTCCTCTCACAGGGTGACCATAAAGAAGTTCAAAGGGACTGAACCCAAGAGACTTCTGTGGTACCTCCCTGTATGCAAAGAGAATGCACGGCAAGAGGACGTCCCACTTACGCCTCATGGGTTCTATTAGTCCCTTAATCATGCCCTTCAAGTTCTGGTTGAATCTCTCCACCAGAACGTTACCTTGTGGGTGGTAAGGGGTGGTGAACTTGTAGGTTACACCACACTCCTTCCACAGGGATGTCATATACTTGGATATGAAATTGGTCCCCCGTCAGAAACCACCTCTCTGGGGAACCCCACTTGGGAAAAGAGCCCCATTAACACCATTCCCACCACTGGCGCCATCATTGTCCTGAGAGAAATTGCCTCCGGGTACCAGGTGGCATGTTCCACCAGGACCAGGATGTACCTGTTACCCATGGCTGTCTAGGGTTCCAGTGGCCCCACAATGTCCATCCCTACCCTTTCAAAGGGCGTTCCAACCACTGGAAAAGGTTTGAGAGGAGCTTTGAACTTCCTCTCACTCTTACCACTTGCCTGGCAAGTGTGGCAAGACCTGCAATGTCCATCTGACTGCCTTAGTATTTGGTGCCAGAAGAAGTGGGTGACAAGCCTGCCAAAGGTCTTGTCCTGCCCCAAATGTCCTGCCAAAGGCACGTCATGAGCCAGACACAGTAGGAAGGTACTGAAGCGCTGTGGCACCACCAGCACACAAGCTGACCCAGGCTCAGCGACTTTAGGCTCATTGTACAGGAGATCATTCTCCCAGTGGATCCAATGTGATCCGGACTGATCACCAGCTGCCTGGTGTGCAGCCTGCCGCCGCAGACCCTTTAGAGAAGGGCAGTCTTTCTGCTCCTTGCAGAATTCCTCCCTGGTGGAACCACCTTCTTGCTGCCAATGGATCAGTGCAGAGCTGTTCCCCAGTTAGGCTACCTGCTCCCCTGTAGGCACCGGGGCGTCCATCTCATTGTTCGCCTCCTCCAGGTCCAATGGAAATTCAGAGTCCGGGTTCCCGCGCCCCTTGCCCTTTCTCTTGGCAGGGACTTGGCCACTTTTTCAGGCTCCAAGTCCTCTTGACCCTTTCTGGCCGCCATTGACCGAGTGGACACGCACACCCATTCTGGCAACCCAAGCATCTCCAAGTGAGACCTGAGATCAACATCCTTCCATAAGGACTGTGTGAGAAGTTGGCCTGATATATGATGCTCACTAGTTCTAGTGATCACCTTGTATCAGTCCAAACAACCCTTATGGTGATTGGTTGTAAGTCAACCTTATAGACCAGCTATCCTAATGGTAGCATGGACAAAGCAGTCTTAGGCTAAACTCTTTTGGCATGTGAAGCCAGCTGTTTTACCACAATATAACCCCTTGAATACCAGATGAAAGGACACCACACAGGTTGTTATGAAAATAAACAGTCTATTTATTAATAACAACACCTCTGAGCTCTTTATGAGGTCAGAGGGCTAAGCACATGACAATCTCTTACGAAAAATACTACAAGTTGCACGAAATTACAATGGTGCCCTAGGGGCACGACAAACCATATACTAAGTAAGTGGAATGTGAGAGTTGATAAGAGGAATGGAGCTGTCCAGAGGCTGCAGGATTGAAGGGACCACGCTATACTAACTTCAGGTAAGTAATAGGAGGCCCACGGAACGCGTGTGCAGAGTGTGAACTCACACGCGAGATGCGTAACAACGTCTATGGACAGTACAGTTCAAGTTAAAGGTGAGTACGGACAATCCTGACTATGTAGGACTAAAACGACTGTGGAACTGGACACTAGGACAGTTAAACTACACTTGAGCACCAAAATGCTCTTGTTACCTCACCCACGGGCTGCGGGTTCATAGGTGTCAAAGTGCGTCGGGTTCCCGCGTTGAAGTCAATGGAGCCTGAAAGAAAAGATGCTTCAGGCGACCAGGAGGAAGATGTCCGGTGCAATCCAAGGGTGGATTGTTGAAGAAGGAGACCTGAGAGCAGAGGGGACAATGTTCACAGTCACTAGCCAGTGACTGGGGTGGAACCAGGAAGGAGCCAGATGTCGTCGTCGCGATCAGGTGAAGAGTGGACGCTTGACTCTGCAGCCACGTGGACCAGGAGGTGTCTTCGACGACCAGGATGGAGGCACGAGCTGTCCCACGCAGGCTCTCGCTGTCGGCGGTGTCGGATCCGGGATTGGACTCAACAGGCCTTGGCAAAGGCAACCCACGTGGTGAGTGAAGAAAGCGTCTGGTGCGGACTAGGAGAGTCCGGGGTGCCCCTCTTTTGGAAGGGAGCAAGGGCCAGTCTGGAGCAACCAGACCAGCAGTGAAGATTCAAAGGTTCGTCGTCTAGGAGGCCACTAGCCAGCCGGCAAGTGACCAGACAACGCGTCGAGCAGCAACAAAGCAGAAGGGCCCCACGCAGATCTCTGGAGGGCTGATCTTCGGTGCAGGGGCTGCTCGGGGCTGGGGCTTCTCAGTCCCCAAAGCACTTGGTCGAGTTTACCTCGGGAGTCGTGCTGGAAGCGAAGTGCAGGTTCGTTCAAGATGGCCGGTCCCACGTGTCTCGTCGCACCCACGGGTCTCAGCTTTGCTGCAGATGTAGGTAGAGGTCGGAGAGGTCTGGGAATCCGGGTCTCGTCGGGCTCTGAAGTCTGGATCCTCGAGGGAAGACGACAAAGTGAAGTCCCTGGGCGCTTGATGGTGCCTGCAGTTGCAGGGTGGACACTCCTTGTCCACAAGGGAGATTCTTCAGTCTTCTGTGGAGCAGAACGTCGAAGGCCAGAGTTTCTTCGTGTTGAATAGTTCAGGATAATCTCATTTGGAATGGGACCAGCTCCTACCTTTATTTTCCTAAAGGGGGCTGCACTACTGACTAGGTCCCTCCCCTGGGTGGGACCAGGAAGGGGGGTGGCTACACCCCCTATCCTTTGTCCAGTTTCCCGCCAGAGCTGGGGCAGGGATGCCCCAGCAACTGGTTTGAACCGGTGTATGCACAGGGCACCTTGTGTGCCCCAGGCATGTCTCATTCCTTTCAGGCCTCCCTACCTCAATACACAAAATCCTGTCTGGGGTGGTGCTAGCACCTCCTAAGGCAGGAAACCCTTTGTCCTGGCCATCCTCGCTGGAAGGACTCTCAGCAGCAGGAGGTCAGACTTGTGTCTGTGGTGTCAGCATCCATTTTGTGATGCTGAGGCTCGAGTTAACTTTAACCGGGGTTCACAGTTACATACATGTCGTGTCCCTCTAGAAGGGTGGAATGCTACCCCCGTCGCCAGAATTGGCGAGGGGGTAGTATTCCAAATCGTATGACACCTTACTCGACATGTTTTGATAATGTTATACCAGAGTTAGCATTTAACCGCAAGGTTGATAATGCACTTAAGAGTATATGGTATAGCGTTATCATGGAACAGCTATTAGGACTTGGTTCCGCAAGCTGCAAACGGGCTCAGCTCATGCCAGAGCACCATCTCACATAATTCCAAGCACTCTGCCTTCAGGATTGATAAGGCCTTCCATAGGAGTGACTGATAGGAATATATGTGTCCATTTTAGGGTTAGATATAGGTATACTATATCTACAGCAAAGGTTGTTTACACCACCTTGCCCCAGCTGTCATGCAGCCAGTTGTGTCAGATTTAGATGGCCAGCCAGGGGTGGCATAATACATGCTTCAGCCCCTGGTAGGCCCTGGGTACACCTATGCCCTGGGTACAGGGACTGATAAGGTGGCCCAGTACCAATTGGTAAATGCACCTAAAGTACATGGATGTCAATTTAGAGAGAGAACAGCTAGGCTGTGGGTCTGATTAGCAGGCCCACAGCCAGGGAAAGTCGTAAACCAGTGAAGCAAAAAGCAAAAATCTGGGATGACCATAGGATTGCAGACCCCACTCTCCTACAGACTGCTCCAGGTCGTTACCTAGCAGACAATCTACAGGCAAGGAAGGGCTCACAACCACCCTCAAGGGACCCGAGACCCCCCCCCCCCACCCCACTCAAAGGGAACCTGCCCCACCAGACACTGTTGCTCTGAATTGTCCACCGCAATTAATTGGTGGAATGCCCCTGGTACTACCTGCTTCTCAGAGAACAGGTGACACCGGACTGAGGTCACACTGACTCCAGTATCTCTGAGAGCCTCTACCCTTTTTCCATTGATGGTCACTCAGGTGCTGTATTTCCTGTGTTTCCTGGGACCATCTCACAGTCCCCTAGTGAGACGAGGGTCATTTCTGCGAGATCCCCACTCTCCTGTGGGTATTCCTCCTCCCCAAGCACACTAGCACACAACACCTTGGACTTCTCACCGGTGGGTTGCTGTGCCTCCTTAGGGCATTTGGGGTTCCCCTTCTTGTGACCCACCTAGTCACATGCAAAACACCTGCAGGGGCCGGTCTCAGCAGGCTTTCCTGACGAGACCCCTTGTTTCGTATCTCCTGGGGGATGGGAACCTTTACCCTGGGTGTTAGTTTGGGGCCCTTTAGAGAACTCCTGTGTTTTACCCTTGATCCGCCCGACTTTTCTGCTGGGGACCCTGCCCACCTTTGGCTGAGTCTCCTTCATACGCTTTCCTGTGGACCCTGGTACTCAGCCAGCGGTCCGCCTCCATAGTAAGCTTCCTAGGGTCAGTCAGCTTATTATCAACTAGGTTCTGGCACAGATCTGCAAAATGTAGACTAGACAAGCGCTCCCATGCAATCAAACTGTAGAGCACCTGAAAATCTGTCACATTATTGCCCTTCACCTAGCCATCCAGTGACCTGCAAAACATATCTACACATTCCAACCAAGTGTTGGCATTGGACTTCTTACTGGACCTGAACTGATCAATGTACTTTTCAGGGGTGATACCATACTTAGTGAGAAGGGCGCACTTAACGTATGGATAGGTGAGGTGATACCCCTTACCCAAAGCTATTAAAGTATCCCATGCTTCTTCTGGGAAGAGAGTCCACAATCCTGCTCCCCAATTCTCCTCAGGGACTCCATTCATGTGTATTGCTGCCTCGTACCCCTGAAACCACCTTTGTACGTCAACCCCCTTCTTCAACTCTTTGCCTACATTCTTAGGGATGTGCACACTCCTGTCTGCCTTTCTTGACGGGTTGCTGCCTCCATCTGAGCTGGCTCTACTCCTCTGAGCCAGCTCCTTTATCCTGAACCCATGCTCTAACATTATCCTTTTCTCCCATATGCGTCTCCGGTTCTACTGCAACTCCCTTTGCTTCTCGCCTGTCCTCGAGCTCTCTTGGAGACAGGCCACTGCTGCCTGGTCTGGAGGGTTCCCCCTTCCCAAAAGCACATCCACCCTAGGAATAGGCTCCTCCGCCTCTCCACTGAGATCACCAGACTGCTCCCTGGCATGTCGGGCTGCTACCCAGGCCCTCAGCGCCTTTTGTAGCTCCTCCTTCCTCGTGAGGCCTCTGACTTGGACTTTTAAGTTTTTGCAAATTGATTTAAATTCCCTAACATTGTAAGATTCCAACCTATCCTCCTCAAAGGCAATTTCCAGGGTTGCAATAGATGATGCTCTTCATTCAGGCATGATGAAGTCGTAAGTTCAAACTGTCAAGATCAAAAATAGGCCAAAAAGAAAAAGAACCAGTATGTGTCACGTAATGATCTGCAATACGGTAGTAGTGTACACCAATCACTGTAAGTCAAGTGCAAACGCAAGTCCTATCCTCACCGCTGACAAACAATGTTTGAAATGGTATTTCTGGTAGGCTAGGGCATGTGCCACAGCCAGGCAGAAACCACCACTCTAGTCAAGAAAAGGGAGTAACATTCTTAAAATAACCCCTGCTCATTCCCTTAGTAGCTTGGCATGAGCAGTCAGGCTTATCTTAGAGGCAGTGTGTAAAGCATTTGCACATAACCAACAGTAATACAGTGTAAGCATTACAAAAGCACGCCACACCAGTTTAGAAAAAAATATCCAATATCTTTATATACCTATACTTAAGAAAAAACGATAAAAATCCACAATACAGTACATAAAAATCTTCAGCTATCAAAATATGCTTGAAAAACAGTTCCTTGATGTCGATAGCTCCTTCCAGGGCTACCACGGCGTTGGGATCAAACAAATTCAAACAGTTCTGGGTGACCGCGGTGTCGCGGGCCAGCTATGGTGTCAGGAAGACAAGCAAACAGTACCTTTTAGAAATGCAGGGCTTCGGCAACCTCTCATTGAGCTTCCGAAAGCACGGTGTCTGCAGGCTTTGGTTCCGGAGGTCGGTGCAGGAGTTGTCAGGCCCTTGAAGTCACACGCATTGCAGATCAAACTCTTCTCTGTTGAAGTAAGGAGCGCTAGCGTCGACAGGCGTCGGAGGCTGCAGTGCGAAGTGCAGCATGAGGTATCCTCAGGTCACCGTGCGAGCAGCGGCTCGGTGGCGGTGTCAGATGGAGTTGTCGGTGAGACCAGCGTCGTGGTGCGAAGTGAATGTGGTACTCGTTGCGGTGCTGGCAGGTCGAGAGTGCAAGCAGCAGCGTCGTCGTTGCTGAAGCGATGTCGTCGGCTGACCAACTGGAGTCGATGGTGCCGGCGTCGGTAGGCCAAGGCTGCGGTGCGGGGTGAGGGCGGAGTGTCGTATAACTTTACAAGCAGTGCCCTTGAATGACAGTGCAAGCAGTGGTGTAGATTTCAGCGTGGAGTGGCGTTGTCGGGGACATCAAGGCGTCGTCGTGAAGCGAGGCGGTGTGGAGTGCGGTGCCCATAGGTCACGGTGCTAGCAGCAGCTTGGTGGCGGCGTCATCAGGCGTCGTCGGAGAGACCAGGGTCACGATGCGGGGTTGCCTTGCCGGTGCCTTCCGGACACGGAGTCGGCAGCGACATCATAGATGTTGTCAGGTTACTTTTCTTCTGTTGCAGCACAAAACAGTGCTTAGGGCACAAGAGCTTGATGTCTTTGCTGTTCCTGAGACTTCTTGAACAGGGGGCAAGTTCTACCTCAAGCCCTTGGAGAAACTCACAAAAGTAGATTGCAGAAAGTTCAGTCCGGACCTTTCACTGCCCAAGACCGAAGCAGCCACTGCAGGCTAACACCGCAAAGCACACAGCAATGTGGTAGTTCCTCCTCACAGCTTGTCCAGCTCTTCTTGGTCCAAAAGAGTTCTAAAGTTCAGGGGTCTGGGCCCTAATATTTATATCAGTCAGTCAGTCAGTCAAATTATCTTTATTCGATTTAGTTAACAATCATACAAAGAGCATAAAAATGTGTTATATACAATTAAAATACAATTAAACAATTTCATTGCAATCGAATACATATGACAAGTGTTAAATTAAAACAGAAATAAAAATCTATTCAAGTATTTTATATCTCAAAATAATTTGACCTCTTAGGCAGAGAGTGTCTGTGCCCAACCAGAACCAGTTCTACCTTCTCTGATGTGAATTCCTGGTAGGAGGTGTAAACAGCATGGTCAGAGGCAGGCCAGGCCCTTTGAGGTGCAAGGATATCTCCTCCGCCTTCCCCAATTGCAGCCCAGGTCTATTCAGCCCTTACCTGACCCACCTAGACTATCTGGTGGCACTCCTGCTCCTCGGCCTTCTGTCATCAAAAACCAGGCAGGCAATCCACATTCCAGCAGAGGCACACAGGATGACTGAGCAAGAAAATACCTACTTTCTAAAAGTTGTATTTTTAAATACAGAATGTAAAAATCACCTTCACTAAAAGATGCATCTTTAGATTCTGAGTTCAGGCATACTAGTCCAAGCAAGGAGATCCGCTCGTGTTGTCAGGGGCCTCGCATGGGCGGTCGTTGCGAAAAGTTGTTGTGGAAGTGAAGATCCGGTCACTAAGGAGCTTCGCGTTGGTGATTGTTTCTCAACACAAAAAGGTCACTTCATGTTCAGGAAGGCAGCCGCACCTCTTATGCCGCCCACTTAAGTAGCCTATTAACACATGTCACAGGCCTACCACTGCAGTTTTAAACTAACATTTTGACTTGGAATAATAATGTACTCTGAAAGGCTTTGTGAGCTTCGTCAAGATAAAGGTTGGAACATGCGAGATTTGAAGAAGGGGACGTGAAAGCTCCTTCCTGCCGTGGGAATGCTTGCTTGGAACCTGGCCAGTTCTGGTAAGATTCCTCTGGCCCGGGGGTTCGTCTTTCTTGAACCTTCTAGTGATTTTAAATTTGAGGGTTGCAGACTCAGAGACCGGGAGTTTGGAATCTGAGTGGGGGCGGACGCGTCTTCCTCAGAGAATGGACCCTGGTTGCTGAGGCTCTGAATCGCGGCTGTTTACTTCCCCAGTCTGAAATGGAGTGTTTGCACCACATGATGTATTGAGTTTTTGTTATTGCCATTGTGATGTTTGACCCGTAGCTTTGATCATTTGAGATGTTTTCTTTGTGATGTGGGAGTGAGTTGAGGTGCGCATCCAGAGTAATCATCTGATGTATGTGTGTGTGTGTGTATATATATATATTCACTGAAAGGAGGGTAGGTTTCGGGCGGGTTGTGGTTGGGTGTTGTCATTTGAAGAACCTTGGAGATTCGCTGACAAAACCATGGGTTTCGGGGGTGTTGTAGTTGGCTGGACATTTCGCTCGTGCAGGGCCGTTGGAGTTCCTCCGTTGTGGTTGGTTGTGAGGACTGTGGCTCTCGCGCCCGCAGTCCACTGGTGGTGGTGTCGCATATTGCATCATTCGTGGCATGGTCCGTGGCATCACTGATGACATCGCTGATGACATCTCAGATGACATCTCAGATGACATCACTGGTGACATCATCCAGTGAATGTGGTTTGGTTTGTTATTTAAATATGTATTACATATTTAGCAATCTTCATTTAAGAATCAGTGGATATATACCTATCTTGAGGGATGATTTAGTAGCAGTGTGATTGACTGTTTACTTGACTAATTTATAGTGTCTCACTAAATATATTGGATAGTGACTAAACTGTGTGAATATCTGTATTACTTTGTCAGTTGTTGTGTAAACTGCTGCACCAGTTAGTTACTAGCTACGTGAAAGTCTATTTTGGTTATTAATTAGTTAACTGACTATTTGTATGGGAGAGTGAATGTGTGTGTAGTTCGGTGGGGGATCTGTGACTGCCCAAAGATATGTGAATAGCTATTTCAGTAGGTATGTGACGTTAAGACCGGGAGGTCAGAAAGCAAACACGCAGGGGAAACACGCCAAAAGATGCCAAGTCTAACAATACTACACACATTACAATCCTCACCCTCAATATACAGGGACTTAACAACCTAAAAAAAAACAGGGCAGTTTTGTCCTACCTAGAAAATTCTGGGGTTGATATGTGTCTGCTACAGGATACGCATCTCCTCACAAAAGACTGCCACCATCTTTGATCATATGCTTTTCCACAGGAATTCTTCTCCTGCAACCCAAACAAAACAGCAGGAGTGGCCATCCTGTTGGTAGATGCTTTCCGTGGGACACCAGAGCATAGAGGAACCAGAATTAAAGGCAGGCTTCTCACCTACCACTTCACGCTGGGGTATCAATCATTTGCAGTAGAATCCATTTACACTCCCAATGATGATCAAGAGGAGTTGCTACATACTGCACTTGCTGAGGTAATGTCCACAACGGAATGGATAGTTCTCCTGGGGGGTGATCTTAATCTGCATAGATTGATGCAGCGACACTGCCAAACCTGGGGCACTATCGGAAGTGGGGGAGGGGGTTTAAGTGGGGGGAGGACGACACGAGTGGCTGGGAGAAATTAGGTTACAAGATCTTTGGAGAGCTTCCCATCCCCACCAAGGCAAATACTCCTTCTCTGATGCACACAAAGCATACGCCAGGCTACAATTTCTCATGGGTATGTCTGATATTCACTCCCTTACTACAGAGGCGGAGATACTGCTGGTGGCCTTCTCTGACGCTGCAGGGGCGATCTCACTATCATTTCCCCCACTTGAGTGTCTCACACTGGTTTGGAGATTGAGGGAAACAATGTTGAAACACCCTGAGGTAGTCACATAGGTTACAAAGGCCATCAGTAAATACCTAGCGCTGAATGACACCCCAGACATATCCATTGCTATGTTATGGGAAGCCCTCAAAGCAGTGATAAGGAGGGAGTTCATTGTGATTTCGGCAGCAGACAATAAAGCATGTAAAGAGAAAAGGAACCACTTACTAAGTAAAAGTGCTGGAACGCATATATCTTGAAAAATTGAGGAGTTAGGCCCTAAGGGATGTGATTTATGCAGGGCCATATAACAATCAAAAAACAACCAGATTGCCTAACCCACACTTACTTTTTAAGCTATTACATACAATTCTTGCATTTTGGCCAAACACAACTTCTTTTTGTTTGCACCGGTATTTTATTTATACCTTTTTGATTTAAACGTTTTTATATTTTCATTAAAGCATTTATGTATGAAAAGGAAAAGATAATCCAATCTTCTGTACAATATATATATACAAACAATTATACAAATATTTACAACAAACCATTTACAGTCCACATCTTCACTAAAACATACTTAACATACTACATCAAAATACACAATTTTACACAAAACAAACAAATACTTATGACCTTAATAAATTGCAAATGGGAGAATCAATATCAAACTTTAAGACCAATTACTTATAGTCCAAAGGAGCAAAAAATACATTAATGACATGTTTCATCAATAGCACTACTATTATTTTCTTTGGCAGCGGTCTCAAAGTCGGCCACAATACAGAGATGGTGTCTAATATTGGTGTACCCTAGTATATGGTACTGAGGTACCCAGGGCATAGGTACCCCAGGGGTCCCCCATAGGATGAAGCACGCATTATGCCACCCATGGGGGACTGCTCAAACTGTAACTACAAGCCTGCCATTGCAGCCTGTATAAGCTGGTGCTAGCAACACTTAAGAAAGATATAGGGTTCCCTATATCTAAGGTCATGGCACTTAAAACCTATAGGTCACACTAAAGCAGGCCTTTCAATCCTGAAGGCAGGTTGCTCGGTTCTAAGTGTGAGGGTGCCCCTGCATGAGCAGGACACCCCAACAACCTTCGGAGTCTATTCTCCTGGGTTGTAAGTGCATCAGCCATTACGATACATAGAGTGCCCATGCGTCATTACGCAATAACTATCTCTAAAATGGCTGTAACGAACCCTGTCATGTTTGGCATCAAACATGTTGGAATCGGTGTGGGAGGTATGATTCCATGCAATGTAAAACTCCTCTGGGAGTCCCACATCATGGCTGCTGCTGACCAGAGACACGATTCTACCCTCCTGCTTCTGAGTCGAGCTCAAGCAGGGGAAGGCAGACAGGGTTAAGTGTATTGGGGCCGGGTGGGTGCGCTTGCCAGAGCCACTCAGTCTGCTTAAAGGGCACATTTGGTTCCCTCCTTGCATAGACCAGTTCAACCCAGCTCAGGGAGCTGTTGGCTCCCACTCTGGCGCGAAACTGGACAAAGGACATGGGAGTATCCTCCCCCCTGTCCGAACCCTCCTGTGGGAGGGAAACTTGAATTGTACCAACCTTTTCCTTAGGGTACGTAAGGGATCACCTGAGGATGGGTCCCTAGATTCGTCGTAGGACAAGATTAATTTCAAGACACTACTTCTTCTTCGACCGTCTGGGCACTCTGGACTTCGCTCTGGAAATCAAGGCTGCACCAGGGAAGACTCCTGCTGCTCCTGATCTCAACGCCCTGCTCGTCTGCTGCAACGTCCGTACCTGTGCTCCATACAGGAACCTTTCAAGGCCTGTGGGCATCCGAGACACCTGAAGGAATCTCCCTTGAATTGAAGGAGTCACTTCCCTGCAGCACTGCAACTAAGCTGACCAATCTGCTGATCTTGGGCTCCCACGGACTTCGAAAGGCTCAGCAACTCAGGTGGTGGTTCTTCACATCCCCAGAGGCCTGCATTGTCCTCTCAGCAAGTTTGAGTCCAGTATCCTTCTTTGGAGTTGCAGGAACCTAACCCCCATGCACCACGTCAACTTGCTGTTGCAAAGGTTTGTTGGCTTCCTTCCTCCAAGATCTTCGAGCTCCAAGTAGCCCCAACTTGAAGCATCTCCTGTGACCAAGATCTTCATCCTCACTGCATCGTGGGCCTACATCTTTAGTGAACTGCTTGAGGCCCTCTTGCGACTCCAGTGCCTCCAGTCTGAGGGTCCTTCTGAGGGTCCTTCTGAGGGTTTCCTTTGATTTCTGCGGACTCCTGTGATTGCTCTGAGCCTGCCCTGATTCCCCTGCTTGTGGTGAGTCACCTGGACCTTGCTGGTTCCGACACTGTACCTTCTTCACTTTCCATGCGGGTTGCCGTTTGCAAAGGCTTGTTGGTGCTCTCGACGGACACCGACCCCACAACTCTCGACATCCGATGTGGGAGAGCTTGTGCATGGCTCCTGGTCACAGCGTCGCCTGGTCTGCACAGCTGAAGTTTCAAGGTCACCGTCCGTTCTCCTACAACACTCTACTTCGGGGGCATTCGTCTTCCAGGCCTCCTGATCACTTCCAAGTGGCATAGACTCTTTCCCCTCTGCTTGCAGATACTTCTCATCCTGGATACACCTTTTGGTTCAACCGGACACTTTCACCTTCTCCAGCAGCGGCATCTTCCTCTACATTGAGTTTGATGGTGGTTTCCGACGCCAGTTCACACCAATGCACCGGGCTTTCCTGGTGTTTGTATCCTGGTTCTTAAAGTAGCCACAGGGGGGTGGCTCTCCAACCTTCTGTCTTCCACGGGTTTCTTCAGGGTCCACTAGGAAGTGTCCTTTTTTAAAATTGCAACAGTGATTTACCCATTACCTTGTATTGAGCACACAGTGCTGTTCCCACTCTGCACGCGGCCTCATTGGGGTTCCTCGTTACTTACCCCGGGTGGTTCCTTGGGTCCCCGGCACTTCTACGTCTTCTGGGTATAGTCTTGACTTGCGATGTGGTTCGTATACCACTATTTTAGTATATGGTTTGGACTCCCACTGGAGGCCACTGTGTATTCATGCTACTTACCTGTTTCTATTACAAAGTATTGTGTGCATTGTGTACATCTCTGACTAGGAGATATCTGTATGTGAGTGTCTTATAATAAATACATATTTTTATAAATACACTATGTGGCTCTTTTTCACTTAAGCTATACCAATAAGATTATGTTCTGGTGAAACAAGCTGTTTTGCACTCCTTCTGGACAAAGCCTTACCGCTGCTCTCCAGAGCTACCACTTAGAGAGCTTTCTAAGGTTGTCTAAGACGACTAAAATCACCATAAGGGTCGTTTGGATTGGTGCAGGGTGCCCACTTACATAAGTGTGCACCATATACCAAGCCTGCTTCTCACAATATGCCTTGGCAATGTAGATCTACTATAGCAAATCACATATATTGTTAATGGTTCCTCTGGATGTGTATGTTAAAATAGGCATCTGCATCTTGAAAAGTCTATGCATTCTAGTCAGTCTCCTAAGTGCAAACTTACAACAGACCAACATATCACAAGTGTTTTACAGAAGAAGATGGTTCAGGTAGGGAATGCCAAAAATAGGCCTAATACCCATGATCCTTTATTAAGGAATATCAAAGCAAACCCAAGGACATTCTCTTGCCCCCGAAGTGTTTATGTCTCCCATGTGATCTCTAGTTCTGCTTTATATTTTAGAGGAGATGCCAGGAGACCCACTTGTCTGGAGGGATGAAGAAGCATTCATGGTGAAATGCTTCTTCCTTCAGGGATGGATGGAAAACCAAAGTCAGTGCTGACAGAAATGTTGAAACAAGCCCATAACACAGAAGACCACAACTAGAATGGGCCATTGAGGGTGTGATTGGGTGACAGTGTCCCATCCTCCTCTGAAATCTACAGAGGAAATGACAAAGTGGCAGAATGGTCAATCTGATCCTGAGACACAGGCTATTTCACTTGTGCAAAAGAAAGTAACTGTCTGATCAAAGCTAGTCAAGTTGCTTTTCGGGTGCTGACTTGGTGGCAGTCTTAAGATTTGGTCAAAATGTGGGGTTCTATGAAGATGCGTGGAAAGAGTCAGCTTTCCGTTTGCATCCTGCACTTGCTAGAAGACTTTGAATGTCTATAAAGATGCACAACAGTCTTGATGGTTGGCATTAGTGATCAAACTCATTGACCTAACTGGTAATATCTAAATTTTTGTATTTCACAGTTGATCAAAAATAACTTATTTACTGTCAAAAGGTAAGTCTACTACCTTATCTTGTATGAGCAGATATAAGATCGTCTTAGGTATGGATATAATCTGCTATGGTTGCGTGCCCAATAAATCTATATTGATGTGAAGACACTACAGAGCTACTTCTTTTACGCTTGTTGTCAAGAAAACAAAATTCTTCTACTATTTTCGGAGAACGAATGTTGCAAAGTTTCACCAATGTTCAAAGTTTTAAGTTTACAAGAAGACATCACCGTAGGAGCTTTTATTTGCCACAGGGAAAGAGTTACATTCGGGCAGCACTTTTTCCCTAATCCTACCTTGCTGTAACGTTTGAAAAAAAGACAACAGGGAAACATATCCCTTTGTGTTGATATTTGGGGAAAACAGCAGCCAAAGCATGTAGATTTCCCATAATCACAAAGGGTTCTTTTATAGGTGTGTAGTAAGTTGTGTCCAAAGGTTTGGATGGTACCTTTCAGCATACGGTTCTGTTTAAGCAGCAACAGACTTTTGTATGAATTACTTTTTCGGTGCTAGCAGGTGTTTTGATAAGAGCCCATCGTGCAAGTCTAGAAATAGGTACCTAGCAAAGAGTTTACTAGGAATTAAAGGTAAATCCTTAGCATCTCAGCGTATGAAATTGTCTTGCCAGATGAAGCTAATGTTGATCTTTAGATTGAATATCTACTTTTTTGCATCATATTTAAGTTTTTTTAGTTAGTATTCCTTTAGGAATGGTATATTACCCTAGAGGCTGAGGAAACAGTCTCGAGCTTGGCCACTTCTGGTCACAGTGTCTCTAGCCTTGTTTTTAACTTATTAGTTAATACATGTAGAAAATATTTATAAATAAATGAATAAAGATTATATATATAGCGCTTGGCTACTCCAAGAGCGTCCCAGTGCTCGGCATTAGAGACAGGTACAGGGAAACAGAGCCCAGCTTGCAATCCAACACCCTAAAACCTAGAGAGGTATGTTTTTAATGCTTTTAAAACTTGCTTCCTCTGTCCTTAATCTCAAATGCTGGGCTGCTGATGCCACATGCCCATGGTCAGAACCGTGACCATATCTCCGATGCTTTTAGCAGCCCAGCCTGGTACAAAATATTGACACAGTCCAGCGGCGATAATATCAGAGCCCTAACCACTGTGAGCGGAGCTTCCTGAGGAATCAGGTGCAGAAATGTTCTAATCAGGTGAAGAAAACAGAGGCAGGATTTTACAACCGATAAAACCAAGGAGTCAAAGGAGAGATGCAATTCAAACAAAACATCCAGGTTTCTTGTCACCTCCATAGGGGGCAGCGGAGGAGGAGTATTATTCGGCCAGGCTCCTGTCCATTCCAGTAGGGGATTTGGCCAAAACAATAGGATTCCAGTCTTGTCTGGGTAGCACTGTAGTTTGTTCTTCCGGAATCATTCGAGTAGTGCCTTTACACAAAGATAAAATGTTTCTTTGGCACTAACTGAATCCCCTTAGTAGGTAAGCAGGAGCTGTGTATCGCCCGCATAGTAAAAACCTTGACGCCAAACAATTCGACCAGGGATGCCAGAGTGGACATATAAATGTTGAAAAGGGTAGAAGTAGGAGCTGGCTCTGTATATACTATTCCAAAGTGAGGTATACTGTGCGCAGAGTCAATGGAGTCCCCAGAGGTATAGCAGAGGCTAAATTAGGCAAGTACTAACAGCTCTCTTTGTGGTAGTGTGAGCGAGCAGTTAGGCTTATCCAGAGGGTGTGTTAAGCATTTATGGTATTCACTCAATCAAGACTGATGGCACACACTCAAGAGACCGAATCCAGACTAATTAGATAAGTATAAAAAAGGTATACTTATGTTTTATTTTAAGAACCAAGCAGGACGCGAAATAGGTAAGTAAAATATACTCTCAGATGCAAGATTTTAGTAGGAAATGCAGTTTTGGTTGAATTTGCAATAGATACAGGTTGGCATTGAATACAAAATAATTACTTTTTGAATTCTTTTTGATTACTTGGAGTACTGGGGGTGGTATGCCTAGATACCTACCACAGTACAAGTTAAGACTTTTCTTGGATTAAGTTATAATGACTGTTTCCTCCCTACAAACCACAGCTCCAAAAACTCATAACATGGGTTCCTATAGGAGAAAAATGGTTATCGGTTTCAAAGGTAAGTAAAAATCTAGCGAGTGAGAGTTTTAGGGGGGTCAGGACTAAGGTTGCCTAAGGTCTGGGTAGGCACTCAAGTAGCACCACCAGCGGCACTGGGGCGGCCGGGTGTACAGTGCAGGGGCCCAATGTTAGCCAATGGGCTAAGGGGGACTTCGGTTAGGGACTGCTTACGAGCAGGCCACTTGTGTGTGGGGGCCAAGCTCCTGGGATTACGACCTGCACTATAGGGGCCAACAATCGGCACAGGAGCTGCACCACCGGGTCGGCCGGGTGTAGAGTGCCAAGAAGACGTTAGGGACCCTCTGACTCCCAATGGAGACCTTTGGTTCAGCAAAGCTGCTGCAAGTTCGGGCAGGGAGACTTCCTGAAGGTGACCACTGGATGGAGAGGTAAGTTGGGTTCTTCGGGGCTGCCGAGACACCGTTGGTTGGGCCTCCCAAGGCCGTGGGGCATCGGGATTCTTTACCAGCTCTGTTCACGGTCCGGGGGGGGGGGGGCGCCTTCAGATTGAGGCTGCAGGCATCGTCTTGAAGCTTGAGTGAGGTCAGGGATCATCAGATTCCAGGTCATGATTGCTGGGAAAACCTCCTTGTGGTGTTGAGCCACTGGAATTCGTGACATGGGACATGGAGTTGCCAAAATCCGAATTCTGGTCTTGGAGTCTTTGCTGAGCAAATCCGGTGCTCTCTGGAGACAGAGTCTGTAAGGTGAGTACAGGGCAGGTGGGGGGGGGGGGGTGCTGGACATGATGGTTTCTTCCATGTAGGCAGGTCGGAGTCGGGACAGGCTGGTAGGGTTGGAGCCAAAGAAGCAGGTGTCCTCTTCTTCCTGGGTCAGCACAGCAATTCGATCCTTCTTCTTTCTTCTTTGAATCTGAGGAGGCAAGATTCAGGATTGCCCCTAAATACTGAGAGCACGCATACAGCCTGGAATACGGAAGTAAGAAATGAGCAGACCAACACACCAGTACCGGACTATCCCAGTGAACCAATACATTAGTCAGAATACCAACAATGGCATGACCTGCTTTGTGCGTGGGGCCAGTGTCTACACATGTTAGATTAAGTGAGACTAGGGATTCCAAAAACCTAAGGGACCGGGGGTCCTTTAACTGCCCAGATAAATGTACAATAAAAATTACCATGTTTCCTCGGGATTCAGCAAAATGTCCTCTACGGCAACAACTTATTTTGGAGAAAATTGAAAAATCTAAAATGAAGAAACTCAGACTGATTGACTCAGGCACGTGAATAGCGAATTTCCAAAGTGAATTTCCTAATATAATTTCAAAAAAATAAACAAAAATAAACACCAAGACAAGATGATATAAAGGAGATGAGCGTGCTACAAGAAAGCAGGTTAAGGAGAAAAAGGGGCAGGTTTAATGGAAAGGGGAGATATGTCAGGGAACTGCTAGGAGTTAATACATTAGTGCAGAGGCAGAAGTACAAGGGCACATGTAAATATAGAAGTAATAGAATATATGTCGGGTATTGCTACTATGGTAGAGGAGGTGAAGAGATATGCATGGTTAAGTAGAGGTACTCGGACACAGGTAAGGATAGGTCAAGTTGCTTACCTTTTATCCAAGTACTCGGTCATTGTAATTCTCTCTGAATCTATAAACACTATAATACCTCTGCAGGGGTATAGGGTCCCCGGAACACGTTTTTTTAATAAAAACATATTTTAATTATAACATGCCTATAGCAGGCAACCTTTTCTTTTCAATAAAGTAAATTCAATTAACTAAATTAACAAACATCTGGCTAAAACAACTACTGAATACCCCTTTTTATAACCACCAAAACTAGGGAAAATTTTGTCTCTAAGAGGCTGGGCACATACGGTGGCAAATGGACACTGCCTTTTAAGAAACTTCAGCGTCAGCCAGCTTAGTTAGTGATGTAGTTTGTTTTGAAGGAGATACAGGGAATGATTGCTGTACACATAACCTGTCTGCGAAAGTCCTTTGAAGTAGGAGGGAGGGTTGTTTATAGATTCAAAGAGAATTCATCCCAGTGAACTAGGATTACAGGTAAGTATTTTTTTCTTCCTTGTCATGGATTCTCTAGGCTATCAGGATCAGCCCTGTAGGAGGGCTCTAAGGACGATAGCGAAATTATTACTGAGCAAATAAATAATGGAAAGAGGCCTGACCCACCAGAGTGTCTATTGTGGAGTCAGATTTTATAAAGTAATGCCTAGTAAAATTATGTACCGAACTCCAAGTCGGGTCGCTGCTTTTCAAATATCTGAAATAGCCACATTCCATATGATGGCAGTAGTAGCTGCTTCCCAATAAATGGAATGTGCCTTCAGTTTACCCTGAAGGAAAAGAACTATTTGAACTTTCGAATGGATCTGGTCTTGTCTCCATAATATTTTAAAGCTCTTAACTTCCAGAGGATGAAGAGCTCTTCAAGTTACAGTTGAATGGACTAGTAAGAACGTAGGGAGAGAGACTGCTTGATTGACACAAAAGTGTGAACTTGCTTTGGGCAGAAAAGCAGGGTGACTTGTTATGGTAAATTTGTTTTGGTGGAACCAGATAGGATTCCTTTGAACAATAGAGGTTGAAACTCACTAACCCTTCTGGTCAGTGTTATGGCAACCAGGTGGCAGGTCTGTCTTCTGCATGGGTTCCAACTTTGGTCCATCAACTTGGAAAGGACAAGGGTGACTTCGTAAGGAGGCCACAGCTATGCTAAAGGGGGAAACCTTTCTCAGGACCGTAGGAAAATCCTTTATCATTGGTATGGTGAAAAAGAGGTCTAAAAATGGCCCTTCCTATAAGCAGTGAAAGAAGTGCATGTTAACATAAGAGAATTGAAGGTTAGATGTTTGCAAAAAAAAAAAAGATAATACAATTTCTACTTGACAAATTCTAAGGTCCACCTGCTTCTAAAGGCACTGTGCACAGGACCACTTGCATTTAAAGCTTAACAGCAGCAAGCATATCATTGTTTTACAAGCTGCAATATCATCATGCAGACATTTGGAAGATTCAAAAGCCTATATTGTGGTTCTCAGGAGATGGGCAGGCAAGGTTTGCAAGAGAAGACTGTGGTGACAACTCCTGCCTGAAATTCTAAAAATCATGTACAAAGTTGGAGTATCCTGTGAGGCTGAAGAGACAGGTGAAGCAAGAGTAGTGAAATGATATAAGTAAGCGTAAATATAATAAAGTATAGTCAGGGATTGAGGTACTGGGGTAGAGGAAAAATGGTGTAAGTAGGTGGTAGGGATACTAGGCTTTAGGTAGTGGTATATGTACGACTGCATAGCTAGGGGTAAAGATTTCAGGAAACAGGAAGGGTAGAGGTAAAAGTAGGGTTAGAGTTACATGAAGATGTCAAGGTTCATACATATGAAGGATAGTAAACCTATACTTACTTTCCCTACATAGTAGTCATAAATATTTAGGCTCTGATATATTGACACATCAACATTTGCCTCAGAATATTTAGATTAAAATACCAGCATGATCTTGTTTTTTGAGGTGTCCAATTCAATGAAATGTATTATTGCCATGTTGTGTTTATTTATATGAGTGAAAACGTATTTGTAATTATTTCTGTGAATACAGTTATGCTGTTCAGACACAGATTATCTTCCTACCCAATTTCCTGCTACGGTCCATGCTTACTCCTTCAATGACTGCTAGTTTTTTTATTTGCCTAGGTCTGCCATTGTGCACCACAATGCTTCGTCTCCAGCCAGGAACCTTTTTATATTGGTATTCCATATATTCAAATAGTCACAATTGAATGTTCACTTGTTTACCTAACAGATGTGGGAGAATCTTTAACTCAATGCTGCCCATCTCGGATGCGATATTGCACTTAAGGAAGAATTTCTACGGAGGGTTTGGGAGGTAGGATAGAATATACTGATCTTGGAAGATACACAAAGATGGCCAGTGACGTCCTGGTAAAGAGATTTGTACTGGACTAGCCCATTGAAGGGTTTTGTAGTTTTCTAAAATGGTTCAACCTTGCTGTGCAGTGACTGGCAGGCATGCCTGATCTGAACATCTTATTTCTTCACAGTCTCCAGTCTTTGGTTTAGGGTGTTTGAGGTAAAGGGCAACTCAGAGTGGTGATTCCATTGTTTGGCCCTAGAGACAACTGTTGTTAAAATGAGACACCTTTCCCTGAAAAATACCGAAGATCCATCATTTTTAAGACCTACACGAGACAATCCACATCTGCTCCCTGGGAACTCAGTACCATTCAAGATTCAAATCTGAACTATACTTTTAAAAATTATTTGTCTTTCTTCTTTCTAATTCTCTCTCTCACCTTTAATTTGATATTTTCTTTCTCTCCCATTACCTTCATTTTGTTCTCCTATCTCCTTTTCTCCCTCTTATTGCCTCTTTTTGTCTTGCTTTCACTCTCTCCCTTTCTTTTACTCCCTCACCCACTCTCTCTACCCCTTCCATCTGCCTGCACTGCCAGGAGTGTAGTCGGGGATTTTTCCTCTCCCTCAGTCTTTCAATGCATCTCTTCTTCAGCCTATTTCATGTTCTCACAAGACATCCAGACAGGCATGTTACATTACTTTGTAGGTGTTACATTGGGAGTCATTACATCAGGAACAGTACATTTTGGAGTCCTTACATTACAGCTAGGTATTCTGTCCTACTTTATTCATTTTGTAAGTAACAATTAATATGTTACTATACAGCGAGTGTGTTTCTTTTGGAATATATTAGCGGCTGATGCCCGCTTACGAGCCCCAACCCGAGAGGATGGGCATCCCTTACAGCGTTAACGTTCATATGGATTATAATTGGAAGGACGCCCATCAGCTGCAACAAAAAGAGGACGAGATGAATTGAAGACAGAAAGGCCACTACTGTACTACGGGAGGTCAGAACAGCTGATGTTGAACTCAGAAAACATTTGAAAGCAGCCAGGGTATGTTGGGGACTTTGGTCTCTTGCACTTACTGGTACGGAGATTTTGTTTTAAATCTATAAAGGAGAGCTGGAAACAACAAATGTAAAATGCAATACTATGCGTGAAAGGTAGAGTTGTGGGCATCCACACTGAACGGAACATTTTTCAGCCCTATACGAAATTGAATTCTTCGAGGCTGGCATTACAATGTTACGACTTTGGTGAAAGAAATGTGAAGACTCTGTGGAATGAAATCAAACTGACATTTTGCCATCGCAATGCATTAGGGTTACTGGAGTGCGTGAGTCCTCGAAGTGAACTATCAAGTGAAGGTTTAGTTGTGAATCACCAAAATCAATATGGGGACATTTCTGGCTCATTTGAATCAGAGTACGAGGTAATATTTTGCACAGATTCCTTAAAGTATTTTTTTTACCAAGACTGATGAGATCTATGTATGGAAGTCTGTTTTCCATCATCCTGTATTTCACGTTGTTAAAAGGCACGCAACTAATGACACCTTATTTGCTTATGATTAAGACCTTGAAATAGATCGAAACGTGTCATACTGGGCTGTTTGGAATAAAATATATTCTTCATCAACCTTGTCTGGTGGGCTCGTTTCATGCCGCAGGAGAAGCAAGTATGTTTATATATATATATATATATATATATATATTAAAGTCACAAAATGGGCAGCACAACCGGATACTTTTCAAGAAGCTTTATTGCTTAACACACACTGTGTGTTAAGCAATAAAGCTTCTTGAAAAGTATCCGGTTGTGCTGCCCATTTTGTGACTTTAATTAAAAATTGGGCTTGGATCCAGCCTTGGGGCGAGCACACACTGTGGAGCGCTCTGAATGCGGAAGGATCGCTTTGTTTGGATATATATATATATATATATATATATATATATATATGTATATATATATATATATATATATATATATATATCACTAAACAAAGTGTCCCTCTTTAAAAGACACGCTGGAGCACACGGGGATTGCAAAGCTTTTTAATGCAGACAGCATGACGCGTTTCGTCTTGCGACTTCCTCAGACGCTGTGTGCACAAGTTAAAAACTTTTCATTGTCAGAGTTTTCAATGTCAGCCGCGCTCCACCCTTTCTGGCAAAAGTGAAGAGGGACTGTTTTCATGTTCCTCCCCCTTCTCAATCACTCTGCTTGTGGCTGCCATCTTGTAGTGTGTTATAGGCGTTACCATTCGTGCCATTCTCCAGGTTCGTGATTTTCCACTTGAGTTATTTTTCAAAGTTCCTGGTTTCAACACATTGGCCCTGCCAGGGGTAAGTTGTGGAGGTTGATGGTCGGCTTTATTCCCATTTCGCCTACCGCTGATTTCGGATCCCGTTGTCTTGTAGACGATGTCAGTCATCGGTACTACCTGTGTAAGTCACAAATCAGATAACCGGATTCCTTTTCATTGGCGGTTCAAGCAGGTTTAATATCCACAGATAGCTTAACAAACGCCGCTCTCCTGTTGAACTCCTTTAGGCGGGTGCATCCTTCGTGCAAACGGCAATGCACGTGTAAAAATCACTAAACAAAGTGTCCCTCTTTAAAAGACACGCTGGAGCACACGGGGATTGCAAAGCTTTTTAATGCAGACAGCATGACGCGTTTCGTCTTGCGACTTCCTCAGACGCTGTGTGCACAAGTTAAAAACTTTTCATTGTCAGAGTTTTCAATGTCAGCCGCGCTCCACCCTTTCTGGCAAAAGTGAAGAGGGACTGTTTTCATGTTCCTCCCCCTTCTCAATCAATATATATATATATATATATATATATATATCAATGCTCGAAGGTGTCCACCTTTGAGTAGCACGCGAACAGCAGCTCGGTTTATGTATAGGTGAGGACGGGGATCCACTCGTAGACGCCGCTCCGTACGGGATCTGCCCGACGCGTTTCGAAGCTCCATATGCTTCTCTTCAGGGGCTTTAACGGAAGCGGTGTGCGCAACCGCCAACCCACTTCCCCATTTTATATATAACACACCCACCGATGGGAGGCTCAAATGAGACTGGTGCACCCCCCCGCGGAAGATCCATGGGGGTCACGGGTCGGAAGTCGCCGAACCTGTTGTGAAGCAGCAGCCAAGGGATCTATGGACATCTGCATCCCGCGGCCCATCCAGGGCTATGAAATGGCAGAACACGCACCCATACAGGGAAGAGACACGAACTACAAGTCCCACAAGGCAGTGCGTTCCAACTCACACGAGTTCGCTCATCTGAGGGCGGTTAAATAGTGGGAGTGTCAAAGCGTCTAATTCAAGTCGAGCCTCTGAAGACGAGCGTAGGCTCAGAAACGCGTCAGGCTTTTAATCGAGACATGAGAAGCTGCAGACTGGGTTGCAGAGATGTCTTTACCCGTTTGAAGCAAGGGCTGCTGGATGAGTGCATCCTTAACCTGTGGGTAACTCAGAGCTTTCATTTGCACGCGGCAGCCCAGCCGCGAAGGGTGCACCCCCCCGCGGAAGATCCATGGGGGTCACGGGTCGGAAGTCGCCGAACCTGTTGTGAAGCAGCAGCCAAGGGATCTATGGACATCTGCATCCCGGGGCCCATCCACGGCTATGAAATGGCAGAACACGCACCCATACAGGGAAGAGACACGAACTACAAGTCCCACAAGGCAGTGCGTTCCAACTCACACGAGTTCGCTCATCTGAGGGCGGTTAAATAGTGGGAGTGTCAAAGCGTCTAACTCAAGTCGAGCCTCTGAAGACGAGCGTAGGCTCAGAAACGCGTCAGGCTTTTAATCGAGACATGAGAAGCTGCAGACTGGGGTGCAGAGATGTCTTTACCCGTTTGAAGCAAGGGCTGCTGGATGAGTGCATCCTTAACCTGTGGGTAACTCAGAGTATATATATATATCTATATATATCTATATATATATATATATATATGTATATATATATATATATACACACACACATGTATGTGACTATATTGGATGTGCTCACATCTACAGACGTACTGTTATTTAAACAGTAAAAGTAACAATAAATTAAAATTCATCATAGCATAAAGTGCGAATTAGTACATTTAATGTCATTAAAATAGAATTCAAATTTTAAAATATGATATTTCTATTTTCTTTCATTTGATATATGGTTATTTCTTTTTAGGATTTGTTGAGTTTTATAAGTTAACTTGAAGGTTTGTATGCATTTTTTAGGGTTCAAGGATATGAAGTGTACAGGAATAGTAAGAGGGTTTTAGTGATCAGGGATGTGGAAATGGAATTTTGAGGGGTCAAGGATCAGCAGTTTAAAAATACACTAAATGAAAATAAAATTAAATATAATTGAACTAGAATCAATATTTAGATTTTTAATATTCTTATTACTTTAACATTTATACACATATATATATATGCATATGTGTGTTAACAATTAAATTAGCCATCTTCTGCGTGATGTCACAATGTATGATATAAAGGGAATTCAGATGTACTGATCAGGATGTAATGACTGCAGATGTAACTGTATAAGAATTAACAACTGACACTCATCTAGCCCAGGTGTCCAGGCAAAGGGTGGAATGTTAATGTCAAGTTCCTGTGGGCCCTTCCCAATTTGAGCCTCGTAGGCCTAGGTAGAGCCTAATGAATAACCCCTTGTGTCTTTCCCTGAGGCACCTCTAGCATCCGTTGTAATGGGGGCATTGCTGACATTGGGGGGCGGGCGCCAACTACTCTTGTTGTTTTATAAGGCACTGCTGGCTGACGTGGTTCACGGGGCACTGAGTACGACGGGAAGGGGAGGGTGACATGGGGATCTCTTTCTCGGATATGGACTGGGTCAAGATATGTGGACTGTATCCATTAATGCTCGGTTCAGTTTGATTTTGTTTCAATTTTGTGCATCGTACTAATATGACCCATGCGGGAATGCGTAGAATCTACTCAAAGCGCACCTCTGCATGTCCTTCTTGCGGAACCATAGACACAGACTTTATGCATATGTCATGGGGTTGTCTCCAGGTGATAGATTTTTGAGGTGAAATAGTGGGTAGGCTTGGGTGCGCCTAGGCGTTAGCTTGTATACTCATGCCGCAGTTTTGTCCGTCCAGCCTTCTGGTTTACCCTAAACAGCGGAAGATGAGTTATCGGTTCCTCCAGTTAGCCCTGGTGCTGGCATGAAGGTGTATACCTACCACATGGATGGGAGCTCCAACCTCAATAAATAAAGCATGCGCTAGAGAGGTTTCTGAGTGGTCAATAGCATAGGAGACTCAGATGAGATGCACCCGTTTGGATGCTAAATAGCCAGTGGATCTTGAGACTTGACGAGCGTTATGCATTAAGTTCCTGGGCCAGGGGGAAAGGAGCACAGAGGTGAATCTCAGGACAGCAAGGGGTAGCTTTCGATTTTATAGTTAAATGGTGGATATGTAGTGTAGGATGTGTTATTTGGGTCACGATGTTGATACTATTATTGCTTCCTTCTTCTGTTTCCTTGTATGTCAGAGGAGCCTATGAATGTCATGTTCTGTTACAGTGATATGAATCGTATCTGATGCTGCTGCTATTGTGGTATCATACTTGTCAACAGTGCTGCAATATTTTTTAGTTGTTACTTATTAAAATGAAAAATAAAGGTTTGGGAGTAGGGAGGGGGTGAGAAATGACCCCTTTCTCTTCCTTTTTGCTATCCCTAATGGAAACCCTGTCTACTCAATCCTGGGTGAACGCCTTACACTAGTGCTTTAGTAGTTTACCAGTGATTCTTATCTAATGTATTGCTCCTTTGTCGATCCTGGGCGGACTTCTTATAATACTCCTTGGTTGTTAGTTAACTAATACCTCTAGTGGGCTGATCCTCTCTTGCTCCTGTACTCTATATAATACTCCCTTATGATTTAACAGTGCATCCAACGGTTTGGCTCTTTTTAAGATACTGGGTAGACTGCATATATACGTTTGCCTGGTGGTTTAACTGTCTCTCCAATGGTTTTCTGCTCAGTTTTACCTGTTAGGCAGACTCTATATAATGCTCCTTTGTGTTTTAACAGAACCTCCAAATATTTTGCTCCTCTAATGCCATTGGGTGAGTGCCAGATACCTCAATCACCCGTATTGATGAACATCATACATGGCTTTAACATACGTTACTTTTAACTGCAAAGATGGTAAGTACCTTGTCAACAAGTCCCATGGAAACCATACCAAACACCCTTTCATCCATGCACTCTAAATAATGCCCAATAAACCAATGCAAATGGAGCGCCTGACTACCTCATGAAGGATATGAAGCTCTACATAAATAGTAAAATTGTAGCACCCCAAAAAGCACTCTAAACCTTGCAAGCAGTATTGAAAGTGCTATAACAATACAATATAAATACCAACATATATAAACAATGTAGACAATCAAGCAGAAAGCAAAGATGGTGAGCAGAAACATGAATTAAAGTATATAGCCCCTCTCAACATTATTTCATAAAACAAATTATCCATGGACTAAAAATCAAACAAATTGACTATTAGACCTGAGGCCTTGAACACCTCACCTAGTATTGAACTGTAAGGCTGTGCGTGTGAAGGAGAAGATTGGCAGCAAATCGGTGTGGCTGGATGGTCAGAGAAATCTGCTTACCTCAATACAGGTGTGGGGCTTAAAGGACTTTCTTTACACAATGATGTCACTAGCCAAGTGAGCTTAGTTTGCTTCTTCTAAAGGGAAGGGGCTGTGAATCACAGTTACTCAATGGCGAAGAGTCAAAACTTCTGGGCCACTTCACTCTTTAAAGGTTGCCCTTAGTATAGCTTATCTGACTTAGAACTTGCTGGCAATAAACAAAGGACTGTAGTATGAGAGTAGATTGAAGTATTTCACTGAAGCATCTTCTGAAGCAAGGGGTGATAAAAAAAATTAGTGGGATTGATATGATTGGGTCTTTATATTTTAGGACTGTTTTCTTATCATTATGGAGAAGAAAGGGCACTAAAGTAAAGTAGTCAACGCACAGTGGCGAAGAGTGGGCTTGATAAGAAACTACGATTTGGCAAAATGTGTGCATGAATATGAGTCATCATTACAGACTGCTGTCTACATGAAAAATCAAGAGCAAAATCTGGCAGCCAATAGAAAAAACATACAAATCCCGCTTTAGTCAGAAAGTAGTATAGAAGAAGCTGAACAACTATCTTGAAAGGCACCTTAGGCATCACCTTTTAGCTGGCGTTAAAGTACGAGTTACTTACCTTCGTTAACGATGTATCTGGTAGAGATGATGCTAGCCCCAGATTCCTTCACGTAGAATTATCCCGAGGCGCGAGACTGGATCCGGAAAAAGTTTTGCCTTGCGCGCCGGGGGGACGGCTTCACAGGACTCCGCCCAGGCGTTGTCCGCATACGTGAAATCAGCGAGGTCACATAAGTCCCACCCCGGCGCACCTACGTCAGTTTTCTTCTAAGAACTATTCCGCACCACAACGCGGAGCCTTCAGACAAAACAGTGAGAGTATAGGAATCGTGTGTGAAAGAGCCGAAAAAGGAATGGTGAGGAACAATACCAAAAAGAGCAGTGCCAGGCGCTGCAGTACCCAAAGGCAGGGAAAAGAATAAAGAACAGAGCCTAGCCCTGAGCAGCAATCCTGCCAGTACGGAGATAGCGCCCCCCCCGAGACAAAAGACATATGTAAAAATGTCGCAATAACATGTAGCAGGACTACAACCCCAACCAAAAACAATGAAGGGGAACCAGTCCAGGACACAAAAGGAACAACAAAACTCCAAGACAGCCCCATCACACGGTGTGACAACGCCAACAAGGAACAAAGGGAAGAGGCACAGCCAAAAGACCCCAACCTCGAGGATAGCAAAGGGCCCAGAACCCTAGTAATAAAGGGGGGGGGGAGGTAAGCCCCAACCTGGAACAACCAGAGCATAAGGGCACAGAAGTACCTATAAACCTATCCTCCAATGAGCCAAATGGGGAGGAAAAGGAACAATTAAACAGGATGAACATCCTGTCAGAAAGAGGGAAAGAATGTACTAATAGAAGACACAGCCACCCACAGGGAGGCGAGTGCAAAAGACCAAGCCAAAAGTCCTCGCAGAACGGGGACGAAGGGCAGGCCGTGAAGGAATCTGCGGCTAGAATCGTCTCTACCAGATACATCGTTACCGAAGGTAAGTAACTCGTACATTTGATAGAGACTACTAGCCACAGATTCCTTCACGTAGAATAGATACCCTAGCCATACCCAAGGGGAAGGAGTGTCTGCGAGAGGACTCCACCCGCCTGGTCATAACATAGGGTACCACAGGGGCCGAGTCCCAAGACAGGACAAGGAGCCCCGTCCCCCCAGGCAAGGGAAACACCCGGCAGCAGAAGACCACCAACCCCAAAGGGGATGTGGAAAAAAGGATGAGAACAGGTAACCTGTCCTCACTCAGCAGAGGAAACAATGCAAGGCGAAAGGAGGCCAAGCACCCCACGCCCATACAAGGCAACAAAACCTCCATCCAAGGCCAAGGCAGGGAAGAGAAGCACCGAAGGAGAAGAGTAACCTAGAGACTCCAAGGAGAAGAGGCAGAGAAAAGGCAAGCCCAGAAAGAATGATGCCGTCCGCAATAAACAGGCGTAAGCCGAAAGGGCAGCTCAAGGTCACCCAGGAAGAACCATCCAACGCCTCGCAGGGACAGACTGCGCCCGCAAGAGGGACAAGAAGTCAGGGACCATCTCCTCCCACAGGGAGAAGAGGCAGAACCGAGTGCAAGACCCACTGGAAGAAGCGGACAAGGCAAGGATGACAGTCCGACTAAAGCCCCAAGAAGGCACAATGGTGCAGAATAGCAACAGGTCAGCACCGGCAAGCTCAGCCAGACGCCGAGGACACCACAGAACGAAGTACTTAGAGCGACCCGCCCCACGGAAGAACACCTCCAAGAACCAGATCAACTAACAGGTCACTGAGAGGGAGAAGAAGGGCGAGGCGGAGGAGGACGAAGCCCCGCCAAGAACCTCTGGATGGCGAGTTCACAGGGGCGTGGAACAAAAGAGCACCATCGAAAGGAAGGTTCACCAGCCGTTTTCGAACGTTCTCCGGGAACACACTGTCCCGAAGCCAGGCATGGCGACGAAGGGCAATCGAAGAAGCCATGGCACGACCCAGCACCTCCGAGAGGTCCAGAGCGGAGTGAAGAATAAACGCCGCCAGCTTCCGGCCATCCAACACATGGTGCCTCAAATCAACACAGGCACCCTACTGAGAAGCTGTAGACATAAGGGACTCCGACGAGTCCCACAAGGAAGAAGATATTGTGCCCCCAGGAGTCCAGCCAGCAGGCCTCCCGTGACTGGGGAACAAAAGCAGCGGCAGAGAAGGGAAGGCATTCTGCAAAAGGGGGCCTCTGGTAGAGGGGTGGAGGGAAAGACACACCGGATCACGTGGCGCCGGATGGTGGTGGTGCAGAAGGTGGTGAGGCACAGGGTCCCCAACAGAGAAGAATGGAGTGAACCCTCGAAGGGAAGCAACAGCTCCCTACCACCAGAGCCCTGATGGATAATCTCCAGAAGAAGGGAAATGGGTTGCTGGACCACCCATGCGCAAAATTCCCACAGCCGTGGAAACAGTGCGAGCGAAGGCCGCACCCGCCTCCGTAGGGCCCCACGGAGGGGAAAGCAGCTCCTCGGTAGGTGACGGCTGCAAGCTAAGGCGGCCATCCCCCAAGCCTACCGGAGGAAGGAAGGGCCAGGTCCTGAAAGAAGGAAGAGGGACCGAGCAGTGGGGGACCTGCTGCTCCTCTGGCGAAGACCGCGGCCGCAGAGACGGCGAGGAACCGCCCTTAGACGACGTTGGGGAAAAAGCCAGGACACGGTGGCCCATCTCCTGCGAGGATGAAACCAGCAAGCGTCGAACCTCTGGAGAAGGGGAGGCGTCAACAACCCGACGTCGGCCTTGTGACGTAGAGTCTGCAATTTGAGCCAGGACATCATCGTCGTCCGGGGAGATGCCGGGGCGGTCTCCGTCACGGCGCGTGGCGCAGGAGACAGGGGCTGGGCCGGAACCGGGGCGGCGAAGGAGCGGCGCCGGAAAGGCGCCGAACTGACCTCCGATGAGGCAGCCGCCTGCGTGGAGGGATGACATCACAATTCAACAGTCAGTTATTGAAATAATCCATAATATAATTGCATCCAATTTGTTCTTGTACAAATGGTCCAACAAGGTAGTCCTCCAATGTATTTATTTCAGATCGATTGTCAACTGGTGTTTAATATTGGCAACTTTAGGAATATAGATTATGAGCCCTGATGAAGTCATTTGGCACAGATCAGTGCATGACAAAGCACGTGTTGTAGTGTAGTTCCTATTATCCCAATAGGCTCTGCACATTGGAATAATACCTTCAATAGTATAGGCCTAGACCAGACGTTAACTAGGTCTACTACTGTCGATATTAGACTTAAAGTTTTGGGTTTGCCAGCTAGCTCAGAGTTCACTAGAAACTTTCTCGAATAGGCAAGGAGGAGTTGAACCTCCCTGGATAGACAAGAAGGGATTTAGTTTCTGACAACCATAGAACATGACAACTTTGCTCTCCCCTAATCAAGAGTGTATCTCTAGAGTCGTGTGAAAACAAAAGACGACTTATTTTACTCAGTCAGTACGTGCATTCTTAGTCTCACCAGATTGTAGAGAAAAGGAAGAGACGGGCGTGTTCAATAAAAGATGTTATTTATTGATCAGTCTCTTTTCTCATACAAGAGAAATGGATCGATATTATTGCAATACTTATGGTTAAGTAAAGTGCATACATTAAAAGCAGAAGTATAAAATAATACTGTAAAAACATTGATATGGTTTCTAAGCCATATGATGGTTTAAAATGGATAAAATAGATACATACACATATACATTTGACTAATCGTACTCAACTGGTGTTTCTAACTACGCCTACCCCAGATGTACCTGACCTAAGCCTAATACGTGGGCGGGAATAGAAAGTAGCAGTTTAAGTTAAGTTTGTTTTGCCAAGTGACTGACTAAAGAATTCTCTGCAAGGGGTTATTCAGTTCTGTACCTGGAATCTAGGATGAATGAGGGATGGTATCTCTCGTCTCTGGTCTCGATATTCCAGGCTGCCTGCGAGGGCTACCCGGAAGCGCCGGAGCTGGATTTCTCGGCAGGAGAAAGCAGCGTCTCGTTCTCAGCACGTCAGGAAGGCGGGGCTGCGCCAGCGGGGTCTGCTCTGCTCTGGGCTTCGGCAAGTCTGGCTGCTCCGATCTCGTCACCACCGCGTGTCTTTGCATAGGGCAATATCGGTAATATTTATACCTTTAAGGTGCCGAGATTGACGTAAGGATGGACATAGATACGTCAATAAGGATGTCATACGACCTGGTCGTTAGCACATTCTTTTGCTGAAGTTCTCGGTGAAATCAAAACAATGGCCGCAGGGTTTTTCCCAGGTTGTCATAGGTTTGATTTGTTTTGAGAACTCCGTATGCCTTATCAGGGGCTGGAGGAATATCGCTTGTCTAATTAGATGGCAAGCGTTATGACCTAATCAGATAACACGTTCCTGTGCCGTAGTGTGGCTTAATCAGATAACGGTTCCTGCATCATGGGGGTTTTCTGCCTCATGGGATGGCTGCTAGTTAACTTGTTAACCAGAATACGGTCAGGAATAGGGGGATCGATACAGAACCTATAGGAATACATCACACCCACTCCACGCTAACTATGGACATATTTACGAATCTATGCATAGTAAAACATACTGTAGAGTATCGTGTATACCTTACCACCCCAAAATACATAAAATGCATTTTGAAATTATCAAATATACGGAAAAAAACAGTCACATGTAATATATGCACTCAAGCCTTAGAACAATGCTAAAGTAATCACGCATATCTATACATTATCACTAATTTGTATATGAGAATTTGACACATGAAATGGCTCTTAATACAGAAAAAAGGTTCGAGACCATTCCATCACAGAATAAAATAATTATGAACATACCAGCGGGCAGCTAATGTCTATAAAGTATCTAAAAATAGAAATTTTAGTTCTCTAAGAATAGTTCTTACTTTAAGCAGAAGATAAGTGTCCCGAAAAATATGTAGAAATATTTTGGGGCTGCTGAAAAAAATTGCTGTCCGTGAACTGGAGGGAAAATTGTTCATGGTATTTTGCTATTCTAGCTGAAGGCCAAATTCAGGGAACGCCGTGTGCGAGCTTGCTCAAAAGTCTCTATTTCTGCTCCGGTGAGAACATCATATCATTTAGACTGTCGAAAAAGATGTCAACAGCTTCCTGGGAGAGTTCCACTAACTCGGAAAAGGATGTAACCATGCATTCGTGCGCATGATTGTCTCCATTGACGTTTTGATTAGAATTGCTGACAGAAGGTCGTACCTGATCAATGCTGCTTTCATCTTGAACTTCACTACCCCTTAATCGTAGTGGTGAAGCTTCCACGAATGCCGTCATCAGGATTGGTAGCCGTTGAGGGCAGCACAAAGCATGAGCCTTTATTGGACTCAACAATGTTTCTGCATCCATTGGCGCATCCGATTGTAGCGTCAGACAGGTGTCTAACACGCATTCTTCTCCGCATAGCAAGCACCTTAATACAGGTAAAACACATCGTTGCCACATTGGTCGAAATGAAAGAAACCAAGTCATGTTCAGGTCTCTAAGCCGGGATAGTCCCAGGATTTTTGATATCCGGTCCCGGTATCCAATGGCTAGGATTGTTTCTTCCCTTGTCGCAGGTGTTTTGTCTGTGACATGGTTTGCCATAACGAAATATAAGGACTAGGAATAGGATTCCTGCAATTAGTCCCAAAATGAGGGGAAGTCCGCCAAAAATCGAATGGACGAAATCTGGAAAAATACCCAGTATGGCTTTGAATGGTGTTAATGCCATCGAAAATACTGTCTTAAATACTTTTGAGACTCCACTGGTATCAGAAATATTCAAGATTTCATTCAGGATTTCTGCGAAATGTATGGGGGAATTAGTTGATAACAATGAGTGAATCTCTGCAGTCGTCCTTGCGACTAGGAGATCATACGTTTCTTTTGATGACGTGAGCCTGGTCGGCGTCTGAAGAAGCACTGTTTTCATTCTGCTTAAAGTATCTATTCGAATAGAAGTAATTTTCAAGTTGGGCCATGCCCTTGCCTCCCTGTCTGGAAGGGAGCTGGGGAACAATAAGCGTCCACAGCACTTGACCTTCGCAGTCGTAGTTAAGAGATAAGGAGTCCCGGGCATAAGACTACAGCATCTGCGGTCCACAATTAGAACGTAACTCCCATTATAGAGTCTTTGAAAGAATGGTTCTATCTCTGTTGCAGGTGCGCCTAGTTGGTGACATGAAAGTTATTTTGAGGTCCCTTCACAGGCTCCATGCAAACTAATTCCATCACACAGAAGTGTACCGCTCAGTGACATCGCACAAATATTGCCACTAAGAAACACTTTCTGTCCTTTATTACCGACACATGCATGTGAATAGGGCAAGTTCCATGTTGTCTTAATGTACCCTTTTCCCAATTTTTCGTACATGCCAGCCTGTATATATTTTTGGCAGTATTGAAACCTGAAGGTTGATATTGGAATATTAATTATCCCATGTATTATCCATTCACTGACAGGTCGTTCTGACATTGTCACTGGTAATCTCTCAAGTTTCTCAATGCTCAGGATTGTATAATCAGCACCCTTCTGGGCCATACTGATTTGTTTATCAGTAAGGTTAAAGATATTGAATAGTGACGTTGTGTTGATTAAACGCCAAGGCACATAGCCTGAACGCAGATTTTGTAACGTCCAGCCAAGTTGTACAATAGAACGCAATTGGGACTGACCGTGTTGTAACAACAGTAAGTCTTGCGATAATATGTCGATTGCTGAAGACACAATGCTGTCCAGAGAAAAAATTCTGGAGGACAGAGTCATTAACCCATTGTCCACTACAGAAAGTGATTTTTCCAAATTAATACGGTCAATTTCCCGTATACTTTCTGCTGTCTCAATTTGAGTCACCTTCCAGGCCTCGTTGTATGCTGCATATACAGAGGCTGCTATGAAACGTTTCCGACGCTGTTTGCGCGGTCCCATAATGAAATCACGCAAGTCAGCACCATCAGTAAGTAAAGTTAGGTGTTGCTTAATTTCTGCCAGTGTGGAAGTTTGTAGCCACTGAAGGCATAATTTGCCCACACTGTAGGTGGTTATTATCCCTGGGTGTTGTCTTTGGGAATATCTAGGGTCTGGCCTGGTCATTTTGAACCCCTGTGTTTTGTTCAGGAATCTGTCTTGACAGTTATTAGTATCTGTGGGCCAGATCAACCACTTTTTCCAATCAGGATGTGTTCTGTTTTGGTTTAATACATAATTTACGTCTTGGATTTTGGCTAGGCCAAGACAGGTAGTTTGTTGAACAGTGTCATTTAAAAATATAATTTGTTCTGGGATCATGCAGGCTCTAAACAAAGATTCTATACCTTGTACTTGCCATTCTTTCGTTCCCCAAACACTTTTTACTTCAACATTTTTGTCCCAATAATCAAAACCAAAAGTATTCATTTGTTCAAAGAATGAGTCTGAATATATCAATTTCGTGTTTGTTATCATGGTCTTTGTCCCTGTCTTATTTGACAATTTGAAATAAAATGTTTCAGCATTACTTGAGTTGAAACCTGAAAAGTATGAATATTTGTCATAAACGGTTCTTGAGCTTCCTTTTGGAGGGGTTGCACAATGTTCCCATTGATTATAATTTAAAACATTTCTAGGTTGTGCAGATCTATGTAGAAAATGGTTACCATGGTGGTTATAACAGTACATACTATCATAATTTGTCGAACCCTGCAAATAATCATGTTTGGTAAATTTAGCAGACATCACTAAGTCAGACATCATATTATTTATACTTTCAAAGTCCCAATCATCAGCAAATGAGCTTGGTTTTACAAAGTCACTCAACGAGATCTTAATTTGGTGTGGATATTTCAGGATTTCAACCGGACCATAAATTTCGTAGTCAGTGTTGTCCCATGCTACCCCACCCGGTATAGGATTGGCTGTGAAGTTGACTGAAGAAAGTTCTCTTTTCTCGACGTGTGAGGATGTGTGTGGTTTGAGGATCAAGTTGATTTTCTGACTTGCTGTGTCCATTTTAGCATATTTTCCCTCAATGAAGCGTCCCAAAGTTAGTACCATGATGAGCCAAAGTATGAGGATAAATGCACCAAAACCCACCCAAAATTCAATCCATGGAGAAATCAGATATGTTTCTTTCAGTTGTTTCAAAAGTACTTTAACTTTATCTTTAAAGGTTTTTGTTGATGGCTGTGTTTTTGATTCAGTGAAGCCTTCAGAGGAATCATCGAAGTTTATGAAGTAGCCGGATGCAGTTCTGTCAATTGTTCCAATTGCTTCAGGATTACTGTTTCTTGCATAGTCGTTTGTTACTTCATTATAGATTGGTGTGTCTCTGCTAAATGTTTTTATTTGGGTTTTCAGAGGTCTAAGTTCCATTGCATTGTTGCATAGTCCTTGTTGTAGTTCTGTAGGCGTTTCGAATGTGATTAGCCTCTTAGATTGAACCTCTGTGTTTGTAGCAAATCTTGGTGTTCTACTACTTTTTGGGAGTCCACTTGGCCTACTATTTGTTAACGGCCAGATGATTGTGGTTTTACCAGGTCGATGGATACAACTCGGTTCTCCTTTTTACCAGCAAGCGGCGGTAGTACAACTGATCTTGTCCCGTTGATAGACAAGACAGGAACTGCTTTTCTGTAAGAAGGCCCAAATTCCTTCTTTACCGCGATCTTTTCTCTAACTAGATCCCCGACTTTTGGAATCCAGACAGGTCTTGCTGGGACAGGTGGTGGTTCTTCAGTGGTTGTTGGCTGCTGTTTCAACTTTATGTTGCTCAGGTCTTTTCTTGTTTCGTTTAAGTCCTGCAAAATAGCCAAACGATCTTTGATATCAAAGCTTTTTTCCTTCACCACTGAAGTCTGACTGTCGAGGTCTAAGACTAACATCCTAGTTCCAAACAATAATTCGTACGGACTGAATCCCTTCAGAGAATTTCTTGGCAGGTTATTTAGACTACGTTGGACACTTATTAGATGTTTGACCCACCCAGCTCCCGAACCTAATATCCTTTCTGTTATAGAGCTTTATGCCTTGGTTTTTTCTTTACACCATCCCGTATCCCTCAGGAAGGAAGTGAGAAGAGTCCCGCTGTGCTATGCTCATTTGGCCATGTTTCCCCTCAGGCTGGAGGGCTAGAGTGAAAACAATGGTCAAACGTAGCATGCTTCTAGCGTATATGCCATTTAGACTCGCAAATCTTTGTATAACAGTCCAGACGTCAGCCGAGCGCTGGTGATCTACATTATAAGTGGAAACTAGCCTGTATATGTTAATCGGACGCTTTGCTTTTTACTGTTGATCTTTTCTTTGAGTGAAACAACACGGTATTACACCGTTTCTCTCACCACTGCGATTTCTGTTACAGTTTGGGCAGTTTTTTACAAACATGGTATGATGCAGGCTCATGCCTGGCCACCAGTACCTTGATTGTAATTCTTCCAGAGAATCTTTTAGTTTGAGGTGTCTGAGACCCTCGCCCATATGTGCGTCTGCTATTAACAAGGTTCGCCTGTCCATGTTTGGAATCACTCTATCCCCCACTCCAGGGATTCGAGCAAAAGGGACGGAGTTTGCATCGATTATGTATGTATAATTGAGTGGATAGTTGATCGGTAGCGCTGAGCAGTCGCCTTTTGATGACGTTTTCACCGCCAGCACTGTTTCACCGTCAATATACTTCACTGTACGCTTTTTTCGAGCTACGGAAGCCGATTTAGTTGCTACCGCTGTGACTGTCTCAGCCAATGAATTCCCTGCAACGTGAACGCCATCACGCTGATGACTCAGTGTATGTATCACGTGAGTGTTTGGTAGTTCTTTTTGTAACAGAACTATTTGTTCCCAAAGCAGTTTTTGCTTTATTGTTGCACCTGTGTCATCTTTGTAACCGTTTTGAATCCATGTCTGCAAATCGTTGTTATATGATTTGACGCAGTAATATGCTTCGGACACTATAAGTGTCGGGAATTCGCGATCCGCATTATCTAGCGCCATTTTTAATGCTATTATTTCAGTCTGTTGTTCTGAATTAGTTTCTACTGAGTGTGTTTTTGTTAATAGAGGTCTTAGATTACCTCCGCGCCACACTTCTTTTGTAATCTCACATGTGGGGTTGTATGCTTGTTCTCCCCAAACGGAGGGTTGAGCATGTCCGTCTGTATAGATTACACAAGGGTATTGTCGTAAGGGCAGAATGTCGATTGGCAGAGGGAATGTTCTTTCATATTCTAGATTTTTCAATTCCTTTAGTTCTGGATCAAAGTAGTAGTATACTTTGTCCGTTGTAATTGAATTCACCCATTGTATCCATTCCGGATTCAATGTTGTTGTTGGTAAATTACACGGTGTTGTTAATGCCTCAAAGGCTGATTCTGCTGTTCTGACTGTGATGTGTCTACCGTCCGCTTGATCTTTTTCTCTAGCTATTGCGGTTTGAACTGCATGAACAATGTTTTCTTTAATGCTGAATTTCTTTTCAGCTTCTGTGTACAAGTGTGATTTGAATGCAATTGGTACCTTTTCTCCCTCATTAGAGGTCAGGTATGTGAATCCGCATCTTCCTGGGATGACTCGAATCACAAGATTGCGTGTGTTATCACGTGTTTCTAATTTTGTTTTAATTAACATGTCTGTTTGTCAGGATCTCAGAATTTCTGTGTGTATTTGAGTCCAATTGGTTCTTTTAAAATCTGGTTTTATTAGATCATAAAGGGGTTTGACCCTTTCTGCGTAATTTGCAATGTATGTTCTTCCGAAATTTAGGAAGCCTAGAATTGACTGTAGGTTTTTTAGTGTTCTAGGTGCTTGGAGTACGGCACATTTCTCTAGGAAATTGTCAGCCAGGCTTTTGCCTTCACTTGATAATTCATATCCTAAGAACAGGACTGTTAGATGGGCAATTCTCGATTTTTTAAAGTTGAATTTGTAACCCTCTGCTGCGAACCCAAGTATTATGGTGTTCACTCTCTTCAAGTGAGTATCCAAGTCATCATCTGTTAGGTATATGTCATCGACATAGGATAATGCTTCGTCATCATATGTTTGTAGTAACTCTGTTACTCTCGCTGAGAATACCCCTGGGCTATTCTTGTACCCCTGGGCTAACCGACAGAATTGTTTTTGAGTGCCATTTATTGAGAACGCAGACAAATATCTGCTCTCTGGTGCTATGTTTTGACAAAAGAATCCATTAGAGATGTCTAATGTTGTTTTGTATTTTTTGCGCACTATGTTATTCATTAGTGCAGCACTATGCGAATTTTGCACTGCAAAAGTTTTGCAACATGAGTTAAGGTGTCTGTAATCCAAAACTAGACGATATGAATTGTCTGGTTTGGAGACAGGAAACAAAGGGTTGTTCATTTGTGAGGTGCAAGTTTCAATCGCCCCCTGGTATTCTAATTGATCTAGAATTTCTTTTACCTGTTTTTTAGCTTCTTACTTGATTGGATACTGCCTTTGTGCAGTAGGTTGTGATTTTAACTGGATTTTGTGAGGAGGAGAGTCCTCATCCGATCCTACATGATTTTTATATAAAGCAGGAGCTTGAGCTACTGCCCACTTTCTGGCAAGTGTGTATTTTTTATGAATTGGGATATGATTTGAGAAGGCAGGCATAATTATTTCTTCGCCATGAGGGCACTCCCTGACAAACTCTGGTGGCCAGTCTTTTTCAGCTAGAAGGATGTCAAAGCCCTTGGAGAGATTATCCCAAAATAGTCCCCTTATTTTTCTAGTCTTATCCCCTTCTATACGTAAAGTTATTTCATATATTTTGTGAGGTTTGCTAACTCTGGTGTCTGCAGTTTCCACTTGAAGATATTCATTCGTGTCCACTGTCTCCAGATGATTCATAAGGACTTTGCGAGCTATGCTCACTTCTGCTGCGCTGTCTAGCATTGTCTGAGCCCATTCTCCGTTTTTCAGTTGTGTCCTCAGTATTCTCGGCATTGTTTACTACCTTGATACTGGCTACCTTCTTTTTTGGAAATTGTAGTTTCTTTTTTAGATGAGCAGATTCCTTTTCTTTGGACTTGGCGTGCTCTTCTCTTTGTTCTGATCGTCCTCTTCTTTCCGAATTCTGCGAGGAAGTCTGAAAAGATTGAGAGGGACGTGTATCAATGTCTTGATATCTATCAGGCTTCTTTATATTATCCCTATTTCTAAGGTTATATCTTTTCCCAGAGGGGTCACTTTGGGGTGACCTGTGTCTTTGGTTCGGAGATTTTTCTCTCCGCCGAGGAGACCTTCCTCTGGACTGGAATTTCTTTTCTTTAGGATTGGATTGTTTGTTTCCATCCCAGCTCTTTTTTTGTGATGTTGAATTATTATTAAAAAATATTTTTCCAGGACTTTCAATCAGTTGTGGTTTTACTGGTATTCCACCTAAACTATCTCTACCTAGTTCCTCATAGGATTTTTCTATAATTCTGGCAATTTCAGCTAGTTGGTCTGCTATATCTGTCTCCTTTAACCTCTGGCGGATCGCCACGTTTGCTGCTTCTCCCTTTATGTTGGCTAATAATATAGCCGAGACCTGCTTGAAGTCTTTTAGTAATTTCATACCAAGAGTTAAAGCGGGTTCTGGACCGTATTCGTCTTGAATTTGTTTTAGCACATCTGGTATTACCGAAATGGATGGAACACCGTGCGTTTTTGTGTAGATGGAAGCAAAGACTGTACCCCAAGTGTCACAGTCCTCCACGTGTGCTGCGATTCCCATTGGAAGACAGATAGTCAGAATCCTGTGTTTTTCTAACGGGGTGGTGTCTGGAAACACCGCCTCTATTTGGGTGATTTTTTGTGCTAACCAGAATGGTATTTGTTCCCATTTAGCTGGTACCTTACCTAGGCAGGATTGTATGTTCTGTGGTATGATTTTATTTGTGTTTCCCTGATGAGGGGTCAGCTGTGGAATTTTAATTGCTGGTTGAATTGTTGAAGTCCGCATCACATATTTGACTAATTGTCTATGTAATTTTATTAATTGTTTTAGCTGTGTTAAAAGCTCTGCTGCAGACATCCCATCGATGTCTGGATGTGGTGTGTATCCGGCTAGAACCGGCCACGTTGCTCCTGGTCTACCTAATGGACCGAGCCTGGTGATGTGATTATTATGTTTTAGGGCGCCATTAAATAAGAGCAGATGCTCTTGAAATTTAAGTGGTACTTCCACCTCCTCGAAAGGAGTGTACTCATTAGGAGGTTCCTCTGTTTTGTAATAGTGGAAGACCTTTGTTACAGCATTAGCTGCTGGAAAGTTTATCCATGTGTAGAATACCTCTGTCTGCCGATATTCGTGTGCCTCAATTACGAATATGACTGTTCCACCTCTAGGTGTCAGTCCATTTTCTATAAGTTTTAAAGTTATAGATTTTCTTGTGTTGACCGGGATGATTATTATACCCGGGTCTGCTTCTTGCATAGCAGTATCAGCTGCTGCGAGTTCAGTTGCTATTCTAACTGCCTGTCTGTCTCCTTCACTGTCTGACATTGTACTGTCCAGAAGGTTATTTTGTTTGTTTGCAGATCAGGTTCTTATGGAAACAAAAATTAGATGCACAATATTTTGGAACAGTGTATCCTTCAACGTTGACTAAACCAAGGACCATACATAGGAGTTTCCTCCTGCGAGGTCTGGCGGATATTACCTTTCACCCACTCCAGACGTCTTTGGAGTATTATGGGAAAAAAGGGGTCTGAGTGAAAAAGCGCGACTGAGTTACTCTAAATGTCTTACCTATCCAAACGCGTTGGGCGCCATGTAGTGTAGTTCCTATTATCCCAATAGGCTCTGCGCATTGGAATAATACCTTCAATAGTATAGGCCTAGACCAGACGTTAATTAGGTCTACTACTGTCGATATTAGACTTAAAGTTTTGGGTTTGCCAGCTAGCTCAGAGTTCACTAGAAACTTTCTCGAATAGGCAAGGAGGAGTTGAACCTCCCTGGATAGACAAGAAGGGATTTAGTTTCTGACAACCATAGAACATGACAACTTTGCTCTCCCCTAATCAAGAGTCGTGTGAAAACAAAAGACGACTTATTTTACTCAGTCAGTACGTGCATTCTTAGTCTCACCAGATTGTAGAGAAAAGGAAGAGACGGGCGTGTTCAATAAAAGATGTTATTTATTGATCAGTCTCTTTTCTCATACAAGAGAAATGGATCGATATTATTGCAATACTTATGGTTAAGTAAAGTGCATACATTAAAAGCAGAAGTATAAAATAATACTGTAAAAACATTGATATGGTTTCTAAGCCATACGATGGTTTAAAATGGATAAAATAGATACATACACATATACATTTGACTAATCGTACTCAACTGGTGTTTCTAACTACGCCTACCCCAGATGTACCTGACCTAAGCCTATTACGTGGGCGGGAATAGAAAGTAGCAGTTTAAGTTAAGTTTGTTTTGCCAAGTGACTGACTAAAGAATTCTCTGCAAGGGGTTATTCAGTTCTGTACCTGGAATCTAGGATGAATGAGGGATGGTATCTCTCGTCTCTGGTCTCGATATTCCAGGCTGCCTGCGAGGGCTACCCGGAAGCGCCGGAGCTGGATTTCTCGGCAGGAGAAAGCAGCGTCTCGTTCTCAGCGCGTCAGGAAGGCGGGGCTGCGCCAGCGGGGTCTGCTTTGCTCTGCGCTTCGGCAAGTCTGGCTGCTCCGATCTCGTCACCACCGCGTGTCTTTGCATAGGGCAATATCGGTAATATTTATACCTTTAAGGTGCCGAGATTGACGTAAGGATGGACATAGATACGTCAATAAGGATGTCATACGACCTGGTCGTTAGCACATTCTTTTGCTGAAGTTCTCGGTGAAATCAAAACAATGGCCGCAGGGTTTTTCCCAGGTTGTCATAGGTTTGATTTGTTTTGAGAACTCCGTATGCCTTATCAGGGGCTGGAGGAATATCGCTTGTCTAATTAGATGGCAAGCGTTATGACCTAATCAGATAACACGTTCCTGTGCCGTAGTGTGGCTTAATCAGATAACGGTTCCTGCATCATGGGGGTTTTCTGCCTCATGGGATGGCTGCTAGTTAACTTGTTAACCAGAATAGGGTCAGGAATAGGGGGATCGATACAGAACCTATAGGAATACATCACAGTGTTGGCTGTTTTTTTTCCAAAGAGGATGAATTGGCTTCTCTTTTTGAACTGTTGACAATTGATCTGAAATAAATACATTGGAGGACTACCTTGTTGGACCATTTGCACAAGAACAAATTGGATGCAACTATATTATTATGGATTATTCCAAGAACTGACTGTGGAATTGTGATATATATTCTTTCAAAATTAACTGGTTGTGATAAATGTTGTTGCTCTTGGTTGGACCTATTTTGAAATATTTGATTGCCCTAGCTTACTATAATTAACACTGAAACTTACGGTTGGGTTAGTGCTCAGGGAGGATTGTATGCACATTATTATTTTTCCTATTGGGAGCCAGTGGAGGGATCCCAATCTGTGTGCTATTGGCTCATACTTGGGAATGTCCAGCACCATCCTGGCTGCTGCATTTTGCAGGCGCTGTAGTTTTGCCAAATGCTGGACCTGGATCCCTGCATGAAGAGCGTTTCCATAGTCCAGCCTCGATAAGGTCAGCGTTTTTACCACTGTTTTACAGGATTCAAGGGGAATGAATGGCAGGAGTTTCCTGATCATTTTCAGGATGTACCAGATGGATGATGCTAATTTGTGAGACTGTGCCTCATATAACAGTTTATTGTCCATGAGTACTCCCAGGTTTTTTACCTTATTGACTGGGGATGGGCGATTGCCTAGGCTATCTGGCCACCAGTCCTGGGACCAAATTTGCATGTCTGTTCTCAACAGCATGACTTCGCTTTTATCCCCATTTAATTTTAGGCAATTGCCCTGCATCCATTGGTTAATCTGTTTCATGCAGTTTTTAAACCTGTCTGCCGGCTCTTTGACATTGTTTGCGATTGACACCACGATTTGGGTGTTGTCAGCGTAGGAGACCAGCAGGAAGCCGCAGATCCTTATTATTGCCGCCAGGGGTGTCACGTACAGATGAAATCGAGTGGGACTTAGCGAGGACCACTGGGGTACATCACATGGAGAGTTAAAAGATTTAGATTTAGCCTCTCCAAGCTCTACTGGGAAGGTCCTGTTGCACAAGTAAGAGGCCAACAGAGTTTGAGCAGACTTGTGCACTCCAGCTTCTGTTAGACGGATGAGGAGAGTGTCATGGTTTACCGTATCAAAGGCCGCCAAGAGATCCAATAAGATCAAGGCTGCCTCTCCTCCAGCATCCAGTGCACTCCTGAGTTCCTCAGTAGCCATCAACAGTGCTGTTTCTGTTCCATGCCCTTCTCGGAAGCCAAATAGCGAGTGATCTAAGGCATTTGCCTCAGCGAGAAATTCAGACAGCTGTCTATTCAGTAATTTCTCCAGAACTTTAGCGGCAAACGGAATTCTCGCAATGGGTCTGTAATTACCTGGTTCTTGTGGGTCTAGGATAGGTTTTTTTTAGTAGCGGCAACACTGAAGCTGTTTTCCATGCCTCCGGAAAGTGGTCGGATTTAATTATTTCTGTGAATAGCAGACCTAATTGCTCACTCAGTAGGGCAGGGAAGAGGTGCATCATCTTAGGTGGGCAAGGGTCAGTTGTACCCCCGGATTTAGTTGACCTAACCACCTGAGGATCTGCTCTGTTGAAGGTGGATGAAAGTGAAATGAGTGGTTCCGTGTAAATGGTGGAGTTTCATCCTTCGGTTCTGTGTTGGGCAGCGTGTGAATAGGATTTACTGTCCTCTTGAAGGACTCATATACTATGGAGACTTTATCTACAAAAAACTGGCCCAGATTGTTACAAAAGATCGAGCTCATTTCTGCTTTACATGGAGCTATCAATTTTCGTTAGTTTTTTTAACTGTGGAGAAGAGTTCTTTGCTGGAATTTTCCGCCTCCTCTATTTTTTGTGAGAAATATTTGCTTTTTTCTGCTAATATTTGTTTTTTGTAGATAGCCAACGAGGTTTTGAAATCCTCTTTTAACCCTTGATCATAGTTCGACCTCCATCTTTCTTCTAACTTTATGCAGTGTTGCTTTTGTGTCTTTAGTGAGTTTGTAAACCATGGTTGGGAAGGAGTTTTCCTCCTCGACGTATTTTTTTTTGAGGAACTGCTGCTTTAATGGCCGAGAGTATCCAGCTCGAAATTTGGTTTGAGGCTACGTTGCAGTCTTTGTCTAGTTCCGGGATTGACCTTGTTAGATGTTCCTTTAGTTTAAGGGAGCTCGTTTTTGACCAATTACAGTATGTAGCGTGCTTATGTGGTAGAGCAGATACAGCTATATCCTTTTCTACGTTTATGGCACATATTATTGCCTTATGTCTGACCAGTATTTTTGAGAAACGAGGGTACCCCATAAGTTAAACCTGGGGTTGAGAGATTTTTTTGGAAAAAACAATGGTTTTGGGTGGCCTAAAAAAAAGGTCCTAAACAATAAGGTATAGTTAAGTTGTTGAATCAATCTAGGGAGCAAGGATTTTTGGTAGGGTAACATATGAAAGAATATTTTATTTCATATTCTCAAGCATGCATACGTTTCAGGTGCTCACATTGGTGACAGGGTGCATAGTGTGACTTTGGTGAAAAAGTAAACAAAGTTATACACAAAATGTCACAGAAAACAAGGTATAGTCCACAAAAATATATACAATGAGGTGGGGGGAAGGATTTCCTTGGTTGGGTCGACGGTGTTTTGATCTAGGCGATTTTAGATCATCATCAGGACGTGGTGAGCTTCCTGAAACTGCATTAAGAATGAAGTAATTTTAGTACTAGAGCCCTACATGAATAGATTCTTAGCAAGGTGATTTTGGTGCTCCCAGTGGCATGTATGAACATTAGAAAGCATGCACATTGTTCAAGTTCTGATGGGTTTATTAACCGTGTATTATCGCGCTTTAGTGCTTATTCAAAGGAGTTAATTAGGGTTCATGCGTGATCGCGCCTCCATGGTAGGTCGGTGCTTACTCAATCAGATGGCAGAATTAATTTGCATCTGGATAGGACAGTGGAGTGCTCAATCGGTAGATCTGAGAATGGGGAGTACAAAAAAGGGGGGGGGGGATTTTGTCATCCTTGTAGAGGCAGAGGTACAGGTCAAGCATCCCAAATTGAGGATGCTTGACATTTGTAAGTAATCCTTCATTAGGACACATATTGAACCATGTGTACCTATACAAGGATGACAAAATCCCCCCCTTTTTTGTCCTCCCCATTCTCAGATCTACCGATTGAGCACTCCACTGTCCTATCCAGATGAAAATTAATTCTGCCATCTGATTGAGTAAGCACCGACCTACCATGGAGGCGCGATCACGCATGAACCCTAATTAACTCCTTTGAATAAGCACTAAAGCGCGATAATACACGGTTAGTAAACCCATCAGAACTTGAACAATGTGCATGCTTTCTAATGTTCATACATCCCACTGGGAGCACCAAAATCACCTTGCTAAGAATCTATTCATGTAGGGCTCTAGTACTAAAATTACTTCATTATTAATGCAGTTTCAGGAAGCTCACCACGTCCTGATTATGATCTAAAATCGCCTAGATCGAAACGCCGTCGACCCAACCAAGAAAATCCTTTCCCCCCACCTCATTGTATATATTTTTGTGGACTATACCTTGTTTTCTGTGACTTTTTGTATATAACTTTGTTTACTTTTTCACCAAAGTCACACTATGCACCCTGTCACCAATGTGAGCACCTGAAACGTATGCATGCTTGAGAATATGAAATAAAATATTCTTTCATATGTTACCCTACCAAAAATTCTTGCTCCCTAGATTGATTCAACAACTTAACTATAGCTTATTGTTTAGGACCTTTTTTTAGGCCACCCAAAACCATAGTTTTCCCCCCCCCCAAAAAAATAATAATAATAATTATGTCTGACCAGGGCACTGGTAGGATTTCTAGTGTCCTGGTATTCTTGTTGGAGGTAAAAATCCCATCGAGCGTGTGCCCTGTCTCATGCGTGTTAAGCTTTACAATCTGATCCATGGCTAGGTTAGATAGTGCATCTATCAGTGTTGTTATGCTGGTGTCTGAGCTCTTTTCTAGATGCAAATTAAAATCACCCAGAACCGTAAAGTTGGAGTTCTTCACACTAGATTCCAGATATGGGCTCAACAATTGGATCAATGGTGTTTCTGCCCTTGACGGTCTGTAAATCAAAAGGCCTTTAAACGTATCGTTGTTGGTAACGTTTATTTGAAAGTGCAAAATCTCACAAACTGGATTACTGCCCTGATTTAAGCCCTTGGCCATTAATTCATTTCTATGGATGATGGCCAGGCACGCGCGTTTCCCCTTCCTGTCTGCCCTGATGATTGAGTATCCTTCAGAAATTGCTAGTGCTAGATCAATATCAGAGGCCTCGTCCGCCCACGTCTCGGTAATGAGGATAATATCACAGTTTTGGGTTTTTATGAGTTCTGCTGTTTCTGAATTGTGTTTGACTAGTGACCGCACGTTAATTAGCCCAGCCCTGATGGTCTTGATAGTAGGCCTGTTACTCGGCGTACACCGAGTATTCTGCCTTCTACTCTGTGTGAAATTCAGGGATAACCGACATATCGGGCAAGGTTTGGCTTTTTTCTGCACTGGCAATGTGGGACAGGACGATTCAGGTACAATTGCAAGTAGCTCATGTCTAGAGTAGCAGATCCTCTTTGAACCTGTAATTGTGTAGGGGTTATGGGCCTGGGCTCGGTCCAGGGGCAGAGCTGCGTGTCCGTCCTAACATTGGCTTAAGTATGTAAATTTGCGGCAATCGACTAGACCGCTCTGCGCCGGAAGTGCCCCCAGCCAAGAAGTGAGTCAATCCTGTCCCCGTCTAAACCCTCCGTTCAACCGGCACTTGCTGTGACGGACCGGGTTGTTTGGGGCAGAGCTTCGCAAGCTTACGGGGGAACAAGTGTGCAATGTGCAAAATGGCAGGTAAAAACAGTTATCCAGGTTTTGTTATTAAAAATGAAATAGAGCGTTTTAAAAAATCAACAGTGACAATCACCGTCTTTGGAGGAGAATTAGTGCAGCCTCATGGGACTTATGTGACCTCACTGACGTCACGTACGCGGACGCCTGGGCGGGGTCGCGTGATGCCATCCCCCCGGCGCGCAGGGATGCTGGGCAAAAATCTTTCCGGATCCAGTCTCACGCCTGGGGATAATTCTACGTGAAGGAATCTGCGGCTAGTAGTCTCTATCAGATATCACATGTGACCCTTAGCATACAAACCCCCCAAGCCCGCTCAAGTAGCCGAAAATTTATAAGACTTGTTACTTTCCTTGTCTGTCTCAAATCAATCGAAAATTGTTATTCGCAGCCAGCGACAAAGGTGTTTTGAAGGATGTACAAAAATGAAACAATACATTCACCTTTGTAGCCACACAGGAACGTTTCGCAGATATAACACTTAAACAAGGATAGAAGTTTAAGCTGATCCAAAGTTCACTCACTCGAACCAAATGCATTTTAAGTTCTCAAAACTTTGACTCCACAATTTTTCGGCATAGAATTACAGAACATGTCCATGCTCGTTGGGGCCGTGCTTCCCAAATTTTTTTAGAACAACACAATTTTTAGAAAGCAAACTTTTGTAACGTAACTAAAGCATCAAGTGGTAGCGCACTGTCATTTAGACATTACATGTTCCACTGAAACAGCCACTAAATTTACACAGATCGTTTAACTCAGGGGTCCCCAAACTACGGCCCCCGGGCCAAATCTGGCCCGCCTAATCAAATGGAGTGGCCCTCCTGGTGCGTCCACATCCACAGCGTCAGCTCCCGGAATGTGGTCAGGCACAGAGTTATAGTTATTCCCATGTAGCAGTACGCTCTGTTGTGCCTGATTTAGATATGGATGCCTTGGACAGTTTTACACATGCGCAGTTTTACACATGCGCAGACCGAAGCCTGCGCCGTCTGCGACTTCACCGGACGGCGTCCACGCGCGTCTTACATCACGCGTTTCTGTGCGTGGAGGGTGCGCGGGAAAGAGACCGGTGTCCGGGACAGGCTCAGGGACCAGGAGCGGCGCGGGAGCCTTGTGGGCCGGTGAGTGGGACCGTGGATGGAGCAGGTGGCAGTGGGTCCGCGGATGAGGAGAGGGCCATGGTGGAATGGGTGCGCAGGAAAGAGACCGGTGTCCGGGACAGGCGCGGGGACTAGGAGCGGCGCGGGAGCCTTGTGGGCCGGTGAGTGGGACCGTGGATGGAGCGGGCGGCAGTGGGTCCGTGGATAAGGAGAGGGCCATGGTGGAATGAGAGGTCCATTGAGGCTGGGGGGTCCATGGAGGCTTTTCATTTTATGCGTTTTTCTATAGCGCGGACTTTACTCGAAGGTGTTAGGACGCTTCACAATAGGAACAGAACTGATACATGAGAACATTACAAGTGAGCAAATTACAAAAGCAAAGGTTACATTACATGAGGCAAAAGAGGCAGCAAACGGTGCATTACAGGAGGAAAAAGTGACATATGTGCAGAGTCTCAATTATAATGTATGTACAGCACGTTAAAGGCCCTGGGGCGCTGTTATTTTTTCTTTTCGAGATACATATTAATTAGGGTTTTACATGAGTAAAATAAAGATAAAGATATACCACAAAGACACTTCCTCATCTTTTCTTTGATGGTTCTGCTTGTGGGTGTTGCGCTGACAGTTAAACCAGAAGCCCAATGGGTACACATTTCCCCCAATTCGTTAAAAGTATGTGAGATAGTGTTTTTAAAATAAAATCACTGTATTTCCCTGCATTTACTATGTTTAACACAATTGCGATCGTCTGAGAAGATAGGTGGAGGAGAGGGAGGGAGTGAGCGGGGAAGGGGTGCTGCAGTGTCAAGGAGGAAGGGGGATGTGGGAGAGGGGAAGGTGTTGGCAGATACCATGGATGTGTATTCTGAATATAGCTTGGACAAAATGTTATCTTTTTTGCTCGAGTTGATTTTTTAGAAATGCGGTCATGGAGTTGTCTGCCTGTGGTGAACTGTATCCATGTCCGACAGGTGTGTGGCCATAGTGTGGAGAGGTCTTTCCATTCCGAAAGAGTGAGTTTGGGATCACTTGACACAAGTCTATACCAAAGAAGCCCACGGAAATGAAATCATTGCAGGAGAATAATACTGGTCGTCACTTTGGCCCATATCATTTCCTGTTATAAGACTGACCCCGGCCCCTCATCACAGACAGGAAAGTTGATGTGGCCCCGGCCGAAAAAAGTTTGGGGACCACTGGTTTAACTGATTAAACTCTAGTGCACAAAAAAATGATAATGTGTGGAAATCGGGTTTCAGTGAATATTTATCATTTGTGCATAACCGAGTAATGTGTCTTTATTTGTTTTGATCCTATTAAAATCTTTGTTTCCATCACACTGCAGAATTACAAAAAATGTGCTCCATTTTTGCTTTACTATATGCAGAATGTGTACAGTTAGTTCATTTACAAGAATTTACAAGCTATTGTGTTATAAAAAAAGATGGCACCCGACAGCTGTTTCTTCCACTCTCCCTGTACCCTAGCAAAATTCACTTGAATTTTCTTTCTCTGACTGCAAAGTGAGAGGAGTTAGTGAGCAATTTGGCAGACAACAGTCTGATATTTGACCTGTCTTTGCAAATGTGACAAGATAAATACAGATTTTAAAGGCATCTTTATTGGTTGGACTTTCACAAGCACCAGAAATAGGTTTGTGACAGTCTGGGCAACACTGCAAGAGTGTCCACAGGGACAAGCCTGTTATTTAAGTGTGGGATTACTGCTGACATCAAAACAACAGACACTGCAATAAAACTGTTTCCCAGGGAGAGGGAGGTGAACTTTCAATGTTCATTAATAAGACTTCTTCAAAGTCACGAGTCTACATAACAGTTTCCCCTTGTTTAATCTAGTAAAGGGAGGGTAATTAATAGTAGTTTTAGTCTGCGTTATTGTAATCTTCAGTGAAGTTATAAACGCTAGAACACTTTGCCACAGCGCACGTGGACTCCAGATTACTTTTCATAGATATAATGCACACTAAAATGTCGCACAGGATACGCGTCCATTACCCTTATGATGATAAACGCCCTGCAATAGCCTATGAGAGCTAAGTATTTTTTTTGTGTCCTAGAAATCCATTGAGGCTCTCTAATGACCAGTTTCAAGCCTGCACTGACCATGCGGCAGCCAGACTCATGCTGAAACTCCCCTAACAGAGTTCCACAGACCATAAAAAGATTTTCTTCAATATCCTGTTAGTGGTCTTTAGATCTTTGAACGCCGCCAGTCGTAAATACTTGACAGCCAGAGGCACGCACCATAAAACCCAAAGACCCTTAAGATCGACACACATGAATCTTCTTAAGCCCCCCTCATTCAGACTTAAAACCCAAGGTGGCAAATCCTTCTCTGTACTTGGTTCCAAGGCCTGGAATCAGCTCCCCAGCCCTCTGTGGTTCACTGAATTGGAAGCCCTCTTCAACAAGCATTTACAATGCAACGGTTTCGCCTTTAGAAAAGTTAGAGCTATTGGCATTGTAAATGACAAAATTTGTATTTATGTGTTGGTTTTGAAAACTGATCAATAAATGGCATTGTCATTTACATTGCCAATAGCTTAATCTCTCGCAAATGTGAGACCTATTGTACCCTACGGACGAGCTCAGCAGACAGCAATTACTACCCCACACACACACACCCAGAGCCACACACACACACACACACACACACACACACACCCAGAGCCAGACACACACACACCCAGAGCCAGCCACACACACACACACACACCCAGAGCCCCACACACAAACACACACCCAGAGCAGTCACATACACACACCCACTGGAGCAGTCACACACACACACACACACACACACACTGGAGCAGTCACACACACACACACACTCTGGAGCAGTCACATACACACACACACCCTGGAGCAGTCACATACACACACACTCTGGAGCAGTCACATACACACACACCCTGGAGCAGTCACATACACACACACCCTGGAGCAGTCACACACACACACACACTCTGGAGCAGTCACATGCACACACACACACACACTGGAGCAGTCACACACACACACACTCTGGAGCAGTCACATACACACACTGGAGCAGTCTCACACACACACTCGGGATCAGTCACATACACACACACACTGGAGCAGTCACACGCACACATTCTGGAGCAGTCACATACACACACACACACACATACACACACTGGAGCAGTCACACACACACACACACACACAGAAGCAGTCACACACACACACACTCTGGAGCAGTCACATACACACACACACTGGAGCAGTCATACACACACTGGAGCAGTCACATACACACACACACACACTGGAGCAGTCATGGTTTTCAGGTGTTTTAGTCTAATTAGTTCAATGGAAGCAAGACTACAATACCCATAATGCATTAGGTGATGACATAAAGGATGAGGACTGGATACGATGCCCCTAATGACGGAGAGAAGGCAGTCCTGCTATAGAGGTGTGGCACCAGCCTCTCTGTGGGGGTGTGGTTCCACACCTTGTCCCGCCTGGGGTTTTACATTTGAGGCTGTCACAGTGACGGTTTTCAAAGCCTGACCTGTTTTGCGTGACTTTCCGCGGTAATACCACTGGCGCCCCAGGGTTGTAGCCGCAGCAAGTGTAAAACCCGGTGTCATCGAACAGAAATGGAGCAGCCCTTGCTTCCATCAAAATATCCATTCTAAATGTTTGTAGACTCTGGGGGTGAGACTACCACTTCCTAATGGCGAGCACAAACTTGCAGCAGGGCCTTATTGTATGTAAAATAGGCTTCGGTGTCATGTTTATTACTGACGGATAATCTCTTATATATGCCTCTTATTGGGCTCTTGGCAGCATGCCTGATTTGCTGTCTTTCTTACGCCCCGTGCATCGCTTTCTCTCAACGTCATGGAGGTTTGAGCAGAAATATCCTGTGGGGGCTGTGAAACCAGATGTTTGCTGCCTCAGGAACGCTCCCCACAACATTCACAGGAACTGGACGGTCCCAAGGTAAAGGTGCGCGAGTTCATTTACGCTCGCAAACGGATGGTGAAAATGGAATCTCTTGAAAGTTCAAATTTACACAAGGACTTGAGTCGTTGTGTAAAACCTGTGGTTCTTGTGGGAATGATGGATGTTGTGTAGGAAAGAAACAAAGCAATGTAATTCCAGCCCAACGTAAATATGTGCATTGGACCGCGTATGTGGTGGACGTTGGAAACTCAACAGGGTTTGAGGTTTTCCATCAAACTTGTTAGTGTTTGCCGTCTCAGCCTCAAGTAATGCTCCTAGGGCGAGGGCTACACGACGGCTGGTAGGTATCCGACCGACAGCAGCCTTTGGCCCATCTCACTCCACCCAGTAACATGGACAGACGCCATAGGATTGCCTCCGAGAGCACCAATAACGGGGAGCCCTAGTCCTGCGGGAGGGGCCCACGGGAGCCTGGGGGGTCTCCTCCGGCACCCGGGGAGGGAGCGCCGCGACCGGGGGACTCGCACAACTTCACCCGATCCGGCTTTGTCTGTCACTCAGCATTGGCATGTGGGAGTCAGGCAAGGTGAAGAGGCGGGGGCGTGGGGCGGGAGGTGGCGAGGTGGAGAGAGAGCGATGGGTGCAACAGAGGAGAGGCAGGAATGGAGAAAAGAGGGCTAGACAGAGAGTTGAATGGGGTAGAGATAAAGAGAGGGCGGCTAGAAGGAAAGAGGTCAAGGGAGGGAGCGTAGGAGTGAGGGGTGGACTGGTAGGGGAGGTGGAGGAGTGGGGACGAGAGAGAAGAAAATAGAAGCGGGGATGCTGAGGACGAGAGCGCAAGGGGTGGGAAAGCGAGGGACTGAAATGAAATATGTGAAGATAGAAGAAAGATGGAGGGGAGAGGGCGCCGATGGGGTGGAGGGCTGGGCCAGCCGGCGCCACCTGTCCTGATTGTCAAAATATAATCCCTACGTTTTGAGAACATTTCGGCGTTTCGCCTGCCGCGACCCTGTTACATTTTAATCATCTCGGTAAGCATGTCCCAGTGACGTTTTCTGCAAGTCCCTGAAAAATGTATTATTCCCCACAGAGTCGCTCAGTAGAGCTTTTTGCAAAAGAGGCAACCCCAAGGAAAGAAGGAGACAGACGGCGAAACGGAGATGTGATCGAGGAAGGAATAGACAGCGGGAGGGGGGGGCGGGAACGGACAGCGGGAGGGGGGGCTGAGCACAGACAGCGGGAGAGGGTGGGGGGCGGAAGGAACGGCAAGGACTCACCTGGACTTCCTCCGGCGGCGGGCGGCCGCGGAATGGCCAAAACAAACATGGAGGACAAAAAAAATTAAACCCTGCCCACGGCCGCATGACGTTGTCAGAAGGGGCAGGATGAGTAAAAATGGCCGGAACGCCCCCGAATCTGCTCCGCAATTGACGGACAGATCTCTGTTCCAATGGCTAGCCTCCATTTATGGAGCTAGCCAATGGAACAGAGGGCGGCATCCCAAGCCACATACTCTAAAAAGATTTCGCCTTGCGCGAAACGCTGCTTGCGCAGCTTTTCGCCAGGTCGAAACCTAAAAAGGATGCTCCCTAGGAGTAGCATTGTACTTTATAAGTGTATAATTATTCATTCTGGAGCGTGTCTTGCGCAAGAAAAGTGTGAAAATGTTTGAGAGGGAAGGAAAAAGTACAACCTGATGGGATTCCGCTGACTGGTGAGTAAAACGTGTCCCGTCTCCAGGAGCTTCCTCTCACAACAATCAAAACAAGAGCTAGTACTTATTTTTTCAATAAGAGATTTTACTTCATATTTGCTTTAAAATGCCAAACCGTACTCAGCCGAGGATGCGGATGGGTCACTTATGACTTCAACTAAGATTTCTACCATGTGAAACTAGGACTACAGTTAACCTTTTCTTCCGAGGTGTAGCTTTTCATTGATAGCCATAAACTCTAGAAGGGAGTAGCAAGCTAGCTAAAGTTTATACTTTACAACCAGAATGCAGATATTGGGAAGCAGGAAGAAAAAAGAACAAATAGAAGTCTAAAATATACAGAGAAGATCGAGCTTGTGAGCTACTGGGAAAACTCCAACTACCTCATAAGTAACTCTCCTGTGTGCAACCCTGTCTACTAAATTAGAAGCTTTTTCTTGGATGAATTAACATAAGTATACTAAAACTGAAACCCTTACTTAAGACAAAAATATGTGTATATTCAGAAATCTAATGCGGATCTTTGGACAAAAATGGTTGTATTTCCATTCCCACATATATGTGACATTTGATAGCTGAATCATGAGGTGAGAAACGTTTACTGATATTAATTTGTGCCTGAGGCATTGCAGTTATGGTTGTTGTGTATTAAGAACGAAGATGTATTTCATATCAACATCCAAAGCATTTTTTAACTTCACTGCTCGCAACTGTGCCTATGCTCGGAGGTGATCACTACCTGGCTCCGGCGGCAGGGCAGACCCCTGCCGCCGGAGCCAGGGATCGAACCGTGATCCCCAGCGTCCAGCATCAGTCGCCCTGGCTGCGACGCCACACCTCTCCCACTGCATCTGTATCATCAAGTGTTGTAATGAGCTCACCATCCCACCAGGTAAGCATCCATCACAATGCTCTTTGATAGGGACTCTCTCTAAAAAGGAATCCCTCTTGCATATGGGGGCAACTAATGTAATCTTGTCTGATATGTCACTATTACAACTCTAATATTGGAAACTCAGAATGATTTTCATTGAACATAAGTAGCTTTTATTACAGAAAAGGCGGGTGTCCCCTGGAGTAGACTGACACAAAGAAATTCTCTATTTAAAGGGATTTCTCAGGGTCTCCTGGCCCTTTCTAGCATCTGCTTGAGAGTCTGAATCCAAACAATAATACACACTGAACTTGTAGACCAATATCCATGTTGCTGCATCACAGAAGTCAGCAATTGGTACATTCCCAACCAGAACCATGCACCCAAATCCAATTATGTTAAAGTTGGGTGTTCGATTTGTCGCTGAAGTTAGGTTAGCAGATCCGGCTTGCATGGAATTTACTATTGAGCTTCCATGGAAATTTGGAGGAGGTCCGAATATTACCATTGCCTTGCCTAATCTGGCGCAATTAAAATAATTCTCAAAGGCTAGCTCTGCAATGTTACAATTCTTAAGAGGATAAGGGGAATCAGTAGAAAGGCGTAAAAAATGGCCTCCAGCAATCGTTCAAAAGAGCACTCCCAAGAGACCCCAGTTCTAGTCACTTTTTTGCTTTTAGCTGTTACAAATATAGTTAAAGAAGGTGTTCTCCAATCTTTGAAAATGTCTCTTTAAGACTTTGTTGTCAAGGATCTACTCGTGAGATTCCTTACAACATCGCCTGAGAAGAAAACAAGTTACTTACCTGTAACTTTGGTTCCCCAGTATAGGTAACTTTCATAGATTCCCATGCTTTTGCATCATTCCCCGTCGTCGGAATGGGAGTCTCTGTAACAAAAATACCATAGCTGTAGGTACAAAAGACCAAGGAAAAAGGCCTAGGCCTCATTCCCTTTTGTAGCATATCACCCTCTTTGTGTAAAAGAGACCAAACTTAGGCAACAGCCAATCAGAAGTGCCTCACCCCTTAGAACCTTCCTGAAGGAACCTCAGAGCCTCAGATTTTCGTAGCCGTTGTGTACTTAGACACCATATCTGTTGTAGGCTGAGCTTTCCTCGGGGAGGTGGGTGGGCGTATGGGAATCTATGAAAGTTACCAATACTGGGGAACCAAAGTTACAGGTAAGTAACTTGTTTTCTTACCCCAGTATTGGAACTTTCATAGATTCCCATGCTTTTGTATCAGAGTAGCAAGCAGTTAGCAACCAAACCACATTTTGCTTAATAACATTATAGCAATAGACAACATGACTTAGAGATACAAAATGTGTAATACGGAAGGTGGGATAGAAAGGAAAGCTCACCAATTATTGGAAGAGGTTCCGCAGGACAGCCTGTCCTACTGCCGCATCATCTTGTTGTAAGGACTCCAAGCAGTAATGCTTGGTGAAGGTGTGAACGCTGTTCCAGGTAGCAGTTCTGCAAATGTCTTTAATCTGTACCCCCGCGAAGAGGGCTGTCGAAGACGCCACAGATCTTGTGGAATGTGCTCGAATCCTACCAGTCAGAGGTTTTCCTGCAGCAGTGTGACAATGCAGAATGGCACTCGTGATCCATCTTGAAATGCCCTGTTTGGAAAGAGGAAGGCCCTTGCTTGGACCTCCGAAGGCAACAAATAAATGAGAGGATTTTCGAAATCCCTTAGTACGTTCCAAGTAGAATTTCAAGCACCGCTGTACATCTAACAAATGCAATGTTTTTTCTGCTGGTGTAGCCGGTTGAGGAAAGAACGCCTTCAGAATGACCGGCTCATTCAAGTGGAAGTCCGAGGGCACCTTAGGCATAAACTCAGGATTACTTCTCATGATTACAGTGTTTCGTTTGAATTGGAGGAAAGGTTCTTGGATAGACAAGGCCTGCAATTCTCCAACACGCCTAGCCGACGTAAGAGCGAGGAGGTGAGCCAATTTCCATGAAAGGTATTTCATGTCAGAACGATGGATTGGTTCAAATGGGCCTTTCATGAGTTGAGAAAGGACTAGATTTAAATGCCATGTAGGAGGAGGTAGTCTCACTGGTAGATAGATTCTGAACAAGCCCTTAAGAAATTGCTTGACAATTCTGGAAGACCACAAGGAAGGCCCAGACCCAGTCCTTCTGAACCTTGATATTGCCGCCAAATGGACCTTAATCGATGAATGGGCTAGTCCCGACTTAGCCAAGGACAGCAGATAAGGAAGGAGCTGATGAGGCTTGGAAGTGAAAGGATCAATGCTTTCTTTCCTGCACCAGCAACAAAATCTTTTCCACTTAAGACGGTAAGTCCTGTTCGTTGAAGGAGCCCTTCCCTGAGAAAGGACCTCCTTAATCTCTCTTGATAAGGGTAGGTTAACTCTCGCTGCTCAGGAGCCATGCAGTCAGGTGTAACGACTGCAGGTCTGGGTGCCAAACTTGTCCTTCGGACATCGTGAGGAGATCTGGTAGAACCTCCAAAGGAAGAGGAGGGGCTATCGACAACAGATGGAGTTCCGTGTACTAGAACTGCCTCGGCCAAGCAGGGGCTATGAGGATCATCCTGCACGGCTGCACCTTGATCTTCCTGATGAGCCGTGGGATCAGAGATATGGGAGGAAAGGCGTAGACAAATGTCCTTGACCATGCTATCGAAAGCGCACTCCCCAGAGAACCTCGATGGTGAAGCCTGCTTGCATAAGACCGGCATTTCTTGTTGGTCGGAGTGGCAAAAAGATCGATTTCCGGTCTGCCCCACTGGCTGAAGATCTCCAAAACCCTCTGATTCAATTCCCATTCGTGGCTTACTGAGGATGACCTGCTCAGTATGTCGGCGTTTTCGTTTAGGACCCCTGGCAAGTGTTCTGCCTTCAGCGATATCCTCTGAAGAATCGCCCATTCCCAGATCTGTTGAGCTTTGTGCGACAATGGACGAGATCTGGTTCCTCCTTCCTTGTTCACATAGTGCATGGCCGTGGTGTTGTCCATCCTGATAAGCACCTGTGAACCTTCCAGACGAGGAAGAAAAGCTTGCAGAGCCAGTCTCATCGCCCTTAGCTCTAAAAGGTTTATGTGTAGACGTTTCTCCTGGGGCGACCAATGACCTCTGACATGCAGGTCTTGCATCACTGCCCCCCAACCCTCCAACGAGGCGTCCGTTGTCACCACTTGTGGAGACGGGTCGCTTACGAAGGATAGACCTTGGGACAAGTTGTTTTGATCTGTCCACCATAAGGCCGCTTCCTTCATCATTGGAGTGACGGTCACTCCGTCCTCGAATGAACCGTGGACCTGTTTCCACTGGTTGTCCAGTTGTTCCTGCAGAGGACGCATTCTTAGTCTGCACTGGGGAATTAGTGGAATACACGATGAAATCACTCCCAGTAGAGACTTGTAGTGGGGTACTGAAAGACACTTTCTTGCGTGCAAGTCCCGGGCCAAGGTCTGTAATTTTTCCCTCCTTTCCGGAGTAGGGAAGGCTTTTGAGAGCTTTGAATCCAAGATGGCTCCTAGGAAGCGAGCCTTTCTGGACGGGACCAGGGAGGACTTTCCGTTGTTCAGAGTGAGTCCCAGATTCTGAAACAAATTGGTACAAGCTTGAACAGCCTTGTGCGCTGTCTGCCTGGACGGAGCTTTCAGCAACCAGTCGTCCAGGTAGGGGAAGACTTGGAAATGGTTCCTTCGCAGGAAAGCTGCTACTGGCGCCAGCACCTTCGTAAAAATTCTCGGGGCTGAGCGGAGTCCAAAGGGTAAAACCCTGAACTGAAAATGGCTCTTGGCTACTGTGAATCGCAGGAACCTTCTGTGTGCTGGGTGAATCGGAACGTGGAAATACGCATCCTCGAGATCGAGCGTGGCCATGAAATCCCCCGGGCTGATAAGCTTCAAGATGTCCTGGAGAGAGGCCATCCGGAAGAACAGGGAGATGAGATAGGTGTTTAGCTCCCTGAGGTCTAAAATGGGGCGCCATGTCTCTAGCGTCTTCTTCACCAGGAAGAACCTGGAATAGAATCCTTGCCCCCTTTGGTTTGAGGGGACCGGCTCTATCGCTCCCATTCCGGAGCATCTGTTGGACCTCGAGCCGCAGGAGACGCTGGTGTTTCAAAGGAATGGCTGCCGGGGCTTGGGTGGAGGGACTTGAGTGAATTCCAAGGTATGCCCTTTCCGAATGATGTTGAGCACCCAACGGTCCGATGTTATCCTGGACCAGTTGTGAAGGTATTTGGTGACCCTGCCTCCAACTGATGATCTCTTGAAGGAGGGTCCAGTAGGAAGAGCCAGGAGGCCGCTAATGGCGCTTGGACAAATCTCGTCCTCGTCCAGCCTGTTTCCCCTTATTGTAAGCGAAACAAAAGGGGATGATAGACGGAGCGTTTGAGCAAATCAAGCATCCTGGGACCGGTTTCGGATTCATAATTCTCATTATGAATCCGAAACCGGTCCTAGGATGCTTGTTTCCGGTCCAGGGAAGACATGGCTTGGCAGTTCGGGCTGGACTATTCCCATGAGGCACAGGGTCAGACTGATTTGCATATGGCCATGTCTGAACTGGGGTGGCTGAGTGAACTAAAGAATGGTGATGGATTAAACCCAGATCAGTTGACTGGGGGTGAGCGTTTGATTTGCTCAAACGCTCCGTCCATCATCCCCTTTTGTATCCCCTTATTGTAAGGCCTGGAGTAGTTGGTAGACTGGCCCTGCCGCTGTTGATAAGGCTGACGGTATTGCTGGGAACCTGAGCCCGTGGAGGAATAGCGCTGCTGTTGGAAGGATCCCCTGAAGTTACCACCTCTGCCTCTGGATCCCTTAAAAGGAGACTTTCGGTATTGAAGGGTCCCCAAGGACCTGGCCGTCTCCGTGTCCTTTTTTATTTCTTGAAGAGTGTCGTCAATGAGTTTGCTGAACAATGCCTCACCATCAAAGGGAAGATCCAGGACCTTGTTTTGGATCTCAGGCCGAAACCAAGTAGCCTTAAGCCATCCTTGGCGACGGAGGACTGCCGCCCCAGCCAAGGAACGAAACGCCGTTGTTGCAATGTCCATTGCACAGTCAATGATCTCCATCGACGTCGTTTCTCCCTCTTGCAAGATCTTTTTTGCCTCAGATGTGGACTCTGGAGGCAGCTGGTCAAGGTACGGGGCGACATCACACCAAAGCTGGCGGTCGTATCTACCCAAGATCGCCAGGGCATTAGCAGCTCGCACCAGCAAACTTACCATCGATGAGAATCTTTTCCCCGCATTATCCAACCTCCGCCCTTCCTTGTCCGGAGGAGTTGTTAAGGGAGCAGAGGGGTTACGGGATGTCCTCTGCGCTGCCTGCGAGATAACGGAGTCTGGTCTTGGATGACCCGTTAAGGCCGCCGGACCATCGTCGGGTGCCTTGTATTTCTTATCCAGACGCGGTAGCACAGGGACCGCCGTCGCCGGGTTCTTCATAGCCTTTAGGCCCTCTTTCCACAGATGATCCACAATAAGAATGGACCTAGTTGATTTCCTAAAGGGTTCCTTGAAATAATATAGGAAACAATCTGTAGTAACCTTAGGCATGGCCAATTTGAATCTGCCAGCAGCTATTTCCATCAGCTGATGGAAGCCCCCAATGTCTGCTGGCGGGGAATCCGCCGGATCCGGGACTAGTGATGCGGGATCTGGAATGATATATTCATCATATTCAGTATTAGGAATAGAGTCATGATCCGACTGCTGATCCTCATCCGAGGAATCATCATGGGCCTCTTCCTGTTGGAAGGATGTCTGAGGCTGAGGAGAAACTGGAGCCGGAAAATTTGGCGTCCCTGATGAGGCCGAAATCACTGTAGGCGCAGCAGGCGTTATTGGGATCGGAATTGGCCTATTCGCCTTAGATTAATAGTCCTGCAGCATCTTATGCTGATCTTGAAGAAAAGAAGATGGCACTGTAACCATATCCTGCCCAGAATGGTGTTGTGTCTGGGCTGCCTGATGATGACCAACCTCCTCATGGTCGTATTCGCCCTCAGAGTCCGTCTCCTGGCATTTGACTAGAAGTTGGGAGGGACTATTGGCATAGCTGTACGAGTCCTGGTCATCCTCCTCTGACTCTCCTTCCTGAAAAAGCATGGTTGGCAGTAGGGGAGACACGCTCCTCGGAGAAGTCATCTCCGGGGTGATTCTTGTCACCGAAATTGTAATTCTCTTTTCAGAGGACAAGATCATCGACGGTTCCGTCGTCGACGGTTGTACACGTGTCGACGAGATCGGAGTCGTCGAAGTCGTCGACGATGTAACTGTCGACGATCCAACTGTCGTCATTGTCAAAGTCGTCGTCGGCGACACTAACTTTCGTCGTCGGCACCCTCGTCGTCGGCACCCTCGTCGTCGGCACCTTCGTCGTCGGCACCTTCGTCGTCGGCACCTTCGTCGTCGGAAAATCTTCCGTCGACGCTGCAGAATCCGCCGTCGACGGTACCTTCATCGACGAAACCCCTGTCGACGGGATCGTTGACGTCTTCATCGTCGAGGACTTAGAACTCCTCTCAGAAGACTGGGATGAAGGTTTCTTGAAGGCTGAGGCAGTCTTCTCACCTTTGGAAGGCGTAGCAGGTCCTACCCTCTCCTTTTCACCTCGATGAGGAGATTTGCTGGGACATAGGCTCTCAGACTCACTGGGGGTCTTTTTTGAGGCCATAGAAGATCTTTCCACAGAAGGAGAAGGGGAACCCCTATCCCTCTTCATTGACCTTCTCGAGGAAGACATTGACGCTGCATCCTCACTGTCACTAGAGACAGCGTCCTTCCTGGATTTCAGCTTCTGGAGCCATGTCAAAAGTCTACCCTCACGGTCCCGGAGGGTCTTGGTCGAAAAGGTGCGACAGATTTTGCAGTCCACAGCATGGTGGTCAGGATAGAGGCAATAGATGCAGTCTTTGTGCTTATCCTCCACAAAAAGCCTCTTTTTGCCACAGGTGGAACATGGCTTGAAAAGGTCTTTTTTCTTCTCCAATTCAGACATCCTGGAAGGCAGCTAACAATCCTGAAGTGAATCTGAAAGATTCTGAAGAAAAAATCCAGAAGAAATTCCTTTGAAGAGTAGAAGTTGAGCAGAGCTCAAAGGAGACTCTCTAAGCACAACGTGCGGTAGAAAATCTGAGGCTCTGAGGTTCCTTCAGGAAGGTTCTAAGGGGTGAGGCACTTCTGATTGGCTGATTCTTTTTTTTTTTTGTATTTTGTATTATGTGTAGAATGTATGATAGTTTTCTTTATGAAATGTAAATATTCGTCTTGTAAATAGTATTGTATAGATTTAATTGAAATATATTGAATGTCTTTTTTCCTTTTCTGTAAAATATATAAAAATAGTGAATAAATATTGAAGTAGACAGGTATACATAAAAATACCGGGTCAAACTCAAAAGATTTTCTGTTTGCCCCAGTTTTTAGGAATAAGTGTTTTTGGAAAAAAGTTGGGTGTAGGCACTTTTTTGTTGTGTTACTAATTTAATAGGGTCCAGCCTACCCCACACCTTATATGGACCTAACTCCTTAGCTTTACAAAACTGGTGCACTAAAGGCACGCCAAAGACAAGCCCGTCTGTGTCCAACCGTGCTTGGACCACACCCAGCCCCACAACCCCTGACCCACCAGCTTCCTGAAGATACACCATTACTGAGCTCTACACCTTCGACCCCAGACGCCGCAACAAACACTGTCACCATGCCAACCCACGCTCCACAGTAGGCCCTTTCATCTGTGCACACCGCCACTTCACTTGCCAGTGCACACACACCAGCCCACCAACCAGCCCCATCCCAAACACACAGACACCCCTGAACAAAAACACCAACTCGCATTCTGCCTTCTAAACACACACTCACTATGCAAGCATTCCAAGCATTATGAGACCTCATCGCCACCCTCGCACCTGACATAGCATTCCTCACTGAGACCTTGCTTAACCCCACAGACGCCTCAGACACTGCCGCAGCAATCCCCAATGGATATAAAATCACTCACCAGGGTGGTACCAAACAAAACGGGAAGAGGAACAGCCATCATCCACAAAGAGACTATATAGTGTACCAGTCCCACAACCCACATGGAACATCTCAACTTCAAGCTCCATAAGGACGACAAAGCAACCATCAGAGGCACCCTGGTATACAGATCCCCCAGGCTCGCGCTCCAGCTTCTACAACACTATCACAGAGTTTATTGCACTCCTAACCTTAGATACCAAGGACTACATTGTCCTCGGCGAACCAAAGTTCCACATTGACAACCCAAATGACAAAAACACCGCACACCTCCTCAATATGAGCAGACTCAGATTGACCCAGATCGTCCAAGACCCTAAACACACCGCAGGACACAAGCTGGACCCAATTATCATATCCAGAAACAGCGTCAAATACAGCGATGTTACAGAACTCACATGGACCAATTACTCCATCATTCACTTCAGCATCTCTAGCCCCCACACCGCTACCCCCAAGATGACCAACGCCCCCCACCAGAGGTGGAACAAAATCTCAAAGATCAGCTGGGCGAACACCCTCAACACCTCCAACTCTGCTACCGCCACCAACCTCGAACATGGAGTGAAAAACTTCAATGCCTGGATCATAAATTGGGCAGACATCGTCCATATCAAGAACAACATCCAGAGAAAATCCTCTAAAAAGGCCAGCTGCTACACTCAAGGACTCAGAACAGTGAAACAAGATAGCAAACAGTTGGAGAGGAGATGGTGCACCAGTAAGGACACCTCTGACGGAGAAGCCTTCAAGATCTCCCTCAACCTCTACCACTGCCTGCTGAGGGCAAGAACGAAGACAGCCACTGCTGCATGTTGTGTCTCGAGCTGAGCCACGTGCTAACCGGCCACGAGTTATCCGGGCTGGGTTCCTTGTCGACAGCTCGAGTACTTACAGGTTGGTGTTACGTTTTAAATATGGTTACGGTTCGATGTCATGCTTGTTATGGTTCAATGTCAGGCCGTTGTTAACTGGGCTGGCATTGTGAGTGTGGAAGACTGACCGGCGGCTGCGCCCGCACCCCTCGATGCCGCGAGGATTTAAGCTGATTAAAGAAGCTTCAACTTTATTGGATTAGAGTGATTCTTCATAACACTGCACACATCAAAACCAGCACCATCAACAGCAAGGTACTTTTCAACATAGTTAAGGAATTCTCCAACCCATCTGCCAGTGAATACAACCTCACACCGTCACAGGAGAAGTGCGCCAACCTCATCTTCTTCTTCCAAGACAAGACTGCAACCATATACAGAAACTTAAAACCTCTACCCACACCTACGGACATCCTCAACAGATACGCCACAACCTTAACGGACACAAACCACACACTGCTATTTCATGTAGTGTCCTGGGTGGAAAGGATGTTCCAGGTAGGAACATCTTCTCCACCCAGGGCACCACCTCCACCATGAAATCCATCCACACGCAAGCTCCCATAGACCCATGCCTGCACCACATCTTCAACCTCGGAAACCTAAGGATCAGCTAGGAACTCAACACCTTACTCAATACCTTTATCACCACAGCAACATTTCCCACTGCCTGAAAACACGCTGAAGTCAGAACACTACTCAAAATACCCTCCGATGACTCCAGCAAACTAAAAAACTTCGGGCCAATCTCTATCCTCCCATTCTCAGCAGAGGTACAGGAAACGATCATCAACAATCAACTCATGACACACCTGGAGCAGACTAAGCTACTCAGCGCCTCCCAAGCTAGCTGGCGCAGCACTCACAGCACTGAAACCACACTGATCGCAGCAACCGACATCGGAACCCTCCTCGACACTGTACCACACCACACACTGATCAAAAAAACACATCAGGGCACGCACTGAGATGGCTCACCTCCTACCTCACTGGGAGAACCCAGAGGATACACCTCCCACCTATAAATCTAAGGAGATCACCTGAGGTGTCCCCCAGGACTCCTCCCTCAGCCACATACTCTTCAACACATATATGAACCCCCTTGCCAACATCATCAGATCCCACGGACTCAACAATTTATTTTTCAACACAGTCGATACCCAACTCATGCTTTTACTCACCAATGACCTCACTACCACAAGAACTAACTTCCACAGATGCATAATAAACGTGGCCGACTGAATGAAGAACATCTTCCTGCAGTTGAACACAGACAAGATGGCAGTACTGATCTTTGGCAACAGCAGCAACATATGGAACGACTCCTGGTGGCCATCAGACCTAGGACCCGCACCCACTCCCTCCAACCACGGCAGAAATCTCGGAATCATTACTGACAACAAGCTCACTATGAATCATAAATCAAAGCCGTCTCCTCCGCCTGCTTCCTTACTCTGCGCATACTACACAAGACCTTCAAGTGGCTGCTCCTACACATGAAATGCACTGTGACACAAGCCCTCATCGCCAGCCAACTGGACTACGGCATTGCCCTCTATGTAAGAGTCGCCACACACCTTCTACACAGACTTTAAACCATACAGAATGCCTCAGCCAGACTCAATCTTGGCCTTGCCCGAGGAACCCACGTTACAACCCACCTCAGGAAACTCCACTGGCTCCACGTACACAAGAGATGCCAATTCAAGCTGCTGACACAGGCACACAAGGCTCTACACAACCAAAGACCAGCCTACATGAACCATTGCCTGTACTTTCACCAACCATCAAGAAAACTGTGCTCCAGCCTTCCTTTAACCTGCCCATACTCGCCTCATCTACCGAAGCAGAACTGGAGACGCTCCTCCAAATTGCAGCAAAGAATTGGAACAGACTCCCCATACACCGAAGAACATCACTTCACTTTCGGAATGCTGATTGACACTCGCTCCTCTGGAGGAAACACTCATTTTCATAGGTGTCTAAAGTTACCACAAAATAAGATTGTCTTTGCATTGATGCAGAGATAGATTTTTTGTGGCTGATCTAAAGAACTAGACTGGAGCAGATTCAGAGTTGTAACAAAATCTTGCTTCACATTTCATGTGAGCTTTTAGCAAACATTCATCCATGTAACAGTAGATAAACATTCCCTTCAGTTGCCGGTGGGCTGCTGCTACTGCTATGCATTTTGAGAATGTGTAGGGGACAGACTTGAGACTGAAAGGTAGGACTCTGTATTGATATTGGTTGTTTCCTACGATGAACCAGAGGAATTTCCTTTGGGGCTCCGCTACTGGGATGTGAAAGTATGTACTTTGCAGATCTATTGCAAACATCCATTTCAAGGCCAACATCCAAAATATTTCCTTCTTGATGAATTTGTAAACAAAATAACTGTCTTTTTTTCTTCTGTCGGGCCTTTTTACTGCACTAGGAAATACCTGGTGTAGCTTAGCTTTTTTTCTGACTCTTCTCCTCCCCCCCCCCACACTTTTTTTTGTCTGAGTGGTGAGTCTTTGCTAAAGGATGGGTGGTTTTGGAGGAACTACTAGTGGAACAGCCTTGAAACGTAAAAAGTACCAATGGACCCTAAATACTTAGCACTCATTTGTCTCTTGAAATTGAAGACCGCTCTGCCAGAAACTGGCCACCCCAATCAAGTGGAAAATGGAGCGGCATATGGTGTACTGGTCAAGTGGAAATTGGAGGGGCATGTGGTGTACTGGATCATCACTATTACCAAAAGAGTGCCTTCCTCCCAAGGAGGGTTGCCTTGTTAAATGATGATTTTGACTTTGACGACATTCTCTGGCCTTGGGAGGACCAAGGCAGAAAAAGCCATCTAAGGGATTGAACCATGTGTTGGTAATACCTCACATCTTTTCCCTGAATTTTTGCTTGAATAACTTATTTCTATCTTTAAGGCGCAAAACTTAAGAGTCTCCACCTAATCTTTCATTTTTAGTATTTTTTTTCTCGGTGTGTTGCCCTAACAACGCAGACCATGAAAAGGAATGCTTCGTAATTTTCAGCTGAGCCTTCGTTTTTTTCAGGTGAGAATGCAGAGCAATGAAGATCTGACAATGAATATGTCATGACAGCACCCAGAAGCTGCCAATTCTGTTGACTCAATTGCTGCACTAATAATTCGACTAGACATCTGTGAGTTTTCATGCAGCATTTTAGCAAAGTGTCATGTTGACAATGTTTTGACAGGTCGACAAAGTATTGCAAGCCCATGCAGATTTCCCTATCTTCAAATGAGTGGTGTTGCAGTGGCATTTAAAAACAAATGTGTAGCTTCCTTATCACACACTTTCTTTCCAGTACCATCCACACATTTACTGTCTCATATCGGTGGAGCTGTAGTTTCCGGAGAGGATGCATATCTCCTGCTCACCAAGGTTACTATGACCAAATCCGATTTGGATTCAGTTTTTAGAAGAAAACAAGCTACTTACCTGTAACTTTGATTCCCCAGTATTGGTAACTTTCATAGATTCCCATGCTTTGTATCATTCCCCCGTCGTTGGAATGGGAGCCTCGGTAAACAAAAAATACCATAGCAGTAGGTACAAAAGAGAAAGAAAGGCCTAGGCCTCATCTCATTTTGTAGCATATCCACCTCTTTTTGTAAAAGAGACCTAACAATTGCAACAACCCATCAGAGTAGCCTCACTCCATAGAACCCTCCTGAGAGAGCCTCAGACCCTCAGATTTTTGTAGCTGTTGTATAACCGAACTACATTTGCAAGAGGCTGAGCTTTCCCAGGGGAAGAGGGTGGGCGCATGAGAATCTATGAAAGTTACCAATACTGGGGAACCAATGTTACAGGTAAGTAACTTGTTTTCTTGCCCCAGTATTGGAACTTTCATAGATTCCCATGCTTTGTAGCTAGCAGTAAGCAATAAGAGCACATTTTGTTACAGGAGTATCAACACATCTTAGTAAACTTCTTTCCATAGGAAGTAAGTATATCTTGTTATAACGAATAGGAAACATTATCTGATACAAAATGTGCAATCACTGGAAGGAGGGATAGCAGTGAAAGCTCACCTCTCATTGGAAAAGATTTCTCAGGACTGCTTGTCCGACTGCAGCTTCACTCCTCGTGGAAGACTCCAAGCAGCAATTCTTTGTGGACGTGTGGGTACTGCTCCACGTTGCTGCTCTACAAATGTCTCTGATAAGGACACCAGCGAAGAGAGCCGCAGAGGATGAGACTGATCTCGTTGAATGAGCTTGAACATGTCTGTCTGGCGGATTGCCCGCTTCCTGGTGACAAATGTGAATTGCACTGGAAATCCACCGTGAAATGCTCTGTTTTGAAAGCAGAAATCCCTTCCGCGGTGGACTGTAAGCAACGAAGAGTTGTGAAGACTTTCTGAAACTTCTTGTTCGCTCTAGATAACATTTTAGACATCTTTGGACATCTAAGGAATGTAGAGACCTTTCTGCAGGAGACGATGGTAGAGAGAAAAAAGATTTTAGAACCACCGGTTCGTTCAAATGAAAATCCAAAGGGAACTTCAGAATGAATTTTGGATTTGCTCTCAGGATTTGAGTGTCCTTCATGAACTGTAAAAATGGTTCCATAATAGTAAGCGCTTAGAGCTCACCTATCTGTCTAACCGACGTTAGGGCTAAGGGAAGAGCCACCTTCCATGAAAGGAACTTAAGATCCGCTCTGTGAATAGGCTTAAATGGGGGTCTCATGAGATGAGCCAGAACCAAATTGAGCTGCCAGTGGAGGCCGGACTGGAGGAAAAACTCAGAAGAGACCCTTTAGGAATTATTTGATAATCCTTGCAGACCAAAGAGACGGATCTGAAGCTGTTCGTCTGAATCTGGAAATAGCTGCCAGGTGCACTTTAGTGGAGGAATGCGCCAGGCCCGACTTAGCCAAAGAAAGAATGTACGGTAAAACCTGGAGAGGAGCAGAAGTGTACGGTTGGAGATTCTCTCGTTGGCACCATATGCAGAAACGTTTTCATTTAGCACGATAAGTCTTATTTGTACTTGGAGCCTGGGATTGAGACAGTATGTCCTTACACTCCTGATATTCAAATTCTCTGTGCTCAGGAGCCACGCTGTCAATTAGAGTGAGCTCGGGATTGGATGCTGCACTTGGCCCTGAGCAGTACAAAAGGGGGTGGTGATGGACAGAGCATCTGAATCAATCAAACACTCATACCCAGTCAAAAGATCTGGGTTTAATCCATCACCGTTCTTTAGCCCACTCTGCCACCCCAGTTCAGACATGGCTATATGCAAATCAGTCTGACCCTGTGCCTCATGGGAACAGTCCAGCCCGAACTGCCAAGCCATGTCTTCCCTGGACCGGAAACAAGCTTCCGAGGACCGGTTTCTGGCATTCCAGCCGTCTTCAGCCCGGCTTGCTTGAATCCAGTGGCAAAGTCAGCAAGGGACTCACGTCTGAGCATACCCTGCCACACTTATGGCGGCCAAAAGCGGTACAAAAGGGGGTGGTGGGTTGTAGCACTTGGCCCTGAGACATCATCAATAGAGACTGGATGGCTTGTAGGTAAATCGGCTGATCTTGAGAGAGTAGGAGAAGGTCCGTGAACCAGAACTGGCGGGGCCATGCTGGTGCGATCAAAATCATTCTGCACGGTTCCGCTTTAAATTTCCTGATTAGCCTCGGAATCAGGGGTATTGGAGGAATGGCGTAAACAAATGCGCCTGACCAGGCTATCGAAAGAGCATTCCCCAGCGAATTGAGATGATGATCCCTGCTTGCGTATAATTGGCATTTTCTGTTTTCTGGACTCGCAAACAGGTCTATGGGCGGAGTGCCCCAATAGTCGAAGACCTCGTCGAGAGTGTTTTGATCCAATTTCCACTCGTGATAGATTGATTTTAGATGACTCAATGAGTCTGCTGTCGTGTTGAGCGTACCTGGGAGGTGTTCTGCTGAAAGAGAAACCTGGTGGAGAATTGCTCAGTTCCTTATTCTTTGGGCTTCCCTTGAGATCTTGTCCCGCCTTGCTTGTTTATATAGTGCATGGCCGTTGTGTTGTCTGTACGGTTCAGCACCGTGGAATTCCGAATCCTTGGAAGGAAAGCTTGCAAAGCTAATTGAATGGCCTTGAGTTCCAGAAGATTGATGTGGGAAGTGCGCTGCTCGAGTGTCCAATAACCGCTCACTTGAAGATCCTGCAATACTGCTCCCCAGCCTTCCAGAGAGGCGTCCGTGGTTATAACCATGGGAGATGGAGCAATCTTGAAGGTGAAACCTTTTGAGATATTGTCCTTCACTGTTCACCATTTGGCCGCTTTCCTCATTAATGGTGTTACTGATATCTTGTTGTCGAATGTGCCTTCTGCCTGGCACCATTGTTTGTCTAGCTGCTCCTGCAGCATACGCATCCGAAGTCTGCAGTGCGAATTAAGGGTATGCAAGATGAAATCGATCCGAGGAGTGACTTGTACAGACGGAACAATAGAGACCGTTTCTTTTGTAGGAGACGAGCCGAAAGAATAAGTCTTTTCTGTCTTTCTTCCGAAGGGAAAGCCTTGCAGCAACTTGTATCGAGAATGGAACCTAGGAACCTGGCTGACCTGGCTGGTTGAAGAACAGATTTGTCCCTGTTGAGTCCTAGACCTAGCTGATTGAAAAGCCAAATGCAGCGGTCGACTGCTGTGGAAGCTCTTTGAAAGGATGGAGCCTTCACTAACCAATCGTCTAGGTAGGGAAAAACCTCTAGCGATTACCTTCTGAGAAACGCCACCACTGGGGCCAAAACCTTTGTGAATATCCGTGGGGCGGATCTGAGCCCGAAAGGAAGGACTTTGAATTGAAAGTGGTTCTTGACTACTGCGAAGCGTCTGTGAGCTGGATGGATCGGTACATGGAAATAGGCATCCTCCGGATCCAGAGTTGCCGTGCAGTCCCCTGGATTGAGAAGATGTAAAATATCCTGTAGAGATTTCATTCTGAATGACAGCTTTATGAGATAGGTGTTGAGCTCCCTTAGGTCTAATATTGGGTGCCACTTCTCCTACGTCTTGCGAATTAGGAAAAACCTGGAATAGAATCCCTGTCCTGTCTGAGACTGAGGTACAGGTTCTATCGACCCCATGATGAATAATTGATGGGCTTCGAGTCGTAGAAGTCGCTGATGTTTTGACTCGGTGGCGCGAGGAGCTCTTGAAGGTGGGAGTTGCTGAAATTCCAACGTGTGGCCAAACCGAATGATATTTAGGACCCACCGATCTGATGTTATGATCATCCAGCTGCGTAGACAATTAGAAATCCTGCCCCCCACTGATGTTACGGGAGGGGGAGGAATAGTAGACAGAGCCAAGAGGCCGCTTTTGCCGTTTGGATGAATCTCTACCCTGGCGACCCTGTCGACCTATTGCTGGCTGGCGAAAGAAAGATGCTGATTGACCCTGTCTTTGAGAATACTGTGGTTTGTAGGTTTGCGACGATTGAGAATATGAGGAGTCGCGCTGCTGGTAACCTCCTCTGTAGCTGGAAAAATTCTTGGCTTTTGCCCCTCGGAAAGGTACCTTACGATATTGCAGAGTGCCTAAGGACTTGGCCGTCTCAGTGTCCTTTTTGATATCTTGTAAGGCGTCATCTATATGCTTTCCAAAAAGCATATCCTCATCAAAGGACAAATCTAGAATTTTATTCTGCATCTCAGGGCGAAACCAGGTAGCCCGAAGTCAACCTTGTCTTCTTAGGACAGCCGAACATGCCAAGGGGCGAAAAGCAGTTGTGACGATGTCCATGGCGCAGTCAATTATCTCTGAGGAAGATCGCTCCCCTTCCTCTAAAATCTTTCTTGCATCCGCCTTAGCGCTCTCGGGTAGCTGATCCACAAACGGAGACATATCGCACCACATTTGGCGATCGTATCAACCCAAAATTGCAAGTGCATTGGAGGCCAAAAGCAGGAGACTTGACATTGAAGAGAATCTTTTATCCACATTGTCAAGGCGTCTACCCTCCTTATCCGGTGGAGAAGCCAGAGGGGCCAATGGATTCTTCGATTTTCTTTGGGCCACCCGGGAGATCACAGAGTCCGGCCTCAGTTGGCCAACCAGGCAAGCAGGACTACCATCAGGGGCCTTATACTTCTTCTCCAGCCGCAGTAGAACCGGAATAACAGTAGCTGGAGACTGCATGACTTTCACACCCTCGGACCACACATGCTCTACGATGGGAATAGAGCGGATCGATTTCCTGAATGGTTCTTTGAAATCATAGAGGAAGCAGTCCGATTGAACCATTGGTACCGGAAGGCCAAATCTTTTAGAAGCTCTTTCCATGAGGTTATGGAAACCTCCAATGTCTGCTGGAGGGGAATCTACCAAATCCGGTGAAGGAGAGGGTGGATCTGGTATAATGTAATCGTCCCACTCTCTATTCGGATCTGGGACCTCTGTTATATCCTGTCCATCATCAGAGGAATCGTCGTTATTATTACCATACACCTGACCTGTGGTTATAGCCTGTCTCTCTCCCGCAGGTTCTTGTTCCCTTGGTTGAACCGCAGCAACTGATGAAGAAGGTGGCGGTGGTTGAGGAGGTGGCTGTGTGGCTTCGCAGGATTGGGAAGGAAATCTCCTATAATCCATTAACATAATTTGCAGGTCATTTATCAGAGAGGAGGGCATAGAGAGCATACCCTGCTGAGACTGCTCCTGCATTCGCTCTCTAGGAGGAGGCTGTCGCTGTTGTTCGTAATAGTCATCTGAGTCTGAGTCCTGGTATTTTACCTGGAGTTGAGATGGGCTGTAAGCATCCCCATATGGACTATCATCATCATCGGCCTCTGAATAGTCCTCCTCTAGAAGTGAGGCTGGTGGCAAGGGTGTTACCCTGCGTGGCGATGTCATGTCTGGTGTAATCTGGCGTCTTTTCATCGAAATTTGTACTTTTTGTACCGTCGATGGGGTCACCGTCGACGGGACCGTCGTCGACGTCGCTGGTGATGGAGTCTTTGTCGACGAGAGCACCGTCGTCGACGGAGAAATCGTCAACGGCATCGTCGACGAGCTCGTCGTCAATATCAAAGAAGACGTCGTCATCGCCATCGTCGTCGTTGTCTTCGTAGTCGTCGACACCACTGTCGGAGTCATCATCGTCGACGTTGAGGATACCAATCTCATCGACTACGAAGAGAATGACACTCCGGCCGTCGACAAAGTCGTCGTCGAGGCTGCCATCGTCGACACCATTGTCGACGGTCCCGTCGACGAGGCAGAAATGGGCGTTTGATGGATTCTAGCAGTCGTCATCGACGTATGGGTCTTCTTCTCAGATTTCGATTCCTGAGGCTGGGAAACAGGCTTTTTGAAACCTTTTGCTTTCCCAGGTGGTGGAGAGAGAACAGAAGGCCCTCGAGACCCCTTCTGAGTAGAAATCAACTCGGACGCCGATCCCTCTTTCTCCTTTGCACCTCGGTGAGGAGATTTTCGGGGACTAGACCTACTAGATCTATCAGAGGTCTTTTGAGAGGCCTTAGAAGGTGGTTCAGCTGATGTTGAAGGGGAAGCCCTACCCCTCTTTTTAGATCTTCTTGAAGAGGAAGCTGTAGAGGAATCCTCGCTGTCGCTGGAAACCACCTCCTTCCTAGACTTCATTTTCTGTAGCCAGGTCAGAAGTCTTCCTTCTCTATCAATCAATGTTTTAATGGAGAAGGTCCTGCAGATCTTGCAATCAGTGGCTTTGTGGTCGGGATACAATCTTTATGCTTGTCTTCCACATAAAGCCTCTTTTTTGAGCAGGTAGCACAAGCCTTGAACAAGGCCTTCTTTTCTTTATCCGACATTTTGAAGAAAAAAGTTGGAATTCAGGTTGTAGAAAGAAAAACTTAGCAGAGCTCAGAGGAGACTCCCTTAGCACAACATGCGGTAGAAAATCTGAGGCTCTGAGGCTCTCTCAGGAGGGTTCTATGGGGCGAGGCTACTCTGAGTGGTTGTTGCAATTGTTTGGTCTCTTTTACAAAAGAGGTGAATAGGCTACAAAATGAGATGAGGCCTAGGCCTTTCTTTCTCTTTTGTACCTACTGCTATGGTATTTTTTTGTTTACCGAGGCTCCCATTCCGACGACGGGGGAATGATACAAGGCATGGGAATCTATGAAAGTTCCAATACTGGGGCAAAGTCTGGATCCTGTTGTCATGCCTTTTATTGGTTTGGTAGCTCTTATTGTGGAGCCTCCAAATGAATATTCAGATTAGTTGCTACCCTGGCTAGGAGCTTGTGAAAGGTTGTGAGGTCACAAATGCCAGAGCAGCAAGATGGGGATCTAACTGGTGAAGTCAGGGTGTATAAAGAACCTCAATAACTTTGACGGAGATCTTCAGAGATGTTGTGAATGAGAAACCTCAGGATACAAAAAATGAACTTGCGCTGTGAGGTGCATGCCAGAGGTGGAAGCTTCTAGAATCTTAGAGACAGGACAATTTTTCTCAGCTTTCAATGGAAGCCTATCAGGCTTTCCTTGGCTTTCAACCATTTCAACACCTGTCTTGCACAAGACATTTTTTCACTGCTGATTTGAAACTGCTCTTTAAAGTGCATCAATGTATTTCCAGGAAAAAAACTTAGCCCTGATAGGCTACTGCAGGATGTTGCCCATGATAAGGACAGATGGATGACGACACCCTGTGTGACATTTAACATTTACAATACATTTATGAAAAGTGCTCTGGGGTACAGGACACAGTGGGGAATTATTCTAGTATTTATGACTTAAATGAATATTCCTATGATACAGAACTTGTGTTAGAAGTTAAACGTTGCCCAATAACTATTGTTTACAGCACAACTTGTCGTATATGCGCAATATTAGTATACCAATTCATCTGTTTGATTTTGTCAAAAAATTACAACATTTCATTAAAAAAACGCTGTCTCAGTTTATTTGTGCTTTTCTCTTTATTTGTTATTGCCTCCTTCAAAACAAATAGAAAACAACAATCTTTCAAGAGAAATCCTACAGCATCGTCTAAGAGCAAGAACAAATTTGAAAATGACAGAAAACAAAAATTATCAGGAAAGTGATAGGACAGTTAAGCTGTAAAAACAACAAGTTCTTTATGTGGCTGAAAGCAAAAGTGCTGAAATGAAAACTGACTATGTAGAGTATGATATTTTGGGGCAGGCATGTGGTGATGAGGAAAGAAGGAAGTGTGAGGGGAAAGGGTATTTGACATCGCCCACATTTAAGGGGAACAACAGATAGGGAATCGTCATATCGGCAAAAATTCTAAAGCTGCAGCACTATATGCAAAGTACACTAAAGGAGATATCTTAATTAGAACCTATACTCCAGATTCTCAATTTCAAAGTGGCCAGTAAGCAATATTCAAAAGACAAAACCAGAGTTTAGTGGCAGATACAGAGCTGAAGTGTTATTGATGGACACGCTAAGATCTCTGTATACAACCACTCCTTAGAGGTCAGCCACGTAGTGCTTGATTTAACCATAGGTCTCAAAACCGTTGGCCCAGGATGCCATGTACTTGAATACCATGACTGTACTGTTTCAATGACAGCTGCATTCTGCAATGAGACATATAGGCAACACAGGCACACATGGATAGGATTGGGCAAGAGGAGATGTAGTTAGTGGAGTGAAGAACTCAATCAATGTGTCCACTGAGTAGGGCTAATAATTAACACGAGTATGCCATTTTATATTTTCTGTTTATGCGATCTTAAGGTGGAGGGGCAAGGATGGCTGTTGCTGTTGAGACTGTGCAAATCAAGGATCTAGGGGCCTGAGTAAACAAAGGTATTTTCTTGCTGCTAAAACGCTTTTAATTACTTCATAGGTGGAGTAGTTCTGTTGAAATCTCTGCGGCTGCATTAAGCGCATGCCAGATTTGAGTGCCTTCTTCCCAGAGTGCTTTCGGGCATGGAACATCATGCTGAATTTAGGCTGCCAAAGAGATAAGGTTGATTTTATGAGATTTTCCTTCAAGATATAAGGTTCTACACAGGTAGAACATTTACCCCTGACATCAGGTTACAGCAGGTAAACAGACTATTGAAATTGATGATGTAGTCCCTGGGAGGTAGTGTAACTATTTCAAGGGAGGTGTAATACAAATGAAACATATGCTACATAACTTGTTCTGAATCCTCTGCATTTTTTTTTATTGTATTTTGTTACTATTACATGTGCCAAACAAGTAACATGTCCCACTCACAGGTGAGATACAACTAATACAACATTCACATCAGCTAGTCCTAGACCGCCTCACACATCACTATAGAAAATACATTATGTGTTAGAAAGGCGGACCCGGGGGAGGCAGAAGGTGTCTGACTGACCACCCCTAGGTCTACCCCTCCTTCAGAGAAGGGACCGAGCGAGGTCGAGAGGCCTCCAACGGGAGGGCCCTCTCCTAGAATCGTACAGCAGAGTAACCACACCACTACAAATATGCACCACACGTGGATAGAGTTTTCAATCTTTATCTGGCAATAAGTATCGTGTCAATACATACAGCAGATCCCGAGATCTGGAAAGTCTCGTGACAAAGGGGCTAGGTAGCGGGACAGTCTTATAGATGGTCGGTTGCAAGGAGACTCTACGCACAGCTCTCAACCCTCGAGCTGGGGAGTTCCGGGAGGTTGGGCCGCGGCCGCGCCAGCCGGCTCCAAGGTGGTTCAGCGAGTGTGGACCGCGGCAGGGCATGCAGGTTCCCAGAGGGTTCAGTGACTGTGGACCGCGGCAGCGCCAGCAGGTTCCAAGATGATTCAGCGAGTGTGGACCGCGGCAGCGCCAGCAGGTTCCAAGATGGTTCAGCGAGTGTGGACCGCGGCAGCGCCGGCAGGCTCCAAGATGGTTCAGCGAGTGTGGACCGCGGCAGCGCCAGCAGGTTCCAAGATGGTTCAGCGAGTGTGGACCGCGGCAGTGCCAGCAGGTTCCAAGATGGTTCAGCGAGTGTGGACCGCGGCAGCGCCAGCAGGCTCCAAGATGGTTCAGCGAGTGTGGACCGCGGCAGCGCCAGCAGGTTCCAAGATGGTTCAGCGAGTGTGGACCGCGGCAGCGCCAGCAGGCTCCAAGATGGTGACAGCAAGGGGAGTTCGTCTCAGGGTCAGCCGCGATAGCATCAGCAGGGCTTCTCGACTCCGGGATACAACTGCCTTCCTACTCCGGGGCTGGCCCAGATATAGGTCTGGAGTCCTTTGATGTCCGGACCCTCTCGCCTGGGGGTCAGAGGGGCCGGGATGATGGTGTCCAGACACCCAGCAGGGGGGTGGAGCCAGTGCCCAGGGAGGCCGGAGGGCGATCGAAACCAGGCATCCGGGGACGGTTGGAGAGCCATCGAAACTCCCCTCTCCTTGTCTCTGGTGGAGTGGCCACTCTACCACCCGGAGGGTTCTTGGTGCCTCGATGGCGGGCTCGCTGGGGCCGTGGCCGGGGTTGGTCCGGGACCACGTGTCTGTGGCGTGATGGGCCCAAGATGGCGTCGGGCCTGGAATGAGGGTCTGGGGTGGGCACCGGACCGGTGATGCTGGGGCGGCCCGAGGGTGCCGTGTCAGTGGTTGTGGGCCGCCGGGTGGCGGATCTGGTGGTTTGGAGGGCGTGCAGGGGTGTGCCCGAGGCCGTCCCGGGCTGGATGGAGGGCCGATGTCGTCCGGGGCCCGTCATGCGGGAGGGGTAGGACCACGCCACGAGGCCGGGTCCAACACGCGTCCCCCCCAGCTGAAGGCAGGGGAGAGTCACCCATCTTCTTGGGGGTTCTCCTCGCCAAGGCGGAAGAATCTGGAGAGGCCGTCAGCGTTGGCGTGGTCGTTGCCAGGGCGATGCACCACGGTGAAGTTCATCCCTTGGAGGGAGATGGACCAACGTAGAAACTTCGGGTTCTCGCCCCGCATCTGCATCAACCACCGCAGGGGCCGGTGGTCGGTCTGTACTCGGAAGTGGGTGCCGAAGAGGTAGGGCCGGAGCTTCTTTAGGGCCCATACGACGGCGAATGCTTCCCTCTCGATGGTGCTCCATCGTTGTTCTCGGGCCAGCAGGCGCCGGCTGATGAAGGCCACAGGAAGGTCAACTCCGTCAGAGTTCATTTGGGACAGTACGGCCCCAATGCCGTGTTCCGAGGCGTCAGTTTGGACGATGAGCTCTCGGCTGTAGTCGGGGGCCTGGAGCACCGGGGCGGTGCACATGGCAGTCTTTAGTGTCTCAAAGGCTACTTGGCACTCGGGGGTCCAGTGCACCTTCGGGGGTAGTCTCTTGGAGGTTAGTTCTGTGAGGGGCCCCACAATGCTCCCATAGTCCTTTATGAACCGCCGATAGTATCCAGTGAGCCCCAGGAAGGCTTGGACGACGGTCTGGGTGACGGGGGGCTCCCAGGCCTGGATGGCGTCGATCTTGAGTTGAAGGGGAGCCACTTGGCCGCTCCCCACTTGGTGTCCCAGATAGGTCACGGACCCTTGACCGATCTGGCACTTGCTGGCTTTTATTGTTAGTCCGGCCCGTTGGAGGGCCGTCAGGACCTTCCAGAGGTGGGTCAGGTGCTCGTCCCAACAGAGGCTGTACACCGCAATATCGTCCAGATAGGCGGCACTGAACTCTTCCAGCCCTGCCAGCACCCGATTCACTAGTCTCTGGAAGGTGGCCGGAGCATTCTTCATGCCGAAGGGCATCACGTTGAAGTGGAAGTGGCCATCGGGGGTCGAGAAAGCGGATCGTTCCTGTGCCCCTGGCGTGAGGCCGATTTGCCAGTATCCGGCCGTGAGGTCGAAGGTGCTGAGGTACCTGGCGGCTCCCAGGCGATCGATCAGTTCATCCGCTCGGGGAATGGGATGGGCGTCGGTCCTGGTGACGGCATTCAGTCCCCGGTAGTCGACACAGAACCGCAGCTACGGGGGCACCCCGGGGGCGGCGGCCTTAGTGACCAGGACGACGGGACTGGCCCATGGACTGTCTGAGGGCTCGACAACCTCTAGGGCTAGCATCTTGGAAACTTCGGCTTTGATGCAGGCCCGGACTCGGTCGGGGGCTTGGTAGGCTCGGAGCCGCACGGGCGGGCTGTCCCCGGTGTCGACGTCGTGAACACACCACTGGGTGACTCCGGGGCTGGGGTCGACCGGGGACATGACCCAGACCTGCTGGCCCGGCTCGAATTCAATAGACGAGGCATTTTCATCATACCAGCGCTTCATCTCCGCTTGACTGGCCTTCAGGTTGGTTTCGGCCAGCTCCCGGAACTTCCGAGTCTGGTTGCGGAGAGTCAAGAGGTATCGGAAAACATCGGGCGGAGTATCGGAGGCGGCCAGCTCCCAGCCTTCCTTGACCAGGCTGAGGGGGCCCCGCACCGGGTGTCCATATAATAGTTCGAAGGGGCTGAACCCCAGGGACTTCTGGGGTACCTCCCGGTAGGCGAACAGGAGGCATGGCAGCAGAACGTCCCATTTGCGCCGGAGGGGCTCTTCTAGGCCCTTGATCATTCCTTTCAGGGTCCTATTAAATCGCTCCACTAGTCCATTCCCTTGAGGGTGATACGGGGTGGTGAACTTATACGCGACCCCGCACTGTTGCCACAGGGACCGCATATATTTCGATATAAAGTTTGTGCCCCGATCACTGACGACCTCTCGGGGGAAGCCGACTCTGGAGAAGATCCCCATCAGCGCCCGACCCACTACGGGGGCTGTGATAGTCCGGAGGGGGATAGCTTCTGGGTAGCGGGTGGCATGGTCCACCAGGACGAGGATGAAGCGGTGCCCCTGAGAGGTGGGAGGATCCAGGGGTCCCACGATGTCAATCCCTACTCGCTCGAAGGGGGTGGTCACCACGGGAAACGGTTGGAGTGGGGCCTTGATTTTCCCCCCACTCTTTCCGCTGGCTTGGCAGGTTGGACAGGTTCGGCAGTGGTTGTACACATCGCGGCGCATCTTCGGCCAATAAAAGTGGGTCACCAGGCGGCTGTAGGTTTTGTCCTGCCCCAGGTGCCCGGCGAGGGGCACGTCATGTGCCAGGTTTAAGAGAAAGTCTCTGAAGTGGAGGGGGACGACTAGCACTCGGCCGGCCCCCAGCTCGGCGATCTTTTGTTCACTGTACAGGAGGTCCTGGTCCCAATAGACCCAGTGGGACCCCGAGGAGTCTCCTGTGGCTTGCGTGGCGGCCTGTTGTTGGAGTCCCTCAAGGGAAGGACATGTCTTTTGTTCCCGCCGGAACTGCTCGCGGGTGGGGCCCCCTTCTTGGCGCCACTGGGCTAGTTCGGGAAGGGGCCCGAGCTAGGGAAGTTCTTCATGGCTGGGGATCTGCGGCCCCAGTTCGGGTTCGGCCGTGGCAGTGGCGGGTGGCGGAGGTGCCGGCCATTCCGGTTCTTCTGGTTTGTCTTCGGCTGGGACGGTGTCCCGGGTGGACATGGATCGGGTCGTTACGCAAACCCATTCAGGAAGGCCTAGCATCCCCAGATGCTCTCTTCGCTCGATCTGTGCCCAGGGGGAACTTTCCAGGTCGTTCTCTAGGAGGCAGTCCACCGGAGCATCGTCTCGGACGGTGACTTTCAGCATGCCGGACACTCCACCCCACTCGAAGGGGATGCGGGCCATCTGGCACAGGCTCTCGGAATTGTCCGCTGACCGGACAGGGCACAGAACATGGGGCAAGATTTGTTCTGGGGTCACCAGATGGCAGCGGACGGCGGTTATGCTGGCCCCGTGTCACGGAGAGCCTCGGCCCGGCGTCCGTTGATGGTGACCCACTGGCGGTACTTCTGGGTGTTGATCGGAATCTGGTCTCGGGGGATCATGTCTTTGTCGCCCAGGGAGGCGAGGCACATGGCCGCGGACTCCCATTCTTCTGGTTCCAGAGGGCCCTCTTCTTCTTCCTCCTTTTCTTCGCTCAGAGCAGCTGCAGTGATTTGTCGACCGGGGGGGCCCGGTGGGGCCGGGCCGCTGGTTCATGGGGCAGAGAGGATCATTGGCATAGTGGCCCAGCCGCTGGCATCTGTGGCACGTAACGTTGGGGCGTGGCCCCGGTCGAGCTGGATGGGCCCCCCTCGGGCTGGAGGCTGGTGTAGAGGAGGCGGGCGAAGACCCCGGCGGGAGGTCTCGGCCTCGGCTGATGCCAGACCCGCCGCCTCGCGGCCGGTGGTTCCCCGGGGACCCTCGTCCATATTCTCCTGTGGTGTTCCGGTGGACGCGGTTGCTCGCCCACCGATCTGCTTCGACCGCTAGTTTTCGCGGCTCGGTCAACTTGCTGTCGAGGAGGTGCTGTCGTAGTTCAATGAAGCAGTTGTTGGAGAGGTGCTCCCACAACATAAGGTCGACCAACTGCTGGTAGGTAGTGACCTGACTGCCTTTGACCCACCCCTCGAAGGCTCTGCTAAAAAAGTTCACATTCTACCCAAGTGGTACCGGGGATTTTTTTACAGTCCCGGAACCTCTGCCGGTACATTTCGGGGGTGAGTCCGTAGCGCGTGAGTAGGGCCGTTTTCATGTGTTCATAGGAGGTCATTTCGGTGTCAGGGAGTTCCAGCAGGGCGTCCCTCCCTTCGTTGACGAACTTTCCCCACAGGCCGGCGCCCCAATCCTTCAGGGGCACCCGATGGGCGGTCATGGCCACCCCGTAGGCTTTGAACCATTGCTGGATATCATCGTTCTTGTAGTATTCTTTGACTACATCTTTCGGTAGGTGAACCTTGGTGTCCACGGGAGGGGCCGAGGTCTTGGCCCCGGCCGCGCTATCTTCGTTGACCTTGGCTTTGATTTCTAGTTCTCTCAGGCCTCGTTCGTGTTCATATGCTAGTCGTTTTTCTTCGAGGTCACATTGTCTCCGTTTCTCTTCTAGATCCCCCTCCAGCCGTAGTTGCTCGAGGGCTATCTTTCTCTCCGCTAGCTGGAGTTCTCCGTCTAGCCGGAGTCGTGCAAGCTCCAATTCGTGTAGCCGGTTGCGCTCTCGTTCTCGAGCGTCTTCTTAGATGAGGTCCGCGTTTAGTGTTGCGGTTCTTTTCCCCGTCGGGGGTGCGCTGGTTTCCTGTTGCCCGTTCGGGCTATTCTCCTCTTGGGGTGGTCTGTCTCGGGTTTCCACCCAGGCTTGTAGGGCCGATTTGAAGTCCTCTTTTGTGCTCAGGCCAGTGGTAGCGATACCCATGTCTTTACAGAATTGTTTTAGTTCTTTGTGGCTGTATTCTTCTATCTTCTCTTTCTGGAATTCGGCCGGTAGGTTGGTTCCTTGGGTCGTCATGGTCTCTGTGTGTTTTTCCGTCGTAGCGGGTAGATCACTCTCTGTACGATTTTGCGTTGGCTTGGATCGCAGCGCTTGCCACCAATGTTAGAAAGGCGGACCCGGGGGAGGCAGAAGGTGTCTGACTGACCACCCCTAGGTCTACCCCTCCTTCAGAGAAGGGACCGAGCGAGGTCGAGAGGCCTCCAACGGGAGGGCCCTCTCCTAGAATCGTACAGCAGAGTAACCACAACACTACAAATATGCACCACACGTGGATAGAGTTTTCAATCTTTATCTGGCAATAAGTATCGTGTCAATACATACAGCAGATCCCGAGATCTGGAAAGTCTCGTGACAAAGGGGCTAGGTAGCGGGACAGTCTTATAGATGGTCGGTTGCAAGGAGACTCTACGCACAGCTCTCAATCCTCGAGCTGGGGAGTTCCGGGAGGTTGGGCCGCGGCCGCGCCAGCCGGCTCCAAGGTGGTTCAGCGAGTGTGGACCGCGGCAGCGCCAGCAGGTTCCCAGAGAGTTCAGCGAGTGTGTACGGCAGCAGCGCCGGCAGGCTCCAAGATGGTTCAGCGAGTGTGGACCGCGGCAGCGCCAGCAGGTTCCAAGATGGTTCAGCGAGTGTGGACCGCGGCAGCGCCAGCAGGTTCCAAGATGGTTCAGCGAGTGTGGACGCGGCAGCGCCAGCAGGCTCCAAGATGGTTCAGCGAGTGTGGACCGCGGCAGCGCCAGCAGGTTCCAAGATGGTTCAGCGAGTGTGGGCCGCGGCAGCGCCAGCAGGTTCCAAGATGGTTCAGCGAGTGTGGACCGCGGCAGCGCCAGCAGGCTCCAAGATGGTGACAGCAAGGGGAGTTCGTCTCAGGGTCAGCCGCGATAGCATCAGCAGGGTTTCTCGACTCCGGGATACAACTGCCTTCCTACTCCGGGGCTGGCCCAGATATAGGTCTGGAGTCCTTTGATGTCCGGACCCTCTCGCCTGGGGGTCAGAGGGGCCGGGATGATGGTGTCCAGACACCCAGCAGGGGGGTGGAGCCAGCGCCCAGGGAGGCCGGAGGGCGATCGAAACCAGGCATCCGGGGACGGTTGGAGAGCCATCGAAACTCCCCTCTCCTTGTCTCTGGTGGAGTGGCCACTCTACCACCCGGAGGGTTCTTGGTGCCTCGATGGCGGGCTCGCTGGGGCCGTGGCCGCGGTTGGTCCGGAACCACGTGTCTGTGGCGTGATGGGCCCAAGATGGCGTCGGGCCTGAAATGAGGGTTTGGGGTGGGCACCGGACCGGTGATGCTGGGGCGGCCCGAGGGTGCCGTGTCAGTGGTTGTGGGCCACCGGGTGGCGGATCTGGTGGTTTGGAGGGCATGCAGGGGTGTGCCGGAGGCCGACCCGGGCTGGATGGAGGGCCGATGGCGTCCGGGGCCCGCCATGCGGGAGGGGTAGGACCACGCCACGAGGCCAGGTCCAACATTATGCATTTACAGTAACCTCATGCAACTGACAGTTCGATGGGTACTTAATTCTAATCTTCCTCGGACATGGAGAGCAACATTCAGTTAGAGGACCCCAATAGTCTAAGTCGCGATGATCTTGGTAACTCCTCTGCGTATAGTTCCAATTTTGATTGACAATACACCATGTCTGATAACCAAACTTTCTATGTGGGCTTAGCCCTGCTCCCCCAGTGAAGTGCTATCCTCTTCTTAGCCAAGAGGAGGCTCACTGACAAAAATCTCTATGATTCATCGGTTTGAAATCTTTAATAGGCGCAATAATTAAATCGCAGAGTCACATCCGACTGCTCTGACACCATATCCGTCAATACGTTTCTAACCTGTTTCCAGTATTGTGGCACCACTGGGCACGTCTAAGCCAGGTGCAGAAAATCTGTATCCCTAGTGCCACATCTCACACAGTTTGTGATTTATTTTAATCCATAATTATAAAGTTTCAGGAGAGTACATTTGATGTAGAAATTTAAAATACATTTTTCTCAAGTTAGTTACAGGTGAGTGTGTGTGGTTGCATACAACAACATTTCAAATCAGTGTCAGCCAAAGGCTGTGGAAGCACAGCATTCTAGCTCTCGAGCGCCCCATCACCTATGTGTTTCCTGTCTGTTTGTGCCACATAATAGAGTTTAATGATGAGGTGCTGGCATGTCATGCTGGTGAGTAGGACCTGCAGCGTGACAATCAAAGGGGGCTCGTCTGGGAATTGCAGGTTAAATAAGCGCATTGGCTGTGCGGAAACAGTAATACAAAAATATCAGTAGAGGAGCGTTAGCATGCGACATGGAAATATCATTGAGAGCCAAGAACATGCCATTAGGCTAAGCATCTCCAATGGTCTTTGCACCCACCACTTTTAGTGGTGAAAGTGCCTTGTCTTCTTGAGTTACTAATATGTCAGGGTGGTGCTGCAGAAGCAACGCTGGAGCGTATAATGGGAATCCCCTGCCCTCCTCGACAGGCCATCATTGTGGAATGCAATGTATTTATTTCCAAGCGTGGAATTCTCACCGGTTTGTGTGGTAGTATAGTCAAGAATGGCATTGGGAAGGCGTCATCGTGTTCGACCACAATATGTGGAGTGAAGTCATGAGCTGCATACCAATATTGAGCGAAGTGCACCTGGGCGCAGAGCTAGTACAAATGAAAGTCCGGGGCACATAACCTTCCATTGGCATAGGGCATCGTAAGAACGTCCCAGCTAATATTTGGCTTCTTATCTGCCCATGTTAATGTGACCAGCAGCGCTCACAACTATTTAAAGAAGGACTCGGTCAAGCCGTTGGGCATATTAATAAATACATTTAGAAATGTTGGTAGGACTACCATTTTAACAACAGTGATTCTGTCAGACAGTGATAATGGAAGTGCTGTCCATCTGATAATTTGGTCTTCTAGCCTGGAATTCTCCCTCCCATAATTCACCCTCAGGACCAAGTCAGGGTCCCTATGTATCCAGACACCAATATACTTGACTGGGTCAGTTTCCCACACCAGCGGAAATTCCAACCCACACTGTTGGGCTGAAGTCGATGGATTTTGCCCAGTTAATGCATAATCCAGGGTAGTATTAAAATGTAATATATTTGTGTACTACAAGGGAGAGGTTCACGTGTTAACCTCAGTAAGACTGGAGCATGGTCAGATAGTGTCCTGGGCATATGTTTGACCTCGTCCACCCACAGGCAAGTTCCTACAGAGATAAGCCTGTAGCCTGGTCTAGACCACATACCATGGACACCGTACATAAAAGTGCCCTCTTGCTGAGTTATGTAACTTAGGTGCCATGCACCCACCAGCCCATATTCTTCCATTCCACCTCCAACTACCGACATCCTGTTTCCCAAGTCAGTCTACGGTCGCGGACCTATCCATGTTAGGATCTAGATAACTATTTAAAACCCCTTTCCAGAGGATGTTGACAGGTGAAAGGGAAAGTATGTGTCGCCAGGTGGACAGAAAGAAGTCAGGGTCATCGATATTCAGGGCGTATGTATTAACTAGTGTAATGGGGATACCATATATATTCTCTTGAGGTATCGCCAGTTTTCCCTGATCATCAACAAATGAATTCCTAAGTATAAAGGTGATCCCCCATTTAACCAGTAGTAGTACTCCCCTTGCATATGTACAATAGGAAAAGGCCAACTGGTACATCACCATTTAGAACCAATGGTACAATCTGCATGTCTTGTCAGGTGTGTTTCTTGTAATAAAGCTATGTGGACATTGTGACAGTCCGGAGTTAGAAGGACTAGTCTAGTTTTTGGGGGTTGAGTCCTTGCACATTCCATGTAATGAGACTTATTTTACCAACAGAATGTGCCATCAACAGTATCGGCAAACATCTGAGGTGTGTGCGCATGTGCATAGGTCATGTCTTGTGGTGTGCCCAATGACGAGCAATGCAAGCAACAAGCAGGTGATCCATAAACCAAACAACCCTCAACTCCCCTACCTGCCTCTATGCCTCTTTAGCATAAAGAACTTGCGAAAAACATTCCCATAAAAAGAAAATTTAGAACATAAGACAAGAAAACATTCAAATGGAGACAGTAAGGTGCAAATGTACTTATCAAACTCACCTGGGGTGCTCCCACTTGGGGGGTTGGGCAGGGTGGGGGGGGAGTTGCCAAATCCCCGGTCTCCCTCCAGGTGTACTGAGGTGGCCGGGTAAGCAGTGTAGACATCGCATTTAGTCCCTTTTGGTCCACATCAGTGGCAGACGACCACTTAGAAGAATAGAGGAAACACCCTGCGCTGCTGTGTAGTCATTCCTGAGTGCTTAATCTTCTTCAATAGTATTGTCAGTTTAGATTGGCAGCCCTCTAGAGTTCCTCATCCTCTGCTTCTTCCGCTCGTCAATCTCATTTACGTGATGAAAGTGATTCAAGGACATCCTTAGCTGCTTTAGGCGTTGTGAAGATATTCCGTTTTCTTTGATATTCAATACACAGGCACGTCAGGTATAGCATACCGTAGGAGATGTTTACTTTTTGTAACTTGCGCTTCACTGGAAGGAATTCTCTTCTAGCGGACTGGACCGCCACTGTGAAGTCCAGATAAAACGCAATCCGATTCCCTTGTGACTCAATGTCTCTTTTTTCTCTTGCCATGCAAAGGACAGCGTCTCTATCATGATAATTTAAAATTTTTGATAAAATTGGACATGGAGTAGTGCAAGGCAGGGGCCGCGTCAGAAGGGAACAATGAGCTTACGCCACCACCAGGAGCTGAGATGAATTTTTGGTGCCAAAGATCGCGGTCGACATGTTCTCTACAAATATTTTCATCTTCCCTGTGTTCGTAGATTCTGGGATCACAGTGATGCCCAAGTTATTCCTGAAGGATCGTGCCTCTAGGTCTTCATTCTTGGCTTGGATAACCGCCAGTTCGCATTCCATGTTTAAGCATTTCAAATGGACAGATTGGAGATCATTTCAGTTTCAGAGATTCTCTGTTCCGCCTCTATAATTCAGGAAAATTCTTTATCCTGTTTTGCCGATTTGTGGTCCATTTGTAAGTTTAATGTGCTTATCTTTCCATCAATAGACTGGAGACTTTTCTACATTGCTAGTAGCATTGCCTCTAGGGTGGACAGTTGGCATCCTGTGGTGGCCTTGCAGAACTCAAAGTGTTGAAAGCGAGGCACGTTTGGTTCTGGTCCGTCTTACCCATAATGAGTGTTCTGTGTCTCAACCAGCCAGAGGAACACATTGCAGCAGGGATGATCTGATATTGTTATGATGCTTTAGTTCACCTGATCTCCGACTGCAAAGGGCATCCAGCGTCACATTACAGCCCACGTACAGTGGCAGCCTGAGTTATATACTAAGTAAAGACTGCTGGAAGTATGAATTTAAGAAACCAAGTGGGCCAACAATATTCTATAGACATCGTGATGTCTTAATGTATACTTGTTTTATGACAAATTTTTACATTTCATGTATGTGTAGCTTAAACTGTCTTTTTTACGGTCATATTTTTTATATGCAGAATATAGATTATTGTTATACTCAGCAATATGGCATCAGCAAGTCAGTGTCGATTGGTGTCTGCCACACATCCTTCAGTATAGTCCCCAGGCACTCCAGCTAGTTGTACACAGTTTCCTCTAGGCCACAGGTGTCAAATCTTCACCCAAGGTGGGTGGGGGGGCGGGATTGTCAACAGCACCAGCACAGCTGCTTCAGCCAAGTATCCCAGCCACAACTATGCGCCGAGGGCCAAATACTCCGCACATATTCTGTATTTAAAACATAGGACTTTGCTTCACCTAGGTACAATATGCCACTATGATGCTATTTATAAGCTCTCAATTGTTTCAGCAAAAGATAAATACACCACTACTTTTCTGTCCAGATATTGCACAATCTTGCCTTGCACTTCTCCCTCAAACCAAAATATCTCATATAATTCAGTGGGCATTTGGGGACCACATCCAAGGATACAATACAGTCTGGCTGCAAACCGCATGAACAAAGCTCATGGTGGCATGGGTTTCTATGAAACACAAAGCAAGGTCTTCTCAGTGAATATCAGGTGAGTGCAGATGTTGGCAACGTATGCTGCTGTTATACAATCAGTAATGAAGCCTATCGTCAAAGTAAAACCCATACTTTCCATTTATGGCACTGCAAGCATAAACTCAATCTTAATGAAAAAAAACGTGTTTACCAGTCTGTACTGCTGTAGTGTCTGTGCTTCCCTTTGTAACCATGCCTCCAATGATGCCTGCCTTTGCTGCAGCGTTGCTTCTCTCGAGACACGCTCCTGGGGACTAAGCTGGGGCAATTGAGCAAACTGAGCTGTGAGAAAAAAACACAAGGAGAAAGTTACAGTCTGCACAAAATGTAAAACACAAATTGAATTCACTCACTGTCCTCTGTCTAAGATAGCACCATCCACAGCTACACAACCAAAAATGAAACCTTCTATAAAATATCACAGCAATATGTTAACAGAACATCATCAAAGTACAAACATTCGGTTGGGAAAGTTGCATGGAGCAATAGCATGGAGGGAACAGTCGGCCTCGGATGAACAATCACACAGTAAAATAGGCAATAAGAATGCCTAAAGCCATATTGGCATCAACTACACTTGTAAAGGACAAAAGTGGGGACACACAGGAAGAAAGCGTGAAAAAGGAGTAGAATGTCAAGACGGGTAGAGGATTCACAAATGTGCTCTTAGACTACCTATGAATATTAACTTATTTTTTGTTACATAGAAGGCGTTGTCCTAGAAATCAACGCTTCATACCAGCTAAAGCGGCATGCAGACAAAATATCAGAGAAAAAATATTATATTGACAAAAAATTGTGTCAAGAATATCGAGGACAAAAATACTGAGAAGGTAAGTTTCTATAGCTAAGCAAAGATTTACTACATATAACTCCACAGATATGTACCGTGATAATATATGTGTGTGTGTGTGTATATATATATATATATATATATATATATATATATATATATATATATATATATATATATATATATATATATATATAGATATAGATATAGATATATCACAAAGAACAGCTCCGCTTTGCTGGGGGCCACCGGTCCTGCAGGGCGGGCTCTGATAGATATATGTAAATATATATCTTCAAGGTATGTAGATATGGAGTTAAGAACAGTAAATCTACACTTACCTATTTGCACTTATCTTCTCGATATTTTGGTCCTTGACATTTTTGACACAAAATTCTGTCCACACGATATTTGTGTTTCTGATATTCTATCAGTGATCCGCTGAAGCATATGGGATTCTCTAAGCAAGTCAAATTTGAATGGGCCCTAGGTTGGAGATAACATACCATTAGTAAGTTTGGGCTTGATTTGGGAAGCTACGACCAACAGAAATTTCCCATAAACACAATGCAGATGCCCAATACGTGAAAAGTGACAATGAAACACTAAAGGTTAAGCTAAGAATGGGGATTAAAAAGGCTACGGCAAGTGAGGGAGGGAGTTCTTGTTGTGCAACCAGATCACTAAAGGAAGCTGATCTAGGAGCCCATCCCATTCAGTGAGGAAATTTCCTGGATTACTCAGGTTAAGCTTGACCTCGCTAACGGACAGACTCCTGCCAGATAATCACCTGGCTATCATGACAATGCTGGAAAATTGATTCACCTAAGCCAGGACGTAGAGAGCAGCATATGAATAATACAAGAAGGAATTCAAAGTATAAACTATGCCACTGCTGAGAATAAAGTGCTTTTTCTCAGATTCTGTGAAAGTAGTCATCAATGCAAATAGTTTCTCGGATTTGCGGCTGCTTGTGCTACTCAGTACTACATCTCGAGGAAAGTTTTCCCAAAAGTCTAGTTTAAGCCTCGACACTGCTTAAGCATCCATTGTACGAGTTACTTACCTTCGGTAACGATGGATCTGGTAGAGACGATTCTAGCCGCAGATTCCTTAACATACAATTATCCCCAGGCATGAGACTGGATCTGGAAAACATTTCTGCCACAGCATCCCTACGTTGTCCGCGTTCGTGACATCAGCGAGGATACACAAGTCCCACCCCGGCGCACCTACGTCAGTTTTCTCGTAGAACTTTTCCGCGCCACAACGCAGAGCCATCACGTACAAAAACTGTGAGAATACAGGAACAGTAAGGGAAGAAACGAATAGTGAGGAACAGCACCATCCAGAATAGTGCCAGGCACCATGGCACGAAAAACCATGGAAGGAAAGAACAGCGCACAGCTACTGAAAGCAAGCCTGCAAACAAATACTACAGCCTCCCTGGGGGCAGAAAGCATGTAAAAAATTGCACAGCAGACGAAGTAGTTTGCAACCACAGCCCAGAACAGAGAAGGGCATCAAGGCCAGAACGGAAGAGGAACGACAATTCACCCTCAGACCACACCAGCAGGGAGAGACATCTCTTGAAAAGAGCTAAGGGTCGAGTTCCAGCCAAGAGACCTCAACCCCAAGGACTAGAGAGGAGTCATAAGTGCAATCAACGAAAGGAAGACGAGCACGAGCAGACCCCATACTGGAGACCAGGTACAAGGGCGCAGAAGCACCCATGAAATCATCAACCAATCCCCAGAAGGGAAGAAATGGAGCAAACAACAAGGCTAGCATCCCCCTGGGGGGGGGGGGGGTAAGAAAAGGCACTCGCAGAAGACAACCACCCAGAGGCAGGCGAGTGCAGAAGACCAAGGAAGGGTCGTCGCAGAATGGGGAGGAAAGGCGGGTCGTGAAGGAATCTGCGGCTAGAACCGTCTCTACCAGAAATATTGTTACCGAAGGTAACTCGTACATCTGATAGTGTTGTAAATCAATCTAGGACCCTAGTGTAATTTTCCTGATTCATGCCCTTATATAGGTATAGTTCATTCGATCCTTATATAGGCATAGAAAGCATCTCCATATTTAGTCTGAGCCTATGCAGCCCAAATACGGTATGGCTACTTCCCCTAAGTTCCAAGAATCTACAACGATTTCTTAGAGAAACCCGCCTTCAGCAGCTCAGGACTTCCCCTTGCCGGTATGCTAATTTATCTAGGAAATCAAGGAGTTTTCTAGGGATTGAGTCCCTATATGACGTTATTAAGTCCAATCACACGTCAATCTCGGCACCTTCATAGTATAAATATGCCCAGATTTTGCCCAGACAAACACATGGTGGTTTGGAGCAGATCGACTTACTACTTGCCCGACGCCCTGCAGCAGCAAGTGCCGAAGGAAGCCGACCTTCCAGCTGACGCACTGAGAGACGCTGTCTTTTCTGCAGCCGAGAAATCCAGCTCCAGTGTTTCCGGTTTACCCTTGCGGGTTGCTGGAAAATCGAGTTCCTAGAGAGAGATACAAGACCTCCTTCATTCTAAACCAAAGGTATGGGGCTGATTAAACTCTTAGAGAATTCCTTATCAGACTCTTGGCAGAGAATTACTAAACTTAAGCTACTCCTTACTTACTCCCTCCCTCGTACTAGACTTAGGTTAGGTACACCGTGGTAGGCGTATTTTAGAAGCACCAGTTGAGTACTTTTAGCCATCTTTTATCATTGTATGTTTTTTATACGTTTTAAGCAACTCATGGCTTAGAAACCATATCATGCTTTTACAGTACTACTTTATAATACTGTTCGTATTATACGCCTTGTGCTTTATAACCAGTATTACGATTGTAGCAGTACATTTCTTCTGCTTGAGAAATAAGACTGTTGACTAAATACTTTTATTGAAAACACCCGTCTTTTCCTTTTCTCAGCAACTCTGGTGAAACAAAGCATGCACGAATGACTAAGTGAAATAACTATCTATTGTTTCCGCGACTCTAGAAATAAGTTTCATTCTGGGGAAACAAAGTTGTCATGTTATACGGTTGTCAGAAACTAATCCCTTCTTGTTTATTCGAGAAAGTTTCTAGTGACCTCAGAGCTAGCTGACACTCACAATTAAGTTTAATAGACTAGTAGAGACCTAGTTGACCTCAGTCCTACGTCGAATCTACTGGGTTTATTATTCCAATGCGCAGAGCCTATTGGGAATATAGGAACTACACTACAATAGAGACGACTAGGCCCAGATTCTTTAACGTAGAATAGATACCCATGCCATACCTAAGGGGAAGGAGGGTCTGTGAGAGGACCTCTCCAGCTCAGGCGAACACAAGACCACAACAGGGGACAAATCACACGGACAGGGAAGAAACACTAATATATTGCTCAGACTTTCACTTACACTCTCCACAAATAAAAATGTCTATTTTGGAATAGTCAACAGGAAAATTAAAAAACTTCTCTGCATGAATGCAGGAAACTCCACAGCTTCTCTAGATATTTTGCATGAGGACTTACAGGCTTGTGCATTTGTTGTATGAATTTCTTATGCCTATCTTTTTATCAAGTGCAAACCAAGAAATATCTTACCAACTCTACAAACATGTGCCCAGTATGCACGTTTCTCATGAATCACTGCAGTCATATTTTTCAAGTCTGCATAATCACCGCCTTCGTCTGTATATGATTGATGAAATTGTTGTGTTTGGAGAAATGCCTTTTGTGTCAGCAGGTCTTTGAACAAAGTCATTCACTCTCCTGCTTCCCTGCTCAAACTCTTCTGAAGGTACAGATTTTGCAATTACAGTCTGCATGCCTTCGTCAATGCAGTGAGATAAAGGGAAAAGGGGGCAGAAATCCCTTCTTAGAAAGTCTTTATTCCAGAATGTTTCGGCGATGGCAAAGGGGAGCGACTGAGGTCAGTTCTAGATATAATGCAAGACAAAACAGGACATATACAATGAAGGGAGAGATGTGGGTTCCACAGAATATAAGTAGCTAACTAAGAGACAAGTTTCGTTCATTGAAGGGAATCTGTTCATCATTAGGCAGGACATGGACAAAGGAATAGAAATCAAGATAGGGACGAACTGCAAATGATTTTAAAGCACACAGCAAAGGCAGTAAGTGGAGACACTCTAGTCTGGTGTAGTACTTCCGATTTCTGCTGGAGACGAGCACGGCCCAATCCAAGGTAATATTTGAGGTCTAGTCTTTTTGAAACATGATGTCACTGTATATTTAGTTTCCACATCTGGGTGCGGCAGGTACCATGTTTTTTGATTATTAATTTAAGATGAGGACAGGTAAGGAAAGTTTCTTGCCTTCTCTAGTTTCAGATTCTCTCCTTTATTATTCGAGTGCTTTTGCCCCCAAGAGCTGGTTGTTCCTGGTATTCGTGTTACCACTAATTAGTGGTAAGGTTCTTGTTAGCAGCGGCTGGTGAGCCATGTGTATTATTAAAGTACTATGACGCAGAGTATACTCGTAGCAATGACATCCATGTCCGTAAAAGTATAGAGCAGGCTTCTACAAAGAGTAGCTCGTGAGCTACAGGTAGCTTTACAGCTGCCTGTATGTAGCTTTCCTGTGTGCAACCCAGCCTACTAAATTAACATCTTTTGCTTGTTTGAAATGATGTGTACCCACATTAAGAGTGTCTATTTGTGATAAAGGTGTGTGTATTTTAAGATGTTTGGAGAAAATGTACAAAATATATTTAACACTAATATCGGAGTTGAACATCTTGTGACATTGAGGAGGTTTATTAGTAACATTATTACTATGGTGCCAGTGGAGTTGCAGCAATGGATGTTACTACCATTTTATTACAAATTGACACAGCCTTTTTTTACATAATTGCTGGGAACTCTGCCTGATGAACTGAGGTGATCACTGTTAGTAATCTTGCATACGGTGGCCACTAATGTAAAGTCTGATGTGGTCCCTATGACGACACTGATGTTAGTAGCTCAGGATGAGTCTCATTAAACATAAGTAGCTCTTATTACAAAAACAGCTACAGGCTCCTGGCATAGAGGTTGCTTCTTTTGGGGTGAAATGAAAGAAAGCGCAAATATTGTTGGAAACTCTCCGCATTGTTAGCTTCCTCTCTCTGTTGATATGTTTCCTTGCTCTTTATATTTTGATGGGCTATAAAATGGGAATGGTAGCCAAATCATGGGAAACGCGTATTACATAATTGTTGATATTCATCTCCCTTCTGTTTGTTGTGAGGTATTTCTATTGGGTATAGTAGAGCAGTCTGGAAAAGCAGCTTGCAATGCTCTATCTGTTACTCCCTTGTATTGTTTATTCTTCCTTGTTTGAGGTATTGTGCGAGGTAGTAGCTTAAGGTGACGACTGGTGTTTTCGGTTGTTAGCATCTTCTTGGAAGAGCGTAATGTATAACTATATCCACAGCTGGGTTACCAAAGAAGAATGATTCTATTTTGATTTGGACAGACAAAATTACCAGAGTTTCGCATTGAATAGTCCAGTAGACTTGACAACAGGGTTTTAATCGCCTTCGCCTCCACTTGTTTAAACCTCAGGAACTGGTGCTAGTCAGACCTAGGATACATAGGAGCAGTACAAGGCAGATTCACATTGCTCTCACAGGTTCACACAATTTTTAGGGTCAGTCTTATTTATTTAGAGTTTTATATAGCACAAACTAGACCTGAGACATCGGGTATCAGAGCGCTTTACATAGTCCCAGTTTTGTTACAGAAGCACGCATTCATTTTTGTTAGGCACAGGGAGATTAAGCGATTTGCCCAGAATCACAGGATGTTGAGCGTCGTCGCTGAGTCTTGTATCCTTTGTCACCTAAATATATTATCACAGACCCTACCAGGAACATAGGATAGCAACTACAGAGGACAGAATAGATACGTACACATGAGACTCAAGATGGAGAATGTACAATAGTTTGTAGAACTGATAGGCCTAGAAGACAGAGCTAGGAGAATTAACCTAACAATTGTTAAACTCACTGATGGTAAAGGAAGTGAGTAAAGGGAATATTTTTGAAAAACATATTTCTTATTGTTTGCAGACCAAAAAACAAGAAAAGATGTATACAAAGCGGATAGCTCCTGGTGCTCTGGCATCATGATTGATAATAACTATTGGATCTGGAGTTTTAGGCTGTAGAAGGGATCCTTCACTGTATTCTTTGTGGGTTTTTTTTGTTTACATTTTTTTATTGGGATTTGTATTTTCATGGTACATTGTTGTATTACGCCGATAACATATAGAGTGTTACGTGAACTCAGGCAGTATGTACATCAACAAAGGAAACATACATGGATAAGATGGAGCATCCATCTTATCGTCTATCTCATAAGTCAAACCTGAAACATTCAAGGATTGTACATGGATCCCAGGTACTGTGGTCTGATGTAATTTCCGGTGTGTCCATCAATGCCATGTGCCTGTATGTGTGGGTTCCCGCTAGGGTGTGTGCTGATATGACCTAGCCTGACCTCGTCAGCGCCGGTCGCTCAACCCGCCGCGTGGCTCCTCCAGACTGTCACCCGGTCCCCTGCTGCCGCCGCCACCGCTCGCATTTACCGCCTCTCTTCCCCGCCGTGGTTGTATTGTTGCCCTGATTGTGTCCCCGATGTGGTTTGTACTGTTGCCCTGATTGTACTGTTGCCCTGATTGTACTGTTGCCCTGATTGTACTGTTGCCCTGATTGTACTATTGCCCTGATTGTACTATTGCCCTGATTGTACTATTGCCCTGATTGTGTCCTTGCAGTTTCCCCCGCTGTGATTTTCCGCCTTTTCCCCCGCTGTGTTCTGTACTGCTGCCCTGTTGTCGCATTTGTGCTCTGCCCCTGATTTTGCCCTCTGCCCTAGAGCTTCTGGCCCCGCTGGTCCACCCCGCTCCCTGCCGCTGCTCCCCCACGGCCCCACCCCCTCTCCTTCTGTTTTCCCTCGACCCTCTCCCATTCGCCACGCCGCTCCCACCTCCCATCTGCTCCTCCCTCCTCCCCCCCCACTCTCCATTTATGGCAGAGTCCGCGCGTGCGCGCCGATTGTGCGCCAAAGGCAAGCCCGTCTGCGCCCGTCCATGCCTGGACCGCACCCAGCGCCAGACCTTCTGGCCCTCGCAGACGCCAGCCCACCCGCCGGACTTACGACGCCGCCACCCTCAACGCACTCAACACCGGCCGGACCCCCGGTTGCTACCGAGCCACCCCAAGACGCACCCACGGACCCTTCGCCTGCCAATCCTGCAAGTTCTCCTGCATCCGGACCTGTACCGCACCCGCCAAGCCGAGCACCAGCAGCAACCAACTGATGTGCATCCTGCTCAACACCCGCTCCATCCACAGACACGCCGTGGAACTCTGGAACCTGCTCGACACCACATCTCCAGATATCGCCTTCCTCACGGAAACATGGATGAACGCCTCCTCAGCGCCCAACATCGCCATCCAGGACGGATACAAGATCACCCCGAGGGACCGCGTCAACCAGACAGGAGGAGGCATCGCCATCGTCCACAAGAACACCATCCGCATCACGACCAACTCCGACGACACCCTCACACAGCCACCGAACATCTTCACTTCCAGATACACACCGACGCCAAGACCACCCTCAGAGGCACCCTCATCTACAGACCCCCGGGACCACGCACCCAATTCAGCGAAGACATCGCGGACTTCATTAGCCCGCACGCCCTCCCCTCCGCTGACTACATCCTCCTAGGGGACCTCAACTTCCACCTGGAAAACATCAACGACAACACCACCACCACCCTGCTGGACAACCTCTCCAACCTCGGACTCAAGCAACGGTGAACACCCCCATCCACTACGCCGGACACACGCTTGACCCAGTGTTCTCCTCCAGCAAGTACATCTCCTTCAGCCCCTCCACCGGACTCCACTGGACAGACCACAGCTGCGTCCACTTCAGCTTCAGAAGGACCACGACTCATCACCACCCGCACCAGGTTCCCCGCAGGAGCTGGAACAAGATCACCACCGACCAGCTCACCACATCACTGAGCCAGAACCCTCCCGCCAGCTCAACGGACCCCAACCAAGCAGCCAACAACCTCACACAGTGGATCACCAACTGCGCTGACGACCTCGCACCTCTGAAAAACCATCCCAGCAGGCCCGGCAGCAAGAAAGCCTCCTGGTTCAACGACGACCTCAAGAACTCCAAGAAGAACTGCCGTACCCTCGAGAAAGCCTGGCGAAAAAACCCGACTACAGACAACATGACCGCCCTCAAGCACGCCTCCCGTAAACACCACCAGCTGATCCACACCACCAATAAGACAGCATTCAAGGAACGACTAGACAACAACGCACACAACAGCAAGGAACTCTTCAGCATCGTCAAAGAGCTCTCCAACCCCAGCTCCAGAAACAACGACATCACTCCCTCATAAGACCTCTGCGACTCACTCGCCTCGTTCTTCCACAGCAAGATCGCCAACATACACAACAGCTTCGGCGCACAGACCACGCACCCAACCACCGAACCAACTCCTCCCACCACCACCCTCCGTGCCTGGACCCCGGTCAGCACCGAAGACACCATCCACACGATGAACACCATCCACTCCGGATCACCAACCGACCCATGCCCCCACCAAGTCTTCAACAAGGCCGACTCCGCCATCGCACTCCAACTCCGGTACATCATCAACTGCTCTTTCAACACCGCCACCTTCCCGGAGAGCTGGAAGGACCACCTGCAATGTCATTTCGTACCTATATCCGATTTCCCAGATAGCTTTCAAGCACTCCACTTTACATTAAAGGAAGTGCAATGCCCCTTTTTCAATGGGATCTTAGTATATCGACCACCTGGTTCGAGAACCCATTTCACTCACAATCTTCTCCAGGCTCTGGAACCGTATTTCGGCCAACAAAACCTGTCTATCCTAGGTGATTTTAATTATCACCTAGAACGACATGACCTATCCGATACATCATGCCTTATTGAGGCTTTGGAGTCATGTGGACTCACGCAACGAGTTAGCGGAGCCACTCATCGGGCAGGCCACACTTTGGATGGCATCTTCTCGAATGACTCTCGGTTAACTATCAAGGATCCGATACACCTATCTTGGTCCGATCATCTAGCGGTTCCTTTTACTATGGAACACCATAGGTCGGACTCCTGCAAAAGAGGGAATCATGTCATGGAAACAGCTAGAAACTTTAGGAATCTCAGCAGTGACTCCTTTGCGCCCTGGGCCGCAAGTCTTTCTGTTACTGGCTTGGATAGCGTACAGAATGCAGTTGGCCATTTCGAACAGGTCACCACTGAGGCCTTGAATGAATTGGCCCCAGTACAGTCCCGCCGCCGAGCCAGAAAAAGACCATCTGCACCTTGGTTCTCCGATTCCCTCAGACTTCTGAGGCAAGAAGTGAGGCGAAAGGAAAGACTTTGGCATGCCAGCTGGGACTTCAAGAATAAGGAAGATCACAAAATTCTTGTCAGGAAATATAAAGCCGAGATTATACAGGCTAAACAAGATTACTTTGTTACCCTGACCACCTCGCTTTCCTCGCCAAAGGAGCTTTTTAAAACTGTTGACTCTTTAGTCAACCTGCAAGCCCCTGATCCTGTTATTCCTTCACAGGACTTATGTGACAGGATTGCCTCCTTTTTCCACACTAAGATACAGGATATCCATTTGGCTCTCGAGGAACAAAGACTCTGTGTCAGTGCGCCTATCACTCGGGTTGAGATGAATATGACTACTACTGACATCTCCCCACTGTGCATTCTGGACTCTTTTCCTCTGTTGATCTTACAAGATCTGGAGATCCTGCTTAATAAGATCAAGTCTGGATCTCCCTTGGATACCTGTCCACTGAAAATTCTTAAGCAATGTAGGGAGACTCTCTTACCACCGCTGCTAGAAATAATGAATCTAGCCATCAGAGATGGTATTTTCCCTACAGAGTGGAAGAAGGCGGTTGTCAAACCCCTGTTAAAGAAGGCATCCCTTGACCCGGAGGTTCTAAAAAAACTTTCGCCCCATCTCGTTGCTTCCTGCCCCAGCGAAGATGCTTGAGGCACACCTTAACAAGCATCTCGCTACTTTTGTGGAAAGCTCGGGATGTCTGGATTCCTCCCAGCATGGATTCAGGAGGGAACATAGCACCGAGTCAGCCCTCACCATCGTGCTCGATAAGATCCGCACGACAGTAGATGAGGGCCAGACCGCCCTCCTAATCCTGTTAGATCTAACAGCAGCCTTCGATACCCTCTCCCCCTCAGTGCTTACATCTCGCCTGAGGGAGGTGGGGGTGAGAAGTGCAGCCCTGGATCTGCTGACTTCCTTCCTTACTGGGAGGGAACAAAGAGTCAAGCTGGGAGAGTTCCTATCTCCATCCCGACCAGTGCTATGTGGGGTCCCTCAAGGGTCGGCGCTTAGTCCGACCCTTTTCAACATCTATGTGACCCCACTGGCCAGGCTAATAAGATCTTTCGGGATGGAGGTAGTCTCTTACGCAGACGACACCCAAATACTCGTCTCTCTCCCCCATTCTGATGTGCTTGCCGCCTCCAAGTTTAGATCTTGTATGGAGGCGGTTGGTCACTGGATGATTCAGAACTCTCTTAAACTGAATGGGGAGAAGACTGAGGTGTTGGTGTTTGGGGGGAAAGAAAACATCTGGTCAGCCAATTGGTGGCCTGACTCATTAGGAACATGTCCCTCCCCTACAACATCTGCTAAGAACCTTGGGGTGATGCTAGATTTAGCCCTTGATATGGGCAGTCAGGTGAACAGAACTGTTTCTACCTGTTGGGGTTTGATCCATACCCTGCGAAGGATCAGGAAGTATCTTTCCTTGCAGGCAAGAAAACAAATAGCTGTTGCACTTATTGGCTCACGTTTGGACTACTGTAATGCGCTGTATGCTGGGCTAAGCCGGAGCCACCTACAGCGCTTACAGGTGGTCCAAAACGCTATAGCCAGATTTGTCCTGGATATCCCCAAACGCTCCTCAGCCACTGCGGCCAGGAAATTACTGCACTGGCTACCGGTAGAACTCCGAATCCGGTTTAAAGTCCTTTGTATGACCTACAGAGCCATTGCTAAAAATAGCGACACGGGTATCGGGTCCATCATCTCCCACTATACCCCTGGTAGGAGCCTGCGTTCCTCTGGGAAACTGCTTCTTAAAACCCCCCGTGTCCGAAGAGCTAAATGGGGTGGCAGGGCTTTCTCCACGCTAGCCCCCAAATGGTGGAACGATCTCTCTCTTGATTTGAGATCTCTTCCATCTTTACAGAAATTCCGCACGGCCCTAAAAACTCGCCTCTTTCAACAAGCCTATATGTAAGGACGTCTGTTTCAAATTCTGATTGTATTGTTAGGCGCCTTGATACCTGCGGGTCATTGTTTTGCGCACTATAAATTTTCTTCACTTCACTTCAAGCATGCCGAACTCAGCGCCCTCCTGAAGAAACCATTAGCAGACCCCACCGACCTCAAGAACTACCGGCCCATCTCACTCCTCCCTTTTCCTGCCAAAGTCATCGAGAAGACCGTCAACTGACAGCTTGCCACCTTCCTCGAGACGAACGGATCCCTCGACCACTCGCAGTCCAGCTTCCGAGCCAACCACAGCACCGAGACCGCCCTCATCGCAGCCACTGACGACATCCGAGCCCTGCTCGACAACGGGGAAACAGCGGCCCTCATCCTCCTGGACCTCTCCACAGCGTTCGATACTGTCTGCCGCCGCACCCTAGTGCAGCGCCTCAGCAACATCGGACTCCAAGAGAAGGCACTGGAGTGGATCATCTCGTTCCTCGCCGGAAGAACCCAGAGAGTCCGCCTCCCCCGTTCAGATCTGGGGGAACCGAAGTCATCTGCGGCGTACCACAAGGATCATCACTCAGCCCCACCCTCTTCAACGTCTACATGAGCCCCCTTGCAGTCATCGCATGCCAACACAACCTCAACATCATCTCCTACGCCGACGACACCCAGCTGATCCTCTCCCTCACCAACGACCCAGCCACCGCCAGAACCAACCTACACGAAGGGATGAAAGACGTAGCCGAGTGGATGATGAACAGCCGCCTGAAACTGAACTCAGACAAGACGGAAGTCCTCATCCTTGGATCATCACCCTCTGCCTGGGACGACTCCTGGTGGCCCCATGCCCTGGGCAGCGCACCCAAACCAACGGACCACGCACGCAACCTGGGCTTCATCCTGGACTCTTCCCTCTCGATGACCAGACAAGTCAACGCCGTCTCATCATCATGTTTCAACATCCTGCGCATGCTCCGAAAGATCTTCCGATGGATCCCCACCGAAACCAGGAAGACGGTCACCCAGCCACTTGTCACCAGCCGACTGGACTATGGAAACACCCTCTACACCGGAACCACAGCCAAACTACAGAAAAGACTCCAACGCATGCAGAACGCCTTCGCACGACTCATCCTGGACATCCCACGACACAGCCACATCTCCGGACACCTGAGAGACCTGCACTGGCTCCCCGTCAGCAAGAGAATCACGTTCCGACTCCTCACCCACGCACACAAGGCCCTCCACGACCTGGGCCCCAGGTACCTCAACAACCGCCTGACCTTCTACACTCCCACCCGCCAGCTACGATCGACCAACCACGCCCTTGCCGCCGTTCCACGCATTCGAAGAGCCACCGCGGGAGGAAGATCCTTCCCCTACCTGACAGCCAAGACTTGGAACTCCCTCCCCATCCACCTACGTCTGACCCAAGACCACCTCTCCTTCAGGAAGCAGCTCAAGACCTGGCTGTTCGAGCAGTAGCGGACCCCCCCCCCCCTCCTTGAGACCCTCCGGGTGAGTAGCGCGCTATACAAATACCTTGATTGATTGATTGATTGATATCAAGTTCCCCACTCTATCCCCCGTCTATCGCTGTGGTCAATGGCCATGTTTACGTTCCCAATGTGTAGAATCCAACTTTGCCATGTTATAGGAAGAATTTAATATAATGAACTATGGGAAGGGTAGGGATAACGGGGGGAGCCTGGGGAGTCCACATTTATAAGGTCATGTAGTCAGTTCGTCTACAGGATGTGTGTAGTTTCGGAACACTGTATTCTTTGTCTTTGCGTTCATGTTCAAACTAGGCTCTAGGGTGATTCCCAGAGATTTGGCACAGCCAGTCAGAGTCAGCTTGCAGTTTAGAGCGTGCATGTTGCTTAGCCATTTTTGGACCTCTGGGGGTCCATCCGTGGTTGGATAGAAGAAGGACTTCAGTCTTGTCTTGGCTTAGTGCAGCTAGATTTGGACTCTTACGGGTGTGGCCGGAAACAGGCCTGAAATTGTTAAGGTCACTCTGGTCTGCATCGGTTTGTTGATTTTTTTTATTGCATAGCAGGGGGTGACTTGTCCTAGTCTGACATAACCCTGTTGCTCAGGGAGCCGTTTAATTTATTTGCCCAATGAGCGGTTAAGGCATGGTTGAGACTTCTAGCCAGGGAGGTGTGATGATTTACTCTCCAAAGTCTTCCCACGGCTCTTAATTGCCCTCTTTCAGTGTTGAGGTCTTTGTTGAACTAGGATCTCGAGGAGTATCTCTAACCCTGTTTAATTTCAGTGGGGCTATATGGTCCATGATGACAGCCATCTTTGAATTGTAATGGTTTGTAAGCTCAACCGTTGTGAGGTTGTCTGATGGGGTGGGGGGTATTTGTGACATCATTCTTTCTACAAGATAGGCTAGGGAGATCTTATTGTTGTTTCTATACCATTGGAGAGTTTTCCAAATTCAGTTTGGGGGTGATTATGCCTGGTTAATGCGGAACAGAATAATGTGGTGATCCAAACAGACATCTGGAAGGAAGTTATCTACTCTTACCACTTCATTGGGGGATGTAATGGAGGCATGGGTCGAGTCTCTGTTGTGAGTTTGCTGCTTGCTGTGCTGGGTAAGTTCTTTTCTGAGTAAGAGGTCATATAAGGATTGGATTAGTGAGTCCTTTGCATCATTCCAATGGAGATGGAGGTCTCCTAGGATTATGCTATTGGCGTTGGAGAGTGAGCAGTGTGTTATGAGTGTTCACTAAAGGAGAGCGTGTTGCCTGGTGGGTGGTAGAGGATGTGACATTTAGTCACTTTACTGCTTTACAGCGTTATGGTAGTGCTGTGATATTCAAGGGCGGCATAAATGAAGGTAGTGGTGATTTTATTTTGTGGATGATGGCTATACCACCTCCATGGTGGTCTTCCCTGTCTGTCTTGATGATGGAAAACCCTGGAGAGACTAGTAGGTCAAAGAACGGATATAAGGAATCATTCAGCCATTTTTCTGTGATGAACGCAATATTGATGTCGTGATTCAAGAGGACTTCAGCTTTTTCTGTTTCATGTTTGTTTGCGGATCTGCAGTTTATGAGCATGCAGTTTGTATTTTTGCTAAAGTTCTGATTCTTTTGAGGAGGCTGCCATGTGGATTTTGAAGCATTGTGCTGGTGGCTTAGCAGCCCTTCGTGGATTGAGGTCCCTACCAATTTACCTGGATCTTGGAGGCAGGGTTGGCGTAGGGTGGTATGTTTTCGCTAGATCTACTGCATCACTCAGAGACATGTTGGAGCTTGCTCTTTTCGGCCTGTGAGACTCGTTATTGAGAGGAGTTGTGTGCCAGCTATTCGGTTGGGTCTGCAACAGTCTGGTGTTGTAGGTAAAGGGGAAGTGTGAGTATTGCGCATTGTCAGGATAGGCTCTAAGGTTCGTTTAGGATGTTGTTGATATCCCGGGTTACTTCACTGATTCAATGGAGAGTGTGGAGGTGTTGAGGAGAGAGTTATCAGGCAGGTGGCCTTCAAGCCTAAGGGGTGCAGGTCATCGAGAGTGTGAGTCGAGTTACCACATAATTCTTCCCCAGTGGGGCGGAAATAGGGCAAGGGCTGTGTAGCCACTGTTGGGCTTCTTTGGTTATCATTTGGGTGGAAGACAATGGCATATTGGATTTGCCAGGGGCAGGCGCCTCTAGGTCATCGTCCTGGATGGCGTGGGAGGATGTGGGTGGGGAGTTAGGGAGGAGTTGGTTAGGAAGAAGGTTGGCAAGGGGGTTGATGGCTGAGGCCTCGGAATGGAGCTGGTGCTGGGAGCTGGTGTTACTGCTATGTTGGAGCTGGATGAGCGGTCCACAGCGTGAGAGCGAGCGGTTGAGATGTTGTTGTGTGAGATAGGGGGAGCAGGAACTGTCCAGGAGGTTGTGTGAGCAGAGTGTATGTTGGAGGCAGAGACTGAGTTCAAGCTTCTAGTGTGCATTTCTTCCTGTGTTTGAACCTGTGGGGAGGTTGGGTAGTGGAGGAATTGGTGTGAGAAAGGGAGAAAGAGTTGTGTAGAATGGGAATAGGAACTCAAATGAGCGCAGGTTGTTGCATGGCCTGGATCATGGCATTCCTCTTTCTGTAGATAGTTGTGGTAGCATAGCCTTTGAAAGCGAGTGAATTGGATATTCGCAGTTTGCGGCCATATGAGCTATTGGAAGTTTTAGTTATTCATAGGTAGTTGGCTAGGTTTGTTTGTGAAGAAGTGTGGCTCAGGGGTTAGAGGCAGCAGACCCGGAAGCTGAGATCAGTCCTGGACCAGGGTTCAATTCCCCGCCTCGGCGGGGTCTTGGGCTAAAAAAATTCCACGGACTCGATAATTCTCGCCCCGGTGCCTCCTCGACTCACGGGTTCACACTCTGCGACTCTGGGCAATAGCTTGCTTAATCTCCACAATGGCCCCTCGCGGCGGGATGCCTGACTTTCACCTTGTGGATACCCTGCTATCTCACAGGGGAATACCAGGAAGGGTTCCCTAAGCAAGCGCCGGGAAACCCACTGCGGGTAGCTGTGCGCTATATAAGCTCAACTACATTTACATTTACATTTGTTTGTGATTGTGCAGGGCGGGTTGTGTAGAAGATGGGATCATTTTGTTCTTTCCTTTTAGAGGTATTGTATTAAACATCAGCTATTAGTGTTTCGGGGTGTTACTTGAGCAGTCTCTGAGTTTTGGTTGCATCTGCTGAGAGGTTCAGGGGGAAGTGATAGAGAGAAAGTTCAAACTGAGGGGTTTAATATTATTGAGTTGTACTGGGGTGGAGAGTACAGTGGTAGCACGCATTTTTAGACTCAAGTTGCTTGTCATCTTTTTTTGGGCGCTCAAGCTGTTTGAGACATTCCTAGTTCTGCCCCAGGATAGGAATGTCTGTGAGTCCTGGGTGTGCAGTCTCTATGTAATCTTGGCTAGATATGAAGTCCCCCCAGGTACCTTTGATCTTTGTGAGGTAAGTCTATGGATTGAGGTCTCAGACTCAACTGGGATTGGCTGCCAGGGTCAGAGTAACCCTTTACCAGAATTCTATAGCTCCATGTTAATGGGGATATTTCTTTATTCAGACCTTCTTATGTTGGAACATAGATTGCCTTCTTTAAGGGGTCATGGCAAATGTGGGCCACATTTTTGGTCCATTGTCTGTGTTTATGGACATTTGGTTTTGAGTTGCAGAGAAGCTGCCTGCTTTGCAGTGAAGAACAAGTTATATACCTTCTGTAACACAGTTTCTGGCAGAGACAAGATCTAGCCTTAGATTCCTTACCTTTGAATTTCTTAGACTGGATCTGGAAGATTTTCCACACAGTGTTGTTGGCGCTGGAAGTGACGTTTGTGTCTCCTATATAGGCGCCATCTTGGCGCGCTGATGTCAGTTACTTTTCCACAACTTTCCACACCAGGATCGAGAACCTATGAAGGTCACTGACATTGGTGTGTCCAAACTATGTCTCTGAACCAGATCAGCCCTAACCCTAGAAAGTTGTCCATAGAGCAGGGATGATGGGTGGGTAAGTAAAGAATCTGCAGCTAGATCTTGTCTCTACCAGTTAATGCGCTACTAAAGGTAAGTAACTTGTTAATCTGATAGAGACATTTAGCCACAGATTCCTTACCTTTGAATAGATACCCAAGCAATACCATACTCTGTGGACCTGACTGTACAGGCAGTAGAGTTAGGTAAATGTGTGCTGGGATGACCACGTTGCTGCCTGGAAGATGTCCAGGATTGGGACTCCACCTGCCAATGCAGTGGTCGCAGCATTAGCCCTGGTGAAATCAGCCTGTAATCTCCCAGGGGGCTGCTTCCTGGCCAGTGCGAAGCAGATTTTAATACAGAGAACGATTCAGCATGAAACGGTTAGTTTCTGTACTGCCCAACCCTTCTTTGTCCCAACATACCCCATAAAGAGTTGGTCGTCCACCTAGACCTCTCGTGTGCAGTCAAGGTAGATTTGCAACAATCTTTTTGGGTCTAAGGGGTAGAGTGACTCCTCTTTTTTTACGGGATGTAGAGAAGCGCAGAAAGTGAGCAAGTGATATATTGCCCACATGGAATGGTGTTATCTCTTTCAGCAAGAAAGAGGCCCTAGTTCGAAGCACCATTTTGTCTGGAAAAATGGACAAGAATGGAGACTTGGATGATGGAGCCTGCAGCTCACTCACCTTTCGAGCAAATGTTGCCACTAGAAAAGCAGACCTGATGATTAGCAGCCAGAGGGGACAATTATGAAGAGGCTTGAAAGGAGCACACATTGAGAAAGTGAGAGCAAAATGAAGGTACCATTGAGGCATAATTAAAGGAGAGGTGGCAACATATTTACAAGACCTTTGAGAAACCTATTCACAATAGTGGACTTAAATGAGGAGGATTGGTGAGGCAGCTGCAAAAAGGCAGACAGAGCAGAAAGATAGCCCTTTTGAGTGCCCATAGCAGAGCCATGCTGGCCACGGGTGAGACTAAAAAGATGATCAGAAAGAGAGGCAGAAAGAGGATCAATAGACTTTTTTGTACAGTATAATACACATTTGTTCCACAGGCAGGCGTACACCATCTTGATGGAGGGATGCCTGGCTGTCATGATAACATTGCAGACTTCAGGAGGAAGGTGGAAACCTGTCAAACTGTTGTTGCTCAATCTCCACCCAAAAAGGTGTAGGGTTTACAGGTTTGGCTGGAGGACCCTTTCCTGCTGCAGCGTCAGAAGATCCTCCTGAAAGGGCAGCCTCACAGAAGGATCGATACTCACGCTGAGAAGCTCGGCATACCAGACTTTCCATGCCCAGTACAGACTACGGAGCCGCAAGCATGACTTGGGACCAGTCGTTCCTGATCTTCCTGAAACCTCTGAGCAGAAGTTGTATGGGCAGGAAGGCGTACAGGAGGCCTTAGCTCCACTCGAGAAGAAAAGCGTCAACGAGTGAGACCGTCTTGGAAACTGCAGTGCACAAAACTGATAACATTGTGAGTTCTTGGCAGGGGTCAACAGATCTAGCCAAGGCTCTCCCCACTGCTGAAAGAGACCTTGCGCCACCATTCGTGAACCGCTAGACATTGATAGCTGAGTTTGTCCGGTCTGGCTTTCAGGGAACCTGCCAGGTGTTAAACCACCAGGGATTCCCTGTTGTTCCAGCCATTTCCAGAGATGAAGGGCCTCTGGGCAAAGAGTCGACGACCCCACGCCGCCCTGTTTGTTGCAGTACTACAAGGGGTGGTAATGTTTGTGAACACTCATACCAGCCTTCCCTTGATGGAGGGTAGAAAGCCTTTCAATGTCAGGCAGATCGCTTGGCGTTCCAGCATGTCTATGTGGAGTACAGATTACACCAGAGACCAGAGTCCTCTGATCTCCACCTTTCCCAGATGGCCGCCCTACCCCAGAAGTGGCATATCGGTAACTACTGTAAGATCTGGTTGGGGACGGGAGAGGGGTCTGCCTCTGACCCAATCATGGTTCGTTAGCCACCAGTGCAGGTTCTTTGCAGTTCCCTCCAAGATCTGGGCCATGTCGGAGAGATTCCCCCGGTGCTGCGCCCACTGGAACTTCAGCCTTGATCTGTGCAGATGAGCAGCGCCATCACCTTGGTGAACACTCGAGGGGCGCTGGTAAGGCCGTTGGGGAGCACAATGAACTGAAAGTGCTAAAGGCATACTGTACATCGCAGGAAACGCAGATAGGCAGGCAGAACGGGAATAAGAAAATAGGCATCCTACAAGTCCAATGCTACCATCCTGTCTCCTGGGTCCAGGGAAGACAAAACATGAGTCGATGTGAGCATCTTGAACCTCTCCTTCTTGAGGAAGAGTTTGACGGTTCTCAAATCTAAAATAGGCCTTTGTTCTTTTTGTGGAATCAGAAAGTAGCAGGAACAGCAACCACTGTCTACTTCTGACACCAGAACCCTCTCTATGGCTCCCTTGACCAACAGAGCTGGGACTCCCTCGCGGAAAACGGACAAATGATCCTTCTTCATCCGGTCTGGAGATTGAGGTAAAGGGTGAAGGCAGGATTTGATGGAAAGGGAGTATCCCCTCCAAATGAGCTGTAAGACCCACCAGCCCGATGTTATGGACTGCCAGTGGTGGAGATGATGGCTTATTCTGCCACTTACTAGACACCCATAATCTTGTAGGGCAAGATTAGGATGGCTTAGAGGCTGCGACTGCAGGGGTGTTGGTGGTTGTGGCAGACCTCTGGCTACCTGGACCACAGGAGTATTATGAATCGAGTCTTCGCAACACAAACAGTCTGGGAAGCTTGCGTTGGCCGGTCGCTGGAATATGGTTAGAGCAGTTGAAAGCCCCTTCCATAGCCAAGAAAGGAGCGATAAGCAGTCTGGGGGTGACGCGGGGCAACTGAGAGGCTCTAGGCCTTGGTCGTAGCCTGCATATACTTAAAGCACTCCAGCGCCGAGTCTGCTTTGTCTCCAAAGAGACGGTCTGCCATCAAAGGGCATGTGTATGAGGGAAGCCAGGATAACCCCTAGAAAGCCAAATGTTCTCAGCCCGGTGCGTCACAGTCGTCAAAATCGATCAGCCCAGCGAGCCGCTCATATCCAAACCTCACCTCATGGTGAACTTCGCTGCATCTCTCCCGTCTGACCACTTATGAGAGAACGGCCTAGGCCTCCTTCAGGACCAGTGGCAGCACTTGCACAACTGTGCCTCAGAGATTGTGGAAGTAGCACCCCAATAAACATGTGGTGTTCACTGACCACAGTGCAAGTCTGGTGTAAAAAAACATCTTCCCAAAACTTTCCTGCCTCTTATATTATCTGCCCAGATGTGCAGCAGGGAATGTGGCATGGGATGTAGAGGCTTGGACCACCAAGCTCTCAGGGGTTGGGTGAGGAATTTCGGGTCCCCTGGTGCGGAGTGGTGGCCAATTGTCCTGTTCACAGTAGCCCCTGAGCTGGGCTAGGACCAGGTTCCAGTAGGACATTCGTCAGTGCTTCATTAAAAGGAAGCAAAGGCTTAGAAGAGGAGGCTTCTGGTTGCAGCACTTCTCTCAAGATGTTAGCCTTGACTGCCACCGAAGGCAACTAGAGATCCTGGACCTCACCGGCCCCATTCACAACAATGGCATGAGATGCTCCCTCCTCCACATCCATGGTAGTGGAAGAAAGCATACCAGTATCTGGGGATGTAGTCAGACACTGGCATCCCTGAGTTCCCTTTAGACGGACCTAGGTCGCATGGTGCTGGAATCTGCATCGACTGACGTCGGTCCAGCTCGGTGTCGGATTGGTAGATGGAAAGAGGGCTGTCGGCGTCTGTGGAGGGCACTGTGGCATTCGATCCATGGGGTCCAGTAGGAGCAGAGGTGAGAGTCGTCGGCGCAGAACACAATGGGGCCCCCTCCAACCTCATTGGGCCCTCAAGCGGCCCAAGAGGAGTCTGACTGCTCAAATACGTGGCACATGGCCTTGCAAAATTCTCTTACTTGAGCAAGGGTCACTCTAGCTTCCAGAAAGGTGGGAGGCTCGGAGTGGGCCCAATGATTCTTCCCATTAAAGTCATGATGACCTGGATGGGCAAGAAAAGACTAGGGCTCATGGAGTGGTTCCGCAACCTCCTTCTCGATTAGGACCGAGACCTCTGAGGAGTCCCGCAATGCAGCGTCGCCTGCCAGTCCGCTAGCAGCTTTAGGGACCGCTCCCGCAAAGCCTTCAGTGTAATGTCTACAGTCCAAGCACAAGTTAGAGTTGTTGTCGCACTCGAGACACCAGAGACACAAGAGGTGTGGGACCGTAACTGGCATGGTGGGATGACAGGTGCCATACGGTTTAAAACCGGTCTTCCTCGAACACATTTGCTCGACACACCAAGAGGAAAAATTCCTCGAAAAAGAATTATACAAAAGTAAAAGAAAAATTGTACAAAAGCAGCAGAGGGGTAGATCTTTCTCCAGGTCAGCGCTAACTGGCGTGGAAAGAAAATAACTGACGTCAGTCTGGCGAGATGGCTGGCGCCTATATAGATGACGCAGACGTCACTTCTGGCGCGGACGACGCTGCGTGAAGCTGATCGATACCACAGACTGAAGCGCAAGGGTACTGCTTGCGCAAAAATCTTTCAGATCCAGTCTGATGCCTACGAAATTCAAAGGTAAGGAATCTGCAGCTAGATGTCTGTCAGATGCAGTGACTAGTATCTGACCAGTCCAAGATGGCTGTAGTTATAAGAGCCTCATATAAACTCCTAATTCCATTCAGTAGTTCAGGTGGTTCCGTGACACCTAATGGAGGCCGATCTCCGGTGAGATGGCAGAAGTAGTTACTTCTCAGTGACTTCACTGCTTTCAATGATAAGGTACAGTTAGTACTTTGTTGCAATACAGAAATGTCGAGCGTCCAACCAATCCAAGATAGCAGCCACTCTGCGCCTTGGAGGTCCACTTTTGTTGTCTATTGGTTAGATCGTGTGGTGCTGCTTTCAGGAGGACCCCCAAAATGGAGTCACAGTTGACTCATTGGTAAATGTAGATGGCAGGGTCTCGTGGGGGTGCGCCTGCCCTCAACCAGTTGTTTTTGGTTTGGTAGAGGTGGTCAGGGGTATGGGGACCACTGGTCGCGGAGAGACTGTGAAGCCCGGGAGGATGTTGCATCGGCTCTGTTCATCAGACTTACCAGCTTCAATGATCCTTCACTCCAGCCTCTCCTAGCCTCTCACCACTTGGCCCCTAGAGTTGTGGCAGTCATCGGAGAGAGGATGCATAGTTTAGGCCCAGATCTGGGGTCCTGCTTCCATCTTCATGTCAGGGGAGAGAGACTGCGAGAGGCACATTGTTCTAGGACATCTCGGAGATCCTGCGTCTGCTCCCAATGTGAGGGCAGTGAGCTGGAGAGATGGGTGCACATATGCAGCCGCCGGGCACCTGCCCCTGCCACAGGCCCACCATTCTAAGCTGGCTCCGCAGCAGCCATACCTCTCAGGCGCAGGGGGACAACCTTCTCAGAGCCGGAACCGAAAGGGGTCTCCGACTCAAACCCAGTATAGCGCAACCGAGCCAGACCACAGCCCCTTGCCTCCGCTACTCCAGTTCATTCTTCCCAGCTCCGCCATTGCCAGACTACATCGGTCTTCCTGACATGGCATCGGTCGCCCTCACACACTGACGGGAAACATAGGGTGCCCCATTTTTCAGCTGCAATCTTATGAGGCAGAGGACATCTATATATTCCCCTGATCCGCTGGCTTTCCTACCCACCATGAGCCAGTACAGTGATGATCTCCCTGTGGCAACATGGTTGAATAAACAGGTCAAGTGTCCCAGTTGTTTGGGTAGCCCAGTAACACACTTTACATATTTAGTTTAAATTAAGGTTGCTTTGTGTCCTGTGGCATAGTCTGCGTCACTGTCTATGCTAACTGCTCCTTTTCTCTCTTTAGGACAACAGGAAGGATGTCAATGTATCAAAGGCTATAAATTAAAATAAGAACTAGCAAAGCCAACAGGTCTAGCTGTTTATCAGTGAAAGTTATTGTTAAGAGAAAGGTGTATTCACTGGCTCTTTGTCACTGGGAACAATATTAGTGTTCATGTAGGAAGCGGACTCTCTGTATAGTGTACTAAAACAAAATACAATGTGCAGAAAGTCCAGGGGGCCCCCGATTGGTTTACAGAGGCTAAAGTAGATAATACTAAGACTCTCTTTTGTCAAAGTGTGGGCGAGCAGTTAGACTTATCGGAGGGTAGTGCTAAGCATTTGTTTCACTCACAGAGGTAATAAATAAGATATATACTCAAAGAATAAATCCAAGACCAATGTAGAAAAAATAAATTATGTATTTTCTAAACAAGAACCACATTTAAAGATAAGTACTGTATTTCTTATGAATTTTCAAAGAGTTCAATGTTGTGCGCAATTATGCACAATTCAATCCTATAGGAGGGTAAAGCACACAACAGAGACAGTTGCAAGGGTTCACCTTCTGGCTTCAGGGTAGCAGGTAGTCAAGGTCCAATGTTCTATCCAAAAGTACGTCGGGTGCATCCCGAATTCCGCCGGGACAGGGAGTTGGTAGAGTTGATAGCTGGCGTGCCACGGCAAAGGGGGCCTTCTATAAAGAGGCTGCACAAGTGAAATTGTGAGCAAGTCCGAGAGCTCCAAAACAGGGGCTAAGGTCGCAAGGGCCTTAGGAACAAGGGAGCTTGGCTGGCTCATCGTTACCCTGGCCGGGTAAGATGGGTGCAGATCAGATAGGCTGGTTGGCTCCATTACGTAAAGGTGCTCCTCACGGTCAGGGGCAAACAGCTGGCAGGGTCAAATTCAGGACTGCTGGGCCACTCTCGGGGTGATTCTCAAGGGTCTTGATGTCCTGCGGCGGCTACTAAGCTCTGGCGCAGTTGGAGTCCCGACTGGACTCTTTGATGTCGGTCTTGGTTGCAGGGCATCTGGTACCCCAGGGATTAGTACTGCACAGCTCCATTCGATCCTGGTGCCTCTTCACTCGGGTGAGGAGACAGATCTGACCTTCCTGAGCATGAATACCTCTTTTTGGTCGGCTGCTGCACCGGTCGGGTAAGGGTGCTGCAAGTCCGTAGACCAGATTCTGTGATATTGGTGCCTAAGGTGTGCAGGGGAATAGCTACTCTGTTCCGAGGTATTCTTGGGCAGTTTGCAATGGCTGGTTGTCCTCTGGGGTTCTTAGAAGCCACACATCAGAATGAAAAGACAGTTCACCTCGAATATCGAGTCTTGAAGCAGCAGGCAGGGGATTGCACCAAAACTCCATGGCAGGCACTCAGTTCTTGGGTTGAGCAGCTCTTCTTTGTCCTCGTCTTTAGGCCCATCAAATCTGGCGTTCCGGGCTGAAGGGTGCCACCTAAATACTCAATTTAGGGGTGTTAAGAGGTGTAACTGGGAGAAGTCACAGGGCTGTCTTTCTGTAAGGCAACTACACTTTCTATATGACCACTTCCTGTGGGATTTAGGCATAACCCTGACCCTAATTGGCTAATTCTCTCCAACACAAGATGGAGGATTCTTAAAAGTGGGGTCCACATCAGCTAGCCCACCCTAGGGGGGTGCTGGCTGAATGTGGGCACACTTCCTAATCAAACCAATTTTCTCGCCTGTCTTTTTTTTTTGTTCAAATAATTTTTATTGGGTTTTCCAAAGCAACAGCAATGAAAAGAAAGAAAACGACGAAAAGGAAACTAAAATGCTTAAGAGTTACTAATTACAAGTAAATTACAAGTAAAATGAGCGTGTAAGAGATACCCTGTTACAGACAAGCTTGCGTTTGTAAAGCATATGAGTACATCATGAAGGACATCATTTTGTTTGACATACGGGCTTGAGCTATACACATCAGCTAGAAAAAATGTTTGCTGTCTGTCTTGCAGCCAAAAAGTGGAGTCAGGACAGGGGGGTGGGCATCTCCACTATCTGGAGAGGCCCGAGGTTGCATATCAAAAGTGGCAGGGCCTTTGAAGCTTCTCGCCCTGGAAGGTCCATCCTGCTTGGAGGATGTCTGAACACCGCTGCCCACAGCAGGCTTTGTTCCTGTCCTACAGGAGAGAAAAGGCTCTCACTCAGTAGGTCAGAAACCCAAGGTGGGTGACTGGTCACGAGTAGTTGATAGATTTTCAGGGGTCACCTCTAAGGTGACCTCTGTGCAGTTATTAATAAATCCAGCACTGGCATCAGTGTGGGTTTATTAAGACAAGGTGTTTAGTACCAAACACCTTGAGGTACAGTAAAGCCATCATGTAGCTGAGAAAATCGTAATGACGATGGTCCAGCCCATGTACTTGTTATGGCTTCCCTGTGCACTGGTAATATGAAAGGGTGAACTTTTATCTAATCAGGGCATATATGCCCTCACATGGTTATAGTACACTCTGCCTTTGGGCGGTAAGGTCTGCCAAAGGGGTGACTTTCCACATGTAGTGCTGGCAGGTATGGTACACAAGGATGTGTGCCATGTCAACTCTTTGGTTATCTTTGTGTGAACACACACAGGCTGCAATGGCTGTTTGCATGAGCTTTGTGAGGGGTCGCTTAGGGTGGCACAATTTGTGATGCAGCCCTTAGGGATGGGATACCATTTACTAGGGACTTCAAAAGGATCCAACTGCCGATTGTGGAACAATTGTACAGTTTAGGAAAAGAACAGTGGTGCTGTGGGCCTGGTTGGCAGAACCCCAGCACACTTTCAGTCAAAACTGCACCTGATACCAGGCAAAAAGTGAGGGCTAACCATATCGAAAGGGGCACTTTCCGACAGTTAGCATGATGACTTTTTATGTGCAAGGCTGTATTCACAAGTCCACTTTCTATTTTGAGAAATTTGAGTACACATTCGACTTGAAAGATATAAACCAATGGTTATTGAGGGTAAAAAATAATAATTAAAAAAAAATAGAAATGAAGATGAAAGTGAAGAAAGCAGAGGTAGAACAAGTGCAAGGCACCCCACCTTCCAGTACCTGTTACAGAGCTGAATTCAAACAACTGTCTCTGTATACTGATTATACCTAGCATCAGTGGAGGCAACTAAGATGATGGTTTCCAGTAACAAAGGAAGGGTAAGACTTCTTCCAAATTGGAAAGGGAGCTACTACTTAGGGACACAATTTGAGCACACTCAATTAGCGTACAAATATTAAGGTAAGTGGAAAAGGTAACAGAGGGATACCTGACACTCCATCACCAAAACCTAATGGGAATACAACTAGAACAATGTTTATTTATTTATTTCCCTTCTAGAGCGCACTACCACCTAAAAAAGGCATCCTGGCGCTGGCAAGCTCATATCGGGGAAGGGGGGGGGGACAAACTGATGACGAGCTAAGGATTCGAGAACACCCATGTTTTTAAACTCCTCCTAAATGAAAGGAGGCAGGAGGCGTGTCTAAGTTCAGCTGGAAGGACATTCCATAGCTTCGCCGCGGCCACACCGAACGAACGTCCTCCTGATTTGGATTTCTTAAACCTAGGTATTGTCACCAATCTGGCCCTGGAGGATCGTAGATTGCGGGCCGGCACATGCCACCTGAACTTCCTTTGAAGACAGACAGGACCCAGCCCATGAAGGGCTTTAAACGCCAAGCAGAGGGATTTGAATTGAACCCTCTGGCTCACCGGGAGCCAGTGCAGCTGGCCCAGAGGCCTTAAAGAGGAAGATCTTGTTGGCCACCACAAAGCTACTTTTGCCGCCGCAGACTGAATTTTCTGGAGTCTATCCATAAGATAATTTGGAGAGTCCAACAACAAAGAATTACAGTAATCTAACCTACAGAGCACGGTGCAGCGCCCACCTCTATCCGGGCGGAAGGCGGTAATAGTGAGAGAATTTTCCTCAGGAGTCTAATAATGGCCAAACAACCAGCTACTATCTTTGAAACATGCATCTCGCAAGGTAAGATCGCTGTTAAACATGACACCCAGGTTTCGCACTACCTTCACTGGCTGTACCGATGAAAAGAAATCTGCCGGTCAGAGTTGCAGGGCAGAGGAGATTGCACCCTAGGCCTTGGACAATGTAAGACCTCCGTTTTTCCTGTATTAAATTGCAGGAAATTAGCCTTCAACCAACCCGCCATATCTCGCAGGGAGTTATGGAATTCTTCCAAGGAGGTTGGAATGATCCCCCTCCAAGGAAAGAATCAGCTGCGTGTCATCAGCAAAGTTAACAATTTCGATATTATATTGTTTGATGATCGCAACTAGAGGCTTCATATAGATGTTAAATAGTATCGGGCTAACTGACGAGTCTTGAGGAACGCCATGCAAGATGGTTGAAAAGGCGTATTGGAAGGGAGGGAGGGACACAGCTTGTTCTCTGCCCTGAAGAAAGGACTCAAGCCACCCAAGGGCACTGCCTGCAACCCCCACCTCTCTCAGCCTGCCCAGCAAAATCCCATGGTTCACCGTGTCGAAGGTGGCAGACAGGTCAAGCAGGATCAAAACACCTGCCTGATTCCTGTCTGCCCGCCAATGAAGCTCATCCAGCACGGTCTCCAAGGCCGCCTCGGTGCCATGGGCTGGCCGAAAGCCAAATTGGACTTCCTCCAGAAGTTTGTGCTATTCTAGGTGTCTAGAAAGGGTGCCTGCCACTACCCGCTCTACAATTTTAGCTGGATATGGTAGAAGCGAGATGGGCCTAAAGTTCTTCAGGCACTCAGGATCGAGGGTGGGCTTTTTCAATAGTGTAGTCACCACCGCTTGTTTCCACTGAGGTGGAACCACTCCGGTGGTGAGCGACTGGTTGCAAACCAGCCTGAGCGTGGGGAAAATGCTCAGCCTCTAACTCCTTCCAAATTTTTAGAGGAATCGGATCAAGCGGAGACCCGGATGTAATGCCAAGGGCCAATCCCCTGAACTCATCTGCAGTCAATTGCACGAATTCCGATAGGGACTTACCTCCCCCCTGCTCAAGGACGTTCACGAGATTCCTCGGTACCTGCTTCAGCAGTGTGATCCGCTTCAGCGGACCGCCGGTACTAAAGGATCGAGTCCGATTTGTTGCTGCTCCACCCCAGGTCATCAATGATCTTTTTGATTTTATCCTGAAAGAACCTAGCCAGATTCTCACAGAGAGGGAGGGGGGGGGAAACTCATTCTTGGCACAGTCCGGGCTAATAAGGCTGTTCTAGATATTAAAGATACTGCGATAGCTATTCGGGGCATCGAGAATCAACTTAGAGAAGTGAGATGCCTTAACTCTATGGATCTCCTTCTTATAGTCCATCCGCTTGGCTTTCCAGGCCAGCCTATCCCTGTCCAGGTATGTATGTCTCCATCTCCTCTCCGCTCGTTTGCATTCCAGCCTCAAATTTTTGAGGCTGTCCGTGAACCAGGGAGCTGAAGGTCTCCCCCTGCTCCTATGAAGTTTTAAAGGAGCGGAGGTATCCAGGACCGAAATAATCTTCGAGCAGAGAGAGGCGTAATTTGCCTCTATCTGCATGTTAGGGGAGAAACATTCCTCAACCCTGAACACAGGTGACACGCCTTTTTTCCGAGTAAGAGACTTCCAATCCCTGCTAACATACTCCCTCACATGACTAGACACCCTTGCAGTATATGCGCCTGACTTCACAAAAAATGTAATCAAAGAATGGTCAGTCCAGGCCATGGGTAAAATATCCCCCACCGTGAGAAGATTGGTCTCAGCGAATATCAAATCTAACCAATGACCCCCTATGTGGGTGATCTGAGAAACTCGCTGAAAGAGGCCCAGACCCTCACATGAGTGGAGCACGTTAAGAAGGCCTGTATTCATAGTGCCATTCAGCCACAAATTGAAGTCTCCGAGAATCACCAGTTGGCTATGAATAGTAGCCATGTTGGTAAACATTTCTAATAACGACTGCTGCTGAGCTGAAGTAAAGACCCCAGGAGGTCTGTAACAAATAATACCCGTTAAAAGATGCCTCTGTACATTCTTGATAGAGAACCCAAATAATTCACAACCGTCACAAGTGTCGATCTGAATGACATTCAGGTCCACCGTATCTCTAAAAATTACACCCACTCCACCCCCCTACCATTAGATCCAGGCCTATGACGGATTTTAAACCCTGGCGGACAAGCATTCCCAGCGTCGACCTCGTACTCAGACACAGTCCACGTTTCGGTCATGCACAGAATGTCCAGCTCATGAGCCTCCAGCACCAATTGTATCTCTATACTGTGTTTCGGTAGCGATCTCACATTCAGAAGTCCACCTGCTATAGTATCGCTCATCAAAAAGTCTGACACGGGGAAGGCAGTGTCAGACAGCAGAAGAGTCCCCCTATCACTGCCCCACTCACCAATATTAGTCAGCTCTTTACTGGTGTAGCATCTAGTGCCACACCCACCAACTGATCCCTGTCCCATCCCAAAGCGGGCAGCGCAGCTGGCGCTAGGCTCGTCCTTGGCGCAGACGGGTGCCGAAGGACTTGCCTTTGGCGCGCTCGCTCCAGCTTCCGATTTTATCTCCGCAAGTCCTGGCAGGTCGTGGGAGACAAGAGCGCCACTCCGCTACTCCCAAGATGGCGGGTCCGCTCGCACTGACGGACCCCCAGATCGGGAGAGCAATAGGCGCGTTAGCCCGGCCCCACTATGCTCGCAGGTAGGTGCAGGAAGGATTCATAAATTTTAAAAATGTCATGAAGTATTTTTTTTTTAAAAACGGGCAAAGTTGACCAAAATGCTCCAAGGTAAAAATATCACCGTATCAAGTAATTATAAAAAAGCCAGGAGCCACACACCGTCAGCTCCTTACCAGCAGCCTCCCACCTTCAAGCTGCCCTCAACAATGTAACCATAAGAAGCGTTGGAAAAGCCAGTAGTTCTCACAATTAGGACTTATTGGCTTTGCCAATAGTTGTAGCCTTGCTGCACAGCATTTACAATGTGCAGCACGGCATTAAAAAATGTAAAAGAAAAGAAAATCTATGACTTGACCCACCATCATTTTGGAGGCGCACAGAGTTTGTGCAGCAGTGTTTGCGTAGCCGAGATTTTATGTAAACACAGTATGGGGGCTTGAACCCGCCCCTCTTCTCCATTGGCTGGCTTCCTAAACGGAGGCCAGCCATTGGAAGAGGGGGGCGTCACTCCGTTCAAGCCCCGTCTTTTTCGGATTCGGGGACGTGTTTTTTGCAGTTTTTAAGTCTGTGACGTCATCCGTCACTCAACCACAAAAACACGCCCCCGAATGCGAAAATGGCGCCGCTTTCCTGACGCCATTTCTTCCCGACCGCCGCTGGAAGAAGTCGAGAAGCTGCAGAGTCCTCCGGTGAGTGCTCTTTGCTGTCCTGCCTCCCCCTTCGTTGTGCTGCCCCCCCTCGTTCGTTGTGCTGCCCCCCTCGTTTGTTGTGCTGCCCCCCCTCTTTCATTGTGCTGCCCCCCCCTCTTTCGTTGTGCTGCCCCCCTCGTTTGTTGTGCTGCTCTTTGCTGTCCTGCCCCCCGTTCGTTGTGCTGCCCCCCTCGTTTGTTGTGCTGCCCCCCTCGTTCGTTGTGCTGTCCCCCTCTTTCGTTGTGCTGCCCCCCTCTTTCGTTGTGCTGCCCCCCTCGTTTGTTGTGCTGCCCCCCTCGTTTGTTGTGCTGCCCCCCTCGTTCGTTGTGCTTGCTGTCCTGCTCCCTCGTTCGTTGTGCTGCCCCCTCGTTCGTTGTGCTGCCCCCTATCGTTCGTTGTGCTGCCCCCTATCGTTCGTTGTGATGCCCCCCTCGTTCGATGTGCTGCCCCCTCTCGTTCGTTGTGCTGCCCCCTCTTGTTTGTTGTGCTGCCCCCCTCGTTCATTGTGCTGCCACCCCTCGTTCGTTCTGCTGCCACCTCCTCTCTTTCGTTGTGCTGCACCCCCCCTCGTTCGTTGTGCTGCGCCCCCCTCGTTCGTTGATCTGCGTCCCCCCCCCTCATTCGTTGTGCTGCGCCCCCCCTCGTTCGTTGTGCTCATTTCACTGACAGTCGGGCTTTATCAGGTCTACACTCTTCGCAGCGACCCCCCTCCCCCCACACACATCCATCCAGATAAAAAAACTTTAGTATTTGCACGCTATTCACATATTCAAAACTATTTATGTTGACCGTGAAACCTCATTTCTTGAGTGTTAATCTAATTTTTAGCTCTTCATCAGAAATCACGTTATTGTGGCAAATCCCTCCACCTCCCTATAGCGCGAATTGTAAGTATTTCATCAGCAACATATTGGCAAACTGAAAACTAAGTGTCCAAATTCGGTTTTGCAATCGTATTTCAGCTGGAACACTGTTCTACGGGCAGACACGTATCTGGTCTTTTCAAGTCTGGGAGCCGCAACGAGTGTGGAGCCCGGGAAATGTCAGACTCCCCCTCCTCCTCCTTTCCCACACAGATGAGTCCTTCCCGCCCGGCTGGCAGCGGGCCCAGGCTCCCTATCGGCTCAGCCGCCTCCTCCTGATTACCGTCCTAGCCAGGGGTGATGCCCGAGATTGCCCCGCCTGATAGCATTGTCTGCCAAACGGCGGTGTTTGCTCTGCACACAGCCTATCTTGCCTCCCGATAATGCTGTATCGCGCAGCCGGGGGCGGCTGCAGAGTGGGTTGCAGCACACCGAGACAGACGTGACTCGCAGTTGAAAGTCTAGCCTGCTTCCAGGGGGTGTTCCAAGGGGCGTAGGGCATCAAACAAGAGAGGGGAATGGCCCCTAGCGTTTTCCGGCTGGTTGTACAGAAGCCAGTTTGGTTGGAGCGGGGCCCTTACACTACACGACCTTCCAGAACTAATACACCAATTTTTATGTCCCTCAAGAAAGTGACTGTGTGTGTGTGTGTGTGTGTGTGTGTGTGTGTGTGTAGGTGGGTCTGTGTGAGGGTGGCTCTGTGTGTGTGTGGGTGGCTCTGTGTGGGTGGCTCTCTGTGGGTGTCTTTGTGTGTGTGGCTCTGTGTGTGGGTGCAAATGCAGTAGGTCTCGCATTTGCGAGAGATTAAGCTATTGGCATTGTAAATGACAATGCCATTTATTTATGTTTTAAAAACATAAATAAAAATAATGTCATGAGCAATGCCAATAGCTCTAACTTTAACAATGCCGAGACCATTGCATTGTAAATGCTCGTTTCATTTTGTTTGCCGATAGGGGATAAAGAAAAAGTAAACTGGCTAAGGGGAAGGAACTAGGAGGGAGGGAGAGGGTAGCAACACAAAGGTAGGAAGAGAAAGAGGGGTGGATAAATACAGAGGGAGCGAGAGAAGAGTGAAGAAACACGGAGGGAAGGTATGGGGAAATCAACAAGGAGGGAGAGAGAAGAGGGTGAAGGAACATGGATGGCAGGCAGGTGAAGACCGGAGCAACACAGACCGAAGACGGGGAGTGAAGAAAGAGCTAGGGAGACTGCTGGAAAAGACATACTCCAGGAGAGTGTTGAAACAAAAATAATGAAGGGAGTAGTAGAAGGAAACAAGTTTTTCGAATAAACTAAAAAAGCATAAGTCAATGCCGCACACACTAACATATGAAAAGCAAGCAAATGACAGTGACAAGGGAGCCAATAAATGTTAAGTAATGGGTGGTAATTACGCCCCCATAACTTACAAAATGTCTCAAAAGTGACAGACCATGCGCTATCTGTTGGCAAGACCTAAATATACATGAAAGCCCACTCTCACTGTCCTTTTATAAAAAATACTGCATTAAATAAGAAGCAGATCAGTCTCTAGACAGAGCTAAAATTATACAGGGTTTGATCAAAGGCCACAGCCACTTGTCAAACTTAAAAGTGTAGTAATATGAATTTAAAAAATCTTGGGCTTCCGCAGATAGTTGGATTTCTCACAACTGCACCTTTAAAAGAGCACATTTTCCAGCTTCAAAACATAATTGCATGGTTAATGGTACTAAAGGCTATAGACAACGTAGCTATGAGGACCGTTGCTTTATAAAAGTGACAGGTAGCCTCCTATCCCCTCTGTAACAGCTTCCTTTTTCTAAGCTTTATTCATTAACATTCTGTTTTGCTTTGAAGAGAAGAACACAAAACAGAGGATGTGAATGTTTTAATTTTCCCTGATGGCTTTTAATCATTTTTACAATGTTGATTCTGTGCCTGTTTACAATTAAGAACGCACAATCACCACACACTCTGGCGGCGTTTACAACCTGGGCAATTTAAAAATAATGACTGTAATTAAGAAAAATTGAGCCATTCAGCACAGATAGTCCATGAAAGTTAAAAGCTTAGCTTTCAGCTCTGTTCGGAAAGTGGTACGAATGAAGAGCAGACAGTTACTTCAAAAATCACAGAGGGAAGGCCAATATGGTATACGAGAACGGCGCCTATAAAGAGTAAAATAAATACATAAATAAAATAAAAAGAGTACCATAAAAGCCTGCATAAAAGGAGATAAAAAGTTTCAATCTCATTGAATTTGAGATTTATTTTGATTTACTTCGTAACAAAATATGAGCAACATTTATATTGTCTGTAAAAAGGAAAAACAAGGGCTGCCACTTCAGGAGAGCCTTTCAGTTCAGGTGCAGAATTTCGTACAAGTCATCCTGGATAAGCACTCGTGGATGAAGCCCTCCAATATGTTGGTGGGCCATCCCTTCATTCCTTGACAGTTGCAGGCTACCATGGTTACAAATGGATCCACATTAGGCCACAGCACTCAACTGTGTGCAATCACAGTGCATGGTCTTCACCTACACAAACATGTGTTGGAGGGTGGAGGACAGGTGGCTTGCCAAGAAGGCACAGACATTCCTCCCGTCTCTATCAAGGCATGTCATTCATTTTCTGTCTAACAACACCGCTATTGTCATTTCATCAACAGAGTGGTGTGGAGTCATGGACCATGTGCTGGGAGGCGAATCGACAGTGGCAGTAGAACCAGCAATGGGGCATGAGTCCAAGTTGGGGTGCACATCGCAGATTCCCTCTATGTGAGAGTAGATGCCTTGAATCACGTCTCTTCAGAAGTCCATGAGCTGGACTGCCCAGTCCCACCTCCCTGGGAGGTATTGCTTTGCAAATCATTCATAGTAAGGAACATGCAAGAAGAATATTCATGAGAAGATAAAGTTACTTAATGTGATTAACAATTCAGGAGGATAATATTTCATCCTTCAGATTTCACCCCACACTACCTTCCATCCTGAGAGTTAATGCATTGATTTTAAGATCTGAAGATATGCAATCATATCGTATGATGTATTGTAGCTGTTGTTGATGCTATCTCAGTTCTTCTCAGCATGCCTCAAAGGAAAGAAAAAAGATAGCAGAAACAGACACCAGTGTATCAGTTAGAACGATACACACACTAATGTACTCACATTTAGGGTGTGCGGAGTGGGGTTTGTGTGGTACCCCCTAGCGTACCTGAAAGCTATTACCAGAGGGATAGCCATGAAAAAAATCTCTGGCAGGAGATAACATACCACAGAAGATTTATTTTGTGTGGTCCAAAGAAATTCACTTTGCTTCTCTGGGAAATATCAGATATCAGTAAACATTACCTCTTTTTATAATTTTCCAAATCCAACCAGAACATGGCTGAGTTGGGAATGCAAGTGAACTGTATCGAAAGATGCAATGATGGCAAGTTTCCTGTTGACTGATAGGCATTGCAGGTTTCTTTAGATCTACCTTGGATAAGCAGCAGCAAATATTCTGCAAGGTGTTTCTGAATGTCCTATAACATCTCGATTGAGATGATCATTAGGAGCTCCTAAAACAGGAAAATACCTTTGAGCGATATGATTATCTTTAAGACTGTAATATGCCTCTGCTTAAAGAGAAACCGTCCTTCTTGCCTTTTCAGGTTCCTTTGTGAAACTTTTTGCAAGCTGGTCACATTGGCTGTCATCATGGAAAAACAAGAATTCATGCTGCTAGTCTACAGGTGCTGCATGGAATTAGCAGACTATGCCAAAAAGCAGATTTCTTTCAGCACCCTTATGTCTCTGTACGACAATAGGAGATTAGGCATCTCCTATTTACGTAAACTGACCTTAAATCCCTAACACTTTTAAATACTGCTCGTCTAACAAAGGGCCCATCAACTACACAGTGTTTTCCATGTATAGGAGTATATTATTAGCAAAAATGTTAAATTGGTATTCATGTTCAGATAATATGAACTCCACGGATCCATATGGTCTTAGTTGATCGGCAAGCATAGGTGCGACCTATTAGCTTTACCAATACTTGTTTTATTTGAGTGGTAGCATGGTGGAGCATGCATGCATTGATGGCAACAGGAGGGATGGGGGATTGGGAGGTTGGAAGCAACAAGAGCTGGGAGGGGAGGTGGTGATGAAAAACGAGCAGCAACAGCAGGAGAGCAGGAGAG